>NC_050575.1:405080823-405817698 GCF_011100635.1 Trichosurus vulpecula | reverse complement strand
CCATCCATCCATCCATCCATCCACCCACCCATCCATCCATCCATCCACCCATCCACCATCCACCATCCACCCATCCATCCATCCATCCATCCGAGAAGTTCATAGATCCTAGGTTAAGAGCCACTGCTACAGAGAGCCTCAGGTTCTAGTCTAGCCCTTCCAAGATTCAGTGACCTCCTTGCCTTCATATTTCATCAGCGCCCCATGTGGTCCCTACCCCCAAACACATGCACATTGTCCTCAATCACTGTCGTCATCTGGCGCTCCTGGATCTTGGAGCAGCGTCCCAGGGGCAACAGAACAATGATGTTGATGTTTTTGGCTCCACGGACGCTCTCAATGGCTGAGCTTCCTGTGTCTCCGGAAGTCCCTGATGGGAGATAACAGCAATGTCAATAATTCATGCTACAACTGCTACTTTTGCTGCTGACACTACTACTACCACTACTACTATTTCTATCCCTACTACTACTAGCTTTTATGGAGAACTCTAAGGTTTATGAAGTAATTTATAAATGTTATATTATTTGATTCTCACAACCCTGGGAAGTAGGTGCTGTTATCATTCCCATTCTACAGCTGACAAGTCTGAGGCTGGCAGAGATCTGGTGACTTCCCCAGGGTCACACAGCTAGTGAATATCTGAAGCTGGATTTGAACTCAGGTCTTCCTGACTCCAGGCCCAGGACTCTGCACTATGGCGCCCCCTAGTGGCCTTGTATGCCTTTGATAGTGCTTTATGGACAGGACTGGCTTTTTTTTTTTAGACCAGACCATGTGATTTCATTGCTATGGGAAACTCCCAGTGTGGAAAGTCCTCTCACCAATGCAGATCAGCACGTTTTCTGTAACTTACAGTCTTAGAGCATCGCCTGGGGCTTTGAGAAGTTAAGTAACCTGCCTAAAGTCACACAGTCAATATGTGTCCAAGGTGGGACTTGAACCCAGGTCTTCCTGACTCTCTATCTACTGTGCCACACTGCTCTGTGGTTTACAAAGCACCTTTCTCACCCCACCTTGTGAGAAAGATGGTATTGCTGCACCCATTTTACAGACGAGAAGCCTGAGACTCAAAGAGATTCTTTGACTTGGGCATGGCTTAAGCTATCTGTAGCAGGACTATTAAGGGTCAGAGGTGGGATCAGAACCCGGGCTCTTCCTCACTCCAAGCCCTGCACTCTCTACGAGGTCACAATGCCAAACAGTCAGGCTCCCACCTGTCACCAGGGAGAAACTTAGCAACCCCTGGAACAGACCTGGGACCACAGAGACGAATGATTTCCCTATGACCCTGAGCATACAACCCTGACCCTATCAGAAGGATGAGCCCACCGACTCGCTATTCTGGAGCCCAAGCGAGGCTTGCAGGGACCCACGGATGCCACCTTCCGCAGTTCTCCCTGTGACCAATTACACCCAGTGACTGGAAGACAGCTCCCCGCACTTACAGGGGCAGCCTATATTCCTGGAGCAATCTGAAACTAGAGCCTGAGACTGGGAGTCCCAAGACCAGGATCTGGATCCCAACTCTGTGGCTTCTTAGTTTCGTGACTCAGTTTCCTCATCTGTAGAATGAGGAGGTTGAACTACATGAACCAGATGGGTCCCTCCAGCCCTGGATCTAAGATCCTTAAATGAAGAGTCAGATGGGATAAACTCAGGGGTTCCTTCCTTCCCGCTCTGACTCTGACCCTTCCACCTACCTACAACGATGGTGATGTGTTTCTGCCTTTTCTCCAGAAAGTATTGTAAGAACTGTCCTGTGCAGGACAGCGACAGGTCCTTGAAGGCATAGGTGACACCATGCCACAGCTCCAGCACATTCAACCCATTCTTCATCCTGGATAGGTGAACGACGTCTCTGTGGCGGAACCTGCTAAAGGCTCGGTCAATCAGACCTGGGGCGGGGGGGATAAGGAAGGAGAGTTCTTTCATCCAACAAAGTCTCAGTCCCAGACAGTCCTCCCTCCCACCAGGACTGGGCTATGGAATTTCACCTTTCTCTTTTCCCATTTTTTCCCAAAGGGGCAAAGACATTTTTGGGGGGCAGGAGGAGATGGCTGTAATTTCATGTATGTGATTTTGTCCTGAAGGCAATGGATTTGTTTCTGTCATAGAATGGAGAAGTATGCTGAGGTCCTACATACAATTCATATGATGCCACACACATTCAGAAAGGAGTAAGGCAAAAATAGAAAGAGGAGGGGAAAGAGAATGAGGGAGGAAAGAGAAAGACAGAGGTGGAGGAGGGAGAGAGAGAGAAGAAGGAGGAGGAGGAGGAGGAGGAGGGAGGGAGAGGAGGGGTGGGGGGGGGGGAGAGAGAGAGAGAGAGAGAGAGAGAGAGAGAGAGAGAGAGAGAGAGAGGGAGACTATTTGTAATGGATGATGGGAATTAAATTAGACAACCTTAAGGTCCTTTCTCAGCCGATATTTTAAGATCTAAAAAGCCTCTTAAAAGTTGGCATGTGGAACTAATGAAAAGTAAATCCCACCAGGTTTTGAGATTTTAGATGGGCCACACAAAATGATAGGATCTTGGCCATTTAGTCCAACCCTTTCATTTTATAGACTTAAAAAAATGAAATTAGGTAGCTTCAATCAATGAACAGGCATTGAATTTTTAATTATTTTTTCCAAATAAGTTTTTATGAATATACTGGTTTTTTAAAAAATCATCTATATTTCCCAGTGTATTTCTTCCCTTCCCCTTGTCCCAATAAGATTTCCTCTACTACTACAACAACAAAAATCAGTTCAGCAAAAATAATCAACATGGAAAAAGCCCGCAAGCAGACAGTGCCATTGCTCCAAACCTATAGTCCCCCAGGTCAACAGAGGGGCAGGGAGCGGTGCCTCCTCATAACTCTGCTGTGGGATCAAAGTGGATTGTCGCAGTTGAACAGCACTCAGGTTCTTTCTAAAAATGTTTTCATTGATACCTTTTATTTTTATGTTGCCTAGATTTTCCCCGTATTCCTCCTCTCCCTCTTCCCAGAGAGACATCCCTTACAATCAGGAATTTTTAAAAAAGGAATGTGGATGACTAATGTGGCAATACGTTTAACATGATTGCACATGTATAACCTATATCAGATTGTCTGCTGTTTGGGGGGTTGGGGTGAGAAAAATTTGGAATGCAAAATCTTATAAAAATGAATATTGAAAACTACTTAAAAATAAAATGCTATTTACAAAAAAGTAATGTGAATTTACTACACAGTTTCTATTTTAATAGATTTTTGATATCTTTGTTTTTTATATCACCTAGATTTCCCCCTTTATCCTCCCCCGCCCCAGGGGGTGGAAAGAGGAAAAAAAAAGACAATGAGAGAGAAAAAATTTAATAAAACGATCTCTCTCTCTCTCTCTCTCTCTCTCTCTCTCTCTCTCACACACACACACACACACACACACACACACACCCATCTGACATTATATGCAATGTAATGTAACCCAGACCCACTTACCTGTGCAAAGGAGGTATCTTCGCACACCTCTTTTTTTGGGTCATTTGTTCTTTGTGATTTCACAGTATTCAGTTTCAATTATTTTCCAAGAGCATTTGCTAAGCCCTTCCTAGGTTGAGATGGGAATCTGGGGGACTCACCTTTCAAGTCTTTCTTTGGAATGAGCTCTGGGTCAATGAAGAGAGAGCACAGCTCGGTCACCAGGGCCTGGTAGGAGAGGGTGCTCCATTGTTTCAGGATCTCCCTGTCCAGCTGGGGGATCTCTTCAGGCATGAAGAGGCCCCCATCAGGGGCATAGCCTGAGAACAAGGCTCCTTCAAAGTCAACACTGGGGGTTCCTCCCCGGGTACTGATGTACCTCATGATCCTTTGAACCCTGGAAAAGAGAAGAGGCTTCTGGGACCAAAGCAGAGAAAGGGCCCTAGCTACAGGCGGGGGATCTGCCAACCAAATACTAAAAAATATCCCCACAAACACCTCTCTCCTGGCTCCTGGCCCCCTCAAGTGGTCAGCTGCAGGGATGAAGACATAGAAAACTGGCAAAAGTGTTGGGCCAATTGGTCAACAGACCTGAGTTCTTGACCCAGCTCAGCTCTATACCTGTCATGTGACTTTGGACAAGTTATTCTCTCTCCCTGGTCCTGTCCCACCCACCTCACAGGGAGGTTGTGAGGGTCTGAGGCCTGCCCTTTGTGTGAGTAGTATATTCTGAGAAAAGAAAGCATGGCTATTGACGGTGGGGCAGGCAGCTACGGCAATCCCCATAGGCAGAGCGTAGCTGGGCTATGCACCCCTAGGTGAGGTTTGAAAATTGCACACCATGAGCATGAGTAACCATGGGAGATTTTTAAGGCTCATTGTAAATGACACATACAGCTTGGTTTGATGGGAAGAGCCCTGGAGTTGTAGTCAGAGGAACCAGGTTCAAATGCTGTCTCTCTCACTGTCTGTGTGACCTTGGGCACGTCACAACATTTCTCTGAGCCTGAGTCTTCTCATCTGTACAATGAAGCCTCTAAATGGCCTCTAAGGTCCTTACCAACTGTAGACAGAGTATTTATTAAGTGTTACCATGCTCCAAGCATTGTGTTAAGTGCCAGGAATACAAATTTAAGCAGAATAATAATAATAAATTTTAAAATTTAAAATTAAAAAGAAAAACAGTCCCTAACCTCTAAGGAGCTTATGTCCTCACATGAGAAGACAACACATAAGAGGGAGGTAGAATTGGAAGGAAGAAAGAGGAGGAAGAATAGGAGGGGAAAGGTGCTGAGAATTGGTAGAAAAATATGGGGGCGTAAACAAGGAAGAAGGAGGGGATCTTGTAACACGTGGCTTCACTCCCATATGAACTAGCCAAAGGAGGGGAGAATATACATACACAGAGTTGGGTACAGAAATAAAGACATTTCATCCAATAGGGAAACAGAGGGGATAGGCAAGAAGGGAGGAGAGGGTATATCAAGGGAGGTGTCGGTCCTGAGCAAAACAAACTCTAAGGATGTTCAAAACTACTTATAGCAGCTCTTTTTGTGGGGGCAAAGAATCAGAAACTGAGGGGATGCCCATCAACTGGGGAATGGTTGAATAAGTGATGGCATGTGAGTGTGGTGGAATGCTACTATGCCACAAGAAATGATGAGGATGGTTTCTGAGAAACCTGGGAAGACTTGTATGAACGGATGCAAAGTGAAATGAGCAGAACCAGGAGAACAATGGATATGAAAGAAACATTGTAAAGACAATCAACTTTGAAAGACTTAGGAACATTGATCATTGTAATAACCAACCTAGACTTTGGATGAAAGGCACGACCCACCTCCTGGTAGGACGGTAAAGGACTCAGAGTACAGAATGAGACATATTTTTATTTTTTGGACTTGGCTAATGCAGAAATTTGTTTTGCTGTGTTTGTAATGGGTTTTGTTTTTCTTTCTTTCTCAATTTGGAGGGGAGGGGTAGAGAGGAGAGAAAGCACATTTTTACTGATTGAAATTATTAGTTAAAAAAAAAAACAGTCCAGAGAGTCCAGGGTGAATGGTGAACTTCACCAGGAGTGAAGTGAACTTGGATGGGCTGGGCAGTGTAACAGCCCCTTTGGTTTACACGGTCCCCCCTGTCTTTTAGAAAAACCGGTTTATGAGTTCATTAACAATCCATTAGATTGTAAGCTTGTTGAG
This sequence comes from Trichosurus vulpecula, assembly GCF_011100635.1. Lineage (NCBI taxonomy): Eukaryota > Metazoa > Chordata > Mammalia > Diprotodontia > Phalangeridae > Trichosurus > Trichosurus vulpecula. The sequence goes on along the minus strand of NC_050575.1, from coordinate 405,812,051 downwards.
CGAAAGAATCGTCTTTTGCCTCTTCTTGTACCCCAGCTGCTTAACACAGTGCCTTGTACATAGCAGGTGCTTAATAAATGTTTATTGATTGATCAATTGTGAACCTCCAGTTAGGAAAATTCCTAATTTCCTCAGAAAATCCCTAACATTTGGTCCAAGGTTGGAGTGTCTGGCTCACTTTATATTTATTTGCTCACTACATATTTATTAACATCTTTCTCTGGTTAACCCCTGGTCTCTTTGTGGTCGAGGCAAAAATTCAGTTTACTAGAAACAATATGGGTAAAGAAACACAGAGATTCTATTAGAGTGGGGAGGGAGCTGAAGCACGAGCTGACCTTGGGACTTCCCCAGCCCGGGCCCTCTGGCTCTGGATGCCCAGGACTCTCCTCCTTGTCTCTGCCCCTTCTCTGCCACGGCTGGGGGCGGGGAAGGCCGCCAGACCCTCAGACTCTGCCTCTCTCCCTCCCCCCTCCTCCGTTCCTGCCTTTGTCTCAAGCTCCTTCGGGGGCCAGACCCGAGAACTGATCGACCCCAGCCCCCGTATGTGACCAATGAGGAAACTCGGGCCCGGCGGACGTGCGCAAGGTCGGGCACCCGGGAAGTAAGCGGCCGAGCTGTCACTTGACCCTCGGACGGCGTGACCTTGGCCGCTGCGGGGAGGGGAGGGGAGGCCAGATCGCTCTAAGAGCTCCCTAAAAGGGGACGGGGAAGCGGGGTGGGGGGAGGGGGGCGGGCCCAGGCCTCTTCTTGCAGCTCGGATCCAGCCCTAGCTCTGGACCCGGTGGAGGCGGCAGAGGGCAGCAGAGGCCGCCGAGACCCGGGCAGTTCGCAGACCCTGGGCTACCGGCGGGCCAGGACCGAAGCCCTGAAATCCGGGGCAGGCGGGCTGGGGGAGGAGCGCGGAACAGCACCCCGCTCCCAGCCTCTCCCCGCTTACCGTGCGCGGGGCGCTGCGCTGGGAGTGCTAGGGTGAGGCAACGGCACGTAGGCTCCCGGCCTGCACGGGTCCTGGGCAGCGGCCCGGGGGGCGGAGCTTGGCTCCGGTCCTCCCGAGCCTGCCCGAGCCGCCGACGCCTCCACTCGGTCACAGCCGGGGGCCCTCTAAGGGAGAGGGAGCCCAGGGCCCTAGGCGCCACCCCCACGGCCGGAAGCGTGGCTTAGAGGAGTGAGTGTTGGGTTCGAATGCTACCTCTCGTCTGAAAAGAGCGTCATTTGCCCCAATTCGAGTTCATGGATCGCACCCCGCTCTGACCCCAGCGAAATTCGTGAGAGTCCGCTGACCCAAGGCTGAGAACCTCTGCCCTCAACGCTCGCCAGCTGGGTGATCCTGGGCAGACCGCTTCTTTGGGCACAATAATAGTGCCTGCCTTTCAGAGTCTGTCTGGGAGACCCGGACTGCCGAGCCTCGCTTTCCCCGTCTGGCAAATGGGTATTAATAATAGCACCGACCTCACCGGGTAGAAAGCATGCTTTGCAAACCTTCAGACCTTCTCCCCCCAGGAACCCTCGACCCAGGGTTTTCAAAGTCTTCCCGAGAAAACTGAAGCTCGGAGGCCGTGTGACTTCCCCAAGGCCGCCCATTGAGGCAGTTGGGGTTAAATGACCTCCCCGTGGGACACCAAGTTCACAAGGGGGAGGAGCAGGATTCGAATCCGGCCCTTCCGATGCCGCGTCTAAGACACCCTGCATCGCTGAGAGCTTTGCTCGCAAGGCTTTGTGGGGTCCCTGGCTCCAAGGGAGGGAGGGTCCCTCGGCTGCCGCGGACGCTTCTGGTCAGGCCTCCTGGCCGGGCTGGCGAGGGTAAAGGAACCCACGAGGACTAGGGCTGTGTTTTAGAGTCACACTATGTGGGGCTTGAGCTTTCCCCAAAATGTCAGCGTCCAGGGGGCCGGGCTGAGCCTGGGGGTCCTCTCCCTTTCCCGAGAGCATCTTCTGCTCTTCCTCGCCGTTTCAGCCCTGCCTCCTCCCAGGGATTGCTCCTCTCGCCTCTGATTCCCCCCGCCCCCTCCCACCATGGACCCCTCCAGACCCCCACCACACACACACACAGTCACACACACAATCACACACACACACACACACACACACACACACACACACACACACACTGCAGCTGACTTTGCCCCCAGTGCCAGCATTCCTGGATCCTGGCGGCAGACACTCCCTGATACCCACAAAGGAACATTCGCTTCTTTCGCTCCGATCCCTCTGGCTCCACCTGGGCACCGAGCTAGCTGGGGTGATGGAGTATGGCACCCCCAGACAACAGGGTCATTCCCGTGGCTTCCCAGTGACCGTGACCTTCAGGGAGAATGGCATGAAATTCTCCAATTCAAAATGATTCCCTTGGTTTCAAATAAATATGTGTCATTTAACACGTATGTGAGTGTCAGTAGCGGGTGGAACGCTGGGCTGCGAGTCGGAGACAGGAGCTCTGCCACCCTGAGGCTGTGCGACTTTGCATAATATATTTAACTCTCTGAACCTACGAAGTGATCACAGCATCAATCGTAGATTTAGAATGGGAGCGGAGGACCTGGGTTCAGATCCTGACTCTGTCACCCACTATATGCGTGAACTCAGGCGATAAGCACTCTGGGCCTCAGTTTCCTCATCTGTAGAATGAGGGAGCTGTACCCATATGGTCCCTTCTAGCAATAAATCTACGATCTTATGTTCCCGTGCACTTTGTAACTAACCGTAAGGCAGGATATAAATGAGTCAATCTTGTATTTGCCATAGATAGGAGGGGTGATGAAACTGAACAAACAAGAGAGTGACGCAACTGCAAAAGGAAAGAAAATTACTGCTGTACCCAACTGATAAGTTCTCAGAAAGTATGTAATGCAACAGATAATTCAGTTCAGCAAGCATTTATTAAGCACTGGCTGTATGTAATGCCTTGTGCTGAGCCTGGGGGATCTGAGGGCGGAGATGAGACCATCTCCGCCCTCAGAGGGCTCATCCTCACCTGGCAGGGACTTACAGATAAGTCAGTACAAGCAATCCAAGGGGGGAGATGCCCCTAAACAATGGGAGAATCCAGAAAGGCTTTGGGGGAGATGGGGCACCTGAAATGGGAAAGCAAAGGATTCGAACAGCTTGCTTTTATAGAAGAGCTAGCACTTATAAATTACATATAGACCTTAAAACGTTTGCAAAGAACTTGACAAACATCTCATTCAATCCTCACAAGGTGAAAAAACGGAACAGGTAGAGGTTAAGTGACAGGTAAAGTGCAGATTAGTTGGGGAGAGACTAGAGACAAATAAGACCAGTTAGAAGGCTAGTGTAGTAGTCCAGGTGAGCAGTAAGGAGGAGCTGACCTCAGGTTGTGGTCCTTTGAGTGAAGAAGAGGGAATGGATGATAGCAATAATTGACATTCAGGTGGTGCTTTAACATTTGCAAAATATTTTACCTGCATTATCTCTTTCAAAGCTCACAACAACTCAGGGAGGTTGGGACTATGGATATTACAGGGCGTCTGTGGTGGCAACCACATTGGCACATCCAGGATGGCTGCTAGCACAGGTTTCTAGATCTGCTTTACTAGGAAAAACTGCTCAAAAAGGGGTTAGCAATCCTACTTTTAATTACATTCACTAGTTCAGGGGAAGGGTCAGCATCCTGAACTTCAGAGAAAATACAAGCAGAGAAATTACCTTAAAGACCAACAGACAGGGCTCGTTACTGCCTGAACCAAAGCAATATTGCTATACACTTTACATACAGCACTGGATTGAAAGAGTCTTTACATCTGAGGAGGGGGGGAGGGGGTGTTCAACATATGGTATACTCAGAGTCTTGGAGTCACAAGATTTTTCTCATAATTGAGCCCCCAAAGCAAAATACCAACCCAGAGTATATATACCCTTGTCAGAGCCAGATGGCATCACAAACCTCCTGATTCCATGCCTAATTAGAAATTAGCAAAAGGTGTAAAAGTCTTCCTACAAGCAAACCTCCCCCTAAGCAAGTTTCCCTTAATGGGCTCCATGTGAGGCCTATTAATGGGCAGGGAAGGTCTTACATCCCATTAACATTACAGTGCCTCCAAAGGTGTCCTGCAGTTATAACCTTTTTTTAAAGTATTTTATTTTTTTCCAATTACATGTCAAGACATTTTTTTTGCATTCGTTTTAGTTGTAAGCTTTTAATAGTTTAAAACAAAGTTTTAAAACTAATAGCTTTTGCAACTGTGAAACTTTGAAAGCAATTAGACCAGCTAAATAACTAGTTAGTGAAGTTTAAAACTGCACTAAGATTTTTGGGACATGATATATTATCCCCATTTTGTATATTGGGGTATAGGCTCAAAATTGTATTTATTCCAGTTCACTCAGCAAGTATCAAGGATGAGATTCAAAACCAGATTTCCTGACTTCAAGTCCAGTGCTTTAGCCACAATATCAATCTGTTACTTTAATTTTCACACTTCTAATTTTTTCATTGATGTACTGTAAAAGTAGCAATACTGTATTTCATTCTCTTTCATTTTAAATTTGCTGTGGCTACTAACAGTTCTGGTTTAAATTGCCATTTCCCTAGTCTTCTTGTCAAGTGGATATCATCTCTGCAACATTCCCCTCTCAGACAGAGGCCACCCAGAAAAACTACTCCAGATTTGAAGTACTCTGAAGCCCCTATCACTGTATTTACTTTTATTAGTCAGCAAAGGCACTAAGTGAAACAGCATCACGAGAAAAGTAACAATAGTACCTTCGCACACTGCCATTAACCTGGGGTAAGTTGTTGTTCAGTTGTGTCCATCTCTTCATGACCCCCTTTGGGGTTTTCTTGGCAGAGATACTTGAGTGGTTTGTCATTTCCTTCTCCAGCTCATTTGACAGATAAGGAAATGGAGGCAGTTAAGTGACTTGTCCAGGGTCTCACAGCTAGTAAGTGTCTGAGGCCAGATTTGAATTCAGGAAGATGAGTCTTCCTGACTCCAGGCTCAGCGCTCTAACCACTGCACCACATAGCTGCCAAACTGGCATATACTCTTCCACAAAGACACATCATCAGTGGGAAGAAGGGCTATTCTTGTGGGGCAGCACACATACTGAGAAGCAGTCACAAAAGCAGTATGTGTGGTCAGTGTACAGGTGGGAAGGTGTAATTCAGGTCCCTAACACTGTGAGGTGCTGATGTCTTCTGATAACATTCCACCATTCTGCTGGACCTGTTCCTTGCTGGGCACTGTGTCTCTCCTCTTCCCTGTTGCTTTCTCTTCCCACTGATACCATCTGAGGGCCTCAGATGTAGCTTTCAACTGAAGCCAGTAGGTGGAGTAGTGGATAGATTATGAGGTCTGAAGTTAGGAGAGACACCAGTTTAAATCCTTTGTCTCAGTTTCTTCATCTATAAAATGGGGGAGGGGGGGTCATAATAGCACTTTCCTCTCAGGGCGGTTGTGAAGGTCTAACAAGATGATGATTGTAAAGCCCTTAGCATAGTGTCTGGTGCAAAGTAAATAGAACATAAATGTTAGCTGTTATCTTCCCCCTAAATGGGGGAACAAGCAGTTTTATTCCCATACAAGGCAGGGAACGCTTAGCGTTAGAATGTAGTCTTCGAATGATTACAATCAGTTGAGAGTTTAATATTCAAGCCTTGTTAGGATATTTACAAGATTTCTCATTAGTGATTTTACATTTCACAGCCCAATAAAGATCAAATGGGATCTTACACACACACACACACACACACACACACACACACACACACACACACCCCACACCACACCACAGCACACATCTCTGTCTCTCTCTGTCTCCCTCTGTCTCTCTCCATCTCCCTCTGTCTCTCTCCATCTCCCTCTGTCTCTGTGTCTGCCCCTTATTTACTCGCAGCCAGTCTGGCCCAGCTGCCTCTTTCCTCTGTAACCACACTGCTAGTTCAACCTTTCTTTTCGAAGAGGACCAGTGACATCCGGGGTGATGCCTTGACTCGCTGTGAACTGGCTTTAAATGAGGCAGCCTGATAACTAACACCCCATTGCTGGGGTGGGGACAAAGGCAGAGGCTCTAACCAATTTTGGAGATCCTAAGGTTCCCTTGACCGGGACACCTGACAGAAACAGGCTGGCGCTGGAACCAGGAACCAGTCCCCAGAGAACATTGTTAGATTTTCATTGTGAGCATTTACCCCTAGGAAATCAGCCAATGCTGCAAACCAGGGCTTGCTTTCTCATTTTCTGGTTTAATAGGGGCAGCAGCACAGTGGCTATGATCCACACAGACCGCTAGAGCCAGGATGACCTTGGTTTAAAGTCCTACTTCTGAAACATATTCAGAGGGTGACCCTTGGTAAGTCATTTACCTTCTCGGTTTCCTAATTTGTAAAATGGGCAGAAGGCTTCCCTAACTAGCCCACAGAGCTGTTGTATGGTTTAAATGATACAAGCGTGCAAAGCATTTTGCAGACAGACTTCAGAGGGCTCCACACGTGCCAGGAGGGCAGGAGAAAAGTCGACAGGCCAGTTGATGATGCAATCCCTATGAGGCAGGAAATGTATAAAGTCCTCCCGTGGCGCTGTCTCGTGGCACAGAGGTCACCTCGTCTTCTCAGTTCAAGTGCAAACCCTGGCAGGTATTACCAGCCCGGAGCAGCTACAGATATGAGCTCAGGGAATGGTCTTCACTGTGTCGGAAGACCGGCCTAGCTAAATGGGGAGAGGATATTGCCAGAAAATAGGAAGCTAGCCATGCACTTCTTTTTTTTTTGGCTGCAGCAGTTCGTTAAGACTATGCCCTAAGGTATCAGAGGCTGCTATCTGCGCTGATGAAAGGCTCCCTGCTCCTGACTTCTGCCCTTTGTTTATTCCTATGTGCATGAATGCCAGTTAATGAGTGAAGTTTGCTCTATGCAGCTGTGACCGAGTAGAACTAGGGTGGGGTGATTGGGGCTTTGAAATTTAGAAGGGCTGGCATTTCTAGTACACCTCCAGTAACACATAAATAACTGAGTTTAGCAAGTAGTTAGTAAGATTGATTAGTTAAAATAGCAAGCCTGGGACCTCTGCCTCCCTTCCTTTTCCCTAGCCCTTGTCCCAACTCCCGTCTCCTTTGGTCTAAGTAGCCGATTTGAGGGTACTTTAGTGGCTTCAGATTTACCCTAGATGTGACAAATTCTAACTACAGCTCTGCTAAGCTCTCCCTTGGATCCCAGGGTTGGGACTACCACAAGAGTGTGGATTAAGGGGATGAAGCTCTGCTTAGGACCCTCACATAGCCATGGTCTTTAACATGAGACAGGCCAGGATATTAGAGACAACATTCATGCCTTTTGGTAGAAAATGACAATAGATCTCAACCCTATAATCTGCCAAAGGCCAGGACCAGAAGGAACCTTGGGATTCTCAGTGGATAGATTCCTAGCAGAAGATCCTGTCTGATGAACCCATGTTCACCCTCCACTCCACTACCACTTCCTTAAGCACAGATCTGACCATATCCCTCTTCTACTCCATAAATATAAAACCTTCATTCTTAACCTTTAAAGCTAAAACTTGGCCCCTTCCTACCTTTCTAGTCTCATCGGACATTCCACTCCCTCTCACATTCTGCATTTCAGCCAGACTAGCCTTCTCTCTGTTTCCCACCCATCTCCCATTCCCCATCTTCCAGTGGCTCTCCCGCGGGTCTACCTTCCACACCTCCACTTCCACCTCGCTCTTCCTTCAAGATGCTGCTCAAGCTGTATCATTTGCATGAAGCCTTTCTCTGATCCAAGTCTGACCACTCCTCAGTCTCCTTTGCTGGATCTTCTTCCTGATCGGGCCTGCTGTGGGGGTCCACTCAGGCTCTGTACTGGGCCTTCTCTGCTCCCTCTATAATTTCTACCTTGGTCATCTCATTGGCTCCCATGGATGACTTATCATCTCTGTGTCAATGACCCTCAGTTCTACTTACCCAGCCCTCGTCTCTCTCCTAAAGTCCTAACTTGCATACCAACGGTCTATCAGAGATCTCAAACTGGATGTTCCATAGACGTTTTAAATGTGACTTGTCCAAAACTGAACTCATTCCCCCCAAACCCTCCCATCATCAGAGCTTCCTGCATTCTGCTGAAGGTACCACCAGTCACCCAGGTCGGTAAGCCTGTGATATTGTCACCAGCCTGGGGCAGCCCTCCCCGCCTTACTTCAAGGCCTCACACCCCCATCTGTTGCTCTGGCTGTCCCTCTGCCACAAGCCTCCCCCAACTCCAGTCCATTCTCGATTTAGCTGTGAAATTAATCTTCTCATAGTGTAGGTCAGACCATGACACTCCGCTACCCAAAAAACTTAGATCAAAACATCACCTCCAGGACCAAATATAAAATCCTCTATTGGGCATTCAAAGGCCTTCACAACCTGGCCTCCTCCCACCTTTCCCATCTTCTTATGTGTTACCCCTCCCAACGTACCCTAAGATCTAGTGACCCTGGTGTCCTTACTGTTCCTTTCCCCAAACACTGGATATCTCATGTTTCCTCCAGCTCTCCCTCAGGCACAGAATGTTCTCCCTCCTCATCTCTGCCTCCTGGCTTCCTTCATGTTCCAGCTCAGATCCCACCTTTGGCAAAAAGCCTTTCCTGAGCCCCCAAATTCTAGTGTCCATCTTTGTGACCATCCCCAGTTTATCCCGTCGGTGTCTTGTTTATACATGGTTGTTTGCATGTGGTCTCTCCCACCACGCTTTAAACTCCTTGGCAGAAGAACGATCTTTTTGTCTTTCTTTGTACACCCAGCATAGCACAGTTCCACGTACATAGTGGGTACTTAATTAATGCTTGCTTGATGGATGGATTGATAGGAACAAGTGACTGTTAAAAGACAGAGCCTCTGATGCAAAAATTCACCCTGAAAATCTCCCTTAAAGTATCCTAAACCCAGCCATTACTCTGGAGGTGTGGGGAGGTAGCTGGGTGCCCTACATTAGCTTTTTATCCCACCTCCTCCCTCTGAGCCCAACACTGGGGACCTGAGAAGATGGGGAGAGGGATGCCCTCACATCTCTCCCTGCTGGGCCAGCCCCTCCAAATCCCCCAAAGATCTCAGCTGGTCATATACATTTTTATCAAATTCTTGCATAAAGGCAGAGATAGCATCCTTAGCAAACGTGCAGATGACTTCAAAGTTCAGCGGAATCTAGATTAGGAGCTCCAGAGGGATATCAGAGATCACCTGGAACCTTTCCCTCCTTTGATTGATAAGGAATCTAAAGGCCAGAGGAGTCTGGAGGACAAGGTGATATCTCCAAGATTATACAAGGAATTAGAAGTAAAGCAATTGTCCTGTTTATGATGGTTAAATGATGGGCAAGAGGCACAGTTCAACCTCTCTCTGTCTTTCTCCTCCCCTTCTCTCCCTCTTTCCCTCTCTCTTTCTCTCTCTCTGTCTCTCTTTCTGTCTCTGTCTCTTTCTTCCCCTGCTTCCCTCCCTCCCTCTTTCTCTGTCTCTTCCTATCTCTCTCCATCTCTGTCTCTCTCTGTCTCTATCTCTGTCTCTGTCTGTCTCTGTCTCTCTGCCTCTGTCTCTGTCTCTCTCTGTCTCTCTCTCTCTCTGAAATGAAGGGGCTGGTGAATCTTTCACCAGACACCTGTAACCCCTATATATATAGGACAATACCTCAGTAAAGAATGAGCTATTCTACATAAGTGAATTTTCCAGATAACTGAAACATATACCCATAATCAGTCAGTCAGTCAGTCAAGAAGCATTTATTAGGCACCTGCTTATGCCAGAGAACATCCTGGGGATACAAAGAAAGGCAAAAGATGGTCCTTGCTCTTTAGGATCTCAAAGTCTAATGAGGGAGATAACATGCAAAGAACTATGTATGAAGGGGATGTATACAGGGGAAATTGGAAGTAATCCACACAGAGAAGGCACCAGCTTTAAGGAGCTCCGGAAAGGCTTCTTGTGGAAAGGGGGATTCTAAGCACCAAAATAGTGTTGTGCCTTGTTTTTATGTTTTGCATGACTTTCCATGTATAATGGGTGTCACGTTACTTACCTTCTCAATGTGGGGTGGGGGAGGGCTGGAGGGAGGAAGAAAATTTGAAATTGAAAATAAAAATGTTAAAAAACCCCAAAGTTAAAAAAAACCTTTTGTCTTTACATCAGTTATGTTTTCCCCTTCCCCCTGTCCCATCGCAGTCATCCCTTATAATAAAGGAAAAAATATGAAAAAGGAAAAAAAAAGTTAGCAAAACTAACTTGGTCCAGCCACTTGGGAAAGAAATTTGGAATGATGCCTAACAAAATCACTAAATTATGCTACCCTTTGATCCAGTAATATCACTACTAGGTCTATGTCTCCAAAGAGATCCAAGAAAGAGGGAAAAGCCCATATGTACAAAAATATTTGTAGCAATTCTTTTTGTCTCAGCAAAGAACCAGAGGCTAAGGGGGTGCCTACCCATTGGGGAATGGCTAGGTCCTCAAGTGCAGCCCTTTGACTGAGTCCAAACTTCACAGAAAAAATCCTTTTATTAAGGGGTAAATGATAGTGTAGGAATGGAATGGAAAACGCTTGTGGTAACCCAGGGAAGCACAAAAGGGACAGTTTCAGAGAAACCAGGAAGACTCATATGAACTAATTTCTCAAAGAGAAGAAGACACTGAACAAAATTTAGTCTTGAGGATGCTGAGGAGTCAGTCATTGAAAGTAGAACTGAGAGCCCTGTGATGCCCCCAGAGGCTGCTAATGTATGTCGAGTGGTTTCACCCCTCATTAAATGTCCTCGGACTGCCATACTTTCTGACAGTTTTTATAGAATTTTATGGAATTATATTAGCCCCTACCTCCTTGCTATCTTTTTAGCCATTGGCTCTTCTTGCTGCTGTCACTGCTCTTGCCTCAAACATCCTTTCCACAATGCCTATTAAATTTGGAGTACCTAATTCAACTTTGGCTAAGAAATGAAACCTCAAAGTTTGTAGAACTATTCATAAAATAAGAGTAAATGGGCCCTGAGAGAGGGCCTGAAGTGAAGTCCTGAGTGAAGGCCCTGACTCCTCTGAGTCAAATGCACAAACTTTTAAGTGCATGGGCTTTATGATAGCTATAAGCTTTTTGCTTGTTTTCTGGGTCCCAGCTGTGCTCTGGATAGTCGAGGCTCTGGAATAAGTGGTCTCCACGCATCCCATGAAGAGGGATCTCAGAAGCCATCTAGTAAAACCTCCTCATTTTACAGATGTAAAACACCCTGAGTGCCTATGGTCAGATAGGAAGCATCAGAGGTTGGATTTGAACCCAGGATCTCCAACACCAGAAGTGCTGGAAAGACAGTTATAGAGAGGCTCATTGCCTTTTCAGAAAGGCTACATGATAAGAGACTTGAGGAAGCATTTAAACAGATAAACAGATAAACTCAAGTTTTCCCTGCTAACAGCGATTACCGGCAGCCTCCTCTTGGTGTCCAAAGAGATCTTATATCTTACTGTCACTGATGTTTATCCTGCCATTTAGGGACTTAAGAAACATTCGCTGATTTGAACCTTGAAAATAAGAAGCGAAAGAGTCACAGACTCTCTAGCAGGCTGCCCAAATTTCATCCCCTTATTAGAATAAGTTAGTGGTTGTTTCCTATGGGTTGCTTGTGTACATGAGAACCAAAGCCAGGACCAGGAATGGTGAGATGGGCGTCTGCCTGGGGTGAGGTTCAACGAGCCAGTGATTGTTTTCAGTAGGTGCACGTTGCTTTATTTAATGCCAGCAAATTCCACACTCTGTGATATGTGAGCATCTTCCCTCTAAGTTCTCTGGACCTCCAGAGACCATGCTAGGGGGACTTGATCACCTCAGTTTTGGAGATGCCACCGTGGAGCCTTGCACTGATGAGTAAGGGATACCTGGCCCACTAAATCTACCTGCCTCCAGGCATGCTTCACATCCCACCCAAATCTCCACCCCATCTGTCTTCCTGCTGGTCACCCTCCCTCCACATGGATCCTCTTCACCTCCTACTTCAAAGGAACCATGTATGATAGGTACAATGAAGAAGGAAATGGCAAACCACTCCAGTGTCTTTGCCAAGAAGATCCCAAATGGGGTCACAGAGAGTCAGACTCAATTGAATATGACAGAACAACAAATAAGTGATTGTAGCATCTTGAGCCCGAAGAGATGAAGCAGTTCTTCCTTGTTTTATCAATTCTGTCTTCATGCCCCTCATATCCACCCCCTTCTCTCCACTCACATGAACACCTCTAGCACCCCTCACCAGGGCCATTGTCATAACCTCTTAATTAGTCAACCTGTTTTTAGCCTCTTCTCTCTCTGATCCATCATCCATTCTGTTACCAAAATGATCTTTCTAAGGCATGGATGTGGCTGTGTCATTTCCCTCCTCAAGCGGCCTCTCAGATGAAATACAACCTCCCCAGCCAGGCCTTTAAAGACCTTTCCAGACTCATGTCATGTTACTGCTTGACATGTGCTGGACGGTCTTCCCGAACTAGCCTATAAACTGTTCTCCAAACTTGATGTGCCACTTCCCATTTCTTTGAATTGACGTGTCCCTCACGTCTGGAATGCCCTTCCCTCTTGTTTCTGCTTCTTAGAATTCTTAGCTTCCACCCAGTATCCATCTAATCAAGCAATTTATCCATGCCCATTTATTAAGCACCTACTATGCACCAGGCACTGGGCAAAGTGTGGGATTATTATAGGAAATCTTTCCTGATTGCTAGTGCTCTCTGAATCTTCAAATTAAACTGTATTTACTAATGTGTTTACATGCTATATTCCCTAAATGTAAGCTCTTGGCAGGGCAGGGGAAGAAATTGTTCCTTGATTTTTATCTTTTTTTTTAATACCCAGCACCCAGCACAGTATTCTTGTACCTGGTGGGCATTACTAAATGCAAATTAAATTTGTTAAAGTTAAATGACCATTTCTTTAAAGGAGAAGAGGGACCAAAAATTCAGGAAAGAAAAGGAAGAAAAACGAGTTTATCTATGCCCTTTTGTGCTCTGTGCAAAGCCCTAGAGATACAATTAGAAAATCAAGACAATGCCTGCCCTCCAAGAGCTCCCATGCCAATAGGGGGAAATCAGTAGGCATAAGAGGGTTCAGCTGCAGGGCAGACAGAAAGGCCCAGGGTGGCTTAGGAGTTCAGGGGCAAGATATCTCTTTTCATGTCATTTCCATTGATAAAAGCCTCCATATTATCTGTTTCTAATATTGAACCGAGGGCCAAGGATTTAGATGGTGAGATTTTTTTTCCCAAAAAAATTATCTGTGGCTGCTCTCAACCACCTGGGTAGATGGCTGCCAGGTCATGTTTCCAAGAGAAAACTGCTTTTGTCCCTTCCCTCTCCACCTCATCAAAGGTTATCTGCACTAGGTATCATTCATGGAAAGCCCTTCAAGTAACTGATCAACCAATAAACTAATCTGAACTAGTCTGCTGACGGATGCCTGTGGGTTAATGTATTATCCTTCCTAGATAACTTTTTTTTTTTTTACAATGTTGATGAAAATGTATGGCTGTGTAATCTTTATAGTGTGAAAAGTGAAAAGCACTAAATTTGAAGTCAGAGTACTTGGGTTTGAATACTGCTCTGCCACCCACCTTGGGCAAATCATTGCATCTTCCTGGGTCTTAGTTTCCTTGTCTGCAAAAGGAATGGGTTGGAATACAGGACCTTTATGATTCTTTCTTGCCATGAAGATCTTAAGTAAATGGACTATAATTCTGGGCTTTTAAAGAAGGCCAACCAGCAAAATGCTTTTGAGCCAAGTGGTCTACTGATTTTTAATCACACAAGTAAATATCTATTCCACTTCTACACGGGGCAGCGATGAATGTGTTTATCTGAAAATTATGAGATGGTTCTACTAATCGATCAACATTTATTAAGCTCCTACTATGTGCCAGTCACTGACCTAAGCACTAAACATGCAAAAAGAGGCAAAAGATAGTCCCTGCCCTCAAGGAGCTTACAGTCAAATGGGGGAGATGTCATAAAAACAAATACATCCACATTTAATAATAAACAGTAATAGCAGGGCCACTAGGTGGCTCAGTGGATAGAATGTCAGGCCTGGAGTCAGGAAGACTCATCTTCCTGAGTTCAAATACTTAGTAACTCTAGTGTGGCCCTGGGCAAGTCACTTAAGCCTGTTTGCCTCAGTTTCTTTATCTGTAAAATGAGCTGGAGAAGAAAATGGCAAACCACTCTGGTATCTTTGCCAAGAAATCCCCAAACGGGGTCACAAAGAGTTGGACGCAACTGGAAACGACTGAACAACAGACAACAATAGCACGTAAAATGTGTTTGAGCTTTGAAAATGAGCCTGACTCCACCAATCTCTTGAACGAAAGGCCTCATTAGATGGTGGTATAATGATAAGGATGAAGATGAGAAAGAGGAGGATGATAATTCAGGGCTTATTATTCTTAGCTACTAAGGGTGTTTGTAAAGGTCTTTGGGCATCCCTAGGGTGAAAGTGGGAGTCACCAGCATATTACCTCTCTTCCAACCCTGTTTCTTTTCCTTCAAAGGGAAAATTAAGCCATGGGATGATACTATGAAACTAGGGATTTAATAGGGCCTGGGGAGGGTGGGGAAGGGATGGGGGACATGGATCCCAATGGAGGAGAAGAATTAAATCAGTTGTTTATGGGGTGTTGTGCCTAAGTCCTTTATGGGGTAGAATAAAGGCTTCCCTATATGCCAGATGCCTTGTTATCCTTGCCCAAGTACCTTCACTTCCATTTTGAATTGTCTTAGGAAGATTCTGAAGATCCCTTGGAAAGATAAGGTACTAGACACTGAGGTCCTTTCTTAAGCTGAACTGTCAAGCATCCAAACTCTACCACAGAGAACTTGACTTCAATGGGCTGGCTACATTGTTAGAATGCCAAACTTATATTTGCTTAAAAGATTATTTTACAGAGAACGCACACAAAGCAAGCACTCAGGTGGAGGTCAGAAGAAGAGAAACAAGGACACTCTCAAAGTCTCTCTGAAGAACTTTGGAATCAATTGCATGACTTGGGAGATACTGGCACAGGACTACCCAGCAAGGCATGATTGCATCAAAAAAGGTGCTGTGTTCTATGAGCGCAGCAGAGTTGCAGTAGCTCAAAAAAGAAATGTGAGATGAGAAAATTTAGAGAAATCTCCACCCAAATGTTCATATGGACTATTTGTGACAGAGCCTTCTGAGCTTATGTTGGTCTGATCAGCCATAGTTGGACATACTGTACCTTGGCCCCAATGTAGTGATGTTGGTTTAGTCGTCTGAGAATGAAGGACGACATTCAACGACATTCAACCAAACTTTATGGTCACATCCGTGGAGACCTAGACACAAGAGATATTTAAACTCTGTTCTGAGATTTCTCAGAGGAAAGCTTAGATAAATGCAAAATGAACCAAAAATATATAACTCAATGGAATAGCCCACCCAGGCCAAATCAACTCAAAGGTGGCAAGCTAGGACACGTGTTCTGTCCTCTAAGTGACAGCAGTGACCGGTTGTCTTCTTGTACTACGTGCTCCTCCACACAATAAGGGACTGGAGGTATCTCTAATCAGAGCCATGTTTAATAATGGCCAAGTATAGCAGTAATAAACATATCAACTTGGAAAACGAGCCCAGCTCAGCTGTTCCCTCTCGGCTCCTTTGAGAACAAGTCTTATTCACGAAGTACAAAATCTCACCTTGATGATGATGCTTAATTGGGGTCAACTGATGGTCCAGGAGGAAAACTCAAAGTTCTCTGCCCTGTAGCACCCACTAAGGGTTTTATCATTGAGAAGCAGCCAAAGGTTATGGGCTCGAGATTTATTCAGGGGTGATCAGAGCAGCCCTGTCCTAATCAGAGTTGCCAATCTACCCCAGATGCTTCTCATTCCCAATGAGATAAAGGAGAAGACAAGTGTCTTGGCCCAATGTTCAATGCTCATAAGGACTAGAATCAAGGGAAAGGAAGAACAGTCCCTTTCTTCCCCCCCTCCCCTGCCCCCAACCACCTACATCTGAAGCATTTATGCACCTGGCTTTAGAAAAGTACTCTGCTCTTTGGGACCCTGTACCATCACTCTTCCTGGGCCCAGCACCGTGGGAAGGAAGCCATTTAGGACTTTGCAAGGCTCCACTTCCCCCCAAGATATTTCCCACCCCCTGCTTGCCAGGGCACTACCCTCCTCCTCTACACCTGGCCTGAAGAGGTCCCCCTTTCAAAGTCACTGCTGGGTTAAACAGCAAGGTACTGAACCCAGAAGGCTACTGTCAAAATGCATCTACAATGCATTACCTGACACCAATGTCCTAGGCCTCTCTAATTAATACTACCACATCAGTTTATTTCTTTAGCTAGTCAATACTTTGGGTCCTTAAGGGGGCAGGCAAATTGCACAAAAGTAGAGGTATTTGGCAATAAGACAGTGTGGGGTGGTCAAAGGAACACTGGGTTTTGAGATCAGGAGATATGGGTTCTAGTCCTGACTTTACTACTAATATCCTATGTGACCTTGGGCCTCCCTGGACCTCTTAGTTTCCTTATCTGTAAAATGAAGGGGATGGATTAGATGATCTCTAAGCCCCAGCTTTCCATGAGCTATAATCAACATCCTCAGGAGCAGAGTTGGTCAAGGCTCCCAGGGCAAGGAGAACAAACACTGAAGGAGAAGGCACCTGGAGCATGGGGAAGGGACAAAGCATCTTGCCTGAGATTGGCCTAGTTCATAATTTCACCTTGAGCCAACCCTGGCCTAGAGAGGAGGTCAGCGAAACATCTTGGAGTAGGTGGACTTTGAAGCACCCTTCAATCACTATCTGACTTGCTCGGTACAGTCTCTAACACTACTATGCACAAATCACGCTTTCCACAAACATTTTCTGTGGATGGTTGTCACAGTGACTGAGGTTCCAACACTAAGGTCCTTAACCATGGGTTTGGCCATCAGCTCCTTCAGTCAGCTGGGAGAAACCCGTCTTGTACATCCCAGATGAGTCAAGAGCTCTGTCCGGATTTTTTCTACTTCTATTTCCTTCCTTTGCTTAATCTACCTGGATAATGATGATGATAGTAATAACAAACACTAACAATTTACATAGCCTTCAAGGTTTGCTTACATATACTATGTTTCTTTTGGGCCATTAGGTGGCATAGTGGAAGGAATGGTGGATCTGGAGTCAGAAAGATCTGACTTCTAATTTGGCCTCAGACACTTACTAGCTGTGTGACCCTGGGCAAGTCAATTAAACCTGTTTGCCTCAGTTTCCTCATCTGTAGAATCAACTGGAGAAGGAAATGGCAAACCACTCCAGTATCTTTGCCAAGAAAATCCCAAACAGAGTCACAAAGAGTTGGATACAACTGAAATGACTGAACAACAAATACCTTTCTTAAGATTAAATATTAACTTTTTCAATAAACAAAAATTTTCCCTTTCTCCCTTCCCTGCCCCCCCAATTGAGGATGAAGGGAAAAACAAAACCTCTATTACAAACACGTGTAGTCAATCAAAACAAATTTCTACACTATGTCTAAAAGAAAAATATATACACATATATGCATATGTCAATGTATGTGTGAATGCATATATACATATCTGTACATATACATATATACATATATGTATGTGTGTATATATATATGTATATCTTGGAGAGGAGAAGGCAAGGCAATCAGGGTTAAGTGACTTGCCCAAGGTCACACAGCTAATAAGTGTGTCAAGTGTCTGAGGGTGGATTTGAACTTAGGTCCTCCTGACTCCAGGGCCGGTGCTCTACTCACTGTGCCACCTAGTTGCCACCTAGCTGCCACCTATGTATGTATATATTCACATAAATATATGAATATATTGATCCCAATGGAGAAGAGTTACATCAATTATCAATGGTCAGCATATATATATATATATACATACATATACACATACATAAATCTATATACATATATACATACTCTTAGTCTTTCACCTCTCCATCAGGAGGTAGGTAGTTTATCATTAATCATCTGGAATCCTCTGGTTGGTCATTGTACTGATCAGAGTTCCTAAGTCTTTCAAAGTTGTTTGTCTTTACAATATTGTTGTTATTATAGAAATTGCTCTCCGGGTTCTGCCTGCTTCACTGTGCATCAGTTCATACATGCCTTTCTGGGTTTTTCTGAAACCATCCTTTTAATGATTTCTTACAGTGCAATAATATTCCATAGTATTCATATACCACAATTGTTTGACCAGTCCCCAGTCGATAGGTACCACCTCATTTTCCAATTCTTTGCCATCACATAAAGATTTTTAATACATCTTCAGTTAGGACTTAGGACTAATCCCTCCCTTAATGTACACTTCTTATTCTTTCCTCTCCCTTTCCTTCCTGTTTCCTTGTTGAATGAAATTTAATTTCTGTACTCAACTCTGTGTATGTGTGCATATCCTTCCTTACTATGACCAGTTCAGATTAGAATGAGTTCAAGTGTCAGCTACTCCATACCCTCTCCTTGTTCCTATAGATACTGACTGGTGCACTCTGATTAAGTGAGAAAATTTTCCCTAACCTTTCTTTCCCTCTCCTCTTCCATATATTCCTTTTCATCTCCCTTTCTCTTCTTCTTTAAAGATTATTAAGACATAACACAACCATCCCCAGGACTTCCATCATGACTTCTGATGACAATTGGATTCAAAAGGGACACATGCAAGGGTGTGCTGGAGCCAGCTCATACCTATTCAAGAGAGCCATGTAAAAAAAAATTTCAGTGTGAGCATTTAAATAGCAAATGCTACCAACCAGGGATTTAGTTAATTGTTTTGTTGATTATTTCTTCTTAAGAAAGTGATGGAGAAAATGGTAACAATGAAGATTAAACCTAAAAGTATATTGTATCTACATTTATTTTTAGAGAACTGATTGTTAAGCATTTATTACCACATTTCTGGAAACATTTATCATCTGTTCACATTAGAATGTAAGTAGTTTATCTTTGTTTAGTCCTTTATCATTGCTTAACTATTTACCTTTTTATATTTTTCTTAACTTCTGTATTTGAACTTCAAAGTTTCTACACAGCTCTGGTCTTTTCATCAGGAATTCTTGGAAGTTCTCTATTTAATTAAAGGTTTTCCCCCTTATAGGATTACATTCAATTTTTCTGGACAAGTTATTGTTGGCTACAAATCTATATTCTTTGCCTTCAGGAATACTGTATTCCAAGCACTCTGCATCTTTATGGTAGTGGCTGCTAAATCTTGTGTAATTCTAACTGTGGTTTATCAGCACTTGATCTTTCTTTGGGGCTTTATACAGACTTTTTTCTTTCATCTGAAAGCTCTGGGGGTATAATGATCCCGGGAGTTTTCATTTTATAGTTTCTTGCAGGAGATGACTGGTAGATTCTATTTTCAGTTTGCCCTATGGTTCTAAGATATTTGAGCAGTTTTATTTTAATATTTCTTGAAATATGATGTCTAGGCTCATTTTTGTTTCATGACTTTCTGGTAATCAGTCAGTCAGTCAATAAATATTTTATTAAGTGCTCCTATGTACCAGGAACTGTGCTAAGTGCTGAGAATACAAAAAAAATTAAGGCAAAAGACAGTCCCTGCCCTCAAGGAGCTCAGAATCTAATGAGGGAGACAATAAACAAAAAGATATGCTCAAACAAGCTATATGCAGGATGAAAATAAAATAATTAACAGAGGGAAGATACTGGAATTAAGAGGGGTATGGAAAGGCTTCCTATAAAAAAGTCATTTTAGTTGGTGCTTAAAGAAAGCTCAGGAAGCCAGTGGTCATAGATAAAGAGAGAGAGAGCATTCTAGGCACGAGAGATATCCATAAAAAATGTTCACTGTCTTGTTCATGGAACAGCAAGGAGGCCAATGTCCCTGGTTTGAAGAGTACATGATGTTAATGATTTCTTAGTTTATCTCTCCTCCATGTTTTCCAGGTTACTTGTTTTTGTCATAATATACCTTCAATTTTCTTGTGTTTCTTCTAGTCTTTTGACTTTGTTCTGATATTTATTTTCTCATGGATCTATTATCTTCCATTTGGTCCATTCTAATTTTCAAGGGGTTTGTTGTATAGACAAAGTTTTGTACCTGTTGGTTTCCATTCCGATTCCTTCTTCCCTAATTCTCATTTCTTTTCCATTTTTTCTTCTAGTGCTCTCATTTCATTTAGAAAAACATTTTAACTCTTAAGAACAACAATAACTTTGACTCCTCTCTTCAAGGAATTCTAGTTGAATTTGTGCCTAAGCAGTTTTTTTCCTTTGAGCCTTTGCTTGTAAATGTGTTAGAGTTATTCTCTTCTTCTAGGTTTGTACCTTGAGCATCCTTGTCATCATGACAGCTATTTATGGTAGGATTCTTTTTTGTTTGTTTGTTTACTCATTCTTCCAGTCTATTTCCTGACTTCAGACTTTATGTCAGGACCAGGCTCTGCAAAATTCTGGAGAGAAGATCTGGGCTGGTTCTGTTGCTGCTTCCTTAGAGTATTGAGCATTATATAATTCCAGGATCTCAGAGACAACTCAGGATGGGGATCTGCAAACTTTTAATGCTCCAAAGTGGGGCCCTAACATTCCAAATCTAGAATTTCCACAGTCACTAAGGCTCTTGGGCCTGAGGTCCTGAAAGCAGTTTTCCCAACCCTCTTCCCATCATCAGGTTAGGTCCATTGTCATTTTCTCAGGAAACTTCCTATAAGGAAGTCCATTCACCCCAAAATGAGGGTGGTCATAGAAAACGGGCACAGACTCTTCTTTCAGAGCTCCAAATTTAGGTGCCAAGTTAAACAGACATTTCATTTAAGGGACCAAAAAGAGGGTTGGGGAAATTGCCTGCAGAGGTCAAGCACCATTAGACTTTTGAGAGTGAGGAGGAAGGAAGGAAAGAAGGAAGAAAGGAAGGAAGGAAGGAAGGAAGGAAGGAAGGAAGGAAGGAAGGAAGGAAGGAAGGAAGGAAGGAAGGAAGGAAGGAAGGAACGAAGGAAGGAAGGAAGGAAGGAAGGAAAGAAGGAAGGAAGTAAAGGGAGAAAGAAAAAAGGAAGAAAGAAAAAAAGGAAGGAAGGAATAAAATGATTATACCTTCAATGAGAAGGACATAAAAAAATTCAGCGCAGGATGTTGCTTTGGTATTGATGGTTAAAGCAAGACTGATAAGGGTTACTCATTCAAGTGAGACTTCAGTCTAAAGACTAAAGTACACTCCTAATATTATTATGTAGTTAGTATGGAGACTAAAAGGGCATAGTGGATAGAGTGCCAGGCTTGGAATCAGGAAGATCTGAATTCAATCCTGGCCTCAGACACTAGCCATGTGACCCTTGGCAGGTCACTTAACTCTGTTTGCCTCAGTTTCCTCATTTATAAAATGAGCTGGAGAAGGAAATGGCAAACCACTCCAGTATCTTTGCCAAGAGAACCCTAAAAAGTATCACAAAGAGTCAGACATGACTGAAAAAATACTGAACAAAAGACTAAAAGAGGCAAGGGTTGGGGGTGGGGAAAGTCTCAATGTGCTTCCATTTGGGTATACCAAGTTTTGAACCCAGATCCTTTGCCTATAAATGTAGCACTCTTACCACTCACCTCAGAGGCCATCTAGTTCAGCCTATCCCTAAACAAGAATGTCCTCTAAATCATAACCAACAAGTGGTCATCCAGCCTTTTTTTTTGAAGAATTCTTCTGAGGGGGGAACTCAGAACTCCAGAAACAGCCCATTCAATTTTTGGACATTTCTAGTTATTAGGAAGCTTTAAAAACTGCCTCTTTACAATTTCTACTGATCCTAGTTTTGCCCCCTGGAGCCAGAGAGAACAAATCTAATCCTTTCTCCATGTGATGGACCTTCAAATACTTGAAGGCAGCTATCATGGCCCCCCAAATCTTTTCTTCTCCAGGCTAAACATCCCCAGCTCCTTCAGGCACTCCTAATATGATGTGGACTTGAGGTCTTTCTCCATCCTGGTGGCCCTTCTCTGGACATTCTTCTCTAGCATCAATGTCCTTAAAATGTGGGTCCTCAAAATGAACACAATCTACTAGATATGGTCGGAAAGGAGCCAAGAGATTCTCATTTCTGTAGTCCTGCATTTATGTGTGTGCTCACCTAGCTTCCCAGAACTGAGGGAAGGAAGGATCCAACCTCTAGAGGTCACTGCAGGGAACATTATTAGACTAGTTGGGCATAGAGAATTCATACAAGGCTATCCCTTTGTAAAATGTGAGCATTTCTGTCTCTCTTTGTATCCCTGTCACTGTCTTTCTATCTCTCTGTCTGTCTCTTTTTCTCTTTCTCATTTCTCAAATACATAGCCTTCTATGGTGGCATGATTCTTGAATCTGCTTCCAGCCTCAGCCTTGAATGATTGCCTCTCTGTACCTTGGCCTACTGGGAGAGAGTATGTGTCTCTGTTTCCTCAACTGCCCCTCAAATTCTCTCAAATTGACTTTTCAAGTGGTGATTGAGATGTCTGTTTCTGGTTGAGTGATCCTGTTTTCAAAGTGACTTGGTCAATGGGTTAAGGAGAAAACTCCACTCCCTCCCCTTGCTGCCCTCTGGTATTGGTACAACAGTCTTCTCCACAACTGTTTCTAACTGGCAAACTCAGGTTAGCTAAATAAAGCATCCAAGAGTGTGGTCAATCTTCAGCCCAACTCTGAGTCATTATTCCTTCCAACTCAATCAGAGAGAGATGTTCATGCTTTATGAATAGATAATAGAATGTGATTACATCTTAAGACTATGTAACTTGAGATTGGAAAGGGATAAGGAAGAAAAAGAAGGGGAAATCAAATCTCTCCTCCTTACATGTCCAAGGTATATCTTACTAGTAATAATACCTAGCATTTTTACACTTTAGGGCTTACAAAATGCTTTACAGATATTATCTCATTTTATCCTAACAACCCTGGTAGGTAGGTGCTATTACTATCCCCATTTTACAGATAAGGAAACTGAGCCAGGCAGAGGTTTAATGACTTGTCCAGAGTTACACTATTAGGTATTTGAGGTCAGATTTGAATTCAAGACTTCCTGACTCCAGGCTACCTATCTGCCCCATGCCATAAAATCATAGCTTCTAGGGAATCTATCAGATAATATCATATCAAAATGTATGTAGGTATGGGGCATCAAAATGCAACAATAGGGATTGATTATGATACATTAATAATATATTTATGAACACATAATTAATTCAATAGAAGGCAAGCTCCTTGAGGGCAAGAATACATTTTTGTTTTTGTCTTTGTATCTCCAGCAATAAGGAACCTAGCACATAACAGGCTCTTGATAAATGCCAATTGAATGGGGAAAAGCACAGTGACTCTGAAACTGAAGCCCCTTAGATCCTTTTATTGGCTCTTCCTTGCTGTATGACCCTCATCTGTAAAGTGAGGAGTTTGGACTCAGTGGCTTGAAAGATTCCTTTGAGGAACTGTAACAACAATGTGACTAGCAGCTGCTGCTGAGGTGTAAGACCCAATAAGACCAGCAACAGGAGCTGCCAGCACAGATTCTTTGATCTGCTTTTCTAAGGAAAGCAACTTTAAGGGGTTAACAATCTCACTTTAATCAAACATACATATATCATTCACTTAGTTCAGGGGGGGAAAGCCAGCACCCTGAACTTCAGAGCAAATACAAACAAATTACAGAGACAATATAAACAGAGCAAATAACACAATTCAACAGACAGGCTTTGTCTGATCAAGACATCACATACATAGTTACCAAAAAGAGAAGCACCAACATCTGGATTTTCTTCAAAGCCAGGGGGCTCCTCAGTGGCTAACCAGAGTCTCCTCACCAAAACTCTTCCAATGAGTGAGAGCCCCAAACAAAACACTAACCTCTGAGTTTATATACCCTTCTTAGGGCTCGAAGGCTGTACATCTAATCAGCAAAAGGGTGTGGGCCTGGGGCTTAACACCTAGTTAGCAAAAGGTTATGGGCCTCGGGCTTGCACCTAGCAAGACTTAACCAAAGGCACTTGATTATTTTAACATTCTAAAAGAGAAAATGGTGAAAAAAAATCCCACCTTAATTAATATTACAGGAACTAGATGCAGATCTGGAATCTAATGCTTCTTTTATGTGATGTAGGCACTTACAACTTCCGCAGGCTGATGCATGTGAAAAGAGTTGGATGATATTTTGTAAACCAGCAGACCCAGTTGGAAAGGCTTTGCTTAGTACCAAAGTCTGATCTTAGCTCCCACAGCTGAAAGGTCCCAGCCCAGTCTGAGGGATGGAGGGATTATGGAGGAGCGAGAAGAAGAGGGGAAAAAAACCCATCAGACAGGTCCTTCTTATACATTCACTACAAAATAGGACAATTTTTGAGTTTGGGGAAGACAACAGAGTAAAATATTGCCCTGAAGCAAGGCTTCCCACATACTTATCAAAAATAACACTAGACATGCTAAAAAAAAAAAGAATGAATAAGCAAATAAATAAATAAATGTCCAATTAAAGAAATAAATAACAGCTAGCCTTTATATGGTGTTTTAAAAAATATTTTATTTATTTATTTTCAGTTTTCAACATTCATTTCCATGAGTTTCAAATTTTCTTTATATGGTGTTTTAAGGCTTGCAAAGTGCTTTCCAAATATGATCTCATTTTATCCACACAACAACCCTGGCAGGAAGATGCTATTATTATCCCCATTTTACAGATAAGGAAACTGAGACAGAGAGAGGTGAAGTGACTTTCTCGGGGTCACACAAGTAGTAAGTATTAGAGGCAGAATTTGAACTCCGGTCTTCTTGACTTCAGGTCCAGTGTGCTATTCATTATACCACCTAGCTGAATGAATGAATGAATGAGAATTGCTAAATATCTGCATGAAAATGTGCAATTTACTTAACAATAAAATAAACAAAATAAAATTCTGACACAATAAAAGCATTTTAGGATCAACTCAAGCAGCCTAGTAGAGTAACTGGGAAAAGCATGTTGGATTGGAGTCAAAGACTCCGGAAAGAAGGCAGGAGGATTGGATTTTGTTCATCTCCAACAATGAAAGTGAATGAGAACAAGATATCAGTTGTCAGTCAATTATTAGTAAAGTGGGCAGGCAGCTGTAATCTCAATGGCACACTACTAACACATCAGGCAACTACAAAAGTTTGGGTTCTCTTTGGCACCATCAGATAACGTGAGAAATGCACTCACTCTAGAAAGAACAATACTGGCTGTTGAAGCCAGGAAAAGCTCTCGTTTTATTTTATATTCCTTGTGAATGGGTAACTCCCTAAAGGAGCACACTTGCTAAAGCTGATACAAGGCTATTTATTTCCTGTTCCCAATTCAAATTTCCCTCTTTGTTCGCCATTGGCTAGATGCAACTTCCTGAACCGCCTATTTCATGTTCTCCTCCTTGATATGCGCCCCTCCCCCCGTCATGCATTGCATGTGCATTTAAATTAGCTGGCTCCATCCTGGGAGTATCTTGGATAATATTAAGCAGCTTGTTAAGCATGTGTACATGTGATCAGAAGCCTGGTTCTGCTAGGTTACAGCTCAGATTAGAACCAGTCACCTCTGACTTACATTCTGGTATCACTTCTGCAAGGCTGGGACTAGTTTTAATCCTGTAGAAACAGAATTCCTCCATTTGTTTCTCACAGATAACAAGCATTAAAACAGAAGGGTATGGATTCAGTAAAATAACAGCAGTCAAACAGTTAGTCAGTCAGTCAATAAACTAAGGGCAGCTTGATGGCACAGTAGATAGGATGCCAGGCCTGGAATCAGGAAAAACTGAGTTCCAATCCACATACTAGCTGTGTGACCCTGGGCAAGTTACTTTACCCTGTTTGCCTCAGTTTCCTCATCTGTAAAATGAGTTGGAGAAGGAAATGACAAACTACTCCAGTATCTTCGCCAAGAAAACTCCAAATGGGTCACAGAGAGTCAGATATGACGGAAATGACTGAACAGCAGCAACGACAAAACATGTTAGCACCTGTTATGTATCAAGGATTGTGCTAAGTGCTGGGGATGCAGGGAAGGGGAAAATGGGAAGCAAAACACATCTTAAAAACAAAAGAAACATTTTAAAAAGAGCATGCAAAACAAAATATAAATCTAAAGATAACTTCAGTAAGAAGAATCCTTATATCAAAACAGGAGATAAAAGTATGCGCTTAGCCCAGTATCTGGCACATAATAAACACCTAATAAATGTTTATTGATTGATGGATTGCGTCAAGAGGAAATTGCACACAATAAACGAGGAATGAATCCAATGAAATTTAAAATTATAATCAAAAAGAACATCATTGTGTAATAATCATCTTCAAGAATAGCCAGTTAGACTAAATTCAACTTCAAATTCAAGGCCTAAAGGAAAAAAAATGAATTAACATAAAACATTTTCAAATTAAGAAATGTAATACAAGTATATAAAATTCACAAAACAATAATGATGGAAATTCAATTTTATTTAGAAGAAACAAAAGAAATAGTATTGAAGTCATTGCTAAATTCCCAAAATAGAAAAAAAAAACTTTAAAAATTCTCAGGCATAATCCTCACTTCTAATTATCAGGTATAGATATGGAACAACCCTCCCATAGCTAATAAGTTGCTAAATCCTGTCAATTCTACCTCAACTATCTCTTATGTCAGGAAGACCTCAGTTCAAATCCAACCTCAGACACCCACTAGCTCTGTCATGCCAAGCAAGTCATTTCACCTTTTCCCTATCTCCTATAAAATAGGGATAATGATAGGACCTCCTGTTAACAGACAAAGAAGAAGCAGAGGGATATTTAAAACTTTCACCATTTTCTCACAGTTCTGAAGGGATAAACACCTCCTAACAAGTCAAGTCAACAGGCACCTACTATACCATGGGAAGCGCTTTACAAATATGATCTCCTTTGATCCTCCTAATGACCCCAGGAGGGAGTTCCTATTATGATCCATATTTTACAGTTTAGGAAACCGAGGTAGATAGAGGTGAATTGACTTGCCCAGAGTCACACAAGTAGTAAGTGTCTGAGGCTGGATTTGAACTTGAGCCATCATGACTCCAGGTTCAGCACTCTATACCATTATGCCATCTAGTTGCCTTAGGATCAATCAATCAGTAAACATTTATTAAGTGCCTGTTATATGCCAGCCTAAGAAAACTTAAGAGTTTGACAGGAGACATCTGTAACATGGGAGATGGCCTGTTGGAGGTCTGTCTGGAGCCCACACATGAGGCAGTGGTAACAGTGGCCACAGCAGCAGCTTCAGGAGCTCTCAGCCCAGAGACAGTGAAAAGGTCAAACAACTGGTAAGAAAGATATTACTGGGGACCCTTTGCTGGTACTGGGTGCATCTGGCACTGATTGGCAACTCTGTTGCCCATAAGCCATTCTGAGTTGCAGTTCCAGGGTGGAAAGAAGCATTTGTGATGAGTCACAAGGGAGCAGGGACCCTGGTCATGGTTCCAGGACCAAGAAGAGCACTAGTACTTTAGGCTGCAGGGGACCAGGGGCCCTTCCTGATTAAAGACCAGAGTGTAGACCAGGATAGCAGTAACCATACCTCTCCCAGGATCACATCACCTTGGAAGCACCAAAAACTTGCAGATCCCCATAACTAGCCGTGAAAACAGAGCACAAAAAAGCCTGAAGCTTGGCACAGTGCCTATCCACTCAAAGGCAAGTAGAGTCCAACTTTAATATAAAGTTCAAAGCCAAGAAATAGGCTGGAAAAATGAACAAAAAGTATGACAATAAAAAGCTACTATGGAGGTAGGGAACAAGACATCAATTCAGAAGAAGACAACAATATGAAAATAGCTACCCAAAAAAAGACTCAAAGAAAAATGCTAATTGGACCCAAGTCCAACAATAATTCCTGGAAGAGCTCAAGAAAGAGAAAAACTGGGAAAAGAAATGAGAGTGATACAAGAAAATTATAAAAAGAAAATTAATAGCTTGGTAAAAAGAGTCACAAAAATTCACCAAAGAAAAAGACTCCTTAAAAGGCAGAATCCATCAAATGGAAAAGGAGGTACAAATATTCACTGAGAAAAAGAATTCCTTCAAAAGCAGCACTGGCCAAATGAAAAAAGAGGTAGAAAATCTCACTGAAGAAAATACTTCCTTAAAAATTAGAATTGGGCAAGTGGAAGTTAATGACTCCATGAGACATCAAGAAACAATAAAACAAAATCAAAAGAATGAAAAAAATGGGAGAAAATATGAAATATCAGAAAAACAACCTTGACCTTGAAAATAGAGGTTATTTTAAAGTTATTGTACTACCTGAAAGCCATGATGGAAGAAAGAGCCTAGATATTATGTTTCAAGAAATTATCAAGGAAAACTGTCCCAATATCTAGATACAGAGGGTAAAATAGAAATTGAAAGAATCTACCAATTATCCCCTGAAAGAGATTCCAAAATGAAAACTCCCAAAAATATCATAGCCAAGTTCCAGAGCTCCCAAGTCAAAAGGGAAACACTTCAAGCAGCCAGAAAGGAATAATTCAAGTCACAGTCAGGATCACACAAGATTTCCCGGCTTCCATGTTAAAGGAGTGGAGGTCTTGGAATATGATATTCCAGAAGGCAAAGGAACTACAATTACAACCAAAAATCACCCACCCAGAAAAACTGAATATATTCCTTTGGAGGGAAGGAAGGGGGAAAGGGAGAAGGGATGGATATTTAAATGACATAGAGGACTTTCAAGAAATCCTGATGAAAAGACCAGAGCTGAATAGAAAATTTAACATTCAAACAAAAGACTCTAGAGAAGCATAAAAAAGTAAACATTAAAGAGTGATCATAAGGGACTCAACAAAATTAAACTGTTTATAACTCCTAAGAATTTTATCAACATTAAAAAGGGTTTACGTAGATAGAGGCGTGGGTGTGAGTCAATTATGTTGGAATAATCTCAAAAAATTGAAAGGAGGAGAAAGAGGGATGAAGTGGGGAAAGGGGGAAAAGGAGGGGTAGAATAGGGAAATTTCTCACATAAAAGATTTGTACAAGGAAAAGCTTTTAAAATGGAGTGGGAAATGGGGGCAGGAGTGCTAAATGATGCTTGAACTTCACTCTCATTGGAGCTAGTTCAAAGAAAGAAAAATATACACACCCAGTTGTGCATAGAAATGTAACTTACCCAATAGTGAAATAGGAGGGGAAGGGGGTAAGAGAAAGGTGGGGATAATAAAAAGGAGGGCAAATTAAGGGAGGCAGGGGTTAGAAGCAAAATAGATTTTTGAGGAACAGGATAAAAAGAGTGAGAGAAAGAGGAAGAAACAAAAGATAATGGGTTGAAGGAAAATACACAGTAATCATAACTGTGAATGTGAATGGGAAGAGCTCACCTATAAAATGGAAGCAGATAGCAGAATGGATTAGAAACCAGAAGTCAGCAATATGTTGTTTACAAGAGACATGTTTGAAACAGAAAGATACCCACAGAGTTAAAATAAAGGTCTGGAGCAGATGCTAATATACTTCAGTTGAAGCAAAAAAAAAAAAAAGGCAGGAGTAGCAATCATGATCTCAGACAGAGCAAAAACAAAAATAGACCTAAATAAAAGACATAAGTCAGGAAACTGCATTGTGCTGAAAGGTACCACAGGCAGTGAAGTAATACGAAAAATTTTTTACAAGTTTCTCTGATAAAGACCTTATTTCTCAAATATACACTAAGTACACAACTGACTCAGTTTTTTAAAAATGAGAATCATTCCATTTCATTGGTTATAATTCTTCTTTACAATTTGATTATTGGAAAAGAAGTTTAATGTGAAGGTATATGTAGAACCCATATGCAGAACATATCAGATTACATGCTGTCTTGGGGTGGGGAGGGGGGAGGAGAAGGAGAGAGAGAAAATTTGAAACTCAAAAACTTGTGGAACTGAGTATTGTAAACTAAAAATAATTAATTAACTTTAAAAAATGAGAACCATTCCCAAATTAATACATGACAAAAGGATATGAACAGGTGGTTTTCAAAAGAAGAACAAAGCTATTTATAGTCATATTAAAAATACTCTAAATCATTATTGATTAGAGAAATGCAAATTAAAACAACTCCAAGATACCACCTCACACCTATCAGAAATGACAAATGCTGGGGGAGATGAGAGAAAAATAGGTACACTAATGAACTGTTGGTAGAATTGTGAACTGGTCCAACCATTCTGGAGAGCAATTTGGAACTATGCCTAAAGGGCTATAAAACTGTGCATACCCTTTGACCCAGCAATACCACTACTAGGTCTGTATCCCAAAGAGATCTAAGAAGAAGGAAAAGGATCTATCTATCTATTTATCTATCTAACTATATATATATATATATATATATATATATATAGATAGATAGATAGATATATATAGATATATAAATTTACAGCAGCTCTTTTTGTGAAGACAAAGAATTGGAAATTGAGGGGATGCCCATCAATTGGAGAATGGCTGAACAAGTTGTGGCATATGAGTGTGATAGAATGCTATTGTGCTGTGGGAAATGACGAGGAGGGTGGTTTCAGAAAAAAGAATGGCAGAACCTATATCAACTGATGCAAAGTGAAGTGAGAAGGAGCAGCAATGTTGAAATGATGATCAACTGTGAAAGACTTGGCTACTCTGATCAATACATTATCCAAGACAGTTCCAAAAGACTCATGATGAAAAAATGCCATCCACCTCCCAAGAGGGACCTGTTTCTTCTAAATTCTAAATACAAATTGAAGTGTTATTTTCTCACTTCATTTTTTTTTTGCTTTTAAAAGTATATAGCTAATATAGAAACATGTTTTGCATGATTTCACATGTATAATTAATATCATATTGTTTGCCTTCTTAGTGGGTAGAGGAGGGCATGGAAGGGAGGTAGAGAGTTGGGGACACAAAATTTAAAAAGAATGCTTAAAAAAAATTTTTTTAAAAGAGTCAAAAGACAATCTCTCCCCTCAAGGAGCTTACAATCTAATGGGGGAGACAACATGCAAACATATATATACAAAGCAAGCTATACACGAGATCTATATAGAATCAATAGGGAAGATTAATGGAGGGAAGGCACTGGAATTAAGAGGAGTTGGGAAAATTTTCCTGTAGAAGGTAGGATATTAGTTGGGGCTTAAAGGAAGCCAGGGAGGTCAGTAGTCAGAGCAGAGGAGAGAGAGGATCCCAGGCATGAGGGACAGGCAGAGAGAATGTTTGGCCAAGCACTCTACCTACTTTGCATCTGATTCCATGAAATTAAAGCGAGATGAACCCATAATGTTTGGGGTGTGTCCTATCGTTTTTTTGAGACTTACGTCTCAGAAGACAAATGCTCTTCTTTGTCTAAGAGAGACTTCTGATTTGGTTATACTTCGAATCCTTCCTAATGTGTGTTAACAGGCTTGTGACAACATATGTTAACAACATGTAACATCTTTGATTCCTTCAGAGAATTCCAGGACTCTTTGAATCCAGCATCCATTCAGAATTAAAAGCACCAAACCTGTAGAATGCTCCTGTCCCTTCTTACTGAGGGAGTCACATGACTAAGCATGACCAGCTCCATATATCCTTTGAAGTAAAGGTCAGTGAATCAGCCAGCCAGCATTTTTAAAGCATTGACTACATTCCAGGCACTCTGCTAAGCCCTAGAGATATAAAGAAGGCAAGAAAATAGTCTTGTTTTTAAGGAGCTCACAACCAAGGGAGACAATATGCAAACAATATACATACAAGATACGTAACAGAAAGGCAGGGCAGCCAGATGGCACAGTGAATAGAATGCTGGAGCTGAAGTCAGGAAGACCTGAATTCAGACATTTCCTAGCTCTGTGACCCTGGGCAACTCACTTAACCTTTGCTGCCTCAGTTTCTTCATTTGTAAAATGGGAATTATAATAGCACCTCCTTCCCAGGGTTGTTGAGAGGGTCAGATGAGATGATATTGGTAAGGCACTTTGCAAACCTCAAAGCGCCATAGAAACACTAGTTATCATTATGCTGTTGTTAATCTCAGAGGAAAGGCACCAAGGTGGGAGACAAGGGAGAAAACCAGGAAAGACCTCTTGCAGATGGTAGGATCTGGGTCTTGATGGAAGCCAAGGAAAGCAGAAGGGAGAAACATTCCAGGTATGGGGTGGGCAGCCAGAAGAATATCAATCGGGAGATGGTGGTGGGGCAGCGGGGTGGTACTGTTTGAGGAATAGCCAGAAGACCAGTGCCTTTGAATCACACTATGTAGAGAGGAGAAAGGTGCCAGAAGGCTGGAGGTACCAAGGGGCCAAGTTGTGGGGAGCTTTAAAGGTCAGACAGAAAAGTTTCTATTTAATTTTGGAGACGACAGACAGCCATTGAAGTTGACTGAGTCGGGGCGGTCACAGTCAGACCTGTGCTTTAGGAAGATCTTTTTGGCAGCAAAGTGGAAGATGGACTGAAATGGGGAGAGACCACTGGAAGCTATTGCAATAGCCCAGGCATGGATAGCTAGGTGGTGCCATAGTGCACAGTGCGCTGAGCCTAGAGTCAAGAAGACTCATCTTTCTGGGTTCAAATCTGGCCTCAGA
Organism: Trichosurus vulpecula; assembly: GCF_011100635.1. Classification (NCBI taxonomy): domain Eukaryota; kingdom Metazoa; phylum Chordata; class Mammalia; order Diprotodontia; family Phalangeridae; genus Trichosurus; species Trichosurus vulpecula. The sequence continues at coordinate 405,779,538 of NC_050575.1, read as the reverse complement.
CATTTATTAAACTGTGTTACCCTGGGCAAGTCACTTCACCCTGTTTGCCTCAGTTTCCTCATCGGTAAAATGAGCTGGAGAAGGAAATGGCAAATTACCCCAGCATCTCTTCCAAGAAAACCACCAATAGAGTCATGAAGAGCCAGACAGGACTGAACAACAAAGGCATGAGATAATGAGGGACTGCACCAATATGGTGGCAGTGTCAGAGGAGAGAAGGGCATGAATAGGACAGATGTTGAAAAGGTAGAAGTGACAACACTTGGCTACAGATTGTGGAGTGCTGGAAAGTAAGAAGTCAAGGATGACCCCTAGGTTTCAAGCCTGGATGACGGTGGGGCAGGGATGGTGGGTACCTTCAACATAATAGGGAAGTTAGGAAGAGGGGAGAGTTTAGGTGAGGAGAAGATAGTCAATTCAGATTTGGACTTACTGAATTTGAGATGTTTAGGGGACATCTAATTGGAGATCAGTCAGTGATTTGAGACCAGAGGTCAGCAGAGAGGTAAGAACTGAATTTCACCCATGGTCACCCAAGATATTCCCCATACATAAAATGTCATCTCCCACCACTGTTCCTTTTCCCAGGCTTCCTCGCCTCCATTTCCTCCTACTCCTACCTTCTTTCAAAGCACCAACTCAGACGCTACCTTCTCTAAAATGTCTTCCTGATCTTCCCCCTTCCTTCAGTAGTTAGCTCTATTTCTTCAAGTCGTGTTGTATTACTTGGTATGTACTTAGTATTTACTTATCTGTGTGCATGTTGTAACCACTGAGTAGACTACAAGACCTTGGGGGAAAACATTGTTTCGATTTTTAATTTTTATCCCCAGTTCCTACTACCATACCTTGCATACTGTTGGTATTTAACAAATGTTTGGTGAATTGAATCAAACTTTCCCCAGGTATTAGCAAGTCACTGAAGGATAGCTTCAGGTCTAAATTACGTTTCCTGAAGCCACCATGAGGCTGTGCAGTTGTGGCCAAAAGATCACTGGACTTGGAGTCAGGGGATTTGGATTCAAATCCTGGCTACGCCACCTGGCAGTTATGCAACAAAAGCAAATCATTTTCCCTGTCTGGGACTCAGTTGTCTTATCTACAAAAGCAGGGAGTTGGGCTAGATGACCCCAATATGGCATCTTCCAGCTCCAACATTCTGTGATGGAGATACCTGCAGACTAGGTTTGGCAGCTTCCGATCAGGGTTGTACATGGCAGTGAGGCAGTTGGTTTCCTCAAATTTCATTTAGTTGAAATTCAACCAACTTAGCAAAAGATTTTGGCCAAAAGGAGAAGTTGAACAAGACATATAGGGGCCATGACAAAAGAAAATCATGTATATTGTTTCCAAACCCACAGGTCAGTGGCTGTTATCAACTAGGATAACCCTGTCATGCATTTCCATAAGAAAGAGAGATTTGGAGTGAAGGAAGAACTGGAAGAAAGGAGTACTTCTGCATAGGCAGCTTCCCTTCCTAATGGGCTATGTAGGGGCAGAGGTCTGTGTGACCCTGGTAAAGTCACTTAACTTCCCCATGCCTCAGTTTCCTCATCTATAAAATGAGGAGCTAGACCAGGTGGTCTCTTAGGGATTTTCCAGCTCTAGATGTATGGTCCTAAGATATTCAAAAAAATGTCTTATTGATGCTTTGTATTTTCACATCATTATACTTTCCCAATACCCTTTTCACCCCTCCTTTTCCTATTTAATGGCAGAATTTGACCCTTCCTTGTAACAAAAAGGCAGCTAGAAGGAATGCTGGACTTAGAGTCAGGAAGAGTTCAAATCCGTCCTCAGTTGCTTATTTACAGTTGTGACCCTGGGCAAGTCACGTAACCTTCCACAGTTTCATCATCTGTAAAATGATGATAATAGCACCTACCTTACAGGGTTATGGTGGGAATCAAAAGAGATTACATACATTAAGGGCTTTGCAAGCTTTAAAGAATCATATAAATGCTGTTAAAGACAGTTCAACAAAAGCAACCAATATGGCTACCAAGTCTGAAAACATTCTGTTCTGTGCTCATAGTCCCCATCTCTCTGCTGAGAGTAGGGAGGTATGTTACATCATCTGCTCTAGAACATCGCTTCTTAAATTGTGGGTTGCAACCCCATATGGGGTGGCATAACTGAATGTGAGGGTTGCAAAAAATTTAGCAACACTAAACGGTTTCTTCATGTGCAACAACTAAAAATTAATTCCAAATCAAACACATAATGAATCCAAGGTGTTTCTGGTAGTGCTTGCCCATGTCACATCATGCAACATCACAGCAGCCTTTGTTCTGAACACAAAACGTGCATATTTTGCACTTCATATGCTGTCATGTCATGCAATGCCAACAAATGCTGCCAGAAACACCTCAGTTCAGATTCAAGACTATTGTATGTTATGAATTGCATTGTTTTTACTGTACAAAGTTTTCTGCTCTTACAGAAACATAATAGTTTAATTATGGAAGATAAAGACTTTTAATATTTTTCTACCATCATTCCTCAGCATGTAAGTATCAAATTAGTATATCTTGGATTGTATTGTGTTAGAATGTTTGATTTTTTAAATTGCTGTTATATCCTTCTTTTTAAAGAAATATAAATGTTTAAGCAAGTAACGACAACAACCCTTTAATAATATGTCTCCACCATCACTGCTGTATGTTTATGTGAACATCAATGCTTTAAATTAAATGCAAACAAATGTAACTTCAAAATTAAAACTAGTATTTATTTGAAAAATTATTAGCAATATTTATTTGTGTTTTAGGACAAAATATTTTTTCAGTTATGAATAAATGGCTTAATTTAGACAGAAGAGATAAAAATACTGATGACAATGTGTACTACTACCAGGTAGTAGTACATCTAAATTGACAAGAAAAAAGAATATATGTTGACTCATTTTTGCAACATGGATTTACTTCTATTAATGATGACAGTGTGGAAAAACATCTTTGCTTATTTTGTAATGAAATTTTGGCTTTGGAGAGCATGAAACCAGACAAACTAAAATGGCATCTTAATACCAAGCATGCAGTGAACTGCAATAAACCAAAGGAATATTTTGAACAACTTTTAAAATCTTCAAATAAAGAAAAACAATGTTTTGAGAAATTTGTTACTGTCAACAAAACGTGTCGACTTGCATCGTATGTAACTTCTTATTTAATTGCAAAAGCTAAAAAGCCCTATGTAATAAGAGAAGATCTCATGCTACCTGCTGCTATTAAAATGTCAGAAATAGTTCATGGGAAAAATATGGAGCTGAAATTCATAAAATTCTTTTATCAAATGATACTGTTTCCAAAAGAATTTATGAAATTAGTAATGACCAATTCCAGCAGCTTGTTACCAGGGTTAAGAGTAGCCCAAAGTTTGAAATTCAGTTAGAGGAAACAACTGATATTTCTAACATGGCACAGTTGTTATTTTATGTAAGATACATTTATGAAGGAAGCATATATAAGGAATTACTGTTCTGTCATCTTGTGGAAGGGCGCACAAGAGGGGAAGCTATATATCTTAAAGTCAATGAATTTTTCACAAATTAAGGTTTACAGTGGAAAGATTGCATTGGAGTCTATACAGACAGTGCTGGAGCAATGATGGGTGAGAATGTTGGAGATCTAGGAAAAGTTAAAGCTGGGGGCAGTGAACATATCACTTTTACTCATTGCATGATCCATCAGGAGGCACTTGTAGCCAAAAAAATCACCGGGGTTTGATGTTGTGCTTCACAATGCTATCAAAATCATTGACTTTATTAAAAGTTGTGCCCTGTTCATTTGTTTTCAAACCTTTGGAAAGACATGGACTCTGATTACAAAAGCTTATCACTATATGCAGAGGTAAAGTGGCTCTCAAGAGGGTGAAGTTTAAACAGATTATTGAAATTGAAAGATGAAGTTGTTATAGTTTTGACTGAGCAGAAATCTGATTTTGTTAATTTTTTCATAATGACTTATGGCTTTCAAAACTGTGTTATTTGTCTGATATTTTTGGAAAACTCAATTATTTGAACATGTCACTTCAAGGAAAAACATTGTAGCATATTTGTGTTAAGAGATAAAATTGAAAGTTTTACTTAAAAGTTAACATATGGAAGAATAGAGTGGAAAATGGTTCTTTAGAAATGCTTACAGCTACAGATGATTTTATAATTGAAAATAACTTTCCCAAAGATTTAATTGTAAGAGTTATAATTGATCATCTGAAGTGCCTGGAGACACAGTTTCAGAACTACTTCCCCTCAAATTTTGATTGTAAAAAACTAAGTTGGGTTCATAGACCATACTCAATTGAAATAAAAAAAATCAGTCATCTGCCATTAAAAGTTCCAGGAGAATTTGTCAAGTTATCAAGCAATATAGGCTTGAAACTTGAGTTTCCTAAAAAATCATTAAATGAATTTTGGCTTGGGATTAAGACAGAATTTCCAACAATTTCTGAAATGACCCTAAACATACTTCTGCCATTTTGTACTATGTATTTATGTGAAGCAGCCCAGCACTCAGCATTGGTGATTATAAAATCAAAATATCAATCAACTCTGAAAAACGTTGAAGATGTTCTACATCCTGCAGTATCAAATATTCCACTAAGATTTAATTCTTTATGTAAAAATAAACAAGCACATCCATCTCATTAGTAAGCAAATTTGCTTTCATCTTTTAAAAATGGCAAAATTATATGTGTACCAAAGAATTATTGTAAAATAAATTTCTTTGTGATTTATTATCAGTAAATATTTGATTTGTTTACCTATTTTACATACCTATATATTGGGTGCTGCATAAAAAATTTCTTGGCAAAAAGGGGTTGGGAGAGGAAAAAGTTTGAGAGGCACTGCTCTAGAACACTATTATTGGTCCCTTAATGACTAAGAATGGTTTTACATATATATATATATGTAAAATATATATATATATGTTAACATCTGTGTCTAATGGTAGTCTTCTCTGTGGGTGGGGGAAGGGAAGGAGAAGGAAGAAAAAAGTTTTAAAATAGTTAACATGATAACTTAATCATATATTTAAAAGGAATAGCAAGTTCTACTTAATAGATTTCCAGTTTCACATGTATTTTTTTTTCTATTCTACTATGTTATGGAAATGTTTGTTTTATTTCTTAAGTTCAGAATAAATTTTTTTAAAAAAAGACTTTAGCCTCCTTCTAGAATTCCTTTTATTTACATCATGACAGTAACTGTGAATGTTCTTGTTCTGTGCATCATATCTGTATCATTTCATACTTCTTTGAATTCTTCCTCTTTCTTACAGCACGCTGGCATTACACTACATAAATATACCAGTTTGCTTAGCCATTCCCCAATCAATGGGTCTCTACTTTGTTTATAGCTCCTTGCTATCATAAAAAATCTATAAATTAAATCAAGAGGTATCATTATTCTTATAATACTTTTGTTACCTAACCACAAGCAATGAATAACCTTCTAATTATTTCTTTAGCTCAATAAAGTGTTTACTTAGACAAATTTTCACAGTCAGTTAACTCCAGCATATTTTCATACACTTTGTAATTATTTTGAATGGAATTTCTCTTATTATTTCTTCCTCAATTTTCTTTGTACTGTACAGAAATGCTGATGACTTTTATGGATTTCTTTTGTATCCTACTATTTCAATGAAGCTATTAATAGTTTCAATTTATTTCTTTAAGAAGAAGCTGGGCAGGAGATCACAGGGGCAGAGCCAAGATGGCAGCTGGAAAGCAGGGACTTACTTAAGCTCTTCCCCAGGTCCCTCCAAACACCTATAAAAATGGCTCTGAACAAATTTTAGAGTTGAAAAACCCACAAAATAGCAGAAGGAAGCAGGGCTCCAGCCCACAACAGCTTCGATGGTCACTGGGAAGGGTCTATCACACACAATTGGGAGCAGAGCAGAACAGAGCCCACCATGGACCACACCAGGACCAAACAGACTGGGAGGTGGGCTGAACAGGCCATAGGGCCCTGAATCATTGAGCTGTGGCAGTTACCAGACTTCTCAACCCACAAAAGCAAAGACAACATAGCAGGTGGGAAAAACTGCTGGGACAGAATGAAAGGAGTTCAAGGAGTAGCCCTGAGGCTGCTTCCAGAGCTACAGCTGCAGTTGCTTCCAGCCCCAGGCCTACCTGGTGGGAGGAATTAAGTGGTGGATTACAGCAGGAATGCAAATCCTGCTTTGCCCTGCCTGGATCTGGGCTGCAATCCTGGTTGGTGGTTCTTGGGGGAGAAGGAGCGCTGGTGTGGCAGAGCTTGCTGTGTAGAAGTAGCTCTGAAAACAGCAGCACAGCCCCTCAAGCTTGGGACAAAGTATTCTCTACTCTACAAGCAGTCATACCCCGACAAAAAGCTCAAGGATCAAGTAGTTGGCTGGGAACATGAACAGGCAGCAAAAAAAAAAAAATGGACTCAGATTCAGACTCAGACTTGGGAGTCTTTTTTTGGTGACAAAGAAGACCAAAACATACAGAAGAAGTCAACAAAGTCAAAGAGGCTACATCAAAAGCCTCCATGAAAAATATGAATTGATCTCAGGCCATGGAAGAGCTCAAAAAGGATTTGGAAAAGCAAGTAAGAGAAGTAGAGGAAAAATTGGGAAGAGAAATGAGAGTGATGCAAGAAAACCATGAAAAACAAGTCAATGACTTGCTAAAGGAGACCCCAAAAATACTGAAGAAAATAACACCTTAGAAATAGACTAACTCAAATGGCAAAAGAGCTCCAAAAAGCCAATGAGGAGAAGAATGCCTTGAAAGGCAGAATTAGCCAAATGGAAAAGGAAGTCCAAAAGACCACTGAAGAAAATACTACCTTAAAATCAGATTGGAGCAAGTGGAAGCTAGTGACTTTATGAGAAACCAAGATATTATAAAACAGAACCAAAGAAATGAAAAAATGGAAGACAATGTGAAATATCTCATTGGAAAAAAGCACTGACTGGAGAATAGATCCAGGAGAGATAATTTAAAAATTATTGAACTACCAGAAAGCCATAATCAAAAAAAGAGCTTAGACATCATCTTTCAAGAAATTATCAAGGAAAATTGTCCTGATATTATAGAGCCAGAGGGTAAAATAGAAATTGAAAGAATCCACCCATCACCTCCTGAAAAAGATCTCCAAAAGAAAACTCCTAGGAATATTGTTGCCAAATTCCAGAGCTCCCAGATCAAGGAGAAAATACTGCAAGCAGCCAGCAAGAAACAATTTGAGTATTGTGGAAACACAATCAGGATAGCACAAGATCTAGCAGCTTCTATATGAAAGGATAGAAGGGCTTGGAATATGATATTCCAGAGGTCAATGGAGCTAGAATTAAAACCAAGAATCACCTACCCAGCAAAACTGAGTATCATGCTCCAAGGAAAAATATGGATTTTCAATAAAATAGAGGACTTTCAAGCTTTCTCAATGAAAAGACCAGAGCCGAATAGAAAATTTGACTTTTGAACACTAGAATCAAGAGAAGCATGAAAAGGTAAACAAGAAAGAGAAATCATAAGGGACTTACTAAAGTTGAACTCTTTTGTTTACATTCCTAAATGGAAAGATGATGTATGTAATTCATGAGACCTCAGTATTAGGGTAGCTGAAGGGAATATACATACATACACACACACACACACACACACATATATATATATATATATATATATATATATAGAGAGAGAGAGAGAGAGAGAGAGAGAGAGAGAGAGAGAGTACACAGGGTGAGTTGAATATGAAGGGATGATATCTAAAAAAATCAAATTAAGGGATGAGAGAGGAATATATTGAGAGAGGGAGAAAGGGAGAGATAGAATGGGGGTAAATTATCTCACATAAAAGTGGCAAGAAAAAGCAGTTTGTTTGAAAGGAAGAGGGGCAGGTGAGGGGGAATGAGTGAATTTTGCTCTCATCAGATTTGACTTGAGGAGGGAATAACATATACACTCAAGTGGGTATCTTACCCCACAGGAAAGAAGGAGGAAGGAGATAAAAAGGGGGGATGATAAAAGGGAGGGAAGATAAGGGAGGAGGTAATCAAAAGTGAACACTTTCGAAAAGGGACAGGGTCAAGGGAGAAAATTGAATAAAAGGGGACAGGATAGGAGGCAGTAAAATATAGTTGGTCGTTTACAACATGTGTATTGTGGAAGGGTTTTGCATAATGATACACATGTGGCCTATGTTGAATTGCTTGCCTTCTTAGGGATTGTGGGTGGGGAGGGAAGAGGGGAGAAAATTTGGAACTCAAAGTTTAAAAAGCAGATGTTCAAAAAGAAAAGTTGTTTCTGCATGCAAATGGACAATAAGATATACAGGCAATAGGGTATAGAAATCTATCTTGCCCTACAAGAAAGTAAGGAAAAAGGGGATGGGGGGGAGTGGGGTGACAGAAGGGAGGGCTGAATGGGGAGCAGGGCAATCAGAATATATGCCATCTTTGAGTGATCATGTTTCCAGAATATATTTGTTGTTTTTTTTTACATAAAATTCCATGGTTTGAAAAGTTTGAATATAAGAGTGCCCTCTCCTCCTACAAATTCTCCCTGGAGTGGTATGAGTGTACCTAATCTACCTAAGATTTAGAGCTAGAAGGGGCCATCAAAGTCATACTGATGGACATAGTACAATAGTCCAAACCCCTCCTTTTACATATAGGAAAACTGAGGCTCAGAGAAGTCAGGTAACCTGCCTGAGCTCATGAATGTAACTGGTAGTAAAGTCAGGACTGGACCTGGTCCCTAATTCCAATAGCACCTCACTGCCAGAGATCCTGGCTAGTAGAATCTCATTTATAATTTATACATTGGAAATGCATGAATGAATTGGAAAAGTTGACATAAAAGGAAAATGATCAATGATTGAAGGGCTTGTGGGAAAACAGGCATTTTGTTGTTTTAGTAATTGGTCCAACCATTCCGAAACGCAATCTGGAACCACATCCAAAGAGTCACTAAAGGGTGCATAGTCTTTGACTCAAGGATACCACTAGTTGGCTTTGTAACTCAAAGAGATCTAAGAAAGGAAAAGAACCCAAACATATGAGTATTTATAACAGCTCTTTTTGGGGTGGCAAAGAACTGGAAACAAAGTGAGTGCCCATCAATAGAGAAATGGCTAAATAAACTATAGTATATGAATGTCATCGAATACTATTATGCCACGCAATAAAAAATAATGAAAAGAAAGATTTCAAAAAACCTGGGAAGCCTTGTATGAACTAATACAGCATGAAACGGACAGAAATAGAACCATTTAATAATAACAACATTATAAATGCAAACAATTTTGAAGGACTCGAGAACACTGATCAATGCCATTCAAGGTCAATCATGATTCCAGAGGACCAATGATGAAGAATGCTACCTACCTCCTGACATAGAGGTGAAAGTCCTCAGATGATAAATGAGACATACATTTTTGGACATGGCCAATTTGGGAATTTGTTTTACTTGATTATGCATATTTGTTACAAGGGTTTTGGTTTTCATTTTAATATGTATGGGGAGAGGTATAGAAAATAAATATTTGTTAATTTTGTAAAAATTAGTTAGCAAAATAAATAAATGAGTCAAACAATCAGCAAGCATTTATTAAGCAGCAGCTCTCTACCTGATAGTTTGCTAAGGTTGGGTTACAAATACAAAGAACGAATAGATGTCTTAATTACAAAAGTTTCCTGGGAGCTTGGTTAACATAAATCAATTTAGTAGGGCCTGGTCAACCAAGGAAAGCCAATAAAATAAATGGTTTGATGAGGATGGGATACCTAAGCTCTCTTGGGAAAATGACTTATAACATGAAGGACAAAAAGAGCCCAGATTTACAGAAAGCAAGAATTTATTTGGGAGAAATTTTACTGAGTTATGTTACCTGGACTTCTGGAACCAATTGGAAGAAAGTTCACAGCTCTGGGAGGGTGCAAGGACCACAAAGACACAAAAGAAACAATATTTGGGTTTAACAGTAAAAATATGAGCTTTCAAAACTAGCCTTGAAGATAAGTAGGGCCATTCATGGGATTGATCTCAATGCTGATCTCTGTGGAAGCCTTAACCTGCCCCATTTTTCCTAACTGGGTCAGTTTGCCCCATGGTAGGCAGCCTGGTACCTCCCCCCCCGCCCCAGAATGTAATGCCACCTTCAGGGAAAAATAATGCTAAAGGCAAACAGCTCCTGGCCTGAGAGAAGACAGGCAGACTTTATTCAATAGATAAGTTCCTAAAAAGCTTTGTGTGTACTGAACTTTTACAAACTTAGTGCTAATAAGTGCCTTAGGTATCATTTTCCCTTTCTTTGTCTCAGCTTCCATAACTGAGACCAGATGGATGCTGGGATTTCTTCCACCTCTCGAATTCTTTGGCTCCTCATCTGTTGGATTTGACTGCTTTTCAATCTTCTTGCGAATCTAAAACTATAATCCACTTTAAAGGAATTGTGTCATAAATCACTTTAGAGTGCAAATAATCCCTCCCTAATTTCTCTGTTTCATAAATTTCTTGTTTTATTGACACTGCCATCCATAAAGGTCCAAAGGTAAAAATTCCAACCTTGAGTAAACTCTGACTGCAGAATCCGGTGCCAGGCATTGCATAGAGAAGCCTAATGTGAGAGGAAGACCACAGGCATTAGACGTAATTGGGAATTCATGGTACAAACTATGGGTTCATAGCCTCATAGACAAAGGTCATCTAGTCCAATGCCTCCCTCCCAACTTTATTTTCAAATGAGGATCCCAAAGCCCAGAGAGATATTAAGATAAGAGATTTAGACTTGGAAGGGAATTTCAAGGCCATCTAGTCCAGCCCCCTTGTTTTACAGATGGAGAAACTGAGGGCCAGAGAGGTTAAATTATTTTTCCATGATTACATAAATAACAAGTGTCAGAATCAGGACTTGAACCCACTTCCTCAGATTCAGAATTCACCATTCCTTCTAATGCACTCCACTGCCCTCATTTGAGCATCTCAGAGAAGGGCACTCCATTGTGACAGGCTAGAGTTATGGTGCATCCTAATCATTCAGCAGGTAAGCTGGTGCAACAGGATCAGCTAACACCTAAGTCTTTGAAGACCATGGGTATTGGTTTCAACTCTGCCTACTAACTTGATGTATGATATCTTGAATAACTTATGGGACCTAGGCTAGGAGCTCCAAGCACCTGAAAGGACTCTGGTTTAGGGAAAAGGCAGAGCAGTGCAGTAGAGAGAAACCAAGGCTTGGATTTAGAAAATCTGGGCTGGGGGATTATTAGGGGGTAGAGCCAAGATGGTGGATTAGGGGCAGCCACCCAGCTCCCAACATTTCCCTCTAAACAATTTTACAATTATACCCCAAATAAATTTTGGAGCAGCAGAGCCAACAACAGGTTGGAGTAAAATATTTTTCTGGTTTAAGAAAACTTAAGAGGTTGGCATGAGAAGTCAGTAACATGGGATTGAGGTCTATCCCAAGCCTACACATGTGGCAGAAGCAACATTGACTACAGCAGCAGAAGCAGTAGCTTTGGGAACTCTCAACCCAGAGATATTGAGAGAGTTGAACAGCTGCTCAGAAAGATTACAGGGCACCTTTGCTGGCACTGGGAACAGTTGGTACTGATAGGCAATTTTATTGCCCATATGCTGTTCTAGGTCACAGCTCTAGAGCTGAGAGGAGTGCTAATACTTGTGGCTGCAGGAGACCAGACACCTCTCCTTGGTAAAGACCTGAACACAGACCACAAGAGCAGTGACCATGCCTCTTCCAAGATCAAACCACCTTGGAAACACCAAAAACTTGCAGACCACCAGAACTAGCTCTGAAAAATAGCAGCACAAAAAAGCCTGAAGCCTGGCACAGGGCCTCTCCACTTCAAGGTGAGCAGAGCCCAACTTTAACATCAGGTTCAAAGTCAAGAAATAGCCTAGAAAGATGAGCAAACCACACACAGAGAAAAAGAATTTGACCACAAAGAGCTAATATGGTGGCAGGGAAGACCTAGACATAAATTCAGAAGACAACAATTTGAAAACAGCTACCAAAAAAAACTCAAAGAAAAATACTAAATTGATCCAAACCCAACAAGAAGTCCTAGAAGAGTTAAAGAAAGTGGTAAGAATAGTAGAGGAGAAATTGGGAAAAGAAATGAGAGTAATGCAAGAAAATTATGAAAAAAAGAATTAACAGATTGGTAAAAGAATACTGGAAAAAAATAATACCTTATAAAACCGAATTGGCCTAATGGTAAAAGAAGCACAAAAACTTACTGAAGAAAAGAACCCCTTAAAAGACAGTATTGACCAAATGGAAAGAGGTTCAAAATCTCACTGAAAAAATAATTCCTTAAAAATTAGATTTGGGAAAGTAGAAGCTAATGACTCTATGAGACAGCAAGAAATAATAAAACAAAGTCAAAAGCATGAAAAAAATAGAAGAAAATATGAAATATCTTACCAGAAAAACCTGGAAAATAGACTGGTGAGAGATAATTTAAAAATCATTGGACTACCTGAAAGCTATGATGAAAGAAAGAGCCCATGGCAAAGAATTGGAAATTGAGGGGATGTCCATCAATTGGGGAATGGCTGAACAAGTTGTGGTATATGAATGTCATAATGGAATGCTATTGTTCCATAAGAAATGGTGAGCAGGCAGACTACAGAAAAACCTGGAAAGACTTGCATGAGCTGACACTGTGTGAAGTGAGCAGAACCAGGAGAACATCATACACAGTAACAGCAACGTTGTGTGATGACCAACTTTGTTAGACTTAGCTCCTCTGAGCAATGCAATGATCTAAGACAATTCTAAAAGACTCATGATGGAAAATGCTATCCACATCCAGAGAAAGAACTATGGAATCTGAATGAAAATTGAAGCATACTATTTTCTTTATTTTGTTATTTTTTGGTTTTTCTCTCTTATGGTTTTTTCATTTTGTTCTGATTCTTCTTTCACAATATGACTAATGTGAAAATATGACACACTTGAAACAGAAAGACACACAAAGTTAAAATAAAAAGATGGAGCAGAATATAGTATGTTTGAGCGAAATAAAAAGGGCAGGGGTAGCAATCTTGATCTCAGACAATGTAAAAGCAAAAATAGACCTAATTAAAAGACATACAATTTGCTAAAAAGTAACATAGGCAGTAAAGTAATATAAAAAAATTTTACATCCAGTTTCTCTGCTAAAGATCACATTTCTCAAATACATACTGAGTATAGAATTAAGTCAAATTTTAAAAAAGTAAGAGCCATTCCTTAATTAATAAACGGTCAAAGGATATGAACAAGCAGTTTTCAGAAGAAATCAAAGCTATCTATAATTATACGAAAAAATCACTATTGATTTAAATCACTATTGATCAGAGAAATGCAAGTTAAAACAACTCTGAGGGTACTACCTCACACCTATCAGAAATGACAAATGCTGGAGATGAGGGAAAAAATAGGTATACTAATGAACTGTTGGTAGAGTTGTGAACTGGTCCAACCATTCTGGAAAACAATTTGAAACTATGCCTCAAGGGCTATAAAACTGTGCACACCCTTTGACCCAGTAATACCACTACTAGGTCTATATCCCAAAGAGACCAAAGAAGATGGAAAAAGACCTATGTGTACAAAAATATTTACAGCAGCTCTTTTTTGTTTGTTTGTTTGTTCATTTTTTATTTTTTTATTTTTTATTTTTAGTTTGCAACACTCGGTTCTACAGAATTTTGAGTTGCAGATTTTCTTCCCTCCCTCCCCCCTCCCTCGCCAAGATGGCATGGAATCCCATATAACTTCCACGTATACCTTCGCATTGAATTAATTTACACACTAGTCAAGTTGTGGAGAAGAACCATGACCAATGGAATGAATCATGAGAAAGAAGAAACAGAACCAAAAAAAAAAAAAAAAACCACAACCCAAAAACAAACACAAAAGAGAGAAAAAAAAGGGGGGGGGAGAAAAAGGCGAGCATGAAGTGTGCCTTGATCTGCATTCATACTTCGTAGTTCCTTCTCTGGATGTAGATAGCATTCTCCATTGTGAGTCCTTTGGAGCTGTCTCTGCACATTGTGTTGCTGAGAAAAGCAAAGTCTGTCAGGGTTAGTCCTCACAGAATCCATATATCTGTGGTTGTGTATAATGTTCTCCTGGCTCTGCTCCACCCACTCAGTATTATGTCATGTAGGTTTTTCCAGGTTGTTATGAAGTCCATATCATCCCCATTTCTTATAGCACAATAGTATTCCATTACCTTCATATACCAGAGCTTGTTCAGCCATTCCCCAATTGATGGGCATCCCCTTGATTTACAATTCTTAGCTGTCACAAAAAGAGCTGCTATAAATATTTTTGTACATATGGATCCTTTTCCCACTTGTGCAATCTCTTTGGGATACAACCCCAGAAGTGGTATTTCTGGGTCAAAGGGTATGAAAATTTTTATAGCCCTTTGGGCATAGTTCCAAATTGCTCTCCAAAATGGCTGGATCAGTTAACAACTCCACCAGCAATGTAACAATGTTCCAGTTTTCCCGCATCCTCTCCAGCATTTATCATTTTCCTGTTTTGTTATTTTAGCCAATCTGACATGAGAGATGTCATACCTAAGTGTTGTTTTGATTTGCATTTCTCTAATCAGTAGTGATTTCAAGCATTTTTTCATATGCCTATATACATCTTTAATTTCTTCCTCTGAAAACTGCCTATTCATATCCTTTGACCATTTTTCAATTGGGGAACGACTTGTATTCCTACATATTTGGCTCAGTTCCCTGCATATTTTAGAGATGAGGTCTTTATCAGAGACATTGGTTGTAAGGATTTTCTCCCAATTTTCTGCTTCCCTCCTAATCTTTGTTGCATTGGCTTTTTTTGTACAAAAACATTTCAATTTAACATAATCAAAATTATCCATTTTGCATTTTGTAATGCTCTCTATCTCTTGTTGGGTCATGAATTCTTTTCTTTTCCATAAATCTGATAGGTAAACTCTTCCTTGCTCTCCCAAATTGCTTATAGTTTCAGCCTTTATTTACAGCAGCTCTTTTTGTGGAGGCAAAGAATTGGAAATTGAGTGGATGTCCATCAATTGGAGAATGGCTGAACAAGTTGTGGCATATGAGCATGATGGAATACTATTGTGCTGGGGAAGATGACAAGGGGAATGGTTTCAGGAAAACATGGCAAGACCTATATGAACTGATGGAAAGTGAAGTGAGAAGAACTGGGAGATCATTGTGCACAGGAACAGCAATGCTGAAATGATGACCAATTGTGAAAGGGCTACTCTGATCAATACATGATCCAAGACAGTTCCAAGGGATTCATGAGGAAAAAATTGCTATCCTTCAGAGAGAGAACTGGTGAATTCTGAGTGCAAATTCATGTGTAGTTTTCTCATTTTTCTTGCTTTTTATTTGAAATATGGTTAATACAGATACGTGTTTTACATGCTTTCACATATATAGTTGATATCATATTGCTTGCCTTCTCAGTGGGTGTGGGAGGGTGTGAGAGGAAGGGAGGGGAATTTGGAACTCAAACTTTAAAAAAAAAACAGTTTAAAATAAATAAATAATAAAATGGGGTGGGGGGAATCTGGGATGGCATCCAGTTTCTTCCCCTTAATGGTTTTGGGAAGTCATTCACCATAGGTTCTTCATCTATAAAATGGGGATAATTATATTTTTACCACTTCCCTCCCAAGATGATTCAATTGAGATAAGACGTGTAAAACATTGTAAACTTAAAGCTTCACATTACCTATGGTTCCAAACTGCAGATTGGGGCTCATGGTGATCTTCCCCCTTAAGCCCACCTCTTCTCCTAATTTCCTCATTTCAGTTCAGGGTACCTCCACCCTTCTGGTCATCTAGGTTTATAACCTAGAAATAATCCTCTTCCCTTTCCCTTACCTCTAATATACAATCAGTTGCCAGGTTTTACCTATCCTGTCTTCAAAATCACTCTGAAAGGATGCCTAGAGGTGATGCTGTGGATAGAGCACTGGGCCTGGAATCAGGAAGTTCAAATCCAGATTCAGACTCTTATTAGCTGTATGATCCCAGGCAAGTCACTTAAACCTGTGTCTGCCTCAGTTTCCTCACCTGTAAAATGGGGGTCATAATAAGCACCTACCTCTCAGGGTTGTTATGAGGAACAGATGAGCTATTATTTGTAATGCTCTTTGTAAACCTTAAGGCACTATAGAAATACTATTATTCTCCAAAGTTACAACATATGCTAAGCAATGATCTTCTGACTTCTAATTCAATGCCTTTCCAATTATGTCACCCCTAATAGACTGTATGCCCCTTGAGGGCAGAGAATTCCCAGTGCTTTGCACTTAGGAGGTGCTTAATGTGTTTATTGAAAATCTCCTTAATAAGTATCTATTGAAAGTCTATGTCTATTGAATGGAGTTATAGGAATTGTGATATATGAATGTGATGGGATGTTACTGAAAAGTAAAAAACAGTGAAGGTGAACTCCAAGTTAAAAATACTTGGGTTCCAATCTGGCCTCCAACATTTTATAAGATAAATAACTACTTAATTGGAGGCAGCCAAGTGGCTTAGTGGATAGAGTGCCAGCCCAGGAGTCAGGAAAATGTGAATTCAAATGTGGCTTCAGATACTGGCTGTGTGACCCCGAGCAAGTCTCTTAACCTCTGTTCACCTTCATCCATTGGAGAAAGAAATGTCAAACCACTTGTGTTTTTCCCAAGAAAACCCCATGGCCAGTATTGGCACGCTACGATCCACAGAGTCAGACACAATTGAACATCTGAACAGCCACTTAATTGTTCTGAGGCTCACTCATCCATAAATTGAAAATGGAAAAATCTAATACTAGGACTCTGGTACCCACACAAGAAAATGTGGAAAGTGTTGAATAATTGTCGGTTGTTATTATCCAGCAGCCAGGACAATTATACAGTCTGCGCAACAGAGAGATTATCCAGAATGACAGCATTGGCAGGCCCGCTGTGCTCTGCCCCTGAGACCATGTCTAGAGAATCTCATTCCCTCTTGTGTACCAGTTTTACACAAGACACTGATAAGCTGGAGACCATCCAGAAGATGGCAATGGGAGGGGGGAAGGACCTTGAAATAATGTTATTCAAGTATCAATTGGAGGACAAGGGGGCCTTTAGCCTAGAGAGGAGAAGACTTCCAGAGGAGACCAGACAGCTCTGTTTAAGTATTTGAAGGGCTAACACACAGAAAAAAGATTGACATGTTCTTCTTGGCCCCAGAGGGCAAATAGCATGAGAAAGGTGCTAAATTTAGGTTTGATAGAAGGAAAACCTCCCTAACCATTATAGATCTCCCAAAGTGGACTGGGCTGCTTTGGGAGGAGAGGGGCTCCTTTCCCTAGAGGTCTACTAGCAAAGACTGTGTGACTGCTTGTGGGTGACTATCTGGAGGCCTATACTGCCTTGGTGGTACAGTGGATAGAGTGCTGGGCCCAGAGCTAAGAAGAACTAAGTTCACATCTGGCCTCGGTGGGATCCTGTGCAAGTCTGTAACCTCAGTTTCTTCAAATGTAAAATGACAATAGTTATAGCACCAAGGTTATTGTGAAGTAATATTTGTAAAAAAAGTGGGGGGATTAGCATAGTGCCTAACACATAGTAGGCACTTTATAAGTGCTCATTCCCTTCCCTACATGTTGAATAAAAACAGCTAGGTGGTGCAGTGGGTAGAGTGCTTGGCATGGAGTCAGAAAGACCCAAGTTCAAATCCAGCCTCAGATACTAGCTATGTGACCTTGGGCAAGTCGCTTAACCCTGTTTGCCTCAGTTTCCTCATCTGTCAAATGAGCTGGAGAAGGAAATGGCAAACCACTCTAGTATCTTTGTCAAGAAAACCTCAAATGGGGTCATGAAGAATCAGACTTGACTGAAAATGACCCAACAAGTTATATTGTAAACAGAATTCTTCTCCAAGTATGGATTAGACAACATGACCTCAGGGAGCTCTTCCAACTGTAAATTGGATAATTCAGAGAACTGAGATTGGGGGAGATTTGAGAGTTGGGGTTGGCCTGAAGCTTTGGATTGCATCTGGCATTGAGGTTTGGGTTCAAAATTAGCTAGAGGTAAGATCTAGGCGATGAGATTGGGGTTGGGGTTGAGGTTGGCATAAGGGCTGGCCTTGAAATTCAGTACGAGAGTTAGGATTGGATTGAAGATGGAGAAGGAAAGTAGAAAAGACAATCCACTCCTGAAATTTAGCCTCTGGGGAAAAGGATTATTTTTTAAACTCCAAAGTCACCTGAACTTTACAAAGGAGATTGCATCAGTGGAAGTACTGTTTGCTCAATTAGTGGGAGGATGTAATTAATCATTTCCCTCGGTCATTTACCCTCATTTACCCTCAACTGGCTTCTACCTACAACCCCATACAGGCGTTTTCATAAATAGGTCCCAGGTTCTGTGGTCTCAAGTGAAAGGTCAGCGGAACCAAACTAATAACCTCTCCCTACCATATTAATCTGTCTGAAGACCAGAATTGACTTTAAGGTTTAAATCCTGTTTGTCTAGAGTAACTAACAGTTTCAAAGGAAATCAGAAGAGGCAAACTCATTCTGACTCAGCAAGAAATACTGGGGTTGAAATCAGTTCAACAGAGTTCAACTGAAGCACCTACTATGATATACAGAAAGCATTCTATCAGGAGAATCTTGTACCAACTGTCAGGGTCAAGGTTAGAGTTAGGGTTAGGGTTAGGGTTAGGGTTAGAATTAGAGTTAGGATTAGGGTTAGGGTTAGGGTTAGAATTAGAGTTAGGGTTAGGGTTAGGGTTAGAATTAGAGTTAGGGTTAGGGTTTGAGAAATACCCGCTTTTGCCTTCCCCTAGTTTACAATCTATAAAGTGATAATGACTAGTACCCAGATAACTTGGGAGGTGGGACTGAACTCTTTAGAAGGTGAGCTCCTTTGGGGCTCTAGTCCTGTTTTTCCCTGTCTTTTAATCCCCCATTCTTAGCACAGTGACTGGTATATCAATCCGTGCTTGTTGTCTGACTCAGATTTCATTGATCTAGGAAACTTCCATAAAAGAGAACTCCCCCTAGAAATGTATGTAGCCACCTGCTCTCCAATTGAGTTATCCAGACAGCTGAGATGTAAAATGACTTGGCCAGGGTTATACAGTGATTAGCTTGCATCAGAGTTGGGACTTGAACCCAGGTCTTCCTCACTTGGAGGCTAGCTTTCTAGCTACTATATCATACTCCTTCTCTCATAGGTGATTCTAATTCCAAAAAATACCCAATGAGGGCATTTAAGAGGTACCAGTTCCCATCTGAGGGCCAAGGGAGAAGTCATTACTCCTCAGGGAAGGCTTCATGGAGAAGGTGTCTTTGAAGTGAGACTCTCAAGAATGAATAGGAATCCAACAGGGAAGAGTGGGAGAAAGGGCAAAATGGTTCTAAGCCCAGGAAACTGTGTGAGCAAAGGCCTAAAGGCCAGAAAAGTCAAGGCCTCTATTGAGAGAGGTACCTGTGTGGAAGATGGCTGGAGGTTAGGATGTGTAGGCGGAACTAACAGGAGATCGGGCTGGGAGGCTCCAACGGGATCAGAGAGTGTACGGTGTTGTAATACACGTTAAAGTGAATGAACCCTACTCAGAAGGAGCCAGTAGCCAGAGTGGAGTTTTGAGTGCACTGTTTCTAGCTTGATAAGACAGGCCCAAACCTTCACACCCAGGGCACATCCTTCTAGAATTCAGGGCTGCCTCCATGCCCCAGTAAGACTTCAGAAAATGATTTTCCTGGAGGTGATGTGTGATGGTCTCAGTCTGAGTCTGACACCTCACCTACAATTACTTCATTTCACTTAAATTCAACAAGCTTTTCTTAATAACAGTAGGTAGCATTAATATATAGTGCCTTAAAGTTTATAAAACATTTTACATATGTTATCTCACTTGATCCTCCCAACAATTGTGTGAGGTAGGTGCTATGATGATTCCCATTTTATAGATGGAAAAACTGAGGTTAAGAGAAGTTCAGCAATTTGACCAGGGTCAGGGTTTGAATTCAGATCTCCCCGACTCCAGATCTGGCACTCTATACACTGTATCATCTAGCAGCCTCCTAGGCAAACCAAGGTTAAGCGACTTGCCCAAGGTCACGCAGCTAGTAAGTGTCTGAGGCAGGGTTTGAACTCAGGTCTCCCTGACTCCAGGTCTGGTGCTCTAACCACTGATTCACCTTGCTGTGTCAGAAGGGGGATCTAAACTCGGGTTTCCCTAGCTCTGAGTCTGACTTTCTCTCTGCTACTTCTCACCCTAAAGGAGAATAAAATAAGGCTGGAAAAGAAGATTTGAGACAGATCAGAGTCCCTGAATTTGAGACTTAGATGGAGCCTAGAACCATCAAGACCAACACAATCCCTGCAATATTATACCTGCTCCACAAGTGATATGAAATCAGCCTTTACTCGAAGACCTCTTTTGGGGCTCAGTATTAATTGCTAGGAAGTTTTCCCTGGCATCCAATTGAATTTGTACCCTTTTAACTTCTACCCATGGTTCCTGATTCTGCCCATCTGGATCAAGGAGAACAAATCAAATCTGTCCTTGACATAAAAACACAGTCATCATGCTGTTCTTGAGTCTTTTCTTCTCCATCTAAACATGCCCAGGTCCTTCCACTGATTCTCATACAGCAAGAGTTCGTAATTCTGTTTGGTGCCTCCAGACACTTCCCCCAACTTCTGTGTCATTCTTAAATTGTGACACCCAGTCTGGAGCATGTTCCTCCACGTGAGGTCTGACAAAGACAGTGTGCAGGGGGGTGATCACCTCCCTGTTCCTGGAAGCCAGCTCCCACTCAATGGAGCCCAAAGGTTGCATTGCTTTTGACCATTCCATCGTACTATCGATTTAAGTTACGTTTGTGGTCCACTAAAACCCCTACTACTTTTTCAGAGCATCAGCTGTCTAACTATGCCTTCCCCTTACATACTTAGGAAGCATAAGACTTTAACATCGACCCCTGAGTTCATGTCGTTAGATTGAGCCCAATGGTCTAGCCTGTCAAGATCTTTTGGGATTCTGACTCTATCATCTGATACGTTAGTTGTCTGCCTCCTTCCTCCCAGACCAAGCCCCATCTTGTTTCATCTGCAAATCTGATGGGCATCTGATCTATACCTTTATCCAAATCACTGATAAAAATCAGCCCAGGACCAAGCTCGGAACCCTAAGGTATTCTACTAAGGCAGCTAAGGTAGCACAGTGGATAGGGCCCTGAATCTGGGGTCAGGAAGACTTGCATTTAAATCCAGACTCATTTATTAGCTGTGTCAAGTCATTTCACCCATTTGCCTCAGTTTCCTCAACTGTAAAATGGAAATAATATTAGCACCTCCCTCAGTGCTGCTGAATAAATTGCATGAGATAATATTTGTAATATGCTTGGCACAGGGCCAGGCACATAGTAGGTGCTACATGGGGACTGCCTATGGGACAGTCAGATGTTTCAGTGGATAGAGCATAGGTCCTGGAACTAGGAAGACACGAATTCAAAATCTGCCTCAGACACTTATTCATTTGATCCTATGTCACTTAATAACTATTTGTCTTATTTCCACTGGAGAAGAAAACGGCAAACCATTTTACTATCTTTGCCAAGAAAATCCCATGGACACTGTTGGTGCGCTACGGCCCATGGGGTCACCAAGAGTCAGATACGAGTAAACAATAATAAATGCTTATGCCCTCCCTCCCCTAGAGATCTCTTGCCATGTTGGCATTGAACCACTAACAGCTCGTCTTTGGGCCTAGTCATCCAGTGATTTCTAGATCCATCTGACTGTGTAATTGTCCATTCGCTGTCTTTCCACTTTCTCCTCAAGAATAGTATGAGATTCTTTATTGCAAGCTTCGCTAAAATCTAGGAAAGACAATTTGAGTATTGCTGTCAAAAGAGACAGTGAAGTCAATGGGGCCAGTGGCATTCTTGAAGCCACACTGCCTCTGTGTAATTACCATTTCCTTCTCCAGATGTTAGCTGATCTTTAATCAGCCATTCTAGCCTTTCCCAGGAGTTGAAGCCAAGCTCACTGAACTATAATTTGCACATTCTGATGTCATCGCTTTTTTGAAAATCTGGACATTTTCTGCTTTCCAACCTTGTAAGGCTATTGCCTTACTGACAGTGACCTGGCAGTCATATCCACCACTTTCTTCAGTACCAGAAGATATAGTTCATCTGGGCTAGAAGGCTCAGTGGATAGAGCACTGGGTCTGGAGTGAGGAAGACCTGAATTTAAATTTGCCCTCAGACACTCACTAGTTGTGTGACTCTGTCTGCCTCCGTTTCCTTATCTGTAGAATGGAGACAAGAATAGCACCTATATTCCAGAGCTGGTCTGAGGATCAAATGAGATAATATTTGTAAAACACATGATGGTTCTCTACTTTCTAGTGTGTACTTTAAATGCCAGGTTGAGGAGTGACTGCATTTTATCCTGCAGACAATGGGGAGCCATCGAGGATTTTTGAGTGAGGAAATGACCAGTCATGCTTTGGTTACAGGAAAATTATTTTGGCAGCTGGGTAAAGACTAGATTCAAGAGGAAAGAGGCTGCCTGGTAGAAGAGAGACCACTTAGGAGGCTACTCCAAGAGGGGATAAGACCCTGAGAGTTAGGGCGGGGAAGAGGGGAGAGATTTGAGAGACGCTGTAGAGTTGAAATTGACAGGACTTGGGGATGGATTGACTATGGGAGTTGAGATGGAGGGAGGGAAGAAGACTCTGAGGTTCTGAATCAGATTGGCTGATTGTCCTCAACAGAAGAATGGAAGTTTGGAGGAGGGGCGAGTTTAGTGGAGAAGATGAATTCCATTTTAGAGATGATTAATTTGATGAGAGGCAGCGTGGTTTAGTGGACTGCAGGGCACAGGACATGGATATGGATTTGAACGCACCTCTCACATCTGATATTTACTAGCTCTATTAACCTGGGAAAGTCACTTAATAATAAAGAAAATAGCTAGCATTTGTGTAACATTTTAATGTTTGCAAAGCACTTCATGTTCTCTCATGTGGTCCTCACAACAACCTGTGAGGGAGGTGCTATTCTTATTATCCCCATTTAGCAGATGGGGAAACTGACACTCAGACAAATTAAGTGACTTGTCTAGGATCACACAGCTAGTTAATGTCAAAGGCAGTATTTGAACTCAGGTCTTCCTGACTCCAAGGCCAGCACTCTATCCACTGTGTCACCTAACTGCCTACTTCATCTCTCTGAACCTCAGTTACTTCATATGTTAAAAAGAAGAATTGGACCCAATGCCCTCTAAAGTTCCTTCTAGCTCTGAATATGTGATTCTATGTGCCAGCAGGTCACTGAGATGGAAATCTCCCACTGACAGTTGGAGATATGAGACAAGAATTCAGGAGGGAATTTAGGGTTAGAAGTGTAGACTTGAATATCAACTGCAAAGAGAAGATTATTAGACACATAATGGATTGGGATCACCAAAAGAGAGTGGAGAGAGATACAAGACAAGAAGAAAAGGACCTTGGGAGGAAGCCCACACGGGCTTGGAAGATGATTGATGAATCAGGTAAGGAGAATGAGAAGGAGGGGTCAGAAAGGCAGAAGAACCAGGATGAGAACTTTGTAGAAACCAAACAGAGGCAAAGTCTTCACTGGGAGGGGCTAGGTAGCAGTGCCAGATGGCCAAGAAAAACAGAGGAATGTGAAGACTAACACAAGGCCAAGGGATGGTGTCCAAACCTTCTAGCCCATACTTAGCATCTCACTGTTGACTTAGCCTTCAAATGACAAATTACGTTTGTTCCTGCATGCCTATAGCATGTCTCCTGTCTCTGTTTTGGTGCGAGGTCTGCTATAAGACAAGCAAGGGAAGCTTTCAGAATAAAAGGGAACCTTTGATCCCCACCCAAAAAAGCATCATCAGTGATGAAACACACCTCAAGCAAACAGGGGACTAACTCTCATGGTGGTCCTTCGGCTTTCTGCCTCTGACCCCTCTCTGCCTTATTTCTTCTGTGCCTGCCAGCATCTCTAAGCCAGTGGGGTTGTGGCACCTTCTGTATCCCTCCACTGCTGTCCCTGGTCCTGGTCCAGCTTTGCAACAATTCTCCCTCCCTCACCTTTTTTCTGGGCTGTGGCAAATGTCTGTAGTCCCTGATGGTGGGGAGGTCAAGGAGATGGAGGTTGGTGGATGGCTTGTGTTCAGGAGTTCTGAGCTGCAGTTGGTCTGAAGACATTCAGAACCAAGCGCCCCAAGTCTGGCACCAACACTGCCAGCCCCCTCCCCAGGTTGCCTAACAAAGGGCAAACTGGCCAAGGTCAGAGACACAAAGCAGATTAACTGATCAGGATTGGGGTCCTGAATGAGTGGTTGCTATGCTCCCAGCCTGTGAGATATAGGGAGACCCAACCTCAATAAACAAACAAAAATTAATTTTAATTAAAAAAAATAACAAGTTTTTCCTAGCAGCTAAGGGAACATCCAGTGCTTGGTGCTTCTGATACCTACAGTTCACAGTCACACTGCTGTGCCAGCTTGCTTTATGGTTCTTTCATTGGTCTTAAAAAGGCAAAGTCCCATTTGTAGATTCTCAAATGTCACCGGCTTTGCAGTTATGGCTCTGGTATAAAATGAAGTTTTGTTTCAGTAAAAAGTAGGGGAGGGTGCAGTGCAGTGGAGTTCAGTATATTATAGTCATTGGGCAGGTAGGTGGTGCCATAGTGCATAGCTCACTGGGTCAGGAGTCAGGAAGACCTCAGGAGTTCAAGTAAGACCTCAGACACTTCCTAGCAGTGTGACCCTGAGCAGGTCACTTAACCCTGTTTGCCTGAGTTTCCCCATCTGTAAAATAAGCTGGAGAAGGAAATGGCAAACATTCCTGTATCTTATTGCCAAGAAAATCTCGAATTGGGGTCACAAAGAGTCGGAGACAACCAAAAATGACTGAACCAGAAAAGTTCAATTCAGGGGTCTATGCTAAACTCTGAAACAATGAAAGTGAAATAATCCTAAACGATCAAAGAATAACTCGGGTTGAATTCAATTCAGCAAACATTTATTGAATGTCTGCTGTGTGATACATACTGAGGAGATAGAGATAGAAATGAACACTCCCCCCTCCTAGACACATATGCACACATACATGTGAACGCACACACATACACAGTAAAACACAAGCTTCTGGCAGTGAGCTCTGGCTTCAAATCCAGCACCTGGTTTCATGCAAAGTGCTGTAGGTGAGAAATGACAAGACAAACCTGAGAAATCCCTGGATCTCCACACCAGCTCCTTGTTTTACAGGCTGCATGACTTTGGCAAACCTTGGTTTCCTCATCTGTAAATCTGGGGCAACTATACTTTGATCACCTACCCTACAGGATACTTTTAAGACTCAAATGAGCTCATGCATGCGAAAGCACAATGTAATAAAGAAAGTGCCACATTGATAATGTTTCTTTTTGTTCCTGAAAAGTGAAAGGACCTCACTAACTCCCCATCCTTATGCCTATGGGACCACCCCTCCCCTGCCAGCCACAGACAGTCTGGATAGTGGGATAGCTCACCCCGTCCCTGCTTCCCTTCCCCACCTCCTGTACCAAGCGACCAGGCCCTCCAGTTAACCCCCACTCTGCCTACCTTTTCCTTTTTCACTGTCCTTACTCCCAAGGAGTTAATGATTGAGCAGAATCATAAAATCTGCAACTGATAACCTCTGACCAGCATTTGAAAGGAACGAGCCCCCTATAAAGCCAGCCCCTCAGGGCCGGGCCAGGCACCTTCTCTCCCAGACAGTGGTTTGAGAAAACATCCCTCCACCATGAGCTTTTCAGGAAAGTACCAGCTCCAGTCCCAAGAGAATTATGAAGCCTTCATGAAGGCTGCTGGTAAGTGCTTAAGAAAACAGCCTTTGGGCGTCAAAAGTTGGGATCAAGGGGCAGGAGCCTTAGATTGGCTATTGTCAGAAAGGGATGAACTTAAACTACTCAAAGGGAACCTGTAGCAAGTGAAATAATCCAACTAGGGAGGCTCTGGGCAGGCATTTGGGAGCCTGGCTTGGAGGTCAGGGTAAAAAACCACACAATACGGACTTAGATCTGAATGTGAGCCCTGGTTCTGCCCCTAATTCTTTCAGTGACATGGATTGTATCGCCTCTTTGCCCTGAACCCTGAGTTCCTCATCTGGAAAATGGGGATAATAATAGCCCCTACCTCCCAGGGCTGTCACAAGGCTCAAATGACATCATTGGGCACTCAAATGTCTTCTAGCTCTAAGTCTCTGTTGTATGAACCAGGTGTACCTGATGACATCATACAGAAGGGAAAGGATATTAAGGGAGTTGCTGAAATTGTACAAAATGGAAAACACTTCAAGCTTACTGTAACCGCTGGTACCAAAGTTGTGGTCACCGAGTTCACCTTGGGGGAGGAGAGTCAGATGGAAACTCCTAGTGGAGAAAAGGTCAAGGTAAGAATAGAACTAAATTGAGTTTTGGGACATGTTATTAATTAAGGTGCCACCTGTTAGCCTCTGGGCTAAGGCCTGGAGGAGATGCAAACATTAGCTAAGATGTGGTCCCTAACCCATTGGGGCTTACCATCTCCCAGGAAGATAAGACACAAAATATCTCTGTTGCTCACTATGTTGCAACATCCGTAGATTAGATGAAAAGCAGTCTGGTGGAATGCGGGCTGGAGGACCAGACTTGAAGTAGTTCCTCTAACCTAAGGCAGCTGTGTTCAGTGACTGACTTGATTCCTTCCTAACCCAGGCCCCTCCTACCTTTTCAGTCTTCTCACATCTTACTCCCTGACACATAGTCTTCTGTCCAGTGGCACTGGCTTCCTGGCTGTTCCTCAAACTAAACCCTCCATCTCTCAGCTCTGGCATTCTCTCTGGCTGTCCCCCATGCCTGGCATGCTCTCATTCCTCCACTCAGACTGCTGACCCCACTGGCTTCCTTCAAATCCAAACTATTGTCTCCCCTCACTCTTCTACAAGATACCTTCCCCAACCCCTTAGTCCTAGGGCTTTACCTCTGTTAATTTTTTTCCAACTTATCCTGTCTAGGACTTGTTTGTACATATTTCCTTTTTTCTTCCCCCATTAGATTGTAAGCTCCTTGAGGGCAGGGACTATCTTCACTACTTAGCAGGAAGTGACACAACCTAGGCATTTAATAGATACTTGTTGACTGACTCCCAGACATTGAAAGGAAGGGAAGAGAGAAGGGGAGAGGAGGAAAAGAAAAGAAAGGGTTAAGAGAACTGGAAAACACTCCAGCCAGTGTGGTACAGAAGCAAGGAGTTCTTCAGGGAATCTGGCTTGAGCACTTATTGCAGGGGTGTGCCAGAGTCAGTTCAAACTGGCCAGAGAATGCCAATTGTTAAATTTTAAGGGTGAGCCCTTAGAAAATAGCAAACACTACAAGTTAAGGACTGATTTATGGTTTTATTGACTGCCTAGTTTAAAGGGATGGAGAAAATGTTAACAACACAGATTATACTCAAATATGAATAATACAGATTATAATGAAAATTTGTCTGTATACTTTTTCCTTCCAGAAAACCAGTTGTTAAACATATACCAGTGCATCTGGCTCCTCTCACCCCTTCCTATACCTCCAGTGCCTGGGGCTTCCCAGAGTTAACTCTTCTGTCTCCCTACAGGCTGTAGTGCAGATGGAAGGTGACAACAAGCTGGTGACAACTCTCAAAGGAGTTAAGTCAGTCACTGAACTCAATGGAGATACACTCACCCATGTGAGTGACTGGGTATTTCTCTTCTGCCTTGGGTGTGGGGAATGGATGAAAAAGCATTTAGTGAACACCTACTAAGCATCAAGTACTGGGGCTACAAATGAAACAAGGGACACATTGCCTTCAGGGAGGTAGAGGGGAGGAGGGAAACACAGGTGAAGAGATGGAGGACTGTAGGGAGGAGGGAGGGAAGAAGGAATGAAGGAAAGACAGGTGAGCGGATGGAGGACAGTAGGGAAGAGGGATGAAAGAGTGGTGCAGTTACTGCCCAATACCCCATGTAAAGCAGAGCATGTAAAATTTATTGCAGACTCCCAGGGAGTTGGGTGGGTGACCCCTAAGGCTCCTTTCACCCAAAAATCCATGGTCCTATCATACCTCTACTCCCAGTCACCTAATCCTAAATCCCTTTAGGCATTAAACCTTTTTCAGGGGGCATCTCTTTCATCCTTATACTGTGAACCTTGCTGGGAATATTTATATTTTTAATGAGGCCCTAGAAGACCCCAAAGCCTACCTGTCCCAGGGTTCCCTCAGGGAGCAAGGAGAGTCCATATAAAAACCCACTAAAGTTGCCAAACATTTCTCTAGCCTATCTTTAATACTGGGGTCATTGACTGGTATAACATGCTGATATACTGGAAGGCATTCCAGGAAAGATTAACACTGGATTTCTTCTTGACTTTCAGACCATGACCTTGGGTGATATTGTCTACAAGAGAATCAGTAAGAGAATTTAGACATGTCTGCTTTTCATTTATTTTTACTGAGGAAAATGGATATAATAAAATGTGGCCTGTTAAAAAAATCTGTCTTTGACTCTACAAGCTTATTTTTATTCATTATTGAGGCCTTTTGTTCTTACATCACAACCATTTCTGAATTCACTGTGCCTACCCACCTCCCACTTGATGAGCCTCACCTTATAACAAAGAAAAGCAATCAAGCAAAACCAACCAACATAGTGACTCCATTTGCTAGCATATACACCATTCTGCACCCATAGTTTTCCACCTCTCCAAGGAATGGAGAGAGCCAAAAGAAGTAAATAGTTTAAAGATCTTTGCAAATTACCATTCACCTAGAAAGAAATGGTGCCTACTTTGAGGTTGATGAAATAAGTTGTTACCTTTGATTTTAGGGGTGGCTTGAGGCCTATGGCCCAGCATTCCTCACTCCCCCTGACCGGGACCATCATTTACATGTGCCAAACACTATACCTGAAATTCCTAAGTGAGAATCACACCTTTAGATCAAAGTATTTTGAGTCCAAAAGCTCTTGGTTAAAGTCTGTGTGTGTGTGTGTGTGTGTGTGTGTGTGTGTGTGTCTGTGTGTGTGTCTGTGTCTGTGTCTGTGTCTGTGTCTGTGTGTGTGCATTAAATGAGAGGGGCATTTTTCAAACCAGCTACAAAGAGTGTGATTTGAAGACACCAGATGAAGGGCCCATGCTTCTAGTAAACAATGAGGAAGATTTGGGTTATGAAGTTCAGATCTGAGAAGGAAAGCCTAACTGAAGAGCAGAGCCTTAACTACAGGAGGGCAAATTGGCCTGACTGGGTCCCAGGATTCAAAGGATGCCATACAGTTAGCTCTGGCAATCCTTTGGCTGCATGAGAAGAACATAGCTGTAATCGGAGTTAGAGAATCACAGAATTTCAGGGTTGGAAGGAACATCAGAGGCCATCTAGACCAAACCACAGCTGAAAAAGAATTCTCTCTGCATCATACTTGATAAATGATCATCCAAACTTTTCATGAAGACCTCCAATGAGAAAGAACCTGTTACCTCCGAAAGAAACTGTTTCTCTTTGAGGCAGCTGATGGTGTAATGTTTAGGTCACTGCGCCTAGATTTAGGAAGACCTGAGTTCAAACCTTGCCTAAGATACTTCCTATATGTGTGACCCTGGGCAAGCTACTTAACCTCTGTCTGCCTCAGTTTTCTTATCTATAAAATGAATTTGATAATAATAGCACCTTCCTCCCAGAATTGTTGTAAGGATCTGAGGAGATCGTATTTATAAAGTTAGTAAGGGTCTAGCATCATATCAATGTTTATTCCTTTCCACTTTTGGATTGCTCTAACAGGAATTTTTTTTCTTACATCAGGAATAAACAAGAGTAATCAGTTAAATTAGGAAGCTGTCATACGGTTTGCTTGGATAACCTCCTTCTCTGTTCTTACTCTCATCCCCACCATGTTATGAGGCAGCTTCCTCAGAACAACCACAACAATAACATTAATAACTAATATTTACATTACCCTTTGAGGTTTGGAAAACTGTCCCAGCAGGTAGGTGCTATTATATTCCCCATTTTATGGATGGGGAAACTTGGGCCCTGAAAGTTTAAGTGAATTGCCCAGGCACATACAAGCAGTGTCTGAAGCTACATTTGAACTCAGGCCTTCCTGACTCCAAGTTCTGCACCACTTTGCTTGGGTGTCTCAGTGTCTTTGTCTCTCCCCATCATCTTCTATAGAGTCATTGTCTTGACCTCATTGTTGTATGCCTCTGAAACCTGGGCAGTCTGCCAGCACCATGGCAGGAAACTGAGTGACTTCCATTTGAATTGTCTTAGGAAGATTCTGAAGGTCACCTGGCAGGATAAGGTACCAGACACTGAGATCTTTTCTTGAACTAAACTGCCAAGCATTCAAACTCTACTGCAGAGACCTCTGATGGGCTGGCCATGTTGTTTGAATGCCAAATTTATACATGACAAAAAGACTATTTTATGAAGAACTCATACAGGGCAAGCATTCACAAGGTGGTCAGAAGAAGCAATACAAGGACCCTCTCAATGTCTCTCTCAAGAACTTTGGAATCAATCCTGTCACATGGGAGACACTGGCACAGGACAACTCAGCATGGCATGCCCATTTCAGAGAAGGTGCTATGCTCTACGAGCAAAGCCGAATTGAAACAGCTCAAAGGAAATGCAGGATGTGCAAGTTTGGAGTATCCACCCAAATGTTCACATGGACTATTTGTGCCTGATCTGTGATACAGCCACAATCAGACACACAGTAAGTTGACTCTAACATAGTGGTGTCATTTTGGTCCTCTTCTAGAACAAAGAACAACAGCCAATTCTCCCCACACAGGGTTTTCTGCTATTTACCTGAGGCACAAAAGGTTCTAGTGATAGCTCTGGGACGATGTCACATCTGGGAGCCCTGAGAAGGCAGAACAAGGTGAAAAAACAGGGAAAGAAGAAAATTAACCAGAAGATGAAAGGCTTACAGAGGAATACGTCCCCTAAGACACCTAAGCAAGGCTGCTCCTCAAGAAGCTGCCACCTAGGGTTGTGAGGCAGATCACACCAGCCCATCCTTCATTATCACTCACTTAAGACCCCTTTGGATGCCCTGGTGTTTGAGCAAGGATGGTGAGTATTGCTGTGCTATGGCCCATGGGCTCACAAAAAATTGGATAGGACTGAATAACAACAAATGTTTATGCCCTCCCTCCCCTAGAGATCTCCTGTCATGTTGGCATTGAACCACTAACAGCTCACCTTGGGTCTAGTCATCCAGTGATTTCTAGATCGATCTGACTGTGTAATTGTCTATTCCCTGTCTCTCCACCTCCTCCACAAGAATAGTATGAGATTCTTTATTGCAAGTTTTGCTAAAATCTAGGAAAACTTTATCCTTAGTATTCCCTCCCACACCCCTGCAAAGACAATTTGAGTATTCCTGCCAAAAGAGACAGTGAAGTTAATAGGGCCAGTGGCATTCTTGAAGCCAGGCTGGCTCTTTGTCATTACCACTTCCTTCTCCAGATGTTAGCTGATCTTTAATCAGCCACTCTAGATTTTCCCAGGAATTGAAGCCAAGCTCACTGAACTATAATTTGCGTGTTCTGATGTCATCACTTTCTTGAAAATCTGGACATTTTCTGCTTTCCAACCTTGTAAGGCTGTTGTCTTACTGACAGTGACCTGACATTCATATCTACCACTTCCTTCAGTACCAGAAGATATAGTTCTGGGCTAGAAGGCTCAGTGGATAGAGCACTGGGTCTGGAGTTAGGACGACCTGAATTCAAGTTTGCCCTCAGACACTCACCAGCTGTGTGACTCTTGTCTGCCTCCATTTCCTTATCTCTGGAATGGAGACTAGATAACACCTATATTCCAGAGCTGGTCTGAGGATCAAATGAGATAATATTTGTAAAACACAGCAGGGTGCCTGGCACATAGTAAGTGCTTCATACACGATTGTTTCCTTTCTTATTATCTCTGTGCTTCTTTTAAATACCGAATTCATGCTAGTCATCATGGTTCTCTCATTTCTAGTGTGTATTTTAAATGCCAGGTTGAGGAATGAGTTTGCATTTTAACCCGCAGACAAGGGGGAGCCACTGAAGATTTTTGAGTGAGGAAATGATGCAGTCATGCTTTGGTCACAGGAAGATTATTTTGGCAAAAACTAGATTCAAGATGAGAGAGGCTACCTGGTAAAAGAGAGACCACTTAGGAGGATGCGCCAAGAGGTAATAAGGACCTGAGAGTTTGGGTGGGGAAAAGGGGAGAGATTTGAGAGAGGCTGTCGAGTTGAAATTGACAGGACTTGGGGGCAGATTGACTATGGGGGTTGAGATGGAGGGAGGGAAGAAGACTCTGAGGTTCTGAATCAGGTTGGCTGCTTTTCCTCAACAGAAGAAAGAAAGTTTGGAGGAAGGGTGAGTTTAGTGGAGCAGATGAATTCCATTTGAGAGATGATCAAATTCATGAGAGGCAGCCTGGTTTAGTGGACTGCAGGGCACAGGACATGGATATGGATTTGAACACAACTCTCACTTCCGATATTTACTAGCTCTTTGAACCTGGGCAAGTCACTTAATAATAAAGAAAATAGCTAGCATTTGTGCAGCATTTTAATGTTTGCAAATCACTTCATGTTCTCTCATTTGGTCCTCACAATAACCCTGTGAGGGAGATGCTATTTTTATTATCCCCATTTTGCAGATGTGGAAACTGATGCTCAGACAAATTAAGTGACTTGTCTAGGATCACACAGCTAGTTAATGTCAAAGACAGTATTTGAGCTCAGGTCTTCCTGACTCCAAGGCCAGCACTCTATCCACTGTGTCACCTAGCTGCCTACTTCATCTCTCTGTACCTCAGTTTTATCATATGTTAAAAGGAAAAATTGGACCCGATGCCCTCTAAAGTGCCTTCTAGCTCTGAATATGTGATTATATGTGCCAGCAGCTCACTGAGATAGAAATCTCAAATGGACAGTTGAAGATATCAGTCAAGATCAGGAGAGAAGACTTGAATATTGACTGCAAAGAGAAGATTATTACACACATAATGGATAGGGATCACCAAAAGAGAGTGGAGAGAAACAAGACAAGAAGAAAAGGACATTAGGGGAAAACCCACACTTCAGGCTTTGAACATGATTGATGAGTCAAGAAAGGAGACTGAGAAGGAGGGGTCAGAAAGGCAGAAGAACCAAGATAAGACCTTTCCAGAAGCGAAACAGTAGGAAAAGTCTTCACTGGGAGGGGCTAGATAGCAGTGTCAGACGGCCAAGAAAAACAAAGGAATATGAAGACTAACACAAGGCCATGAGATCATGTCCAGACGATCTAGACTGGATTTAGCATCTCACTCATGACTTACCTTCAAATGACAAATTGCATTTGTTCCTGCATCCCTGTTGCTTGCCTCCTATCTTTGTTTTGGTGTGAGGTCTGCTATAACATAAGCAAGGGCAGCTTTAAGAATAAAGAGGGACCTTTGACCCCCACCCAAAAAAGCATCATCAGTGATGAAACACACCTCAGGCAAACAGCGGACTGACTCTCATGCTGGTCCCTGGGTTTTCTGCCTCTGATCCCTCTCTGCCTTATTCCTTCTGTGCCCACCAGCATCTCTAAGTCAGTGGGGCTGTGGCCCCTTCTGTATCCCTCCACCGCTGTTCCTGATCCTGGTGCAGATTGGCAACAATTCTCCCTTCCTCACCTTTTTTCCCGGGCAGTGGCAAATGTCTGTATTCTGTGATGCTGGGGAAGTTGAGGAAGTGGAGGTTGGCAGATGGCTTGTGTTCAGGAGTTCTGAGCTGCAGTAGGTCTGAAGACATTCAGAACTGAGTGCCCCAAATCTGGCACCAACACTGCCAGTCCCCTTGGGTTGCCTAACACAGGGCAAATTGGCCAAGGTCAGAGACACAAAGCAGGTT
This sequence comes from Trichosurus vulpecula, assembly GCF_011100635.1. Lineage (NCBI taxonomy): Eukaryota > Metazoa > Chordata > Mammalia > Diprotodontia > Phalangeridae > Trichosurus > Trichosurus vulpecula. The sequence goes on along the minus strand of NC_050575.1, from coordinate 405,745,584 downwards.
AACTGCTCAGAATTGGGGTCCTAAATGAGTTGTTGCCATGCTCCCAGGCTGAGAGATATAGGGAGACCCAACTTCAATAAACAAACGAAAATTATTTTAATTAAAAAAATAAAAGGTTTTTCCTAGTAGCTAAGGGAACATCAGTGCTTGGTGCTTCGGATAACTAGAGTTCACAGTCACACTGCTGTGCCATCTTCCTTTATGATTCTTTCATTGGTCTTAAAAAGGCAAAGTCCCATTTGTAGATTCTCAAACGTCACTGGCTTTGCAGTTATGGCTCTGGTATAAAATGAAACATTGTTTGAGTAAAAAGTAGGGGAGGGTGCAGTGTGGTGGAGTTCAATACAGTGTAGTCATTAGGCAGGTAGGTGGCGCCATAGTGCACAGCACACTGGGTCAGGAGTCAGGAAGACCTGAGTTCAAATAAGACCTCAGACACTTTCTAGCTGGGAGACCCTGAGCAAGTCACTTAACCCTGTTTCCCTGAGTTTTCCCATCTGTAAAATAAGCTGGAGAAGGAAATGGCAAACATTCCTGTATCTTATTGCCAAGAAAACCTTGAATTGGGGTCACAAAGAGTGGGACACAACCAAAAATGACTGAACCACCAAAAGTTCAATTCAGGGGTCTATGCTAAGCTCTGAAACAATGAAAGTGAAATAATCCTAAACGATCAAAGAATAACTCGGGTTGAATTCAATTCAGCAAACATTTATTGAATGTCTGCTGTGTGATACATACTGAGGAGATAGAGATAGAAGTGAACACTCCCCCCTCCTAGACACATATGCACACATACATGTGAATGCACACACATACACAGTAAAACATAAGCTTCTGGTAGTGAGCTCTGGCTTCAAATCCAGCACCTGGTTTCATGCAAAGTGCTGTAGGTGAGAAATGACAAGACAAACCTGAGAAATCCCTGGATCTCCACGCCAGCTCCTTGTTTTACAGGCTGCATGACTTTGGCAAACCTTGGTTTCCTCATCTGTAAATCTGGGGCAACTATGCTTTGATCACCTACCCTACAGGACACTTTTAAGACTCAAATGAGCTCATGCATGCGAAAGCACAACGTAATAAAGAAAAGTGCCACATTGATAATGTTTCTTTTTGTTCCTGAAAAGTGAAAGGACCTCACTAACTCCCCATCCTTATGCCTATGGGCCCACCCCCCCCCTGCCAGCCACAGACAGTCTGGATAGTTGGATAGCACACCTCCCCCCCCTGCACCTCCTCCCCACCTCCTGTACCAAGCGACCAGGCCCTCCAGTTAACTCCCACTATGCTTACCCTTTCCTTTTTCACTATCCTTACTCCCAAGGAGTTAATGCTTGAGCAGAATCATAAAAGTTGCAATCAATAACCTCTGTCCAGCATTTGAAAGGAATGTGTCCCCTATAAAGCCAGCCCCTCAGGGCCGGGCCAGGCTCCTTCTCTCCCAGCCAGTGTTTTCAGACAACATCCCTCCACCATGAACTTTCCATCTGACTGTGTAATTGTCTATTCCCTGTCTCTCCACTTTCTCCACAAGAATAGTATGAGATTCTTTATTGCAAGTTTTGCTAAAATCTAGGAAAACTTCATCCTTAGTATTCCCTCCCACACCCCTGCAAAGACAATTTGAGTATTCCTGCCAAAAGAGACAGTGAAGTTAATAGGGCCAGTGGCATTCTTGAAGCCAGGCTGGCTCTTTGTCATTACCACTTCCTTCTCCAGATGTTAGCTGATCTTTAATCAGCTACTCTAGATTTTCCCAGGAATTGAAGCCAAGCTCACTGACCTATAATTTGCATGTTCTGATGTCATCACTTTCTTGAAAATCTGGACATTTTCTGCTTTCCAACCTTGTAAGGCTATTGTCTTACTGACAGTGACCTGGCTGGCATATCTACCACTTCCTTCAGCACCAGAAGATATACTTCATCTGGGCTAGAAGGCTCAGTGGATAGAGTACTGGGTCTGGAGTGAGGAAGATTGAATTCAAATTTGACCTCAGACACTCACTAGCTATGTGACTCTGTCTGCCTCCCTTTCCTTATCTGTGGAATGGAGACAAGATAACACCTACATTCCAGAGCTGGTCTGAGGATCAAATGAGATATTTGTAAAACACAGCACAGTGCCTGGCACATAGTAGGTGCTTCATATACAATTGTTTCTTTTCTTATTATCTTTGTGCTTATGTTAAATAGCAACTTCATGCTAGTCATGATGGTTCTCCTTTTCTAGTGTGTACTTTAAATACCAGGTTGAGGAGTGAGTTTGTGTTTTATCCTGCAGACAATAGGCAGCCACTGAAGATTTTTGAGTGAGGGAATGATGCAGTCATGCTTTGGTCACAGCAAGATTATTTTGGCAGCTGAGTAAAGACTAGATTCAAGATGAGAGAGGCTGCCTGGAAGAAGAGAGACCACTTAGGAGGCTACTCCAAGAGGTGATAAGGCCATGAGAGTTAGGGTGGGGAAAAGGGGAGAGATTTGAGAGATGCAGTAGAGTTGAAATTGACAGAACTTGGGGATGGATTGACTATGGGGGTTGAGATGGAGGGAGGGAAGAAGACTCTGAGGTTCTGAATCAGGTTGGCTGATTGTCCTTAACAGAAGAATGGAAGTTTGGAGGAGGGGCGAGTTTAGTGGAGCAGAAGAATTCCATTTTAGAGATGATTAAATTCATAAGAGGCAGTCTGGTTTAGTGGACTGCAAGGCACAGGACATGGATATGGATTTGAACACAACTCTCACTTCAGATATTTACTAGCTCTATGAACCTCGGCAAGTCACTTAATAATAAAGAAAATAGCTAGCATTTGTATGGCATTTTAACGTTTGCAAAGCACTTTATGTTCTCTCATGTGGTCGTCACAACAACCCTGTGAGGGAGGAGCTATTCTTATTATCCCCATTTTGCAGATGTGGAAACTGATGCTCAGACAAATTAAGTGACTTGTCTAGGATCACACAGCTAGTTAATGTCAAAGGCAGTATTTGAACTCAGGACTTCCTGACTCCAAGGCCAGCACTCTATCCACTGTGTCACCTAGCTGCCTACTTCATCTTTCTGCACCTCAGTTTCATCATATGTTAAAAGGAAGAATTGGACCCGATGCTCTCTAAAATTCTTTCTATCTCTGAATATGTGATTCTATGTTCCAGCTGGTCACTGAGATAGAAATCTCCCATGGATAGTTGGAGATATCAGACAAGAATTCAGTAGAAACTTTAAGGTTAGAAGTTTAGACTTGAATATGAACTGCAAAGAGAAGATTGGATTGGGATCACCAAAAGAGAGTGGACAGAAGCAAGACAAGAAGAAAAGGACCTTGGGTGGAAATCCACACTTCAGGCTTGGAAGATGATTTATAAGTGACAAAGTAGACAGAGAAGGAGGGACCAGAAAGCCCGAAAAACAAGGATAAGAACTTTGTAGAAACCAAACAGAAGCAAAGTCTTCATTGGGAGGGGCTAGATAGCAGTGTCACACGGTCAAGAGAAACAGAGAAATGTGAAGACTAACACAAGGCCATGAGATGGTGTCCAGAGCATCTAGCCTAGATTTAGCATCTCACTGTTGACTTAGCCTTCAAATGACAAATTACATTTATTCCTGCATCCCTCTAGCCCACATCCTATCTCAGTTTTGGTGTGAGGTCTGCTATATGACAAGCAAGGGAAGCTTTAAGTATAAAGAGGAACCTTTGATCCCTAGCCGAAAAGTCGTCATCGGTGATGAAACACACCTCAAGCAAACAGGGGGCTGACTCTCATGGTGGTCCCTGGGGGTTCTGTCTCTGACTTCTCTCTGCCTTATTCCATCTATGACTGCCAGCATCTGTAAGCCAGTGGGGTCGTGACCCCTTCTGTATCCCTCCAACCCAGTCCCTGGTCCTGGTCCAGCTTGGCAACAATTCTCCCTCCTTCACCTTTTTTCTGGGCAGTGGCAAATGTCTTTAGAGCCTGATGGTGGGGAGGTTGAGGAGGTGGAGTTTGGCGGAAGGCTTGTGTTCAGGAGTTCTGAGCTGCAGTAGGTCTGAAGACATTCAGAACCGAGTGCCCCAAGTCTGGCACTAACACTGCCAGCCCCCAGGTTGCCTAACAAAGGGCAAACTGGCCAAGGTCAGAGACACAAAGCAGGTTAACTGATCAGGACTGGGGTCCTGAACGAGTGGTTGCTATGCTTCTAGCCTGAGAGATATAGGGAGATACAACCTCAATAAACAAATGAAAACTAATTTTAATTTAAAAAAATAACAGGTTTTTCCTAGCAGCTAAGGAAACATCCAGTGCTTGGTGCTTCTGATAACTACAGTTCACAGTCACACTGCTGTGCCACCTTCCGTTATGGTTCTTTCATTGGTCTTAAAAAGGCAAAGTCCCATTTGTAGATTCTCAAATGTCACCGGCTTTGCAGTTATGGCTCTAGTATAAAATGAAATTTTGTTTCAGTAAAAAGTAGGGGAGGGTGCAGTGTAGTGGACTTCAGTATAGTGTAGTCATTGGGCAGGTAGGTGGCGCCATAGGGCATAGCACACTGGGTTCAGAGTCAGGAAGACCTGAATTCAAATAAGACCTCAGATACTTCCTAGCTGTGTGACCCTGAGCAAGTCACTTAACCCTGTTTCCCTGAGTCTCCCCATCTGCAAAATGAGCAGGAGAAGGAAATGGCAAACATTCCTGTATCTTATTGACAAGAAAATGTCGAATTGGGGTCACAAAGAGTCGGACACAACCAAAAATGACTGAACCACCAAAAATTCAATTCAGGGGTCTATGCTAAGCTCTGAAACAATGAAAGTGAAATAATCCTAAACGATCAAAGAATAACTCGGGTTGAATTCAATTCAGCAAACATTTATTGAATGTCTGCTGCGTGATATATATTGAGGAGATAGAGATAGAAATGAACACTCCCCCCTCCTAGACACATACGCACACGTACATGTGAATGCACACACATACACAGTAAAATGTAAGCTTCTGGTAGTGAGCTCTGGCTTCAAATGCAGCACCTTGTGTTATGCAAAGTGCTGTAGTCTGATGAATGACAAGATGAACCTGAGAAATCCCTGGATATCCACCCTGGCTCAGTGTTTTACAGGCTGCATGAATTTGGCAAACCTTGGATTCCTCATCTGTAAATCTGGGGCAAATATACTTTGATCACCTACCCTACAGGATACTTTTAAGACTCAAATGAGTTCATGCATGAGAAAGCACAATGTAATAAAGAAAAGTGCCATATTGATAATTTTTTTTTTGTTCCTGAAAAGTGAAAGGACCTCACTAACTCCCCATCCTTATGCCTATGGGACCAACCCTCCCCTGCCAGCCACAGACAGTCTGGATAGTTGGATAGCTCATGCCCACCTTGCACCCCTGCCCCCAGCTCCTGTACCAAGCGACCAGGTCCTCCAGTCAACCCCCACTATGTCTACCTTATCCTTTTTTGCTGACCTTGCTCCCAAAGAGTTAATGATTGAGCAGAAGAGTAAAACCTGCAACTGATAACCTCTGACCAGCATTTGAAAGGAACGAGCCCCCTATAAAGCCAGCCCCTCAGGGCCAGGTCAGGCAACTTCTCTCCCAGCCAGTGGTTTGAGACAACATCCCTCCACCATGAGCTTTTCAGGAAAGTACCAGCTCCAGTCCCAAGAGAATTATGAAGCCTTCATGAAGGCTGCTGGTAAGTGCTTAAGAAAACAGTCTTTGGGCATCAAATGTTGGGATCAAGGGGCAGGAGCATTAGATTGGCTATTGTCAGAAAGGGATGAACTTAAACTACTCAAAGGGAACCTGCATAAGTGAAATAATCCAACTAGGGAGGCTCTGGGCAGGCATTTGGGAGCCTGGCTTGGGGGTCAGGGTGAAGAACCACGCAATGCAGAATTAGATCTGGATGCATGCCCTGGCTCTGCTTCTAATTCTTTCAGTGATGTAGATTGCATCACCTCTCTGCTCTGAACCCTGGGTTTCTCATCTGCTAAATGGGGATAGTAATAGCCCCTCCCTCCCAGGGCTGTCGCAAGGCTCAAATGAGATCATTTGGCACTTAGATGGTTTCTATGTCTAAGTCTCTATTGTATGAACCAGGTGTACCTGATGACATCATACAGAAGGGAAAGGATATTAAGGGAGTGCTTGAAATTGTACAAAATGGAAAGCATTTCAAGTTCACCACCACTGCTGATACCAAAGTCCAGGTCATTGAGTTCACCCTGGGGGAGGAGTTTCAGATGGATACTCCTACTGGAGAGAAGGTCAAGGTAAGAATAGAACTTAATTCAGTTTCAGGACATGTTATTAATTAAGGTGCCACCTGTTAGCTTCTGGGCTAAGCCCTGGAGGAAATGCAAATGTTAGCTAAGACATGGTCCCTAACCCCCTGGACCTTACCATCTCCAAGGAAGATAAGACACAAAATATCTCCGTCAGTCATGATGTTGCAACATCGGTAGATTAGATGAGAAGCAGTCTGGCGGAAAGTGGGGTGGTAAACCAGACTTGAAGTAGTGCCTCTAACCCATGTAGGCTGTATTCAGTGACTGACTTCATTCCTTCCTAACCCAGCCCCCTCCTACCTTTTCAGTCTTCTCACACCTTACTCTCTGACACATTCTCTTCTGTGCAGTGACCCTGGCTTCCTGGCTGTTCCTCAAAGTAAGCCCTCCATCTCTCAGCTCTGGCGTTCTCTCTGGCTGGCCCACAGGCCTGGCATGCTCTCATTCCTCCACTCAGACTGCTGACCCTTCTGGCTTCCTTCAAATCCCAACTAGAATCTCCCTTCACTCTTCTACAAGATAGCTTCCCCAATCCCTTAGTCCTAGGGCGTTCCCTGTGTTAATTATTTCTGACTTCTCCTGTCTAGGACTTGTTTGTACATATTTGCTTATTGTATGTACATATTTGTTTGCTTATTGTTTCCCCCATTAGACTGTAAGGTGCTTGAGGGCAGGGACCGTCTTCAGTACTCAGCACAATGTGACTCATCCTAGACATTTAATATATATTTATATTATAATTATATATTATTATATATATATATAATTATATATGTATATACATATGTATATATACATATAATATATATGTATATATAATTATAATTATATATGTATATATAATATATATATACACATATATATATATATATATGACTCACAGACATTGAAAGGAAGAGAAGAGAGAAGGGGAGAGGAGGAAAAGAAAGGAAAGGGAAAAGAGAACTGGAAAACAATCCAACCTGTGGTAGTGAAGGAAGGAGTTTTTCAGGGAATCTGGCTTGGGCACTTACTGCAGGGGTGTGCTGGAGTCAGTTCAAACTGTCCAGAGAGAGCCAATTGTGAAATTTTAAATGTGAGCATTTACCCCTCAGAAAATAGCAAACACTACAAGTTAAGGACTGATTTATTGTTTTATTAATTGCCTAGTTTAAAGTGATGGAGAAAATGTTAACAATGCAGATTATATTCAAATATTAATAATACAGATTATAATGAAAATTTGTCTGTATACTTTTTCCTTCCAGAAAACCAGTTGTTAAACATTTACCAGAGCATCTGGCTCACTCTCACTCCTTCCTATACCCCCAATCCCTGGGGCTTCCCAGAGGTAACTTTTCTGTCTCCCTACAGGCTGTAGCACACATGGAAGGTGACAATAAGCTGGTGACAAATTTCAAAGGAATGAAGTCCGTCACTGAACTTAATGGAAACACAATCACCAATGTGAGTGACTGGGTATTTCTCTTCTGCCTTGGGTGTGGGGAATGGATCCAGAAAGCATTTAGTGAATACCTACTAAGCATCAAGTACTGGGGCTACAAATAGAACAAGGAAGACAGTGCCTTCAACGAGGAAGAGAGGAGGAGGGAAAGAAAGCAGGGAGGAGGGAGGAAAGAAGGGAGGAGGGAAAGAAAGGGAAATGGAAGACAGGAGAGAAGAACAAGGGAAGAAAGGATGAGGGAAAACCGGGTGAGGGGATGGAGGCCAGTAGGGAGAAGCGATGAAAGAGGGGAGGAAGGAAAGACATGGTAGACAGGAGGGAGGAAGGAGGGAAGAAGGGAGGAGTTACTGCCCAACACCCTGTGTAAAGCAGAGCATGTAACATTTATTGTAGACTCCCAGGGAGTTGGGTGGGTGATCCCTGAGGCTCTTTTCAGCCAAAAATCCATGATCCTATCATCCTTCCACCCCCAGTCACACAATCCTCTATCCCATTCCAGCTAATACCCCTTTGGGAATTAAACCTTTTTCTGGGGGCGTCTCTGTCATCCTTATTCTGTGAACCTTGCTGCAAATATTTATATTTTTTAGTGGTGTCCTAGAAGACCCCAAAGCCAATCTTCCCCAGGGTTTCCTAAGGGAGCAAGGACAGTCCATATAAAAACCCAGAAAGATTGCCAAACCCATCTCTAATCTATCTAAAATACTGCGGTCATTGACTGGTATGACATGCTGATATACTGGAAGGCATTCCAGGAAAGATTCACACTGGATTTCTTCTTGGCTTTCAGACCATGACCTTGGGTGATATTGTCTTCAAGAGAATCAGTAAGAGAATTTAGACATGTCTGCTTTTCATTTATTTTTACTGTGTAAAATGGATACAATAAAATGCGGCTTATTGAAATAAATCTATCTTTGAATGACTCCACAAGCGTATTTGAATTCAAGGTTTTATTGAGGCCTTTTGTTCTTACATCACAACCATTTCTGAATTCCCTGTGCCCACCCACTTCCCACTCAATGAGTCTCACCTTGTAATAAAGCAATCAAGCAAAACCAACCAACATAGTCACTCCATTTGCTAGTATACACACCATTCTGCACCCATAGTTATCCACCTCTCCAAGGAACGGAGGGAGCCAAGAGAAGTAAATAGTTTAAAGATATTTGCAAGTTACCATTCACCTAGAAAGAAATGATGCCTACTTTGGGGTTGATGCAATAAGTTGTTACTTGTGATTTTAGGGGTGGTGTGTGGCTCATGTCCCTGCATTCCTCTCACATCCCACCCTCCCACCAGCACCATCATTTATATTTGCCTAACACTGTGCCGGAAATGCCTAAGTGAGAATCACACCTTTAGATCAAAGTATTTTGAGTCCAAAAGCTCTTGGTTAAAGTGTGTGTGTGTGTGTGTGTGTGTGTGTGTGTGTGTGTGCGCGCGCGCGCGCGTGTATGTGTGTTTGAAAATAATTCGTGATAACCCATATTTTTACCATAGCTAATATCAATATTAGATTTAATAGAACCTACCCACGAATCTAGCCTGAAAGGTGGGAGGACATAATTCCTTCTATCTCTCTAGAACTTTATTGGTTTTTAACATTAAAACGGTAATCCCCAAAAACCTAGTTAACAATCTTCCAAGTTTCACAAGTGCTGGCCAAATTGTTTGAGCTCTGACCTTCTATTAACTACAGGTAAAAGTAGGAATGCCTGGTTTTCTAAATGGCAGTTATAAAACATAAGAACACAGGGTTAGCAAGGCTGAGAAAGTAACTTAACCAGCTTTTACATAATTGTTTTCACTTTTTAGTTGCAACAAAATTCAGATTAAAAATTTCTTTGTCTAACACTGTTTTTAGCTCACAACATTCACTCAAGGTTTACAATGTAGGAGAATTTTACTACAATTTAGAAGTACAGTAATAAGACAAACAGAAAAAATTTCAGATGACATTAATTGCATTCCCAAATCATTACATATATTGGGCTTACCAAGCATAGAGGCTTTTCTTCTCTCCCCACATTTGCAGAGCTTGATTGTGGACTGGGGGTGGTCGAGCCAGGGATTTGGGAAAGGGGAGGAGGACTAAGAACCGGGGAGTGCTGGGAAGCTGTAGAGTCCAGCACCTGAGTTAAAGGTCTGAGGAGTCATTGAGGAGGGTCCCTGATGAACATTTGCTTCCTAATAGGGGTTGCTGGGCTTCGGGAAACTTGGAGCAAAAATTCCAGGTTCTGGTGGTGTGGGAGCAAGGACTTGGGGACTTGAGAGGAGAGGTTCCTCTGCTGGCCTAGAAGTGTGGGCGTCAGGGCCTCCAGGGGTCCAGGGCTGTTGTCAGTGGGCTATGAGTGGGTAACAAAGTATCTCTCTTCACATTCCAAGTTTGGCCAGAATTGGAATGAAGGGAGAAAGAAAGAGCATTTTCTTATTTCAACAACTTTACCAACAAAAAGAAGAGTTAGATAACACACTGTCTTCAAACAGAGACACATAACACCAAACAGATACAGACAGGAAACAACAGGATGCACAAACAGGATTTCTATGAATCCACTGCACAAATTAGACTTTGCGGCATTTTTCTTTTCCCTTTCCACTTTGGTAACTCCCAATTAGCTAGTTTACCCCCTAGTGGGTTATTGTCGTCTATTCCTGGGCTGACGCTCACAAAATCTCTCCCCAATCCCCTATCATGCTTAATTGTTCTTTGTACCATAGGAACTTTTCCTTCGGGAGTAAGACATATTTTTAAAATGTTCCATATGGAAAAGGCTGACATTGGGAAGTGTTCTGGTCCATCTTCCCTTAATCTCTTACTCATTTGTTTTCCAATAATCTCCCATCTTTCCAAATCAATTGTACTTTCTTGGTTTTTGCTCTTCTGTTATACAAAAATCTCTTTCTGTTACAATTTTTCTTAATACTTGCAGATATAGACCCCTATCCTAAAATTGTATCTGCCTCATATTCAAATCTCTAAATTTTTTAAATTTCTACAATCCCCCAGTAAGCCTAGTGATAATTAGTCCTCTTACCCTTTACATGAATGTGTTCTGGAGGTAGTATTGGTAAGAAGTTACATCATCTCTCTCTCAAGTTCTCTCCTTGTCCCTGTTCCAGGCCCCAGCTGTGCCAGCAGGGGCGTGAATATATGATGAAATCATTGACACAAAAAGACAAAGACGTGGGGCTAGGCGAGTCATATAGTCAAGCTATTGACTGATTTTAATGAATTTACTGACAGTATGATATACAGGTTAATTGCTGAGTCATCCAGACTTCAAAGAAGAGTACAATAAAGCATTGGTTAAGTTTTTTTATCTCCTTGTTCCTGGGAGAGAGACACTATTTTTCCTGAAGGCTAACCAAATTGAAATATTTATGTTCTCTCATACAGATAACCAGGCTGAAACATTTCTGTCATTATCCATGCAGATAATCAGCTACAAAGGCAGGTTTTCCTTGCCAAGTCTTCTTATCCTAAAATTGGCCTTGCCATACATAGGCCCATTCTCAGTTGACCCTGCCTTACAGAGGTCTAAGAGGCCTAAACAGGATATAGCTGGCTCCCCACAGGAAAGGGCTAAGAGAACTGGAAAACAATCAAGCCAGTGTGGTACAGAAGCAAGGAATTCTTCAGAGAATGTGGCTTGGGCACTTACTCCGGGGGTGTGCTGTAGTCAGTTCAAACATGACAGAGAGCCAATTGTTAAATTTTAAGTGTGAGCATTTACCCCTCAGAAAATAGTAAACACTACAAGTTAAGGACTGATTTATTGTTTTATTGATTGCCTAGTTTAAAGTGATGGAGAAAATGTTAACAATGCCGATTATATTCAAATATTAATAATACAGATTATAATGAAAATTTGTCTGTATACTTTTTCCTTCCAGAAAACCAGTTGTTAAACATTTACCAGTGCATCTGGCTCACTCTCACCCCTTCTTTTACCCCCAGTCCCTGGGGCTTCCCAGAGATAACTCTTCTGTCTCCCTACAGGCTATAGTGTCCATGAAAGGTGACAACAAGCTGGTGACAACTCTCAAAGGAGTTAAGTCAGTCACTGAACTTAATGGAGACATAATCACCACTGTGAGTGACTGGGTATTTCTCTTCTGCCTTGGGTGTGGGGAATGGATCCAAAAAGCATTTAGTGAACACCTATTAAGCATCAAGTACTGAGGCTACAAATAGAACAAGGGAGAAGGAAGACAGGAGATGGAGGACTGGAGGGAGGAGCGAGGGAAGAGAGGATGAGGGAAAGACAGGTGTGGGGATGGAGGACAGTAGGGAAAAGGGATGAAAGAGGGGAGGAAGGAAAGACATGGTAGACAGGAGGGAGGAAGGAGGGAAGAAGGGAGGAGTTACTGCCCAACACCCTGTGTAAAGCAGAGCATGTAACATTTATTGTAGACTCCCAGGGAGTTGGGTGGGTGATCCCTGAGGCTCTTTTCAGCCAAAAATCCATGATCCTATCATCCTTCCACTCCCAGTCACCTAATCCTCTATCCCATTCCAGCTAATCCCCCTTTGGGAATTAAACCTTTTTCTGGGGGCATCTCTGTCATCCTTATTCTGTGAACCTTGCTGCAAATATTTATATTTTTTAATGAGGCCCTAGAAGACCAAAAAGCCAATCCTCCCCAAGGTTCCCTCAGGAAGCAAGGACAGTCCATACAAAAACCCAGAAAGATTGCCAAACCTATCTCTAGTCTATCTAAAATACTGGGGTCATTGACTGGTATGCTGATATACTGGAAGACATTCCAGGAAAGATTCACACTGGATTTCTTTTTGGCTTTCAGACCATGTTGGGTGATATTGTCTTCAAGAGAATCAGTAAGAGTATTTCGATATGTCTGCTTTTCATTTCTTTTTCCTGTGTAAAATTAATACAATAAAATCTGGCTTCTTTAAAGAAATCTGTCTTTGAATGACTCTACAAGTATATTTTTATTCAAGGTTTTATTAAGGCCTTTTGTTCTTATATCACCACCATTTCTGAATTCACTGTGCCCACCTACCTCCCACTCAATGAGCCTCACCTTGTAACAAAGAAAAGCAATCAAGCAAAACCAACCTACATTTGCTAGTACATACACCATTCTGCACCCATAGTTATCCACTTCTCCAAGGAATGGAGGGAGCCAAAAGAAATGAATAGTTTGAAGTTATTTGCAAATTACCATTCACCTAGAAGGAAATGGTACCTACTTTGGGGTTGATGCAATAAGTTGTTACCTGTGATTTTAGGGGGGTGGGGTTTGTGCCTTATGGTCCCATATTCCTCACCCCCCCCTACTAGCACCATCATTTATATTTGCCTAACATTGTACCTGGAATGCCTAAGTGAGAATCATACCTTTAGATCAAAGTATTTTGAGTCCAAAAACTCTTGGTTAAAGTGTGTGTGTGTGTGTGTGTGTGTGTGTGTGTGTGTGTGTGTGTATGCATTAAATGAGAGGGGCATTTTTCAAACCAGCTACAAAAAGTACCATCTTGAAGACCACAGCTGAAGGGCCTATGCTTCTAGTAAACAATGAGGAAGATTTGGGTTATAAAGTTCAGATCTGAGAAGGAAAGCCTAATTGAAGAGCAGTGCCTTAACTACAGGAGGGCAAATGGACTTGGCTGGGTCCCAGGATTCAAAAGGATGCCATACAGTTAGCTCTGGCAATCCTTTGGCTGCATGAGAACAACTGAGCTGTAACCTGAGTTAGGGAATCACAGAATTTCAGGGTTGGGAGAAACATAAGAGGCCATCTAGTCCAAACCATAGCTGAAAAAGAATCCTCCCTACATCATAATTGATAAATGATCATCCATACTTTGCATGAAGACCTCCAATGAGAAAGAACCTGTTACCTCCAAAAGAAACTATGTTTGTCTTTGAGGCAGCTGATGGTGTAATGGTTAGAGTACGGGGCCTAGAGTTAGGAAGACCTGAGTTCAAACCTTGACTCACATACTTCCTATATGTGTGACCCTGGGCAAGTCACTTAACCTTTGTCTGCCTCAGTTTCCTTATCTGTAAAATGAATTTGATAACAATAGCACCTTTCTCCCAGAATTGTTGTAGGGATCCAATGAGATCATAATTATAAAGTTAGGAAGGGTCTAGCACCATATCAATGTTTATTCCTTTCCACTATTGGATAGCTCTAACAGGAATTTCTTTTTCTTACATCAGAAAGAAACAAGAATAATCAGTTAAATTAGGAATCTGTGTTATGGTTGGCTTAGATAACCTCCTTCTCTTTTCGCACTCTCATGCCCACCATGCTATGAGGCAGCTTCCTCAGAACAACCACAACAATAATAATAATAACTGATATTTACATTATACTTTGAGGTTTGCAAAACTGTCCCAGGAGGTAGGTGCTATTGTAATCCCCATTTTACAGATGGGGAGACTGAGGCACTGAAAGGTTAAGTGAATTGCCCAAGGACATACAAGCAGTGTCTGAAGCTACATTTGAACTCAGGCCTTCCTGACTCCAAGTTCTGCATTCTAAACACTGCACCACTTTGCTTGGGTGTCTCAGTGTCTTTTTCTCTGTCTTCTACAGAGCCTTTGTGCTGAACTCATTGTTGTATGCCTGTGAAACCTAGGCAGTCTACCGGCACCATGGCAGGAAACTGAATCACTTCCATTTGAATTGTCTTAGGAAGATTCTGAAGGTCACCTGGCAGGATATGGTACCAGACACTGAGATCTTTCTTGAACTAAACTGCTAAGCATTCAAACTCCACTGCAGAGAGCTCTGATGGGCTGGCCATGTTGTTTGAATGCCAAATGTATGCATGACAAAAAGAATATTTTATGAAGAACTCACATAGGGCAAGCATTCACATGGTGGTCAGAAGAAGCAATACAAGAACATTCTCTGGGTCTCCTAAGAAGTCTGGAATCAATTGTGTCACATGGGAGACATTGGTACAGGACCACTCAGCATGGCATGCCCATTTCAGAGAAGGTGCTATGCTCTAACAGCAAAGCAGAATTGAAACAGCTAAAAGGAAATGCAGGATGCACAAGTTTGGAGTATCCACTCAAATGTTCACAGGGAATATTTGTGCCTGATCTGTGGTACAGCTTTCTGAGCTTATATTGGTCTGATCAGCCACAATTAGACACAGGGTAAGGTGACTCTAACATAGTGATGTCATTTTGGTCCTCTTCAAGAACAAAGGACCACAACCAATTCTCCCCACACAGGGTTTTGTGCTATTTACCTGAGGCACAAAATATTCCAGTGATAGCTGTGGGTGGAAGTCACATCTGGGAACCCTGAGCTGGCAGAACAAGGTGAAAAAACAGGGAAAGAAGGAAATTACCCACAAGATGAAGGGCTTACAAAGGAATACATCCCCTAAGACATCCAAGCAAGGCTGCTGCTCAGGAAGCTGCCACCCAGGGTTGTGAGGCAGATTACTCCAGCCCACCCTTCATTAACACTCACTTAAGAACCCTTTGGATTCCTTGGTGTTTGAGAAAGGATGGTGAGCAATGTTGTGCTATGGCCCATGGGGTCATGAAGAATTGGATATGACTGAACAACAACAAATGCTTATGCCCTCCCTCCCCTACAGATCTACTGTCATGTTGACAATGAACCACTAATACCTCATCTTTGGGTCTAGTCATCCAGTAATTTCTAGATCCATCTGACTGTGTAATTGTCTATTCTCTGTCTCTCTACTTTCTCCACAAGAATAGTATGAGATTCTTTATTGCAAGTTTTGCTAAAATCTAGGAAAGACAATTTGAGTATTCCTGTCAAAAGAGACAGTGAAATCAATGGGGCCAGTGGCATTCTAGAAGCCAGACTGGCTCTGTGTAATTACCATTTCGTTCTCCAGATGTTAGCTGATCTTTAATCAGCCACTCTAGATTTTCCCAGGAATTGAAGCCAAGCTCACTGACCTATAATTTCCACATTCTGATGTCATCACTTTCTTGAAAATCTGGACATTTTCTGCTTTCCAACCTTGTAAGGCTATTGCGTTACTGACAGTGACCTGGCAGTCACACTTACCACTTTCTTCAGTACCAGAAGATATAGTTCATCTGGGCTAGAAGGCTCAGTGGATAGAGCACTGGGTCTAGAGTTAGGAAGACCTGAATTCAAATTTGACCTCAGACACTCACTAGCTGTGTGACTCTGTCTGCCTCTGTTTTCTTATCTGTAGAATGGAGACAAGAATAACAACTATATTCCAGAGCTGGTCTGAGGATCAAATGAGATAATATTTGTGAAACGCAGAACAGTGCCTGGCACATAGTAGGTGCTTCATACACAATTGTTTCCTTTCTTATTATCTCTGTGCTTGTGTTAAATCCTGACTTCATGCTAGTCATGATGGTTCTCTGATTTCTAGTGTGTACTTTAAATGCCAGGTTGGGGAGTGAGTTTGCATTTTATCCTGCAGACAGTGGGGAGCCATCAAAGATTTTTGCATGACGAAATGATGCAGTCATGCTTTGATCACAGGAAGATTATTTTGGCACCTGGGTAAAGACTAGATTCAAGATGACAGAGGCTGCCTGGAAGAAAAGAGACCACTTAGGAGACTGCTCCAAGAAGGGATGAGGCCATGAGTGTTAGGGTGGGGAAAAAGGGAGAGATTTGAGAGAGGCTGTCGAGTTGAAATTGACAGGACTTGGGGATGGATTGACTATGGGGGTTGAGATGGAGGGAGGGAAGAAGACTCTGAGGTTCTGAATCAGGTTGGCTGATTGTCCTCAACAGAAGAAAGGAAGTTTGGAGGAAGGGCGAGTTTAGTGGAGAAGATGAATTCCATTTTAGAGATGATTAATTTGATGAGAGGTGGCCTGATTTAGTGGACTGCGGGGCATGAGACATGGACATGGATTTGAACACAACTCTCACTTCCCATATTTACTAGCTCTATGAACCTGGGCAAGTCACTTAATAATAGAGAAAAGAGCTAGCGTTTGTGTAACATTTTAATGTTTGCAAAGTACTTCATGTTCTCTCATTTGGTCCTCAAAACAACACTGAGAGGGAGGGGCTGCTCTTATAATCCCTATTTAGCAGATCAGGAAGCTGATGCTCAGAGAAATCAAGTGACTTGTCTAGGATCACACAGCTAGTTAATGCCAAAGGCGGTATTGAACTCAGGTCTTTCTGACTCCAAGGCCAGTACTGTATTCACTGTGTCTCCTAGCTGCCTACTTAACCTCTCTGCACTTCAGTTTCTTCACATGTTGAAGAAAGAAGTGGACCTCTAAAGTGCCTTCAAGCTCTTTATATGTGATTCTATGTCCCAGCAGGTCACTGAGATAGAAATCTCCAATGGACAGTGGGCACTATCGGACAAGAATTCAGTTGAGATTTTAGGGTTTGAAGTATAGACTTGAATATCAACTGCAAAGAGAAGATTATTAGACACATAATGGATTGGGATCACCAAAAATGAGGGGAGAGAAACAAGACAAGAAGAAAAGGACCTTGGGGCAGGGAACCCACACTTCAGGATTGGAAGACAATTGATGAGTCAGGAAAGGAGACTGAGAAGGAAGGGTCAGAAACGCAGAAGAACCAGGATGAGCACTTTGTAGAAGCCAAACAGAGGCAAGTCTTCACTGGGAGGGGCCAGATAGCAGTGTCAGTTAGCCAAGTGGAACAAACGAATATGAAGACTAACAGAAGGCCATGAGAGGGTGTCCAGACCATCTAGCCTGGATTTTGCATCTCACTCTTGACTGAGTCTTCAAATGACAAATTACATTTATTCCTGCATCCCTCTAGCCAACCTCCTGTTTCTGTTTTGGTGTGAGGTCTGCTATAAGACGAGCAAGGGCAGCTTTAAGAATAAAGAGGAACCTTTGATCCTCAGATGAAAAAGCATCATCGGTGATGAAACACACCTCAAGCAAACAGGGGACTGACTCTCATGCTGGTCCCTGGGTTTTCTGACTCTGACCTTATCTGGGGTTGTGGCAACTTCTGTATCCCTCCACCACTGTCCCTGGTCCTGGTCCAGCTTGGCAACAATTCTCCCTGCCTCACCTTTTTTGGGGGGGCAGTGGCGAATGTCTGTAGTCCTCGATGGTGGGGAGGTTGAGGAGGTGGAGGTTGGTGGATGGCTTGTGTTCAGGAGTTCTGAGATGTAGTAGGTCTGAAGACATTCAGAACCAAATGCCCCAAGTCTGGCAGCAACACTGCCAGCCCCCAGGTTGCCTAACAAAGGGCAAATTGGCCAAGGTCAGAGACACAAAGCAGATTAACTGATCAGGACTGGGGTCCTGAATGAGGGGTTGCTATTTTCCCAGCCTGAGTGATATAGGGAGAACCAACCTCAATAAACAAAAATTTATTTTAATTAAAAAAATAAAAGTTTTTTCCTAGCAGCTAAGGGAACATCCAGTACTTGGTGCTTCTGATAACTAGAGTTCACAGTCACACTGCTATGCCAACTTCCTTTTGGTTCTTTCAGGCAAAGTCCAATTTGTAGATTCTCAAACGTCACTGGCTTTGCAGTTATGGCTCTGGTATAAAATGAAATTTTGTTTCGGTAAAAAGTAGGGAAGGTGCAGAGTCTAGTCAACTTCAGTACAGTGTAGTCATTGGGCAGGTAGGTGGCTAACAGGGCATAGCACACTGGGTCAGGAGTCAGGAAGACCTGAGTTCAAACAAGTCCTCAGAAACTTCCTAGCTGTGTGACCCTGAGGGAGTCACTTAACCTACTGTTTGCCTGAGTTTCCCTATCTGTAAAATAAGCTGGAGAAGGAAATGGCAAACATTCCTGTATTTCATTGCCAAGAACACCTTGAATTGGGGTCACAAAGAGGTGGACACAACCGAAAATGAC
This sequence comes from Trichosurus vulpecula, assembly GCF_011100635.1. Lineage (NCBI taxonomy): Eukaryota > Metazoa > Chordata > Mammalia > Diprotodontia > Phalangeridae > Trichosurus > Trichosurus vulpecula. The sequence continues at coordinate 405,727,014 of NC_050575.1, read as the reverse complement.
TGAACCACAAAAAGTTCAATTCAGGGGTCTGTGCTAAGCTCTGAAACAATGAAAGTGAAATAATCCTAAACTATCAAAGAATAACTCGGGTTGAATTCAATTCCACAAACATTTGTTGAATGTCTGCTGTGTGATACATACTGAGGAGATAGAAGTGAACACTCCCCCCTCCTAGATACATATGCACACATACATGTGAATGTACACACATACACGGTCAAACACAAGCTTCTGGGAGTGAGCTCTGGCTTCGAATTCAGCATCCTGTTTTATGCCAAGTCCTGTAGGTGAGAAATGACAAGATGAACCTGAGAAATCCCTGGATATGCACCCTGGCTCAGTGTTTTACAGGCTGCATGAATTTGGCAAACCTTGGTTTCCTCATCTGTAAATTTGGGGCAATTATACTTTGATCACCTACCCTACAGGATACTTTTAAGACTCAAATGAGCTCATGCATGAGAAAGCACAATGTAATAAAACAAAAAGTGCCATATTGATAATATTTCTTTTCGTTTCTGAAAAGTGAAAGGACCTCACTAACTCCCCATCCTTATCCCTATGGATCTACCCCTCCCATCCCAGCCCCAGACAGTCTGGATAGTTAGACAGCTCACCCCGTCCCTGCACCCATAGATCCTGTACCAAGCGACCAGGCCCTCCAGTTAACCCCCACTATGCCTATCTTATCCGTTTTTGCTGACCTTGCTCCCAAAGAGTTAATGTTTGAGCAAAATCATAAAACTTGCAATCAATAACCTCTGACCAGCATTTGAAAGGAATGAGCCCCCTATAAAGCCAGCCCCTCAGGGCCAGGCCAGGCAACTTCTCTCCCAGCCAGTGTTTTCAGACAACATCCCTCCACCATGAGCTTTTCAGGAAAGTACCAGCTCCAGTCCCAAGAGAATTATGAAGCCTTCATGAAGGCTGTTGGTAAGTGCTTAAGAAAACAGCCTTTGGGCATCCAATATTGGGATCAAGGGGCAGGAGCATTAGATTGGCTATTGTCAGAAAGGGATGAACTTAAAATACTGAAAGGGAACCTGCAGCAAGTGAAATAATCCAACTAGTGAAGCTTGGGGCAGGCATTTGGGAGCCTGGCTTGGGTGTCAGGGTGAAGAACTAAAAAATGGGGAGTTAGATCTGGATGCATGCCCTGGCTCTGCCTGTAATTCTTTCAGTGACTTCGATTGTATGACCTCTTTCTCTGAACTCTGGGGTCCTCATCTGGAAAATGAAGACCATAATATCCCCTCCCTCCCAGGGCTGTCACAAGGCTCAAGTGAGATCATTTGGCACTTAGATGGTTTCTATGTCTAAGTCTCTATTGTATGAACCAGGTGTACCTGATGACATCATACAGAAGAGAAAGAATGTTAGGGGAGAGGTTGAAATTGTACAAAATGGAAAACACTTCAAGTTCACCACGACTGCTGATACCAATGTCAGGGTCTACGAGTTCACCCTGGGGGAAGAGACTGAGATGGAAACTCCTACTGGAGAGAAGGTCAAGGTAAAACTAGAACTTAATTCAGTTTTGGGACATGTTATTAGTTAAGGTGCCACCTGTTAGCTTCTGGGCTATGTCCTGAAGGAGATGCAAAGATTAGATAAGATGTGGTCCCTAACCCCTGGAGATAACCATCTCCTAGGAAGATAAGACACAAAATATCTCTGTTAGTCACTATGTTGCAACATCCATAGATTAGATGAAAAGCAGTCTGGTAGAATAAGGGATGGGGGACCATTTGTGAAGTAGTGCCACCAATCCACAGGTCAGCTCTATTCATTGACTGACTTGATTCCTTCCTAATCTAGCCCCCTCCTACCTTTTCAGTCTTCTCGCACCTTACTCCTTGACACATACTCTTCTGTGCAGTGACGCTGGCTTCCTGCCTGTTCCTCAAACTAAACCCTCCATCTTTCAGCTCTGGCATTCTCTCTGGATGTCCCCCATGCTTGGAATGCTCTCACTCCTCCACTCAGACTGCTGACCCCACTGGCTTCCTTCAAATCCCAACTAGAATCTCCCCTCACTCTTCTACAAGATACCTTCCCCAACCCCATAGTCCTAGGGCGTTCCCTCTGTTAATTGTTTCCCACTTATCCTATCTGGAACTTGTTTGTGCATAGTTGCTTTTTGTTTGTACATATTTGCTTATTGTTTCCCCCATTAGACTGTAAGGTGCTTGAGGGCAGGGACTGTCTTCAGTTCTCAGCACAATGTGACTCATCCTAGGCATTTAATACATATTAATTGACTGACTCACAGACATGGAAAGGAAGAGAAGAGAGAAAGGGAGAGGAGGAAAAGAAAGGAAAGGGCAAAGAGAACTGGAAAACAATTCAGCCAGTGTGGTACAGAAGTAAGGAGTTCTTCGGGGAATCTGGCTTGGGTACTTATGGAAGGGGTGTGCCAGAGTCTGTTCAAACAGGCCGGACAGCTGATTGTGAAATTTTAAGTGTGAGCATTTAGCCCTCAGAAAATCACAAACACTGCAAGCTAAAGAATGATTTATTGTTTTATTGATTTCCTAGTATAAAGTGATGTAGAAAATGTTAACAATGCAGATTATATGCAAATATTAATAATAGCGATTATAATGAAAATTTGTCTATACATTTTTTCCTACCAGAAAACCAGTCGTTAAACATTTACCAGTGCATCTGGCTCACTGTCACCCCTTCCTGTACCCCCAGTCCCTGGGGCTTCCCACAGCTAACTCTTCTGTCTCCCCACAGACTGTAGTGCAGATGGAAGGTAACAACAAGCTGGTGGCAACTCTCAAAGGAGTTAAGTTAGTCACTGAACTCAATGGAGACACACTCACCAATGTAAGTGACTGGGTATTTCTCTTCCGGCCTTGGGGATGGATCCAAAAAGCATTTTGTAAATACCTACTAAGCATCAAGTACTGGGGCTACAAATAGAACAAGGGAGACAGTGGCTTCAAGGTGATAGAGGGGAGGAAGGAAAGACAGGTGAGGAGATGGAAGACTGGAGGGAGGAGGGGGGGAAGAAGGAATGAAGGAAAGACAGGTGAGAGGATGGACAACAGTACGGAGAAGGGATGAAAGAGGGGAGGAAGGAAAGACATGGTGGACAGCAGGGAGGAGGGAAGGAAGAGGGGACAAGTTACTGCTCAACACCTTGTTTAGAGTAGAGTATGTAACATTTATTGTAGACTCCCAGGGATTTGGGTGGGTGACCCCTGAGGCTTCTTTCATCTAAAAATCCATGATCCTATTATCCCTCCACACCCAGTCACCTAATCCTCTATCCCATTCCAGCTAATCCCCCTTCAGGAATTAAACATTTTTCTGGGGGTATCTCTGTCATCCTTATTCTGTGAAACTTCCTGTGAATATTTATTTTTTAATGGGGTCCTTGAAGACCCCAAAGCCAATCCTCCCCATGATTCTCTCAGGAAGCAAGGACAATCCATACAAAAACCCAGAAAAATTGCCAAACACATCTCTAATCCATCTAAAATATTGGGGTCATTGGCTGGTATGACATGTTGATATACTAGAAGACATTCCAGGAAAGATTAACACTGGATTTCTTCTTGGCTTTCAGACCATGACCTTGGGTGATATTGCCTTCAAGAGAATCAGTAAGAGAATTTAGACATCTCTATCTTCCATTTATATTTACTGTGTAATATGGATACAATAAAATGCGGCTTCTTAAAATAAATATATCTTTAAATGACTCTACAAGCATATTTTAATTCAAGGTTTTATTGAGGCCTTTTGTTCTTACATCACAACCATTTGTGAATTCACTGTGCCCGCCCACCTCTCATTCCATCAGCCTCACCTTGTAACAAAGAAAAGCAATCAAGCAAAACGAACCAACATAGTGACTCCATTTGCTAGTATATACACCATTCTGCACCCACAGTTGTCCACCTCTCCAAGGAATGGAAGGTGCCAAAAGAAGTAAATAGTTTACAGATATTTGCAAATTACCATTCCCATAGAAAGTAATGGTGCCTACTTTGGGGTTGATGCAATAAGTTGTTACCTGTGATTTTAGGGGTGGCTTGTGGCTTATGGCCTCACATTCCTCACCCCTCCAATAGCACCATCATTTATATTTGCCTAACACTGTACCTGAAATGTCTAAGTGAGAACCATAGGTTTAGATCAAAGTATTTTGAGTCCAAAAGCTCTTGGTTAAAGTATGTGTGTGTGTGTGTGTGTGTATGTGTGTGTTAAACGAGAGGGATGTTTTTCAAACCAGCCACAAAGAGTATGATTTGAAGACACCAGGTGAAGGGCCCATTCTTCTAGTAAACAATGAGGAAGATTTGGGTTATGAAGTTCAGATCTGAGAAGGAAAGCCTAATTGAAGAGCAGAGCCTTAACTATAAGAGGGCAAATGGACCTGGCTGTGTCCCAGGATTCAAAAGGATGCCATGCAGTTAGCTATGGTAATCCTTTGGCTGCGTGAAACAACAGAGCTATAACCTGAGTTGAAGAATCACAGAACTTCAAGGTTGCAAGGAACATCAGAAGCCATCCAGTCCAAACCATAGTTGAAAAAGAATCCTCTCTACATCATACTTGATAAATGATCATCCATACTTTGCATGAAGACCTCCAATGAGAAAGAACCTGTTACCTCCAAAAGAAACTGTTTGTCTTTGAGGCAGCTGATAGTGTAACGGTTAGGGTACTGGGCCTAGAATTAAGAAGACCTGAGTTCAAACCTTGTCTCAGATACTTCCTATATGTGTGACTCTGGGCAAGTCACTTACCCTTTGTCTGCCTCAGTTTCCTTATCTATAAAATGAATTTGATAATAATAGCACCTTCCTCCCAGAATTGTTGTAAGGAACCAATGAGATCATATTTATAAAGTTAGGAAGGTTCTAGCACCATATCAATGTTCATACCTTTCCAATTTTGGATTGCAGGACCAGGAATTTTTTTCTTACATCAGGAATAAATCAATTAAATTAGGAAGCTGTGATATGGTTGGCTTGGATAACCTCCTTCTCTGTTCTCACTCTCATCCTCACCATCCTATGAGACAGCTTCCTCAGAAAAACAACAAAACAACTAGTATTTATCTTACACTTTGGGGTTTGCAAAAATTTCCCAGCAGATAGGTGCTATTATAATTCCAACTTTACAGATGGGGAAAGTAAGGCCCTGAAAGGTTAAGTGAATTGCCCAGGGATATACAAGTAGTGTCTGAAGCTACATTTGAACTCAGGCCTTCCTGACTCCAAGTTCTGTATTCTAAACACTGCACCACTTTGTGTGGGTGTCTCAGTGTCTTTGTCTCTTCCCACCATCTTCTATAGATTATTGTGCTGTCCTCATTGTTGTATGCCAACATTTCTGTATCTCATTGCCAAGAGAACCTTGAATTGGGGTCACAAAGAGTCAGACACAACCAAAAATGACTGAACGACAAAAAGTTCAATTCAGGGGTCTGTGCTAAGCTCTGAAAGAATGAAAGTGAAATAATCCAAATCTATCAAAGAATAACTCAGGTTGAATTCAATTCAGCAAACATTTATTGAATGTCTGCTGTGTGATACATACTGAGGAGATGGAGAAAGAAATGAACACTCCCCCTGCCAGACACGTATGCACACATATATGTGAAAGCATACACAGATCCAATAAAACGTAAGCTTCTGGTAGCGAGTTCTCACTTCAAATCCAGCACCTTGTTTCATGCAAAGGTGAGACATGACAAGATGAACCTGAGAAATCCCTGGATATCCACCCCGGCTCAGTGTTTTACAGGCTGCATGAATTTGGTAAACCTTGGTTTCCTCATCTGTAAAATTGGGGCAACTATACTTTGATCACCTGCCCTACAGGATACTTGTAAGAATCAAATGAGCTCATGCATGAGAAAGCACAATGTAATAAAACCAAAAGTGCCATATTGGTAATATTTCTTTTTGTTTCTGAAAAGTGAAAGGACCTCGCTAACTCCCTATGCTTATGCCTATGGGTCCACCCCTCCCCTCCCAGCCCCAGACAGTCTGGATATTTGGATAGCTCACCCCTTCCCCGCAACCGCAGATCCTGTACCAATCGACCAGGCAGTCCAGGCAACTCCCACTATGCCTATCTTATCCTTTTTGGCTGACCTTGTTCCCAAGGAGTTAATGTTTGAGCAGAATCATAAAACGTGCAATCAATAACCTCTGACCAGCAATTGAAAGGAACGAGCCCCCTATAAAGCCAGCCCCTCAGGGCCAGGCCAGGCAACTTCTCTCCCAGCCAGTGTTTTCAGACAACATCCCTCCACCATGAGCTTTTCAGGAAAGTACCAGCTCCAGTCCCAAGAGAATTATGAAGCCTTCATGAAGGCTGCAGGTAAGTGTGTAAGAAAACATCCTTTGGGCATCCAATATTGGGATCAAGGGGCAGGAGCATTAGATTAGCTATTGTCAGAAAGGGATGAACTTAAAATACTGAAAGGGAACCTGCAGCAAGTGAAATAATCCAACTAGGGAGTCTCTGGGCAAGCATTGGGGAGCCTGGCTTGGGTGTCAGGGTGAAGAACCACACAATGGGGAGTTAGCTGGATGCGAGCCCTGGCTCTGCTTCTAATTCTTTCAGTGACTTCGACTGCATGACCTCTTTCTCTGAACCCCAGGTTCCTCATCTGCAAAATGAAGACCATAATATCCCCTACCTCCCAGGGCTGTCACAAGGCTCAACTGAGATCACTTGGCACTTAAATGCCTTCTAGCTCTAAGTCTCTGTTGTATGAACCAGGTGTACCTGATGACATCATACAGAAGAGAAAGGATATTAAGGGAGTGGTTGAAATTGTACAAAATGGAAAGCATTTCAAGTTCACCACCACTGCTGATACCAACGTCCAGGTCTACGAGTTCACCCTGGGGGAGGAGTTTCAGATGGAAACTCCTACTGGAGAGAAGGTCAAGGTAAGACTAGAACTTAATTCAGTTTTGGGACATGTTATTAACTAAGGTGCCACCTGTTAGCCTCTGGGCTAATCTCTGGAGGAGATGCAAATATTAGATAAAATGTGCTCCTTAACCCCTGGAGATTACCATCTCCTAGGAAGATAAGACACAAAATATCTCTGTTAGTCATGATGTTGCAACATCCACAGATTAGATGAAAAGCAGTCTGGGAGAAAGGGGGCTGGAGGACCAGACCTGAAGTAGTGCCTCTAACCCACATATGCTGTATTCAGTGACTGACTTGATTCCTTCCTAACCCAGCCCCCTCCTACCTTTTCAGTCTCCTCACACCTTACTCTCTGAAACATACTCTTCTGCCCAGTGGCCCTGGCTTCCTGGCTGTTCCACAAACTAAACCCTCCATCTCTCACCTCTGGCATTCTCTCTGGCTGTCCCCCATGCCTGGAATGCTGTCATGCCTCCACTCAGACTGCTGACCCCACCGGCTTCCTTCAAATCCCAACTAGAATCTCCTCTCACTCTTCTACAAGATACCTTCCCCAACACCTTAGATCTAGGGCTCTGTTAATTGTTTCCGACTTATTCTGTCTAGGAATTGTTTGTACATATTTGCTTATTATTTGTACATATTTGTTTGCTTATTGTTTCCCCCATTAGACTGTAAGCTCCTCCAGGGCAGGGACTGTCTTCAGTACTCAGCACAATGTGACTCATCCTAGGCATTTAATACATATTAATTGACTGACTCACAGACATTGAAAGGAAGGGAAGAGAGAAAGGGAGAGGAGGAAAAGAAAGGAAAGGGCTAAGAGAACTGGAAAACAATTCAGCCAGTGTGGTACAGAAGCAAGGAGGTCTTCAGGGAATCTGGCTTGGGTACTTACTGCAGGGGTGTGCCAGAGTCAGTTCAAACTGGCCAGAGAGGGCAGTTGTGAAATTTTAAGTGTGAGCATTTACCCCTCAGAAAATAGCAAACACTACAAGTTAATGACTGATTTATTGTTTTATTGATTGCCTAGTTTAAAGCGATGGAGAAAATGTTAACAACACAGATTATACTCAAATATGAATAATACAGATTATAATGAAAATTTGTCTGTATATTTTTTCCTTTCAGAATACCAGTTGTTAAACATTTACCAGTGCATCTGGCTCACTCTCACCCCTTCCTGTACCCCCAGTTCCTGGGGCTTCCCACAGCTAACTCTTCTGTCTCCCCACAGACTGTAGTGCAGATGGAAGGTAACAACAAGCTGGTGACAACTCTCAAAGGAGTTAAGGCAGTCACTGAACTCAATGGAGACACACTCATCAATGTAAGTGACTGGGTATTTCTCTTCTGGCTTGGGGGTGGGCAATGGATCCAAAAAGCATTTAGTGAACACCTACTAAGCATCAAGTACTGGGGCTACAAATAGAACAAGGGAGACAGTGGCTTCAAGGAGGTAGAGGAGAGGAGGAAAAGACAGATGAAGAGATGGAGGACTGTAGGGAGGAGAGTGGGAAGAGAAGCTGAGGGAAACAAAGCAGGGAGGAGGGAAAAAAAGGAAGATGGAAAGAAAGATCAAGAGATGGAAGACAGGAGGGAGGAAGGAGGGAAGAAGGGCTGAGGGAAAGACAGGTAAGGGGATGGAGGACGGGAAGGATGAGGGATGAAAGAGGGGAGGAAGGAAAGACATGGAGGATAGCAGGGAGGGCTGAAGGAAGAGGGGAGGAGTTACTGCCCAACACCCCATGTAAAGCAGAGCATGCAACATTTATTGCAGACTCCCAGGGAGCTGGGTGGGTGTTGAAAGGCTCCTTTCACCCAAAAATCCCTGTTGCTATTATCCCTCCACTCCCAGTCAGCTAATCCTCTATCCCATTCTGGATAATCCCCCTTCACGCATTAAACCTTTTTCTGGGAGCATCTCTGTCATCCTTGTGCTGTGAACCTTGCTGCAAATATTTATATTTTTTAATGGGGTCCTAGAAGATCCCAAAGCCAGTCCTCCACAGGGTTCCCTCAGGAAGCAAGGACAGTCCATATAAAAACCCAGATAGATTGCCAAACCCATCTCTAGTCTATCTAAAATACTGGGGTCATTGACTGGTATGACATGCTGATATACTGGAAGACATTCCAGGAAAGATTCACACTGGATTTCTTCTTGGCTTTCAGACCATGACCTTGGGTGATACTGTCTTCAAGAGAATCAGTAAGAGAATTTAAACATGTCTGCTTTTCATTTATTTTTACTGTGTAAAATGGATACACATAAAATGCGGATTGTTGAAAGAAATCTGTCTTTGAATGACTCCACAAGCATATTTTTATTCAAGGTTTTATTAAAGCCTTTTGTTCTTACAGCACCACCATTTCTGAATTCACTGTGCCCACCCACCTCCCACTCAATGAGCCTCACCTTGTAACAAAGATAAAGCAATCAAGCAAAACCAACCAACATAGTCACTCCATTTGCTAAGTATATACACCATTCTGCACCCAAGTTTGTCCACCTCTCCAAGGAACAGAGGGAGCCAAAAGAAGTAAATAGTTTACAGATATTTGCAAATTACCATTCCCATAGAAAGTAATGGTGCCTACTTTGGGATTGATGAAACAAGTTGTTACCTGTGATTTTAGGGGTGGCTTGTGGATTATGGCCCCACATTCCTCACCTGGCCACATTCCTCACCCCGCCCCACTAGCACCATCATTTATATTTGCCTAACACTGTACCTGAAATGTCTAAGTGAGAACCATAGGTTTAGATCAAAGTATTTTGAGTCCAAAAGCTCTTGGTTAAAGTGTGTGTGTGTGTGTGTGTGTGTGTGTGTGTGTGTGTGTGTGTGTGTTTGTGTTAAATGAGAGTGGTATTTTTCTAACCAGATACAAACACTATGATTTGAAGACACCAGCTGAAGGGCCCATTCTAATGGTAAACAATGAGGAAGATTTGGGTTATGAAGTTCAGATCTGAGAAGGAAAGCCTAATTGAAGACCAGAGCCTTAACTACAGGAGGGCAAAAAACAGACCTGGCTGGGTCCCAGGATTCAAAAGGATGCCATGCAGTTAGCTCTGGCAATCTCTTGGCTGCATGAGAACAACAGAGCTGTAACCAGAGTTAGAGAATCACAGAATTTCAGGGTTGCAAGGAACATCAGAGGTCATCTAGTCCAAACCATAGCTGAAAAAGAATCCTCTCTGCATCATACTTGATAAATGATCATCCATACTTTGCATGAAGACCTCCAATGAGAAAGAACTTGTTACCTCCCAAAGAAACTATGTTTCTCTTTGAGGCAGCTGATGGTGTAATGTTTAGGGTACTGGGCCTAGAGTCAGGAAGATCTGAGTTCAAACCTTGCCTCAGATACTTCCTAGATGTGTGACTCTGGGCATGTCCCTTAACCTCTGTCTGACTTAGTTTCCTTATCTATAAAATGAATTCAATAATAATGATAGCACCTTCCTCCCAGAATTGTTGTAAGGATCTGATGAGATCATATTTATAAAGTTAGGAAGGTTCTAGCACCATATCAATGTTTATTCCTTTCCACTTTTGGATTGCAGGACCAGGAATTTTTTTCTTATATCAGGAATAAATCAGTTAAATTAGGAAGCTGTATTACAGTTGGCTTGGATAACCTCCTTCTCTGTTCTCACTCTCATCCTCACCATCCTATGAGACAGCTTCCTCAGAAAAACAACAAAACAACTAGTATTTATACTACACTTTGAAGTTTGGAAAACTATCCCAGGAGGTAGGTGCTATTATAATCCCCATTTTACAGATGGGGAAACTGAGGCCCTGAAAGATTAAACGAATTGCCCAGGGACATACAAGCAGTGTCTGAAGCTACATTTGAACTCAGGCCTTCCTGACTCCAAGTTCTGCATTCTAAACACTGCACCATTTTGCCTGGGTGTCTCAGTGTCTTTGTCTCTCCCCACCATCTTCTACAGAGCCTTTGTGCTGACCTCATTGTTGTATGCTGGTGAAACCTGGGTAGTCTGTCAGCACCATGGCAGGAAACTGAATCACTTTCATTTCGATTGTCTTAGGAAGATTCTGTAGGTAACCTGGCAGGATAAGGTACCAGACAATGAGATCTTTTCTTGAACTAAACTGCCAAGCATTCAAACTCCACTGCAGAGAGTTCTGATGGGCTGGACTTGTTGTATGAAGGCCAAATGTATGCATGACAAAAAGACTATTTTATGGAGAACTCACACAGGGCAAGCATTCACATCTTGGTCAGAAGAAGCAATACAAGGACACTCTCAAGGTCTCCTAAGAACACTGGAATCAATTGGGTGACATGGGAGACACTGGCACAGGACCACTCAGCATGGCATGCCCACATCAGAGAAGGTGCTATGCTCTATGACCAAAGTAGAATTGAAACAGTTCGAAGGAAATGCAGGATGTGCAAGGTTGGAGTATCCACGCAAATATCCACAGGGACTATTTATGCCTGATGGGTAGTACAGCTTTCTGAGCTTGTATTGGTCTGATCAGCCACAATCAGACACAGTGTAAGGTGACTCTAACATAGTGATGTCATTCTGGTCCTCCTCAAAAACAAAGAGCAACAACCAATTCTCCCCACACAGGATTTTGTGCTATTTACCTGAGGCACAAAAAATTCTGGTCATAGCTCTGGGAGGAAGTCACATCTGGGAGCCCTGAGCAGGAAGAACAAGGTGAAAAAACAGGGAAAGAAGGAAATTACCCACAAGATGAAGGACTTACAAAGGAATACATCCCCTAAGACATCCAAGCAAGGCTGCTCCTCAGGAAGCTGCCACCCAGGGTTGTGAGGCAGATCACCCCTTCATTAACACTCACTTAAGAACCCTTTGGATTCCCTGGTGCTTGAGCAAGCATGGTAAGTATTGCTGTCCTATGGCCCATGGGGACACGAAGAGTCTGATATGACTGAACAACAACCAATGCTTATGCCCTCCCTCTCCTGGGGATCTCCTGTCATGTTGACAATGAACCACTAATAGCTAATCTTTGGGTCTAGTCATCCAGTGATTTCTAGATCCATCTGACTGTGTAATTGTCTATTCCCTGTCTCTCCACTTTCTCCACAAGAATAGTATGAGATTCTTTATTACAAGTTTTGCTAAAATCTAGGAAAGACAATTTCAGTATTTCTGTCAAAAGAGACAGTGAAGTTAATAGGGCCAGTGGCATTCTTGAAGCCAGGCTGGCTCTTTGTAATTACCACTGCCTTCTCCAGATGTTAGCTGATCTTTAATCAGCCACTCTAGACTTTCCCAGGAGTTGAAGCCAAGCTCACTGATGTATAATTTGCACATCCTGTTGTCATCACTGTCTTGAAAATCTGGACATTTTCTGCTTTCCAACCTTGTAAGGCTATTGCGTTACTGACAGTGACCTGGCAGTCATATCTACCACTTTCTTCAGTACCAGAAGATATAGTTCATCTGGGCTAGAAGGCTGAGTGGATAGAGCACTGAGTCTGGAGTGAGGAAGATTGAATTCAAATTTGACCTGAGACACTCACTAGCTCTGTGACTCTGTCTGCCTCCATTTCCTTATCTGTAGGATGGAGACAAGATAACACCTACATTCCAGAGCTGGTCTGATGATCAAATGTGATAACATTTGTAAAACACAGCACAGTGCCTGGCACATAGTAGGTGCTTCATACATGATTGTTTCCTTTCTTATTATCTCTGTGCTTGTGTTAAATACTAACATTGTACTACTCATGATGGTTCTCCATTTCTAGTGTGTATTTTAAATGGCAGGTTGAGGAGGGAATTTGCATTTTAACCTGCAGACAATTGGGAGCCACTGAAGATTTTTGAGTGAGGATATGACGCAGTCATGCTTTGATTATAGGAAGATTGTTTTGGCAGTGGGATAAAGACTAGATCCAAGACGAGAGAGGCTGCCTGGTAGAAGAGAGACCACTTAGGAGGCTACTCCAAGAAGGGATAAGGCCAAGAGTGTTTGGGTGGGGAAAAGGGGAGAGATTTGAGAGAGGCTGTCGAGTTGAAATTGACAGGACATGGGGATGGATTGACTATGGGAGTTGAGATGGAGGGAGGGGAAAAAACTCTGAGGTTCTGAATCAGGTTGGCTCATTGTCCTAAACAGAAGAATGGAAGTTTGGAGGAGGGGCGAGTTTAGTGGAGCAGATGAATTCCATTTTAGAGATGATTAATTTGATGAGAGGCAGCCTGGTTTTGTGGACTGCAGGGCACGGGACATGGACATGGATTTGAATGAAATTCTCACTTCCCATATTTACTAGCTCTATGAACCTGGGCAAGTCACTTAATAATAAAGAAAATAGCTAGCATTTGTGTAGCATTTTCATGTTGGCAAAGCACTTCATGTTCTCTCATTTGGTCCGCGCAAGAATCTTGTGAGGGTAGGGCTATCCTTATTATTCCCATTTTGCAGATTGGGAAACTGAAGGTCAGAGAAATTGAGTGACTTGTCTAGGATCACAGAGCTAGTTAATGCCAAAGGTAGTATTTGAACTCAGGTCGTCGTGACTCCAAGGCCAGCACTCTATCCACTGTGTCATCTAACTGCCTATTTCATCTCTCTACACCTCAGTTTCGTTATATATTAAAAGCAAGAATTGGATTTGATGCCCTCTAAAGTTCATTCTAGCTCTGAATATGTGATTCTACGTGCCAGCAGGTCACTGAGATAGAAATCTCCAATGGGCAGTTGGAGATGTCAGACAAGAATTCAGGAGAGAATTTAAGGTTAGAAGGTTAGACTTGAATATCAACTGCAAAGAGAAGATTAGACATACAAAGGATTGGGATCACCAAAAGAGAGTGGAGAGAGATACAAGACAAGAAGAAAAGGACCTTGGGGGGAAACCCACACTTTGGCCTGGAAGATGATGGATGAGTCAGGAAAGGAGAATGAGAAGTAGGGGTCAGAAAGGCAGAAGAACCAGGATGAGACCTTTGTAGAAACCAAACAGAGGCAGAGTCTTCACTGGGAGGGGCTAGATAGCAGTGCCAGATGGCCGAGAGAAACAGAAGAATGTGAAGACCAACACAAGGCCATGAGATGATGTCCAGACCATCTACACTGCATTTAGCATCTCATTCTGGACTTAGCCTTCAAATGACAAATTACATTTGTTCCTGCATCCCTCTAGCCCACCTCCTGTTTCTGTTTTGGTGTGAGGTCTGCTATAAGATAAGAAAGAGAAGCTTTAAGAATAAAGAGGAAACTTTGACCCCCAACCAAAAAAGCATCATCAGTGATGAAACACACCTCAAGCAAATAGGGGACTGTCTCTCATAGTGGTCCCTGGGTGTTCTGTCTCTGACCTCTCCCTGCCTTATGCCTTCTATGCCTGCCAGCATCTCTAAGGTAGTAGGGTTGTGGCCCCTTCTGTATCCCTCCAACCCTGTCCCTGGTCCTGTTCCAGCTTGTCAACAATTCTCCCTCCCTCAACTCTTTTTCTGGGCAGCGGCAAATGTCTGTAGTCCATGATGGTGGGGAGGTTGAGGAAGTAGGGGTTGGTGGATGGCTTATGTTCAGGGTCTCTAAGCTGCAGTAGTTCTGAAGACATTCAGAACCAAGTACCCCAAATCTGGCAATAACACTGCCAGCCTCCAGGTTGCCTAACAAAGGGTAAATTGGCCAAGGTCAGAGGCACAAAGCAGATTAACTGATCAGGATTGGGGTCCTGAATGAGTGGATGCTATGCTCCCAGCCTGAGAGATATTGGGAGACCCAACCTCAATAAAAAAATTACTTTAATTAAAAAACAAAAGGTTTTTCCTAGCAGCTAAGGAAACATCCAGTGCTTGGTACTTCTGAAAACTAGAGTTCACAGTCACACTGCTATGCCATCATCCTTTACGGTTCTTTCATTGGTCTTAAAAAATTAAAGACAGATTTGTAGATTCTCACATGTCACTGGCTTTGCAGTTATGGCTCTGGTATAAAAATGAAATTGTGTTTCAGTAAAAAGTAGGGGAGGGTGCAGTGTAATGGACTTCAGTACAGTGTAGTTATTGGGCAGGTAGGTGGCGCCACAAGGCATAGCACACTGGGTTTAAAGTCAGGAAGACCTGATTTCAAATAAGACTTCAGACACTTCCTAGCTCTGTGACCCTGAGCAAGTCACTTAACCTTCTTTGCCTGAGTTTCCCCATCTGTAAAATAAGCTGGAGAAGGAAATGACAAATATTCCAGTATCTTATTGCCAAGAAAACCTCGAATTGGGACCCCAAACAGTTGAACTTACCTGTAAATGACTGAACCACAAAAGTTCAATTCAGGGGTCTATGCTAAGCTCTGAAAGAATGAAAGTGAAATAATCCTAAACTATCAAAGAATAACTCAGGTTGAATTCAATTCAGCAAACATTTATTGAATGTCTGCTGTGTGATACATACTGAGGGGATAGAGACAGAAATGAACACTCTCCCCTCCTAGACACATATGCACACATACATGTGAATGCACACACATACACAGTAAAACATAAGCTTCTGGTAGTGAGCTGTGGCTTCAAATTCAGCACCTTGCTTTACGCAAAGTGCTGTAGGTGAGAAATGACAAGATGAACCTGAGAAATCCCTGGACATCCACACTGGCTCAGTCTTTTAAGGCTGCATGACTTTGGCAAACCTTGGTTTCCTCATCTGTAAAATTGGGGCAACTATGCTTTGATCACCCACCCTACAGGATACTTGTAAGAATCAAATGAGCTCATGCATGAGAAAGCACAATGTAATGAAGAAAAGTGCCATATTGATAATATTTCTTTTTGTTGCCAAAAAACGAAAGGACCTCACTAACTCCCCATCCTTATGCCTATGTGCCCACCCCTCCCTTCCCAGCCCCAGACAGTCTGGATAGTTGGATAGCTCATGCCCTCTCTGCACCCCTTCCCCCAGCTCCTGTACCAAGTGACCAGGCCCTCCTGTCAACCCCCACTATGCCTGCCTTATCCTTTTTTGCTGACCTTGTTCCCAAGGAGTTAATGATTGAGCAGAATCATAAAAGTTGCAATCAATAACCTCTGACCAGCATTTGAAAGGAACGAGCCCCCTATAAAGCCAGCCCCTCAGGGCCAGGCCAGGCAACTTCTCTCCCAGCCAGTGCATTGAGACAACATTCCTCCACCATGAACTTTTCAGGAAAGTACCAGCTCCAGTCCCAGGAGAATTATGAAGCCTTCATGAAGGCTGCTGGTAAGTGTTTAAGAAAACAGCCTTTGGGCATCGAATGCTGGGATCAAGGGGCAGGAGCATTAGATTGGCTATTGTCAGAAAGGTTTGAACTTAAAATACTGAAAGGGAACCTGCAGCAAGTGAAATAATCCAACTAGGGAGGCTCTGGGCAGGCATTTGGGAGCCTGGCATGGGTGTCAGGGTGAAGAACCACACAATGCAGTGTTAGATCCAGGTGCGAGCCCTGGCTCTGCTTCTAATTCTTTCAGTGACAAGGATTTTATCACCTCTTTGCTCTGAACCCTGGGTTCCTCATCTGGAGAATGGGGATAACAATAGCCCCTACCTCCCAGGGCTGTCACAAGGCTCAACTGAGATCATTGGGCACTTAGATGCCTTCTAGCTCTAAGTCTCTATTGTATGAACCAGGTGTACCTGATGACATCATACAGAAGAGAAAGGATGTTAAGGGAGTTGTTGAAATTGTGCAAAATGGAAAGCACTTCAAGTTCTCCATAACTGCTGATTCGAATGTCCGAGTCTATGAGTTCACCCTGGGGGAGGAGTTTCAGATGGATACTCCTACTGGAGAGAAGGTCAAGGTAAGACTAGAACTAAATTCAGTTTCAGGACATATTATTAGTTAAGGTGCCACCTGTTAGCTTCTGGGCTAAGGCCTGGAAGAGATGCAAACATTGGCTAAGATGTGGTCCCTAACCCCCTGGAGCTTACTCTCTCCTAGGAAGATAAGACACAAAATATCTTTGTTGGTCACTATGTTGCCACATTGGTAGATTAGATGAAAAGCAGTCTGGGGGAATGAGGGATGGGGGACCAGACGTGAAGTAGTGCCTCTAATCCACCCCCGTCAGCTGTATTCAGTGACTGACTTGATTCCTTCCTAACCCAGCCCCCTCCTACCTTTTCATTCTTCTCACACCTTACTCTCTGACACATACTCTTCTGCCCAGTGGCCCTGGCTTACTGGCTGTTCCGCAAACTAAACCCTCCATCTCTCACCTCTGGCATTCTCTGTGGCTGTCCCCCATGCCTGGCATGCTCTCACTCCTCCACTCAGACTGCTGACCCCACTGGCTTCCTTCAAATCCCAACTAGAATCTCCTCTCACTCTTCTACAAGATACCTTCCCCAACCCCTTAGTTCTAGGGCCTTCCCTCTGCTAATTGTTTCTCTCTAGGACTCGTTTGTACATATTTGCTTATTGTTTGTACATATTTGCTTGCTTATTGTTTCCATCATTAGACTGTAAGCTCCTTGAGGGCAGGAGCCATCTTGAGTACTCAGCACAATGTGACTAATCCTAGGCATTTAATACATATTAATTGACTGACTCACAGACATTGAAAGGAAGAGAAAAGAGAAGGGGAGAGGAGGAAGAGAAAGGAAAGGGTTAAGAGAACTTGAAAACAATCCAGCCAGTGTAGTACAGAATCAAGGAGCTCTTCAGGGAATCTGGTTTGGGTATGTAATGCAGGGGTGTGCCAGAGTCATTCGAAACTGTCCAGAGAGAGCCGACTGTGAAATTTTAAGTGTGAGCATTTACCCCTCAGAAAATAGTAAACACTACAAGTTAAGGACTGATTTGTTGTTTTATTGATTGCCTAGTTTAAAGTGATGGAGAAAGTGTTAACAGTGCCAATTATACTCAAATATTAATAATACAGATTATAATGAAAATTTGTTTGTATATTTTTTCCTTCGAGAAAACCAGTTGTTAAACATTTACCAGTGCATCTGGTTCGCTCTCACCCCTTCCTATACCCCCAGTCCCTGGGGCTTCCCACAGCTAACTCTTCTGTCTCCCTACAGGCTGTAGCACACATGGAAGGTGACAAGCTGGTGACAGATCTCAAAGGAATGAAGGCAGTCACTGAACTCAATGGAGATACACTCACATATGTAAGTGACTGGGTATTTCTCTTCTGGCTTCGGGGTGGGCAATGGATCCAAAAAGCATTTAGTGAACACCTACTAAGCATCAAGTACTGGGGCTAAAAATAGAACAAGGGAGACAGTGCCATCAAGGAGGAAGAGAAGAGGAGGGAAAGACAGATGAGGAAATGGAGGACTATACGGAGGAGGGAGGGAAGAGAGGATGAGTGAAAGAAACCAGTGAGGAGGGAAGGAAGAAGGGAGGAGGGAAAGAAAGGTGAAGAAATGGAAGACAGTAGGGAGGAACGAGGGAAGAAGGGATGAAGGAAAGACAGGTGAGGGGTGGAGGCCAGTAGGGCAGAGTAATGAAAGAGGGGAGGAAGGAAACACATGGAGGACAGCAGGGAGACCTGAAGGAAGAGGGGAGGAGTTACTGCCTAACACCTGGTATAAAATAGAGTGTGTAACATTTATTGTAGACTCCTAGGGAGTTGAGTGGGTGACCCCTAAGGCTCCTTTCACCCAAAAATCCATGATCATATCATCCCTCCATCCTCAGTCACCTAATCCTTTATCCCATTCCAGCTAATCCCCCTTCAGGCACTAAACATTTTTCTGGGGGTATCTCTGTCATCCTTATTCTGTGAACCTTGCTGCAAATATTTATATTTTTAATGGGGCCCTAGAGGACCCCAAAGCCAATCCTCCCCAGGGTTCCCTCAGGATGCAAGGACAGTCCATATAAAAACCCAGAAAGATTGCCAAACTTATCTCTAGTCTATCTAAAATACTGGGGTCATTGACTGGTATGACATACTGGAAGACATTCCAGGAAAGATTAACACTGGATTTCTTCTTGGCTTTCAGACCATGACCTTGGGTGATATTGTCTTCAAGAGAATCAGTAAGAGAATTTAGACATATCTGCTTTTCATTTATTTTTACTGAGTAAAATGGATACAATAAAATGTGGCTTGTTGAAATAAATCTATCTTTGAAGGACTCTACAAGCATATTTTTATTCAAGGATTTATTGAGGCCTTTTGTTCTTACATCACAACCATTTCTGAATTCACTGTGCCCACCCACCTCCCACTCAATGAGCCTCACCTTGTAACAAAGAAATGCAATCAAAAAAAACCAACCAACACAGTCACTCTATTTGTTAGTATGTACACCATTCTGTACCCATAGTTATCTACCTCTCCAAGGAATGGAGGGAGCCAGAAAAGTAAATAGTTTATAGATCTTTGCAAATTACCATTCACCTAGAAAAAAAATGGTGCCTTCTTTAAGGTTGATGAAATAAGTTGTTACCTGTGATTTTAGGGGTGGTTGTGGCTCATGGCCCCACATTCCTCACCCCGCCTACCAGTACAATCATTTATATTTGCCTCACATTGGACCTGAAATGTCTAAGTGAGAATCATACCTTTAGGTCAAAGTATTTTGAGTCAAAAAATTCTTGGTTAAAGTGTGTGTGTGTGTGTGTGTGTGTGTGTGTGTGTGTGTGTGTGTGTGTGTGTGCTACATGAGAGGAGCATTTTTCAAACCAGCAACAAAGAGAACAATCTTGAAGACACCAGCTAAAGAGCCCATTTTGCTAGTAAAAATGAGGAAGATTTGGGTTATGAAGTTCAGATCTGAGAAGGAAAGCCTAATTAAAGAGCAGAACCTTAACTACAGGAGGGCAAATGGACCTGGCTGGGTTCCAGGATTCAAAAGGGTGCCATGAGAACAACAGAGCTGTAACTGGAGTAAGAAAATCACAGAATTTCAGGGTTGCAAGGAACATCAGAGGCCATCTAGTCCAAACCATAGCTGAAAAAGAATCCTTTCTACATCATACTTGATAAATGATCATCCATACTTTGCATGAAGACCTCCAATGAGAAAGAACCTGTTACCTCCCAAATAAAATAAGTTTCTCTTTGAGGCAGCTGATGGTATAATGGTTAGGGTGTGGGCCTAGAGTTAGGAAGACCTGAGTTCAAACCTTACCTCAGATACTTCCTAGATGTGTGACCCTGGTCAAGTCACTTAACCTGTGTTTGCCTCAGTTTCCTTATCTATAAAACGAATTTGATAATAATTGCACCTTTCTCCCAGAATTATTGTAAGGATCCGATGAGATCATATTTATAAAGTTAGAAAGGATTCCTTTCCACTTTTGGATTGCAGGACCAGGAATTTTTTTTCTTACATCAGGAATAAACAAGAATAAGCAGTTAAATTAAGAAACTGTGTTATGGTTGGCTTAGATAATCTCTTTCTCTGTTCTCACTCTCATCCCCACCATCCTATGAGACAGCATTCTCAGAACAACAACAACAACAATTATAATTGTGGTACTTGTTATTGCTGTAGATCCCTGCCCCACATCCCATGATAAAACCCCCAGTCTGCATAAAAAATGGACTTAGTTCTTGCCATTTGGCATTCAGCAAATGTCCCTGGGCCCCATGACTGCTCCAAGGAATGTCGACTAATTAACCAGAGGAAAAGCCTGATCCTAACAGTCTCTTTGCTCCCTGAGCAGGCTCAGAGATGTCTCTATCTTGTGTCAACAAACCCAGATGGAGCATCCCTTGGTCTGTCTATGGCCATTAAGGATGAAAGCCTCAGCTCCAGACATTATCTTGAATTATGTGACTTTTCCTTATCCTGATATTTTATGAACATATACCCTGTTGTGGAATGTTAATGGCAAATTGGACACAGAGATCCTGGGTTGTAATTTCAGTTGACACTTCGACAACTATCTAATTTGTTGTATTTACAATCTATTCCATTAAGGAAGTTCCTCTTCTTGTATCATGGCCATAAAAGTGAAATAATGCAGGCTTGCCGAGTCTGCTAAAACAACATATGTAAGTTTCAAGAGATAATTAACCACTGCACCTTGATTTCTGTATAAATATGTTTCCTTCACCCCTACTCTTGGCTGTTCTGATTTGGGTGGAACCCTGAACGGTCACTGGCTAATAAATTCTCCATTTAAAACTTATACTCTGTGGTGTGTCTTGCTCACTGTTGGTACAACATTTTGGAAGCCCCAGCGAGATTGAGGCAGTATTTCGTGTTATCGCTCTGGAGACACACACAGGATTTCTGACCTCAGCAGGGAGTCCCTGCTCTCAATTCACCTTCTCTCACTTTGGAGGGCCGACGCCTGGGATTTCCTTTCCTAGGACTCTAATGTTGGCGTAAGGCTCTCTGAGGATGGGATCCCTTGTGACTCATCCCTTTTTGGCCTATGGAGAATCCGGGTTTCAGACCTCTAGAGGTAAGATTTCTGTTCTTGGCTAGCCATCTGGTCTCTGTTAACACGCTAACCTGGACAAGGGTATGTGTGCAGAGGGTGAGGACAGGACGCTGTGTCTCATCGTGGGTCATGTGAAAAAGATTGAAGTCCTCTTTATCCCTAAAGAGGAAACCTGGTTCTTCTTTCCTCTGAGGGGACTTGGTTTAGCTTTCAATTCGACTCACACATTTGGTTCTGTTCTGTGGTCTGTACGTTCTGAATTTGTCTGTGTCCGTGTGTCTGTGTCTGAAAAAAATGTGAAATGTCCATATTTGGTAAAATCTGAAACGCAGGCAGCCAGGGATTTCAGGCTGCAACTAGGGAAACAAATACTCTTTTCCTTGTGGTTCCTTGTCTGTTCAACTTGGAATTACAATGGAAATAGGGCTAACACTTTTTAGCAGATTCTGGGATTTAATCATTAAAAAGTTTGGAAACTGGTTCATTGGATTTTGGGAGAGAGAACTCCTGAAACTGTAAAATCACTCCAGGAGCTCACTCTTGCTGAAACACCTCCTCCCAGTGAATGCCTTCTGGCTGAAAACCTCTGTTTATCTGTGAATACGGAATCTGGTTAAAGTTTTTAGTCAGACAAAGTTTTTAGTCGGACTCTCGTGTTTGTCTTTGTCCCTGATCACTTATCCACTCCCTCCCCAAAGTCAGGAGGAAATCTTTTCCCTTAGATTTAAGTGCAAAAAGGTTTTTAAGGAGTGAGCAAAAGGTGAAGTTTACTTGAGTTACAATCATTGAGATCTTTCACCATTGTTGTCCTGTCTCTGACCAAGCCAGGGCTGCAGTAAAAGTTAGAGAAGTTAAAACAAATTCCTTTTCTCCCAGATCAGATTAGAAGAGAATGCAGGAGAACTGGTAGGGAAAACTTAAATCACCCTTCCCCACCTGGCAAAAGGAGGAGGAGGACAGAAATTCACAGACTGACAGTCAGACCTGTGCCCCTGGGTACCTTTGTGGCCCATCCTTTTTGGCAAAGCTTGGAAAAGACACCCAGGTCCTATGCATTCTACCCACCCTGTCCCCAGCAGCTGCAAACTGCCCTAGGCTCAGTAACTTCTGCAGTTGTGGGGGAAGGGAAAGATGAATGGATTGGGCCTGTGATTAGCATTTCCTAAGCTCTGCCTCAAAAATTGTCTTCACTGCGAAACCAGCCCCTGCTCTCTGTTCTAGGTAAACTTCACACTTTTTTGTTCCAATTGCAAAACTGTATTTTCATTTCTGTTTGACCTGTTTCCTGATTTGTAAAGGGAAAATAATAATGATGGTTGTTTATATTTTAGACACAACATTATTATTATCTCTCTCTGATTTAATGTAATTGTTAACCTTTGAAGTGGTTTTTGAATACCAAAAGTAATAAGCTGAAAATTTTCCATATGTGGTAATCTGGAAATGCAATTGATGTCATCTGAAATTTATTGTTTCTGTATTTCTAAAACTGCATTGTATTTCTAAAATTCTCTTAGATTCTGAAATTTGAGAAAAATATCGTGTGGTAAGAAATGATGTTATAGCAATTTTAATGAGATTTTGATATATGTGAATTGGGTTTTTAAAGGGATGTGATAAAATTTGACAATTTGGAAATGTTATGTGTGGTTACAACAAGTGAATAATCAATAACACTGGTATTTAACCATGAGAACAGATTTTCCATGTGAAAAAAGTTTTTATTATGAGACTATATCTGCTGGTTTAAAGTTATAGTTTCAAATGATGAGATGAAAGATTCTCTGTGCATGGAGGTTTAGAAATGCGTTCACCTAAATTGATAAATGGGTTGTTTCAAGTTTTAAAATGCATAATTATGTTTAGGGCATTGTTACATTTCTAAATTGTGTAATTTGGCAAACAGATGTATCAGCAATATTGAGAAAATGTGGTTTTATAGACAATAATCTTTTCTTTTACAATGCTAAGTATTGGGCCTTAGAAATTAAAATGTTACCACTAGTGATTATGAATCCAGATTTTATTTGCTTATCCAACTCAGTTATGATCACTTGATTGGTAATTAATTAGATTCTGTTCCAAGTTTTAAAATACATGATAATTGCTTGTGGTGTACCTATCCTTCTAAATTGCAAATTGGCTAACATTGCATTACCTATGCTAATAAAAAAATAATTCCTTTTATAATCTAGATGTTGTTAGATTAAGAATTGTACTTAATTAAAGAATTGAGGTTGTTAACTGAAACAAGGACTTTTGGAACCATCTAATCATGAATTCTTATCAATCTTGTGTAAAGCTTTCTGGGTAGAGGAATTCTTATGGAAAAAGTTTTTAAAGTCCTCGTAAACTTTGCTATTGTGATAAGGTAAATTTAATTGGGTATGTAATTATAGAAACTAGGTGTCCTCCCCATTATAACACCTTTTTGACTAGGAAACTTTGTAATATCTAGGAATTCTGTGCAATATTTGAGAATGAGGACATTTTCTACCAACTTAGTTAATGAATTCCAGTGTTTAAAGTTTAATTTGCTTTAAGGAAAACAAAGGAGATGTCTATCATTTTAAAACCTTCTAAATAATTTTTTTTCATGAAAGTTTAGTGACAATCCCTGTTTATATCAGGATCAATTTTAAACTGTTTTAAAGAAGGGAAAATACTTTTGAAAAATGCTCTGTAAAATCTTTTTGTATAATTTTTAGAAGGCCTGCTGAATTTCCACCTGTAAGTTAATAGGTTGCAGTTCAAACCCACTGTGAGTTTTCAGAGTTTCTGGGTGAGAACCTTATACTTGGGGAATTAATGCTTATCTATAGAAGTCTTGGGGAGACTGGTTAAAGCATGAGTTCTATGTACCCTAAGAAAGGTGCTTTCAATGTCTTATTCTGGAATTTTGAGTAAGGAGGTTCAAAACTACAGTTTGTGCATTCCTTACTCCTCCCCCCTTAGTTTAGATAAGAAGAGTTTTCCCTTTGCCCATCTGTCAGAAGGGAAGGAAAGGGGAGGAGCAGCAGTTTCTGGGATTTGAGTTTTTACTGAAAGAAAGACAACAGTGGGGGTCAGAAGCCTCTGTACCTGGCTTCTTAAAGTCAGCAAAAAGTGATGGGTTTTTAGGATAACATTAGGTTTTGAGGATGTGGGTCCTAAGCATACAGTTTTTATTAGTGAAGCCTGCCATCTGATGGAAAAGAACCCACCCTGAGGGGAGATGATATGGCAGATCTCTGTAATCAGAAATAACCAGGTAGTGACAAAAGGGAAGTTATCTGCCAGAATCTGTTATCATTGTGAAAGAAGTTGGCTTAATGGGGAAAAAATGGAAAATTGGATAAATGCAAATATGTGAAATCTTGTTGTTTTTAATCAAATGACTGGTTACATTGGTACTCTTGTATAGCCAAATGAAAGATAATATGGTTTCTAAAGTATTAATGGGAATAATTTGGGAAAAAGGGAAAAGAAGTTTTGTGAGATAATATTGTTTACAAATGTAAGGTTGAATCATTATCCCATAGACTAAGGCTGGGATTTAAAGTTATATTATATCTATGTGAGATAGAGTTCTTAGATGTTTTAAAGTGATAAGAGCAATTAGGTATTAATACAAATAGTGTAATTAATTACCATGATTAATCAGAGACATCTTCAGTTTAGGGAAATAATTCTAGAAATGTTTTGAAAAATGTTTTTGTGGTTTTAAGCAAGAGTTAGAGCTTATCGATGTGTATAAGACTTAATTCCTCAAGTGTCCCTTTCCTCCAGAATGAGTAAACAGGGGACTTATTTATCATCAGCCTGTGAGGTCAGTCATTAACCTCTTTTGTTTTGTTTAAGAAGCTGGAATGGATTCCAGTATACACAGTTATGTCAGTAAAAAGTATTAATTTACGAGTTGTTTTGTCTTATGGTTGAAATGTAAAGGAAGACTGAATAATAGGTTTGAAAGATTCAGAAAGGTAAATAAAGGTTTGAGGGGAAATACGAAAGGCAGATGAGAAAGTTTGGGACAAATGAGAGTTGGCTAAGCCTCTCCTGTCCTGAGAGAATGTTAGTTTCAGATGGTTTAAGTAAGTTGGGAAAGAGTGTGAGAAAATATTTAGAAGATAGAAAAGTTATATAGCTTGATTTGATACTTATTAGCTCAATGAAATTTGGGACAGTCCTATCTGAAGGATATTTATTTGCTATTTAAGATTTTATGGGACTACAATTCAATATTGTTTTAAGCTCTGATTACAGGAATAGATCACATGAAGCCAATAGTAGAATGGCAGGCATTACAGGCTGAGAACTTCTAAAGGGATGTCTGTGCTTGGGAAAAGGTTTTGAAGATGACCTTGGACACAGCCTATGTAGGATTTTCTTGACTCTATTTCCCAATTCTTATATTTCCTTTCTGAAAAAGGAAAATCCCCACCTGATTACTCCTAAGCCCTGCTTTCAGCACCTGGTGACTATATGATTGGCTATCAGATATGACTCATGCCTGGAATCGAACAGAGCTAAGAAAGTTCTTCCTTTCTGTTAAGATATATGACATTGTCCCTCTTTTATTTCATAGCAAATTTATATTATCAAGCAGTTTTGTAAGCACAATGCTAAATCTGTTAGGTAATCAATGAATATTGGAATATTTCTGAATTATTATAACAGGATGCAGGAATGAATAGCTTACAATTTTAACCTATGCTCATGGCCAAATAAAACATTGAAATAATATAGAAATAACAACCTCCAAAAGGAGGAAATGATTAGACAAAGTAATAAAGCAAAGATGTAATGTGATAAAATGTCTAATTAAATAGAAGAGCAAATTTTGGAGGAAAATAACAGGATCAGATTGATTCCCCTAAGAATTATATACAGATGTGTATGATTGGCTCCAAAATTTATCAATCATGGAAATTCAAGCTAATAAGTGTGTATTGGTAATAAGATCTTAAATTTGGCTGTTAGCACAAGAAAATTGTATAAGATAGTAGTACAAGCGAAATTATATCTCCTTTATTAAGGTATCTGTCTGATAATTTTAAAGGGAAGATGAGTTGAATTTATGGTTGGACCTTCATATTTTAAAGGATTCTTATGCCAGGTACAAAATTTAGGTAAGGATAGAAACAGCAGATGATATATAAACTGAAATACTCTGAAGTTTCAAAAGGAAGGAGAGCCAAATTTAAGTGATTGTACTAAATTGTATTAAGAATTATCTGAGAATTTCTAGATCTGAATCAGAGAAGCAGAACTCTCTTTTACTATCTAGGGACCAGATAACTGCAATCAGGCATCTGGGATTCAAAAAACAAATGCTGCTTTAAATGGACATTGGGAATATGCAACTGTGATTTAAAGTTACTTTGTATACAACTTGTGCAATTAAGTGCTGGAATTCAATCAGAAACATTTTAAGCTTTGTTAAGAATGGTTTGTGGATTATTTTGTAAATGCCATCAAAGAGACATGGCATGATTAAAAGTTTATGATGTTATATGTACTGTGCTACTGGGATACGAGGAAGTTAATGTTAGTCAACATTGTTAATAATGATTGCATTACTTTGTATGGTTCATGTTTAAGTTTTCTTGGTTATCTCATGTGTAAATATAAAACATGTGACATGCAAATTTCCCCCTCTATTGTGAACCATCTTAGTGGTTTGGTCTGTACCTGACTCAATGTAATTGTGCAGTTTTGTGAATTATGGGAAAAACTTTATTGTAATTGTTTAAACTCAGCCCTGTGTGGCTGGGATACTGAACCATTTATTGTATTTGTTTGAACTTAACCCTGCGTGGCTGGGACCTATGTTGTACTGTTCTCTCGGTTATCAAATCATTTGTGTTCTGGGAGCTCCTGTTAGGTCTGACTACTTCTACAGCTGCCAACATGTGGATATGGACTCCTTGATCCTTCTGTCACATCTAAGGACTGCCCCTGCTCCCAAGTGGACATCTGAGCCCATAGGAGACCTTGCCTTCCGGTTTCGAAGAGCCTGAAGGGGGAAGTATCAGACGTAGACAGCTTCTTCACAGGGTCCAGACCAGAACGGGAGCAAAGACCTGCTCCTTCCCTTTCTGAGTCCTTGTGTTCCCAAGACTGTTTGCCTATATCTTTAGTATTTTTAGCCATTATGCTCCCTACCCTGATCCCCTTTGCAACTTGCTCCCTCTGCTTGTTTACAGTTAGTTTACAATTACTGCCCATCTCTGGGAATGTCCAAACACAGAAAAGGAAAAAAAAAACCTGACTCCACCTAGATAAGGATTTTTAGAACTTCATCACTGAGGAAGATAGAGGTTTTTCCATACCTTAATTGGTCTTTGGGTGAAACTTTCAGTTTGCCTTTGACCAAAAGGAGGAAGTGTGGAACGTTTTATACCATTTTATATCATTTTTAATTTCAACCAGATCCAGAGCCTGAATTAATGAGTAACTGGAAGAAGATCCAGAACCTGGGCTTCTTTGTTCTCTGAACTTTGCCCAGGAAATACCCCTACCTCTGTCAACAAGGTCAGATTGGACTGACTTAAGGACATTCTTTCCCATGTTAGCCATTAAGGGATGAGACCCTAATCCTGAGAGGAGCACCTCGATTAATATTTTACAGGTATATACTTAACTGACCTTTGTCAACACTCTTGTCTTTACAAATCTTTCACTTGGTATGTTGATGAAAAGAGAGCACAGGCTTTGGGAGTCCTAACCCAGTCCTTAGGTCCTGACCCCAAACCAGTTGCCTGTTTTTCAAAACAGTTAGACTCCATGGCTGCTACAGCCACTCTAATTGAAGAAGCTTCTAAACCTCTAGCTGACCAGCCCTCAGAAGCTCTGACTCTCCATCGAGTTCAGAGCATCCTAGAAGCAGATGGCTAGCTAACCACAGGCTCAACAAGTATCAAGCCTTGCTCTGAGATACCCCTGACCTAATTCTTCGGGTGTGCCACACACTCCTGAATTCCGAAGCAGTGTGGTACACAGAACAAGTGATTAGGGGAGCTAGGTATGAAGTTGTCTTTTACACCAGGGAAATTGCCCTTTCTCTAAACTACTATACTGTCTGTTTGGTTGTTCGCTTAACTGCCTTGTCAGATTTGTCTCCTCCAGGCTCCAAGCCATATATACCCCCTGAACTGAACCCATCAAGGACATAATTCCTTCTATCTCTTCAGAACTTTATTGGTTTTTAACATTAAAACGGTAATCCCCAAAAACCTAGTTAACAATCTTCCAAGTTTCACAAGTGCTGGCCGAATTGTTTGAGCTCTGACCTTCTATTAACTACAGGTAAAAGTAGGAATGCCTGGTTTTCTAAATGGCAGTTATAAAACATAAGAACACAGGGTTAGCAAGACTGAGAAAGTAACTTAACCAGCTTTTACACAATTGTTTTCACTTTTTAGTTGCAACAAAATTCAGATTAAAAATTTCTTTGTCTAACACTATTTTTAGCTCACAACATTCACTCAAGGTTTACAATGTAGGAGAATTTTACTACAATTTAGAAGTACAGTAATAAGACAAACAGAAAAAATTTCAGATGACATTAATTGCATTCCCAAATCATTACATATATTGGGCTTACCAAGCATAGAGGCTTTTCTTCTCTCCCCACAGTTGCAGAGCTTGATTGTGGACTGGGGGTGGTCGAGCCAGGGATTTGGGAAAGGGGAGGAGGACTAAGGACCGGGGAGTGCTGGGAAGCTGTAGAGTCCAGCACCTGAATTAAAGGTCTGAGGAGTCATTGAGGAGGGTCCCTGACCAACCTTTGCTTCCTAATAGGGGTTGCGGGGCTTTGGGAAACTTGGAGCAAAAATTCCAGGTTCTCGTGGTGTGGGAGCAAGGACTTGGGCACTTGAGAGGAGAGGTTCCTCTGCTTGCCTAGGAGTGTGGGACTGAGGGCCTCCAGGGGTCCAGGGCTGTTGTCAGTGGGCTATGAGCGGGTAACAAAGTAGCAAAGTAGAGAACAAGGAGTAGAGCTTTTGTTGCAACATGTATTTTAATTTTTGAAGTTCCAATGTTATTATAATTTAATTTACATTGAGACTTTAGATGAAGAGCATCAAAATAAAGGGCCTAAAAAATAAGAAAAAGCAGCTAGTAAACAAGGCAATTATTTTGAAAAGGAGGCAACTCCCTATTGTATATTCACAGCTGAATCACTTTTTAAATTTCCAGGTTTTATGAAAGATCACAGCAAGCTAGAAATATATACATCTATTGAGATAATTCCTATTCTAAGAAGTATTTTTGTTTCTCAGGAATATAGTAAGTAAGAGTCTTTTGGGTCAAGTATGTTCAGATTGGCTCTCATTCTCTGCTTTTATTTCTCGATTTCGGAAGCTTTAAACCACTTGTGTCAAACTTAAATAGGAATGAGGGTCACTAAATTGAGCATAAGGATCTCTGTAGTTGTATATAAAAAACTACTTATTAATTCTATTGATTTATTTTAATACCTTTATGTTATTAAATATTTTCCAATTCTGTCTATAGGATCATTACTAAAGTTCTTAATTCTAAAAATTGGGAAAGCACATTCTAGATTTTTTAAAGTCCTTTTTCCAGTTTTTTATTTATATTAGTCTCATGATGATTCTTATTAAGCACACATGAAATCTTTATATATACTACTGACATTGAGCTGCAATTCCTAACCCCCCAAAGAGTCTATAGATAGACTGGAGAGGGATATAGAAAAAATATACAGCTTCTGTCATTTAAACTGATTTTTCTTCACATTCATAAGGGCATTATTATTTTGAAAAAGGTTTCATATGCTTCACCAGATTATCTATGGTTTTTGTTTTGGACTTTTTTTTTCTTTTGGAGGAATAAAGGCAAGGCAATTGGTGTTAAGTGACTTGTCCAAGGTCATACAGCTAGTAAGTGTGTCAAGTATCTGAGGCCGGATTTGAACTCAGGTCCTCCTGACTCCAGAGCCAGTGCTCCACTCACTGCGCCCCCTAGTTGCCCCTAGATTACCTATGGTTAACAGAATCTGCTAAAGAATTTTTAGCTGCTCTGTGATTGCAGCCCTGGCTCAGTCCGTGACAGGTGAAAAGATTGCAATGGCTCTAATTTTTACTCGAGTGAATTTCACTTCTGTGTTCACTCCTTAAAAATTGTTGTGAAAGTGAGAGCCTTGAATCCTCCAGCCAAGGCGAGTGGGACTCTGGAAAAGATCCAGTGGCACCTTGTCCCTTCTCCCCCATACTGGGAAACTCAAAGTGTCTCTTTTTCAGATCTATGCATTTTCTGAAATTGCCTTAGTGTCAAATGGCATAATAAATTCTGACTTTATCTTAACATCAAACTTAGGAGTAACACATTCACTTAACTCTAAGGGGAAAACGTTCCTGTTTTCTTTCTTATCTCTCTTCACATTCCAAGTTTGGCCAGAATTGGAATGAAGGGAGAAAGAAAGAGCATTTTCTTATTTCAACAACTTTACCAACAAAAAGAAGAGTTAGATAATACACTCTCTTCACACAGACACATAACACCAAACAGATACAGACAGGAAACAACAGGATGCACAAAAAGGATTTCTATGAATCCATTGCACAAATTAGACTTTGCTGGCGTTTTTCTTTTCCCTTTCCACTTTGGTAACTCCCAATTAGCTAGTTTACCCCCTACTGGGTTATTGTCATCCATCCCTGGGCTGAGGCTCACAAGATCTCTCCCCAATCCCTTATCATGCTTAATTGTTCTTTGTACCATAGGAACTTTTCCTTCGGGAGTAAGACATATTTTTAAAATGTTCCATATGGAAAAGGCTGACATTGGGAAGTGTTCTGGTCCATCCTCCCTTAATCTTTTACTCATTTGTTTTCCAATAATCTCCCATCTTTCCAAATCAATTATACTTTCTTGGTTTTTGCTCTTCTGTTATACAAAAACCTCTTTCTGTTACAATTTTTCTTAATACTTGCAGATACAGATCCCTGTCCTACAATTGTATCTGCCTCATATTTAAATCTCTAAATCTCTAAAATTTCTACAATCCCCCAGTAAGCCTAGTGATAATTAATTCTCTTACCCCTTACATGAATCTGCTCTGGAGCCTGTATTGGTAAGTTACTTCATCTCTCTCTCAAGTTCTCTCCTTGTCCCTGTTCCAGGCCCCAGCTGTGCCAGCAGTGGCGTGAATATATGATGAAATAATTGACGCAAAAAGACAAAGACGTGGGGCTAGGCGAATCGTATAGTCAAGCTATTGACTGATTTTAATGAATTTACTGACAGTATGTTATACAGGTTAATTGCTGAGTCATCCAGACTTCAAAGAAGAGTACGATAAAGCATTGGTTAAGTTTTTTATCTCCTTGTTCCTGGTAGTGAGACACTATTTTTCCTCAAGGCTAACCAAATTGAAATATTTATGTTCTCTCACATATAGATAACCAGGCTGAAACATTTCTATCATCTCCCATGTAGATAATCAGCTACAAAGGCGGGTTTTCCTTGCCAAGTCTTCTTATCCTAAAACTGGCCTTGCCATGCGTAGGCCTGTTCTCAGTTGACCCTGCCTTGCAGAGGTCTAAGAGGCCTAAACGGGACATAGCTGGCTCCCCAGAGGAAACAGCTAAGAAAACAGGAAAACAATCCAGCCAGTCTGGTACAGAAGCAAGGAGTTCTTCAGGGAATGTGGCTTGGGCACTTACTCCAGGGGTGTGCCAGAGTCAGTACAAACAGGACAGAGAGCCGCTTGTTAAATTTTAAGTGTGAGCATTTACCCCTCAGAAAATAACAAACACTACAAGTTAAGGACTGATTATTGTTTTATTGATTGCCTAGTTTAGAGTGATGGAGAAAATATTAACAATGCCAATTATATTCAAATATTAATAATACAGATTATAATGAAAATTTGTCTGTATACGTTTTCCTTCCAGAAAACCAGTTGTTAGACATTTACCAGTGCATCTGGCTCACTCTCACCCCTACCTATACCCCCAGTCCCTGGGGCTTCCCACAGCTAACTCTTCTGTCTCCCTGCAGGCTGTAGTACAGATGGAAGGTGACAACAAGCTGGTGACAACTCTCAAAGGAGTTAAGTCAGTCACTGAACTTAATGGAGACCTAATCACCATTGTGAGTGACTGGGTATTTCTCTTCTGCCTTGCGTGTGGGGAATGGATCCAAAAAGCATTTAGTGAACACCTACTAAGCTTCGGGTACTGGGACTACAAATAGAGCAAGGGAGAAGGAAGAAGAGGGAGGGAGGGAAAGACAGGTGAGGAGATAGAAGACTGGAGGGAGGAGGGAGGGAAGAGAGGATGAGGGAAAGACAGGTGAGGGGATGGAGGACAGTCTGGAAAAGGGATGAAAGAGGGGAGGAAGGAAAGACATGGAGGATAGCAGGGAGGGCTGAAGGAAGAGGGGAGGAGTTACTGCCTAACACCCCATGTAAAGCAGAGCATGCAACATTTATTGCAGACTCCCAGGGAGTTGGGTGGGTGACCCCTAAGGCTCCTTTCACCCAAAAATCCATGATCCTTTTATCACTCCACCCCCAGTCACCTAATCCTCTATCCCATTCCAGTTAATCCCCCTTCAGGCATTATGCCTTTTTCTGGGGGCATCTCTGTCATCCTTATTCTGTGAACCTTAATGCAAATATTTATATTTTTTAATGGGGCCCTAGAAGATCCCAAAGCCAATACTCCCCAGGGTTCCCTCAGGAAGCAAGGACAATCCATACAAAATCCCAAAAAGATTGTCAAACCTATCTCTAGTCTATCGAAAATACTGAGGTCATTGACTGGTATGACATGCTGATATACTGGAAGACATTCCAGGAAAGATTAACACTGGATTTCTTCTTGGCTTTCAGACCATGACCTTGGGTGATATTGTCTTCAGGAGAATCAGTAAGAGAATTTAGACATGTCTGCTTCACATTTATTTTTGCTATGTAAAATTGATACAATAAAATCTGGCTTGTTTAAATATATCTGTCTTTGAATGACTCTACAAGCATATTTTTATTCAAGGTTTTATTAAGGACTTTTATTCTTACAGTACAACCATTTCTGAATTCACTGTGCCCACCCACCTCCCACTCAATGAGCCACACCTTGTAACAAAGAAAAGCAATCAAGCAAAACCAACCAACATAGTCACTCCACTTGTTAGTATATACACCATTGTGCACCCATAGTTATCCACCTCTGTGACAAATGGAGGGAGCCAAAAGAAGTAAATAGTTTAAAGATCTTTGCAAATTACCTTTCACCTAGAAAGAAATGGTGCCTACTTTGACGTTGATGCAACAA
Source organism: Trichosurus vulpecula (assembly GCF_011100635.1). Taxonomy (NCBI): domain Eukaryota; kingdom Metazoa; phylum Chordata; class Mammalia; order Diprotodontia; family Phalangeridae; genus Trichosurus; species Trichosurus vulpecula. The sequence goes on along the minus strand of NC_050575.1, from coordinate 405,693,452 downwards.
GCTGTTACCTGTGATTTTAGAGGTGGCCCATAGCACCACATTCCTCACCCTCCCCCCACGCCCTCCCCCGACCCCTATCACCAGCACCATCATTTATATTTACCTAACATTGTACCTGGAATGCCTCAGTGAGAATAACACATTTAGATCAAGGTATTTTGAGTCCAAAAGCTCTTGGTTAAAGTGTGTGTGTGTGTGCGCGCATGTGTGTGTGTTAAATGAGAGGGGCTTTTTCAAAACAGCTACAAAGAGTATGATTTGAGGACACCAGCTGAAGGGCCCATTCTTCTGGTAAACAATGAGGAAGATTTGGGTTATGAAGTTCAGATCTGAGAAGGAAAGCCTAACTGAAGAGCAAGAGCCTTAACTGCAGGAGGGCAAAAGGACCTGGTAGGGTCCCAAGATTCAAAAGAATGGCATGCAGTTAGCTCTGGCAATCCTTTGGCTGCATGAGAACAACAGAGATGTAACCTGAGTTAGAGAATCACAGAATTTCAGGGTTGGAAGGAACATCAGAGGCCATCTAGTCCAAACCATAGCTGAAAAAGAATACTCTCTAAATCTACTTGAGAAATGATGATCCACACTTTTCATGAAGACCTGTAATGAGAAAGAACCTGTTACCTCCAAAAGAAACTATGTTTCTCTTTGAGCCAGCTGACAGTGTAATGTTTAGGGTACTGGACCTAGAGTTAGGAAGACCTGAGTTTAAACCTCTCCTCACATGATTCCTAGATGTGTGACCCTGGGTGAGTCACTTAACCTTTGTCTGCCTCAGTTTCCTTATCTATAAAATGAATTTGATAATAATAGCACCTTCCTCCCAGAATTGTTGCAAGGATCAGATGAGATCGTATTTATAAAATTAGGAAGGGCCTAGCACCATATCAATGTTTATTGCTTTCCACTTTTGAATTGCAGGACCAGGAATTTTTTTTTCTTACATCAGGAATAAACAAGAATAATCAGTTAAATTAGGAATCTGTGTTATGGTTGGCTTAGATAACCTCCTTCTCTGTTCTCACTCTCATCCCCACCATCCTATGAGACAGCTTTCTCAGAAGAACAACCACAACAATAATAATGCGAATATTTATATTACCCTTTGAGGTTTGGAAAACTGTCCCAGCAGGTAGGTGCTATTATAATCCCCATTTTACTGAGGGGCCTGAAGTGTTAAGTGAACTGCCCAGGGACATAAAAGCAGTGTCTGAAGCTACATTTGAACTCAGGCCTTCCTGACTCCAAGTTCTGCCTTGTAGACACTGCACCATTTTGCGTGGGTGTCTCCGTGTCTTTGTCTCTCCCCAGCATCTTCTACAGAGCCACTGTCCTGACCTCATTGTTGTATGCCTGTGAAACCTGGGCAGTTTGCCAGCACCATGGCATGAAACTAATTCACTTGCATTTGAATTGTCTTAGGAAGATTCTGAAGGTCACCTGGCAGGATAAGGTACTACACACTGAGATCTTTTCTTGAACTAAACTGCCAGGCATTCAATCTCTACTGCAGAGAGCTCTGCTGGGCTGGCCATGTTGTTTGAATACCAAATGTACTCATGACAAAAAGACTATTTTATGGAGAACTCACACAGGGCAAGCATTCACATTGTGGTCAGAAGAAGTGATACAAGGATACTCTCAAGGTCTCTTAAGAACTCTGGAATCAATTGTGTGACATGGGAGACAGTGGCACAAGTCCACTCAGCATGGCATGCCCACATCAGAGAAGGTGCTATGCTCTACGAGCAAAGCAGAATTGAAACAGCTCAAAGGAAATGCAGGATGCACAAATTTGCAGTATCCACGCAAATGTCCACAAGGACTATTTCTGTCTGATCTGTGTTACAGCTTTCTGAGCTTATATTGGACTGATCAGCCACAATCAGACACAGTGTAAGGTGACTCTGACATAGTGATGTCATTTTGGTCCTCTTGGAGAGCAAAGGCCCATAACCAATTCTCCCCACACTGGGTTTTGTGCTATTTACCTGAGGCACAAAAAAGTCTAGTTAGAACTCTGGGAGGATGCCACATCTAGGAGCCCTGAGCAGGAAGAAGGGGGAAAAAAGGAAAGAAGGAAATTACCCACAAGATGAAGGGCTTACAAAGGAATACATCCCCTAAGACACCTAAGCAAGGCTGCTCCTCAGGAAACTGCCACCCAAGGTTGTGAGGCAGATCACCCCAGCCCACCCTTCATTAACACTCACTAAATGACCCTTTGGATTCCCTGGTGTTTGAGAAAGCATGGTGAGTAATGTTGTGCCATGGCCCATGGGGTCATGAAGAATTGGATAGGACTGAACAACAACAAATGCTTATGCTCTCCCTCCCCTAGACATCTCCTGTCATGTTGGCATTGAACTAACTGAGCTAATCTTTGGGTCTAGTCATCCAGCGATTTCTAGATCAATCTGACTGTGTAATTGTCTGTTCTCTGTCTCTCCACTTTCTCCACAAGAATACTGTGAGATTCTTTAATGCAAGTTTTGCTAAAATCTAGGAAAACTTTATCCTTAGTATTCCCTCCCACACCCCTTCAAGACAATTTGAGTATTCCTGCCAAAAGAGACAGTGAAGTCAATGGGGCCAGTGGCATTCTTGAAGCCAGGCTGGCTCTTTGTCATTACCACTTCCTTCTCCAGATGTTAGCTGATCTTTAATCAGCCACTCTAGATTTTCCCAAGAATTCAAGCCAAGCTCACTGACCTCTAATTTGCAGATTCTGATGTCATCACTTACTTGGAAATCTGGACATTTTCTGATTTCCAACTTTGTAAGGCTATTGCCTTACTGACAGTGACCTGGAAGTCACACCTACCACTTCTTTCAGTACCAGAAGATATAGTTCATCTGGACTAGATGGCTCAATGGATAGAGCACTAGGTCTGGAATAAAGAAGACCTGAATTCAAATTTGACCTCTGACACTCGCTAGCTGTGTGACTCTGTCTGCCTCCGTTTTCTTATCTGTAGAATGGAGACAAGAATAGCACCTACATTCTAGAGCTGGTCTGAGGATCAAATGAGAGAATATTTGTGAAACACAGCACAGTGCCTGGGCATAGTAGGTGCTTCATACACAATTGTTTGCTTTCTTGTTATCTCTGTGCTTGTGTTAAATACCGATTTTACACTACTCATGCTGGTTCTCTCATTTCTAGTGTGTACTTTAAATGCCAGGTTGAAGAGTGAGTTTGCATTTTATCCTGCAGACAATGGGGAGCCATCGAAGAATTTTGAGTAAGGAAATGATGCAGTCATGCTTTGGTTACAGGAAGATTATTTTGGCAGCGGGATAAAGACTAGATTCAAGAGGAAAGAGGCTGCCTGGAAGAAGAGAGACCACTTAGGAGGCTACTCCAAGAGGAGATAAGGACCTCAGAGTTTGGGTTGGGAAAAGAGATTTGGGAGAGGCTGTTGAGTTGAAATTGACAGGACTTGGGGGCAGATTGACTATGGGGGTTGAAATGCAGGGAGGGAAGAAAATTCTGAGGTTCTGAATCAGTTTGGCTAATTGTCCTCAACGGAAGAAAGGAAGTTGGGAGGAATGGCAAATTTAGTGGAGAAGATGAATTCCATTTTAGAGATGATTAATTTTATGAGAGGCAGTCTCGTTTAGTGGACTACAAGGCATGGGACAGGGATATGGATTTGAACACAATTCTCACTTCTGATATTTACTAGCTCTGTGAACCTTGGCAAGTCACTTAATAATAAAGAAAATACCTAGCATTTCTATAGCATTTTAATGTTTGCAAAGCACTTCATGTTCTCTCATATGGTCCTCACAACAACCCTGTGAGGGAGGAGCTATTCTTATTATCCCCATTTTGCAGATGGGGAAACTGATGCTCAGAGAAATTAAGTGACTTGTCTAGGATCACACAGCTAGTTAATGTCAAAGGCAGCATTTGAACTCAGGTCTTCCTGACTCCAAGGCCAGCACTCTATCCACTGTGTCACCTACCTGCCTACTTAATCTCTCTGCACCTCAGTGTCTTCGTGTGTTAAAAGGAAGAACAGGACCCAATGGCCTCTAAAGTTGCTTCTAGCTCTGAATATGTGATTCTATGTCCCAGCAGGTCACTGAGATAGAAATCTCCAATGGCCAGTTGGAGATATGAGACAAGAATTCAGGAGAGAATTCCGGGTGAGAAGTGTAGACTTGAATATCAACAGCAAAGAGAAGATTATTAGACACATAAGTGTTTAGGATCACTAAAAGAGAGTGGAGAGAAGTAAGGCAAGAAGAAAAGGACCTTGGGGGGAATTCCGCACTTCGGCATAGGAAGATGATTGATGAGTCAGGAAAGGAGACTGAGAAGGTGGGGTCAGAAAGGCAGAAGAACCAGGATAAGAACTTTCTAGAAGCCAAACAGAAGCAAAGTCTTCAGTGGGAGTGGCTAGACAGCAGTGTCAGATGGCCAAGAGAAACAGAGGAATGTAAAGAGTAACACATGGCCATGAGATGATGTCTAGACCATCTAGCCTGGATTTAGCATCTCACTGTTGACTTAGCCTTCAAATGACAAATTACGTTTGTTCTTCCATTGCTCTAGCCTACCTCCTGTCTCTGTTTAGTGTGAGGTCTGCTTTAAGACAACCACAGCCAGCTTTAAGAAAAAAGAGGAACCTTTGATCCCCAACCAAAAAAGCATAATCAGTGATGAAACACCTCAAGCAAACAGGGGACTGGCTTTCATGGTGGTCCCCAGGTTTCCTGCCTCTGACCCGTCTCTGCCTTATTCCTTCTGTGCCTGCCAGCATCTCTAAGCCAGTGGAGTTGTGGCCCCTTCTGTATCCCTCCACCACTGTCCCTGGTCCTGGTCCAGCTTGGCAACAATTCTCCCTCCCTCACCTTTTTTCTGGGCTGTGACAAATGTCTGTAGTCAACGATAGTGCGGAGATTGAGGAGGTGGAGGTTGGTGGATGGCTTGTGTTCAGGAGTTCTGAGATGCAGTAGGTCTGAAGACATTCAGAACCAAGTACCCCAAGTCTGGCACCAACACTGCCAGCCCCCAGGTTGCCTAACAAACGGCAAATTGGCTAAGGTCAGAGATATAAAGCAGGTTAACTGATCAGGACTGTGGTCCTGAATGAGTGGTTGCTATGTTCCAAGCCTGAGACATATAGGGAGACCCAACCTCATTAAAGAAACAAAAATTTATTTTAATTAAAAAAATAAAAGGTTTTTCCTAGCAGCTAAGGAAACATCCAGTACTTGGTGCTTCTGATAACTAGAGTTGACAGTCACACTGCTATGCCAACTTCCTTTTGGTTCCTTCATTGGTCTTAAAAAGGTAAAGTCCCATTTTTAGATTTTCAAATGTCACTGGCTTTGCGGTTATGGCTCTGGTATAAAATGAAATTTTGTTTCAGTAAAAAGTAGGGAAGGGTGCAGTGTGGTGGAGTTCAATACAGTGTAGTCATTAGGCAGGTAGGTGGCGCCATAGTGCACAGCACACTGGGTCAGGAGTCAGGAAGACCTGAGTTCAAACAAGACCTCAGACACATCCTAGCTCTGTGACCCAGAGGGAGTCACATAACCTTGTTTGCCTGAGTTTCCCCATCTGGAAAAAAAGCTGGGGAAGGAAATGGCAAACATTCCAGTATCTTATTGCCAAGAAAACCTCGAACTGGGGTTATAAAGAGTCGGACACAACCAAAGATGACTGAACCACCAAAAGTTCAATTCAGGGGTCTATGCTAAGCTCTAAAAGAATGAAAGTGAAATAATCCTAAACTATCAAAGAATAACTCAGGTTGAATTCAATTCAGCAAACATTTATTGAATGTCTGCTGTGTAATACATACTGAGAAGATAGAGATAGAAATGAATACTCCCCCGTCCTAGACACATATGCACACATACATGTGAATGCACACACATACACAGTAAAACACAAGCTTCTGGGAGTGAGCTCTGGCTTCAAATTCAGCACCTTGTTTTATGCAAAGTGCTGTAGGTGAGAAATGACAAGACGAACCTGAGAAATCCCTGGATATCCACCCCAGCTCAGTGTTTTACAGGCTGCATGAATTTGGCAAACCTTGGCTTCCTCATCTGTAAATCTAGGGCAAATATACGTTGATCACCTACAGGATATTTGCAAAAATCAAATGAGCTCATGCATGAGAAGACACCATGTAATAAAAAAGTGCCACATTGGTAATATTTCTTTTTGTTTCCAAAAAGCGAAAGGACCTCACTAACTCCCCATCCTTATGCCTATGGGCCCACCCCTCCCCTCCCAGCCACAAACATTCTGGATAGTGGGACAGCTCACCCCCTCCCTTTGCCCCCTCCCCCAGCTCCTGTGCCAAGTGACCATTCCCTCCAGAGTACCCGCACTATGCCTATCTTATCCTTTTTTTGTTGACCTTGGTCCCAAGGAGTTAATGTTTGAGCAGAATCATAAAAGTTGCAATCAATAACCTCTGACCAGCATTTGAGAGGAAGGAGCCCCCTATAAAGCCAGCCCCTCAGGGCCAGGTCAGTCACCTTCTCCCAGCCAGTGTTTTCAGACAACATCCCTCCATCATGAACTTTTCAGGAAAGTACCAGCTCCAGTCCCAAGAGAATTATGAAGCCTTCATGAAGGCTGCTGGTAAGTGCTTAAGAAAACAGCCTTTGGGCGTCAAAAGTTGGGATCAAGGGGCAGGAGCATTAGATTGGCTATTGTCAGAAAGGGATGAATTTAAACTAAGGGAACCTGCATAAGTGAAATAATTCAACTAGGGAGGCTCTGGGCAGGCATTTGGGATCCTGGCTTGGGTGTCAGGGTGAAGAATCACACAATGCACAGTTAGATCTGGATTCAAGCCCTGGCTCTGCTTCTAATTCTTTCAGTGACATGGATTGTATCGCCTCTTTGCTCTGAACCCTGGGTTCCTCATCTGGGAAATGGGGATAATAATAGCCCCTCCCTCCCAGGGCTGTCGCAAGGCTCAACTGAGATCACTTGGCACTTGAATGCCTTCTAGCTCTAAGTCTCTGTTGTATGAACCAGGTGTACCTGATGACGTCATACAGAAGAGAAAGAATGTTAAGGGAGTTGTTGAAATTGTGCAAAATGGAAAACACTTCAAGGTCACCATGACTGCTGATACCAATGTCCGGGTCTTTGAATTCACCCTGGGGGAGGAGAGTGAAATGGAAACTCCTACTGGAGAGAAGGTCAAGGTAAGAATAGAACTTAATTGAGTTTTGGGACATGTTATTAACTAAGGTGCCACCTGTTAGCCTCTGGGCTAAGGCCTGGAGAAGATGCAAACATTAGCTACGATGTGGTCCCTAACCCACTGGAGCTTACCATCTTCCAGGAAGAGAAGACACAAAATATCTCTGTTAGTCACTATGTTGCAACATGGGTAGATTAGATGAGAAGCAGTCTGGTAGAAAGGGGGCTGGAGGACCAGTCGTGAAGTAGTGCCTCTAATCCACCCCCGTCAGCCGTATTCAGTGACTGACTTGATTCCTTCCTAACCCAGCCCCCTCCTACCTTTTCAGTCTTCTCACACCTTACTCCCTGACACATACTCCTCTGTCCAGTGGCCCTGGCTTCCTGCCTGTTCCTCAAACTAAACCCTCCATCTCTCAGCTCTGGCATTCTCTCCGGCTGGCCCCCATGCCTGGAATGCTCTCATTCCTCCAGTCAGACTGCTGACCCCACTGGTTTCCTTCAAATCCCAACTAGAATCTCCCCTCACTCTTCTACAAGATACCTTCCCCAACCCTTTAGTTCTAGGGCCTTCCCTCTGTTACTTATTTCCGAGTTATCCTGCCTAGGACTTGTTTGTACATATTTGTTTGCTTATTGTTTTCCCCATTAGACTGTAAGCTCCTTGAGGGCAGGAACTGTCTTCAGTACTCAGCACAATGTGACTCATTCTGGGCATTTAATAACTATTAATTGACTGACTCACAGACATTGAAAGGAAGGGAAGAGAGAAGGGGAGGGGGGGGGAAGAAAGGAAAGGGCTAAGAGAACTGGAAAACAATTCAGCCAGTGTGGTACAGAAGCAAGGAGCTCTTCAGGGAATCTGGATTGAGCACTTACTCCAGGGGTGTGCCAGAGTCAGTTCAAACAGGAAGGAGAGCCGATTGTTAAACTTTAAGTGTGAGCATTTACCCCTCAGAAAATAGCAAACACTACAAGTTAAGGACTGATTTATTGTTTTATCGATTGCCTAGTTTAAAGTGATGGAGAAAATGTTAACAATGCAGATTATACTCAAATATGAATAATACAAATTATAATGAAAATTTGTCTGCATATTTTTTCCTACTGGAAAACCAGTTGTTAAACATCTACCAGTGCATCTGGCTCACTCTCACCCCTTCCTATACCCCTAGTTCCTGGGGCTTCCCAGAGCTAACTCTTCTGTCTCTCTACAGGCTGTAATGCAGATGGAAGGTGACAACAAGCTGGTGACAACTCTCAAAGGAGTTAAGTCAGTCACTGAACTCAATGGAGATACACTCACCAATGTAAGTGACTGGGTATTTCTCTTTTGCCTTGGGTGTAGGGAATGGATACAAAAAGCATTTAGTGAACACCTACTAAGCATCAAGCACTGGGGCTACAAATAGAACAAGAGAGACAGTGCCTTCATGGAGAGAGAGGGGAGGAAGGCAAGACAGATTAAGAAATGGAGGACTGTAGGGAGGAGGGAGGGAAGAGAGGATGGGGGAAAGAAAGCAGGGAGGAGAGAGGAAAGAAGGGAGCAGGAAAAGAAAGGTGAAGAGATGGAAGACAGGGTAGAAGGAGAGAAGAAGGGATGAAGGAAAGACAAGTGAGGGGATGGAGGACAGTAGAGAAAAGAAATGAAAGGGGGGAGAAAGGAAAGACATGGAGGATAGCAGGGAGGGGGAAGGAAGAGTGGAGGAGTTACTGTCTAACACCCTGGGTAAAGCAGAGCATGTAACATTTATTGCAGACTCCAAGTGAGTTAGGTGGGTGACCCCTGAGGCTCCTTTCAGTCAAACATCCATGATCCTACCATCCCTCCCCACTACCCCCAGTCACCTAATCCTGTATCCCATTCCAGCTAATTCCTCTTCAGGCATTAAACATTTTTCTGGGGGCATCTCTGTCATCCTTATTCTGTGAACCTTACTGCAAATATTTATATTTTTAATGGGGCCCTAGAAGACCCCAAAGCCAATCCTCCCCAAGGTTCCCTCAGGGAGCAAGGACAGTCCATATAAAAACCCAGAAAGATTGCCAAACCCATCTCTAATCTATCTAAAATACTGCGGTCATTGACTCTTATGACATGCTGATATACTGGAAGACATTCCAGGAAAGATTAACACTGGATTTCTTCTTGGCTTTCAGACCATGACCTTGGGTGATATTGTCCTCAAGAGAATCAGTAAGAGAATTTAGATGTTATTTTTACTGTGTAAAATGGATACAATGAAATGTGGCTTATTGAAATAAATCTATCTTTGAATGACTCTACAAGCATATTTTTATACAAGGATTTATTGAGGCCTTTTGTTCTTATATCACAACTTCTGGATTCACTGTGCCCACCCACCTCCTACTCAATGAGCCCCACCTTGTAACAAAGAAAAGCAATCAAGCAAAACCAACCAATATAGTGACTCCATTTGCTAATATATGCACAGTTCTGCACCCATAGTTATCTACCTCTCCAAGGAATGGAGGGAGCCAAAAGAAGTAAATACTTTAAAGATCTTTGCAATTTACCATTAACCTAGAAAGAAATGGTGCCTACTTTGGGATTGATGGAATAAGTTGTTACCTATGATTTTAGGGGTGGCTTGTGGCTTATGGCCCCACATTCCTCACCCCCCTACCAGCCCCATCATTTACATTTGCCTAACACTGTACCTGAAATGCCTAAGTGAGAATCGTACCTTTAGATCAAAGTGTTTTGAATCCAAAGTGTGGTTAAAGTGTGTGTGGGTGTGGGTGTGGGTGTGTGTTAAATGAGAGGGGCATTTTTCAAACCAGCTACAAAGTGTACGATCTTGAAAACACCAGCTAAAGGGTCCATTCTTCTAGTAAACAATGAGGAAGATTTGGGTTATGAAGTTCAGATTTGAGAAGGAAAGCCTAATTGAAGAGCAGTGCCTTAACTACAGGAGGGCAAATGGACTTGGCTGTGTCCCAGGATTCAAAAGGATGCCATGCAGTTCGCTCTGGTAGTCCTTTGGCTGCATGAGAAGAACAGTCCTGTAACCGGAGTTAGAGAATCACAGAATTTCAGGGTTGGAAGGATCATCAGTGGCCATCTAGTCCAAACCATAGCTGAAAAAGAATTCTCTCTACTTCATACTTGATAAATGATCATCTATACTTTTCATGAAGACCTCCAATGAGAAAGAACCTGGTACCTCCCAAAGAAACTGTTTCTCTTTGTGGCAGCTGATGGTGTAATGGATAGGGTACTGGGCCTAGAGTTAAGAAGACCTAAGCTCAAACCTTGCCTCAGATACTTCCTAGATGTGTGACCCTGGCAAGGCACTTAACCTCCGTCTGCCTCAGTTTCCTTATCTACAAAATGAATTTGATAATAATAGCACCTTTCTCCCAGAATTGTTGTATGGATCCGATGAGATAATATTTAGAAAGTTAGCAAGTGTCTAGCACCATATAAATGTTTACTCCTTTCCACTTTTTGGATTGCAGGACCAGGAATTTTTTTTCTCATATCAGGAATAAACAAGAATAATCAGTTAAATTAGGAAGCTGTGTTATGGTTGGCTTAGATAAACTCCTTCTCTGTTCTCACTCTCATCCCCCCCATGGTATGAGGTAGCTTCCTGAGAGACATCACCACAACAGTAATAATAATAATGACTCAAATTTATATTACACTTTGAGGTTTCAAAAACTGTCCCAGCAGGTAGGTGCTATTATAATTCCCATCTTACAGATGGGGAAACTGAGACCCTGAAAGGTTAAGTGAATTGCCTAGGGACATACAAGCAGTGTCTGAAGCTACATTTGAACTCAGGCCTTCTTAACTCTGAATTCTCCATTTTAAACACCGTACCACTTTGCTTGAGTGTCTCAGTGTCTTTGTCTCTCCCCAGCATCTTCTACAGAGCCATTGTCCTGACCTCATTGTATATGCATGCCTGTGAAACCTGGGCAGTCTCCCAGCACCAATGCAGGAAACTGAATCACTTCCACTTGAATTGTCTTAGGAAGATTCTGTAGGTAACCTGGCAGGATAAGGTACTACACACTGAGGTCTTTTCTTGAACTAAACTGCCAGGCATTCAATCTCTACTGCAGAGAGCTCTGCTGGGCTGGCCATGTTGTTTGAATACCAAATGTACTCATGACAAAAAGACTATTTTATGGAGAACTCACACAGGGCAAGCATTCACATTGTGGTCAGAAGAAGTGATACAAGGATACTCTCAAGGTCTCTTAAGAACTCTGGAATCAATTGTGTGACATGGGAGACAGTGGCACAAGTCCACTCAGCATGGCATGCCCACATCAGAGAAGGTGCTATGCTCTACGAGCAAAGCAGAACCGAAACAGCTCAAAGGAAATGCAGGGTGCATAAATTTGCAGTATCCACGCAAATGTCCACAAGGACTATTTCTGTCTGATCTGTGTTACAGCTTTCTGAGCTTATATTGGACTGATCAGCCACAATCAGACACAGTGTAAGGTGACTTTGACATAGTGATGTCATTTTGGTCCTCTTGGAGAGCAAAGGCCCATAACCAATTCTCCCCACACAGGGTTTTGTGCTATTTACTTGAGGCACAAAAAAGTCTAGTTAGAACTCTGGGAGGATGTCACATCTGGGAGCCCTGAGCAGGAAGAACAAGGGGAAAAAACAGGGAAAGAAGGAACCCACAAGATGAAGGGCTTACAGAGGACTACATCCCCTAAGACACCTAAGCAAGGCTACTCCTCAGGAAACTGCCACCCAGGGTTGTTAGGCACATCACTATAGCCCATCCTTTGTTAACACTCACTTAAGAACCCTTTGGACACTTCTGGGGGTGGAGCCAAGATGGCAGCTGGAAAGCAGGGACTTGTGTGAGCTCCCCACCACGTCCCTCCAAAAACCTATAAAAAATGGCTCTGAACAAATTCTAGAACTGCAGAACCCACAAAATAGCAGAGGTATATTAGGAAGGCAGAATTTATGATTTCAAAGAGAATCTCATATGTGCCTTAACGGTTTGGAACCACAGGATATAAGGAATTCTCTAGGCAGAAGGCAGGAGAACTAAAGCATGTATTTACACTCCACAGTTAGAAGCCCACAAACCAGCATCCCCATTTTGATATTTTCATCAAAAGCTTCCAGGCCCAATAAGTCCGCCTCACAAGGGTAACCAGAAAGCCACAGAGAAGCGACATAGTATAAGGCAAAATCGTATACATGCTTCCCCTCTATGGTAAGAAGATTACCCACTGGCCTCCAGTCCTGGCTCAGCACTCCTCACTCCATGTGGGTCAGCTGTGCTACCGGCAGCTCAGCTTCGACTGTAGGCGTCTCTGGCTCCAATCAGAAAAGGAAAAAGGGGGCTTCAAGCTGTCCTCTCCCCTCTTATAGAGTTTTTGACATCATCAAGTGCCACCTGAATGACCAGGGCCTATTGGTTCTTGACTTGGCCCCTCCTCCTAGCATAGACCAGGTTAAAACACCTCCCCTCAGCCAGCCCCATGACTCATCACACAGGAAATTCTCTGATTCCTGGCATGGTTGCTGGCCTTCCTGCCCCAGAAGAGCAAGCCCCAGTGTCCAGGAAGCTCAATGAGGTAAGCTGAGTCATTCAAAGAAAACAAAGGCCATTCTGGTTACAAGAGGGAAGCAGGGATCCAGCCCAGCACAGCCTGGATGGTCACTGGATGAGGTCTATCACCCACGGAGTGGAGGGGAGTGGAGCTCAGCGTGGGAGGCAGCAGGACCAGCCAGATCAGGAGCCAGGCAGAAAAGGCCCTAGCACCCTGAATCAGTGAGCGGTGGCAGCTACCAGACTTCTCAACACCAAACACCAAAGACAACAGAGAAGGTTAGTGGGAAAAGCTTTGGGGGACAGAGTTCGAGGTTCGGCCATTGCCCCAGGGGCAGCGGGGGAGGTGCAGCTACAGAACTACAACTGCAGTTACTTCCGGTCCCAGGCCCAGGTGGTGGGAGGAATTAAGTGGCAGATCAGAGCAGGAGTGAAGAGCATGCTGAAGATTTGTGTCAGGTCCATGTTGGTGGTTCTTGAGGAAGGACTAGTGCTGGGGTGGCAGAGCTGGCTATATAGAAATAGCTCTGAAATCAACAGCGCATCCCCTCAAGCTTGGAACAAAGTACTCGTTGCTCTACAAGTAGTCATACCCTGATGAAAAATTCCAGGGTCAAGTAAGTTGGCTGGGAACATGGCCAGGCAGTGAAAACGCACCCAGATTCAGTCTCAGACTTTGGAATCCTTCTTTGGTGACAAAGAAGACCAAAACATACAGCCAGAAGAAGTCAACAAAGTGCAAGAGCCTACAACAAAAGCCTCCAAGAAAAACATGAACTGGTCTCAGGCCACGGAAGAGTTCAAAAAGGAGTTGGAAAAGCAAGTTAGAGAAGTAGAGGAAAAATTGGGATGAGAAATGAGAGTGATGAGAGAAAACTATGAAAAACAAGTCAATGACTTGCTAAAGGAGACCCCAAAAAATACTGAAAAAAATATTGAAGAAAACAACACTTTAAAAAATAGACTAACTCAAATGGCAAAAGAGCTCCAAAAAGCCAATGAGGAGAAGAATGCCTTGAAAGGCAGAATTAGCCAAATGGAAAAGGAGGTCCAAAAGACCACTGAAGAAAATACTACCTTAAAAATTACATTGTAGCAAGTGGAAGCTAGTGACTTGATGAGAAATCAAGATATTATAAAACAGAACCAAAGGAATGAAAAAATGGAAGACAATGTGAAATATCTCATTGGAAAAACCACTGACCTGGAAAATAGATCCAAGAGAGATAATTTAAAAATTATTGGACTACCTGAAAGCCATGATCCACAAAAGAGCCTAGGTATCATCTTTCAAGAAATTAACAAGGAGAATTGCCCTGATATTCTAGAGCCAGAGGGTAAAATAGAAATTGAAAGAATCTACAGATCACCTCCTCAAATAGATCCCAAAAAGAAAACTCCTAGGAACATTGTCGCCAAATTCCAGAGTTCCCAGGTCAAGGAGAAAATACTGCAAGCAGCCAGAAAGAAACAATTTGAATATTTTGGAAAAACAATCAGGATAACACAGGATCTGGCAGCTTCTACATTAAGGGACCAAAGGGCTTGGAATACAATATTCCAGAAGTCAATGGAGCTAGGATTAAAACCAAGAATCACCTACCTAGCAAAACTGAGTATCATGCTCCAAGGCAAAATATGGATTTTCAATAAAATAGAGGATTTTCAAGCTTTCTCAGTGAGAAGACCAGAGCTGAATAGAAAATTTGACTTTGAAACACAATAATCAAGAGAAGCATGAAAAGGTAAACAAGAAAGAGAAATCATAAGGGACTTACTAAAGCTGAACTGTTTTGTTTACATTCCTACATAGAAAGATAATGTGTATGATTCATGAGACCTCAATATCATAGTAGCTGAAAGGAATATGCATGTATATATATATATGTGTATACATATATATGCATAAGTGTGTGTCTATGTATGTATATGTGTAGGTGTGTGTATTATGTGTGTATATATATGTGTGTGTGTGTATATATATACACACACAAAGGTGTGTGTTGAATATGAAGGGATGATATCTAAAAAAATAAAAACAATTTAAGGGATAAGAGAGGAATATATTGAGAGAGGGAGAAAAGGAGAGATAGAATGGGGTAAATTATCTCCCCCCACTCCAAGGAGGAGTGGGGTGCATAAATTTGGCAAGAAAAAGTGGTTCTATGTGAAGGGAAGAGGGGGCAGATGAGGGGGAATGAGTAAATCTTGCTCTCATTGGATTTGACCTGAGGAGGGAATATCATACACACTCAGTTGGGTGTCTTACCACACAGGAAAGAAGGAGGAAGAAGATAAAAAAGGGAGGATGATAGAACGGAGGGCACATGGGAGGAGGAGGTAATCAAAAACAAACACTTTCGAAAAGGGACAGGGTCAAGGGAGAAAATTCAATAAAGGGGGATAGGATAGGAAAGAGCAAAACATAGTTAATTTTTCACAACATGAGTATTGTGGAAGGGTTATACATAATGATATGCATGTGGCCTATGTTGAATTGCTTGCCTTCTTAGGGAGGGTGGGTGGGGAGGGAAGAGGGGAGAGAATTTGGAACTCAAAGTTTTAAAAAGAGATGTTCAAAAACAACAACAAAAAAAAAAGTTTTTGCATGCAACTAGGAAATAAGATACAGAGGCAATGGGGCATAGAAACTTATCTTGTCCTCCAAGAGAAGAAGGGAAAGGGGGATGGGAGGGGAGTGGGGTGACAGATGGGAGGGCTGACTGGGGAATGGGGCAACCAGAATATACTCCATCTTGGAGTAGGGGGAGGCTAGAAATGGGGAAAAAATTTGTAATTCACACTTTTGTGAAAATCAATGCTGAAAACTAAACATATTAAATAAAGTTTTAAAAAAACAAAGAAAAAAAAGAACCCTTTGTATTCCCAGGTGTTTGAGAAAAGATGGTGAGTAATGTTGTGCTATGGCCCATGGGGTCACGAAGAATTGGATAGGACTGAATAACAACAAATGCTCATGCCCTCCCTCCCCTAGAGATCTCCTGTCATGTTGGCATTGAACCACTAACAGCTAATCTTTGGTTCTAGTCATCCAGTGATTTCTAGATCCATCTGACTGTGTATTCCCTGTCTCTCCACTTTCTCCAAAAGTATAGTATGAGATTCTTCATTGCAAGTTTTGCTAAAATCTAGGAATGACAATTTGAGTATTCCTGCCAAAAGAGACAGTGAAGTTAATAGGGCCAGTGGCATTCTTGAAGCCAGGCTGGCTCTTTGTCATTACCACTTCCTTCTCCAGATGTTAGCTGATCTTTAATCAGCCACTCTAGATTTTCCCAGGAATTGAAGCCAAGCTCACTGACCTCTAATTTGCAGATTCTGATGTCATCACTTTCTTGAAAATCTGGACATTTTCTGATTTCCAACGTTGTAAGGCTATTGCCTTACTGACAGTGACCTGGCAGTCACACCCACCACTTCCTTCAGCACCAGAAAATATAGTTCATCTGGGCTAGATGGCTCGGTGGATAGAGCACTGGGCCTGGAGTTATGAAGACCTGAATTTAAATTTGCCCTCAGACACTCACTAGCTGTGTGACTCTGCCTCCATGTCCTTATCTGTGGAATGGAGACGAGCTAACACCTACATTCCAGAGCTGGTCTGAGGATCAAATGAGATAATATTTGTGAAACATAGCACAGTGCCTGGCACATAGTAGGTGCTTCATACACAATTGTTTCCTTTCTTATTATCTCTGTGCTTGTGTTAAATCCTGACTTCATGCTAGTCATGATGGTTCTCTAATTTCTAGTGTGTGCTTTAAATGCCAGGTTGAGGAGTGAGTTTGCATTTTATCCTGCAGACAATGGGGAGCCATCGAAGTTTTTTGAGTGAGGAAATGATGCAGTCATGCTTTGGTCACAGCAAGATTATTTTGGCAGCTGGGTAAAGACTAGATTCAAGATGAGAGAGGCTGCCTGGAAGAAAAGAGACCACTTAGGAGGCTACTCCCAAGAGGGGATAAGGCCCTGAGAGATAGGGTGGGGAAAAGGGGAGAGATTTGAGAAATGCCGGTACAGTTGAAATTGACAGGACTTGGGGATGGATTGACTATGGGTGTTGAGATAGAGGGAGGGAAGAAGATTCTGAAGTTCTGAATCAGGTTGGCTGATTTTCCTTAACAGAAGAAAGGAAGTTTGGAGGAAGGGTGAGTTTAGTGGGGAAGATGAATTACATTTTAGAGATGATTAATTTCATGAGAGGCAGCCTTGTTCAGTGGACTGCAGGGCCTGGGAAAGGATGTGGATTTGAACACAACTCTCACTTTTCATGTTTACTAGCTCTATGAACCTGGGCAAGTCACTTAATAATAAAGAAAATGGCTAGCGTTTGTGTAACATTTTAATGTTTGCAAAGCACTTCATGTTCTCTCATTTGGTCCTCAAAATAACACTGGGAGGGAGGCGCTATTCTTATTATCTCCATTTAGCAGGTCAGGAAACTGACACTCAGAGAAATTAAATGACTCATCTAGGATCACACAGCTAGTTAATGTCAAAGGCGGTATTTGAACTCACATTTTTCTGACTCCAAGGCCATTCACTGTGTCTCCTAGCTGCCTACTTAACCTCTCTGTGCTTCAGTTTCTTCATGTGTTAAAGAAAGAATTGGACCTGATGCCCTCTAAAATTCCTTCTAGCTCTGAGTATGTGATACTATGTCCCAGCAGGTCACTGAGATAGAAATCTTCGATGGACAGTTGGAGACATGAGACAAGAATTCAGGAGAGAATTTAGGGTTAGAAGTATAGACTTGAATATGAACTGCAAAGACAAGATTATTAGACACATAATGGATTGGGATCACCAAAAGAGGGGGGAGGGAAACGAGACAAGAAGAAAAGGACGTTGGGGGGAAACTCACACTTCAGGATTGGAAGATGATTGATGAGTCAGGAAAGGAGACTGAGAAGGTGGGGTCAGAAAGGCAGAAGAACCAGGATAAGAACTTTCTAGAAGCCAAACAGAGGCAAATTCTTCACTGGGAGGGGCTAGATAGCAGTGTCAGTTGGCCAAGAGGAATAAACCAATGTGAAGAGTAACACAAGGCCATGAGAGGTTGTCCAGATCATCTAGCCTGGATTTAGCATCTCATTGCTGACTTAGCCTTCAAATGACAAATTACATTTGTTCCTCCATTGCTGCAGTCTCTCTCCTGTCTCCATTTTGGTGTGAGGTCTGCTATAAGACAAGCAAGGACAGTATAAAGAGGAACTTTTGATCCCCAACCAAAAAAGCATCATCAGTGATGAAACACACCTCAAGCAAACAGGGGACTGACTCTAATGCTGGTCCCTCAGTTTTCTGCCTCTGACCCCTCTCTGCCTTACTCCTTCTGTGCCCACCAGCATCTCTAAGCCAGTGGGATTGTGCCCCCTTCTGCATTCCTCCACTACTGTCCATGGTCCTGGTCTAGCTTGGCAACAATTCTCCCTCCCTCACCTTTTTTCTGGGCTGTGGCAAATGTCTGTAGTCAACGATAGTGGGGAGGTTGAGGAGGTGGAGGTTGGTGGATGGCTTGTGTTCAGGAGTTCTGAGCTGCAGTATGTCTGAACACATTCAGAACCAAGTGCCCCAAGTCTGGCACCAACAATGCCAGCCCCCTCCCCAGGTTGCCTAACAAACGGCAAATTGGCCAAGGTCAGAGACACAAAGCAGGTTAACTGATCAGGATTGGGGTCCTGAATGAGTGGTTGCTATGCTCCAAGCCTGAGAGACATAGGGAGTCCCAACCTCAATAAACAAACAAAAATTTATTTTAATTAAAAAAATAAAAGGTTTTTCCTAGCAGCTAAGGGAACATCCAGTGCTTGGTGCTTCTGATAACTAGAGTTCACAGTCACACTGCTATGCCATCTTCCTTTATGGTTTATTGGTCTTAAAAAGGCAAAGTCCCATTTGTAGATTCTCAAATGTCACCGGCTTTGCAGTTATGCCTCCGGTATACAAAGAAATTTTGTTTCAGTAAAAAGTAGGGGAGGGTGCAGTGTGGTGGACTTTAGCCCAGTGCAGTCATTGAGCAGGGAGGTGGTGCCATAGGGCATAGCACACTGGGTCAGCAGTCAGGAAGACCTGAGTTCAAATAAGACCTCAGACACTTCCTAGCTGTGTGACCCTGAGCAAGTCACTTAACCCTGTTTGCCTGAGTTTCCCCATCTGTAAAATGAGCTGGAGAAGGAAATGGCAAACCATTCCACAATCTTATTGCCAAGAAACCTTGACTTGGGGTCACAAAGTATCAGACACAACCAAAAATGACTGAACTCCGAAAAGCTCAATTCAGGGGTCTATGCTAAGCTCTGAAAGAATGAAAGTGAAATAATCCTCAACTAGCAAAGAACAACTCGAGTTGAATTCAATTCCACATATATTTATTGAACATCTGCTGTGAGATACATACTGAGGAGATAGAAGTGAACACTCCGCCCCTTCTAAACACATATGCACACATTCATGTGAATGCACACACATACACAGTAAAACATAAGCTTCTGGGAGTGAGCTCTGGCTTCAAATCCAGCCCCCTGTTTTATGCAAAGTACTGTAGGTGAGAAATGACAAGACGAACCTGAGAAATCCCTGGATCTCCACCCCAGCTCAGTGTATCACAGGCTGCATGACTTTGGCAAACCTTGGCTTCCTCATCTGTAAATCTGGGGCAACTATACTTTGATCACCTACCCTACAGGATACTTTTAAGACTCAAATGAGCTCATGCATGAGAAAGCACAATGTAATAAAGAAAAGCGCCATATTGATAATATTTCTTTTTGTTCCTGAAAAGCCAAAGGACCTCACTAACTCCCCATCCTTATGCCTATGGATCCACCCCTCCTCTCCCAGCCACAGACAGTCTGGATAGTTGGATAGCTCAACCCCTCCCTGCACCCCCACCTCCTGTACCAAGAGAACAGGCCCTCCAGTTAACCCCCACTATGCCTACCTTATCTTTTTTCACTGACCTTGCTCCCAAGGAGTTAATGATTGAGCAAAATCATAAAAGTTGCAATCAATAACCTCCGACCAGAATTTGAAAGGAACAAGCCCCCTATAAAGCCAGCCACTCAGGGCCAGGTCAGGCAACTTCTCTCCCAGCCAGTGGTTTGAGACAACATCCCTCTACCATGAACTTTTCAGGAAAGTACCAGATCCAGTCCCAAGAGAATTATGAAGCCTTCATGAAGGCTGCTGGTAAGTGCTTGAGAAAACAGCCTTTGGACATCGAATATTGGGATCAGGGGGCAGGAGCATTAGATTGGCTATTGTCAGAAAGGGATGAACTTAAAATACTCAAAGGGAACCGGCATAAGTGAAATAATCCAACTAGGGAGGCTCTGGGCAGGCATTTGGGAGTCTGGCTTGGGGGTCAGGGTGAAGAACCACACAATGCAGAGTTAGATCTGGATGTAAGCCGTGGCTCTGCTTACAATTCTTTCAGTGATGTAGATCGCATCACCTCTTTGCTCTGAACCCTGGGTTCCTCATCTGGAAAATGAAAACCGTAATATCCCCTACCTCCCAGGGCTGTCACAAGGCTCAACTGAGATCACTTGGCACTTAAATGCCTTCTAGCTCTAAGTCTCTGTTGTATGAACCAGGTGTACCTGATGACATCATACAGAAGAGAAAGGATGTTAAGGGAGTTGTTGAAATTGTGCAAAATGGAAAGCACTTCAAGCTCACCATGACTGCTGATACCAATGTTCGGGTCTATGAGTTCACCCTGGGGGAGGAGTTTCAGATGGAGAATTTTAAAGGAGAGAAGGTCAAGGTAAGAATAGAACTTAATTCAGTTTCGGGACATGTTATTAATT
Source organism: Trichosurus vulpecula (assembly GCF_011100635.1). Classification (NCBI taxonomy): domain Eukaryota; kingdom Metazoa; phylum Chordata; class Mammalia; order Diprotodontia; family Phalangeridae; genus Trichosurus; species Trichosurus vulpecula. The sequence goes on along the minus strand of NC_050575.1, from coordinate 405,672,867 downwards.
AAGGTGCCACCTGTTAGCCTCTGGGCTAAGCCTTGGAGGAGATGCAAACATTAGCTAAGATGTGGTCCCTAACCCCTGGAGCTTACCATCTCCTAGGAAGAGAAGACACAAAATATCTGTTAGTCATTATGTTGCAATATCCATAGATTAGATGAAAAGCTGAATGGTGTCTGGAGGACCAGAGTTGAAGTAGTGCCTCTAACCCATGTAGGCTGTTTTCAGTGACTGACTTGATTGCTACCTAACCCAGCCCCCTCCTACCTTTTCAGTCTTCTCACACCTTACTCTCTGACACATACTCTTCTGTCCAGTGACCCTGGCTTCCTGGCTGTTCCTCAAACTAAACCCTACATCTCTCACCTCTGGCATTCTCTCTGGTTGTCCCCCAAGCCTAGAATGCTCCCACTCCTCCACTGAGACTACTGACCCCTCTGGCTTCCTTCAAATCCCAACTAGAATCTCCCCTCACTCTTCTACAAGATATCTTCTCCCACCCCTTAGTTCTAGGGCCTTACCTCCATTAATTATTTCTGACTTATCCTGTCTAGGACTTGTTTGTACATATTTGCTTATTGTTTGTACATATTCATTTGCTTATTTTTTCCCCCATTAGACTGTAAGGTCCTTGAGGGCAGGGACTGTCTTCAGTACTCAGCACAATGTGACTCATCCTAGGCATTTAATACATATTTATCGACTGACTCACAGACATTGAAAGGAAGAGAAGAGAGGAGGAAAAGAAAGGAAAGGGCTAAGAGGACTGGAAAACAATCCAGCCACTGTGGTACAGAAGGAAGGAGTTCTTCAGGGAATCTGGCTTGGGCACTTATTGCAGTGGTGTGCTGGAGTCAGTTCAAATTGGCCAGAGAGAGCCAATTGTTAAATTTTAAGTGTGAGAATTTACCCCTCAGAAAATAGCAAACACTACAAATTAAAGACTGATTTATGGTTTTATTGATTGCCTAGTTTAAAGTGATGGAGAAAATGTTAACAATGCAGATTATACTCAAATATTAATAATACAGATTATAATGAAAATTTGACTGTATATTTTTTTCCTTCCAGAAAACCAGTTGTCAAACATTTACCAGTGCATCTGGATCACTCTCACTCCTTCCTATACCCCCAGTCCCTGGTGCTTCCCAGAGCTAACTCTTCTGTCTCCCTACAGGCTGTAGCACAGATGGAAGGTGACAAGCTGGTGACAACTCTCAGTGGAGTTAAGTCAGTCACTGAACTCAATGGAGACACACTCATCAATGTAAGTGACTGGGTATTTCTCTTCTACCTTAGGGGTGGGGAATGGATCCAAGAAGCATTTAAGTACTGAGGATACAAATAGAACAAGGGAGACAGTGTCTTCATGGAGGTAGAGGGGGGAAGGGAAAGACAGGTGAGGAGATGGAGGACTGGAGGGAGCAGGGAGGAAAGAGAGAATGAGGGAAAGAAAGCAGGGACGAGGGAGGGGAAAGGGAGGAGACAGGTGGAGAGATGGAAGACAGTATGGAGGAAGGAGGGAAGAAGGGATGAAGGAAAGACAGGTGAGGGGATGGAGGCCAGTAGGGAGGAGCGATGAAAGAGGGGAGGAAGGAAAGACATGGTGGACAGCAGGGAGGAGGGAGGGAAGAGGGGATGAGTTACTGCCCACCACCCTGTGTAAAGCAGAGCATGTAACATTTATTGCATACTCCAAGAGTGTTGGGTGGGTGACCCCTAAGGCTCCTTTCACCCAAACTTCCATGATCCTATTACCCTCTACCCCCAGTCACATAATCCTCTATCCCATTCCAGCTAATCCCCCTTCAAGCATTAAACCATTTTGGGGGGACATCTCTGTCATCCTTATTCTGTGAACCTTGTTGCAAATATTTATAATTTTACTGGGGCCCTAGAAGACCCCAAAACCAATACTCCCCAGGGTTCCCTCAAGAAGCAAGGACAGTCAATACAAAAACCCAGAAAGATTGCCAAACCTATCTCTACTCTATCTAAAATACTGGGGTTATTGACTGGTATGACATGCTGATATACTGGAAGACATTCCAGGAAAGACTAACTGGATTTCTTCTTGGCTTTCAGACCGTGACCTTGGGTAATATTGTCCTCAAGAGAATCAGTAAGAGAATTTAGACATGTCTGCTTTTCATTTATTTTTACTGAGTAAAATGGATACAATAAAATGTGGCCTGTTAAAATAAATCTGTCTTTGAATGACTCCACAAGCATATTTTTATTCCAGGTTTTATTGAGGCCTTTTGTTCTTACAGCACCACCATTTCTGAATTCACTGTGCCCACCCACCTCCCACTCAATGAGCCTCACCTTGTAACAAAGAAAAGCAATCAAGCAAAACCAACCAACATAGTGACTCCATTTGCTAGTGTATATACCATTCTGCACCCATAGTTATCCACCTCTCCAAGGAATGGAGGGAGCCAAAAGAAGTAAATAGTTTAAAGATCTTTGCAAATTACCATTTGCCTAAAAAGAAATGGTGCCTACTTTGGGGTTGATGGAATAAGTTGTTACCTATGATTTTAGGGGTGGCTTTTGGCTTATGGCCCCACATTCCTCATCCCCCTACCAGCACCATCATTTATATTTGCCTAACACTGTACCTGAAATGCCTAAGTGAGAATCATACCGACTTCATGCTAGTCATGATGGTTCTCCATTTTAGGTGTGTACTTTAAATGCCAGGTTGAGAAGTGAGTTTGCATTTTAACCTGCAGACAATGGGGAGCCACTGAAGACTTTTGGGTGAGGAAATGATGCAGTCATGCTTTGGTCACAGCAAGATTATTTTGGCAGCTGGGTAAAGACTAGATTCAAGAGGAGAGAGGCTGCCTGGAAGAAGAGAGACCACTTAGGAGGTTACTCCAAGAGGAGATAAGGCCCTGAGAGTTAGGGTGGGGAAAAGGGTAGAGATTCGAGAGAGGCTGCAGAGTTGAAATTGACAGGACTTGGGGATAGATTGACTATGGGGCTTGAGATGGAGGGAGGGAAGAAGACTCTGAGGTTCTGAATCAGGTTGGCTGATTGTCCTCAACAGAACAAAGGAAGTTTGGAGGAAGGGTGAGTTTAGTGGAGAAGACAAATTCCATTTTAGATGATTAACTAGATGAGAGGTGGCCTGGTTTAGTGGAATGCAGGGCACTGGACACGGATATGGATTTGAATGCAATCTCACTTCCCACATTTACTAGTTCTGTGAACCTGGGTAAGTCACTTAATAATAAAGAAAATAGCTAGCATTTGTGTAGCATTTTAATGTTTGCATATGAGGTCTGCTATAAGACAATCAGAGCCAACATGGCCGCGTGAAAACAGCATCTTACTGAAGGTCTCTCACAACTTCTATCAGATTCCTATAAAAAGTGAATGTGAACAGAATTGAGAGAGTTAGAAGCTGCTAGCAGTCTGAGTGGGGCAAATTTCCAAGCCAGGAGAATCCAAAAGTTCAACGGGATGGAACTGTAGGCTGGGAGAGTGCTCGGCGTGTGGAGCCGCACTAGACAGCACCAAAGCAGAAGCTGCTGCGGAAACCAACCTGTGAGACAGGCTGGGAGAAAGCTGGGTGCCCAAAACCGGCAGAGATACCCAGGCCTTCAACATAGGACGGATGTCTGTGGAAGTCATGAGATGCAGCAGCCCAATGCCACCAGCCATGAGACATCAACTCCTGAGGCTTACAGCCCAAAGGTATGAAACGCATATTCATGAACTTCTGGGAGACATAATGCCAGGTAAATGGCTATAATCCCACCCTCCCCCCCTTCCCGTCCCAACCCAGAGAATTCTTCAGGAAAAAAATGCTGAAATATAGGAGACAGAAGTGGGGATTCAGTGACCAAGCAGTGCGAGTTTCTGAGTCCCAGAGGGGCAGAGCCAGAAGGGCTCAACACCAGGAGCCCAGACATACCCTTGCACCTGCAGGGGAAGTGGCAGACACCAGCACAAACCACAAACAGCTGAGACCATTGCTGAAGAGCAACAGTGCTGGAGAGCAGCTCCAGGGGAAGAGGAGACTTCAGGCTGCCAGATCTCTCCCCCAAACCTCAGGAAACTGAAGGCTATAATACACAAAGCCAGTAAATAGACTCACAATCCCCAGAATAAGAAACCTGGGACAGAGAGCCTTGAGCCCAAAAAGCAGAAATTCACTGTAAAGCCAGGAAAAGGCTAACCAATGTGAAGAAGAACACAAAAACACCGAGGACTATTGATTATTTTTATGGAGACAGGCATGATCAAAATACCAATTTGGAAGAGGATAGCAATGACACGATACCCACATCTGATACCTCAAAAAAGAATGTGAACTGGTCTCAAACCCAAAAAGCATTACTGGAAGAGCTAAAGGCAGATTTTAAAAACCAAGTTAGGGAGGTAAAAGAAAAAATGAAAAAAACGCTGATGAAATCAAGTCCTTAAAAAATAAGATTAGTGAAATGGCTACGGAGATTCAGAATCTAAACAGAGAAAATTACACCCTGAAAGGTAAAATCAACCAATTGGAAAAAGGAGACTCAAAAGAAAAAGGAAGACAGCAACTCATTTTTTTTATTTAATATATTTAGTTTTCAGCATTGATTTTCACAAGAGTTTGAATTACAAATTTTCTCCCCATTTCTACCCTCCCCCCACTCCAAGATGGCATATATTCTGGTTGCCTTGTCCTCCTGACAGCCCTCCCATCTGTCACCCCACTCCCCTCCCATCCCCCTTTCCCTTCTTCTCTTGTAGGGCAAGATAAATTTCTATACCTCATTGCCTGTGTATCTTATTTCCTAGTTGCATGCAAAAACTTTTTTTTTGTTGTTGTTTTTGAACATCTGTTTTTAAAACTTTAGTTCCAAATTATCTCCCCTTGTCCCTCCCTGCCCACCCTCCCTAAGAAGGCAAGCAATTTATGTATAACCCTTCCACAATACTCATGTTGTGAAAGATTAACTATATTTTGTTTCTTCCTAACCTATCCCCCTTTATTGAATTTTCTCCCTTGACCCTGTCCCTTTTTGAAAGTGTTTGTTTTTGATTACCTCCTCCCCCATCTGCCCTCCCTTCTATCACCCCCCCCCCTTTTATCTTCTTTGTCCTTCTTTCCTGTGGGGTAAGATACCCTATTGAGCATGTATGGTATTCCTTCTTCAGGTCGAATCTGATGAGAACAAGATTCACTCATCCCCCCCCTTACCTGCCTTCTCTTCTCTTCCTACAGAACTGCTTTTTCTTGCCACTTTTATGTGAGATAATTTACCCCATTCTATCTCTCCCTGTCTCCCTCTCTCAATATATTCCTCTCTCATCCATTAATTTGATTTTATTTCTTTTAGATATCTTCCCTTCATCTTCAACTCATCTGTGCCCACTCTCTCTCTGTCTCTCTCTCTCTCTGTGTCTCTCTCTGTCTCTCTCTCTCTGTCTCTCTCTCTCTGTCTCTCTCTCTCTCTCTCTCTCTCTCTCTATATATATATATATATATATATACACACACACACATATATATATACATACATACACACTCACATATACATAAATATACATAAACATATATATATATGTATATATATATATATACACACATATATATATGCATATTCCCCTCAGCTACCTAATACTGAGGTCTCATGAATCACACACATCATCTTTCCATGTAGGAATGTAAACAAAACAGTTCAACCTTAGTAAGTCCCTTGCAATTTCTTTTTCTTGATTACCTTTTCATGCTTCTCTTGATTATTGTGTTTCAAAGTCAAATTTTCTATTCAGCTCTGAACTTTTCACTGAGAAAGCTTGAAAGTCCTCTATTTTATTGAAAATCCATATTTTGCCTTGGAGTATGATACTCAGTTTTGCTGGGTAGGTGATTCTTGGTTTTAATCCTAGCTCCATTGACCTCCGGAATATCGTATTCCAAGCCCTTTGATCTCTTAATGTAGAAGCTGCTAGATCTTGGATTATTCTGATTATGTTTCCACAATACTCAAATTGTTTCTTTCTGGCTGCTTATAGTATTTTCTCCTTGACCTGGGAGCTCTGGAATTTGGCGACAATATTCCTAGGAGATTTCTTCTTGGGATCTATTTGAGGAGGTGATTGATGGACTCTTTCAATTTCTATTTTGCCCTGTGGCTCTAGAATATCAGGGCAGTTCTCCTTGATAATTTCTTGAAAGATGATACCTAGGCTCTTTTGTGGATCATGGCTTTCAGGTAGCCCAATAGTTTTTAAATTATCTCTCCTGGATCTATTTTCCAGGTCAGTGGTTTTTCCAATGAGATATTTCACATTGTCTTCCATTTTTTCATTCCTTTGGTTCTGTTTTATAATATCTTGTTTTCTCATAAAGTCACTAGCTTCCACTTGCTCCAATCTAATTTTTAAGGTAGTATTTTCTTCAGTGGTATTTTGGATCTCCTTTTCCATTTGGCTAATTCTGCCTTTCAAGGCATTCTTCTCCTCATTGGCTTTTTGGAGCTCTTTTGCCATTTGAGTTAGTCTATTTTTTAAGGTGTTGTTTTCTTCAGTGTATTTTTCAGTATTTTTTGGGGTCTCCTTTAGCAAGTCATTGACTTGTTTTTCTTAGTTTTCTCGCATCCTTCTCACTTCTCTTCCCAATTTTCCCCCTACTTCTCTAACTTGCTTTTCCAAATCCTTTTTGTGCTCTTCCATGGCCTGAGACCAGTTCATGTTTTCCTTGGAGGCTTTTGTTGTAGGCTCTTTAACTTTGTTGATTTCTTCTGGCTGTATGTTTTGGTCTTCTTCATCACCAAAGAAAGATTCCAAAGTCTGGGACTGAATCTGGGTGCGTTTTCGCTGCCTGGCCATGTTCCCAGCCAACTTATGTGACCCTTGAGTTTTTCAGCAGGGTATGACTGCTTGTAGACTAATGAGTTCTATGTTCCAAGCTTGGGGGGATGCACCAGCTCTGCCACACCAGCACCTTCCTTCCCCATGAACCCCCAACCCGGACTGGACTTAGATCTTCAGCAGGCTTTTCACTCCTGTTCTGATCCGCCACTTCATTCCTCCTACCAGGTGGGCCTGGGGCCAATAGCAACTGCAGCTGTACTTCTGTAGCTGCCCCACCTCCGCTGCCCCCAGGGTGGTGGCTGAATTGTGAACTCTATCCCCTGTCCCCAGCAGCTTTTCCCACTAACCTTCTCTGTTGTCTTTGGTGTTTGTGGGTTGAGAAGTGTGGTAACTGCTGTAGCTCACTGATTCAGGGTGCTAGAGCACACTCCGCCGGCTCCTGGTCTAGTTGGTCCACACTGCCCATGCTGGGCTCGGCTCCCCTCGGCTCCCCTCTGCTCCCAGCTCTGTGCAGGATAGACCTTACCCAGAGACCTTCCAGGCTGTCCTGGGCTAGAACCCTGCTTCCCTTTGCTATTTTGTGGGTTCTGCAGTTCTAGAATTGGTTCAGAGCCATTTTTTATAGGTTTTTGGAGGGACTTGGCAGGAAGCTCATGCTAGTCTCTGCTTTCCAGTTGCCATCTTGGCTCTGCCCCAAGACAGCAACTCATTAAGAATTGGAATTGAGCAAGTGGAAGCTAATGAGTCTATGAGGCATCAAGAAGCAGTCAAACAAAATGTAAAGAATGAAAAAATAGGAAAAAATGTGAAATATCTGATTGGAAAAACAACTGACCTGGAAAATAGATCCAGGAGAGACAATTTAAGAGTTATTGGTCTACCAGAAGAACCTTGACAGTATCTTTGAAGAAATTATCAAAGATAACTGCCCAGAGGTCCTAGAACCAGAGGGTAAAATAGTCATTGAAAGAATCCACCGATCACCCCCTGAAAGAGATCCCAAATTGAAAACACCAAGAAATATTATAGCCAAGTTTCAGAATTACAAAGTCAAGGAAAAAATGTTGCAAGCAGCCAAAAAGAAACAATTCAAATATCATGGAACTACAGTCAGGATCACGCAGGATCTCTCAGCTTCTACATTAAATGACAAAAGAAATTGGAATATGATGTTCTGAAGGGCAAAGGAGCTGGGACTACAACCAAGGATCAACTATGCAGCAAAATTGAGCATAATTTTCCATGCAAGGAGATGGACATTCAATGAAATAAGGGAATTCCAGACCTTCCTGATGAAAAGGCCAGAACTCAATGGAAAATTTGATCTTCAAATACAAAACTCAAGAGAGACATAAAGAGGTAAATGGGGGGAAAACCTCCACAAACCTTATTAATCAATAAGGGCAAATTATTTACATCTTCATCTAGGATTATATATACATATATGTCAATCTTGAGAACAGTACAGCTATTATGACAGTTGAAAGGGATACACATAGACTGTTAATGTCTGTATAAAATAGCTGATATAAGGATAGAAAACATAATTAAGAGATGTAAAGGGAGGGTTATGGGAGAAGAGGTAAGGAGGTAGTAGAAAAAGGTAAATTACATCAGATGAAGAGGGACAAAAACACATTATAGTAGAGGGAAAGAAGGGAGGGAGAAGAGCAGTATTTGATCTTTACTGTCTTCAGATCCGGTTCAAGAAGGGAATAACATATTCTGATAAGTATAGAAATCTTACTTGTCCTACAGGAAGTAGGAGGGGAAAGGGGGATAAAAAGGAGGGGAGTGGTCAGAAGGGAGGGAAGAAGTAGCAAGTGGGAAATGGTAAGACAAGGGAGGGGAATAAAGAGGGAGGGTAAACTGAGGAAGGCGGCAGTCAAAAGCAAAACTTTGTTGAGGAGAGGAAGGGGAAAGGGAGAAATAAAAGCATAAACGGGAGAGGGGAAATAGGATGGAGAAAAAGACACAGATAGAAATTATAACTGTGAATGTGAATGGGATGAGCCCTCCCATAAAACGGAAGCAGATAGCAGAATGGATCAAAAACCATAATCCTACAATATGCTGTTTGCAAGAAACACATTTGAAACAGGGGGATACACACAGGGTAAAGGTAAAAGGCTGGAGTAAAATATACTGCACTTCAGCTAAAGTAAAAAAAGCAGGTGTAGCAATCCTAATCTCAGACAAAGCAAAGGTAAAGATAGATTTAATTAAAGGGATAAGGAAGGACACTACATCCTGCTAAAAGGCACCATAAACAATGAAGCAATATCATTGTTTAGCATATATGCACCAAGTGGTATGGCATGCATATTCTTAGAGGAGAGGTTAAGGGAGTTACAGGAAAAAAAAGACAGCAAAACTATAATAATGGGAGACCTCAACCTCCCCCTCTCTGAATTTGATAAATCTAACCTCAAAATAAATAAGAAAGAAGTTAAGGAGGTGAACAGAATTTTAGAAAAAGCAAATATGATAGACCTCTGGAGAAAACTGAATGGGGATAAAAAGGAATATACTTTCTTCTCAGCAGTACATGGCACATACTCAAAATTGACCATGTACTAGGGCATAAAAACCTCACAACCAGTGCAGAAAGGCAGAAGAAGTCAAAGCATACTTTTCAGATCACGATGCAATAAAAATTATTTGTCATAAAGTACTATGGAAAAATAAGCTAAAATTAATTGGAAATTAAATAATCTAATTCTAAAGAATGAGTGGGCCAAAGAAGAAATCAGAGAAACAACTAAAAACTTCATTCAAGAGAAAGACAATAATGAGACAACATAACAAAACTTACGGGATGCTGGAAAAGCAGTTCTTAGGGAAAGTTTTACATCTCTAAATGCTTACATGAATAAAACAGAGAAAAAGGAGATCAATGAATTGGGCATGCAACTGAAAAAGCTAGAAAAAAAACAAATTGAAAATCCCCAATTAAATACCAAATTAGAAATACTGAAAATCAAAGGAGAGATTAATAAAACTGAAACCAAGAAAACTATTCAATTAATAAATAAAACCAAGAGCTGATTTTATGAAAAAAAAATACAATTCATAAATCTTTGGTCAATTTGATTTAAAAAAAAAGAAAGAAGAAAATCAAATTACCAGTATCAAAAATGAAAAGGGTGAATTCACCTCTAATGAATAGGAAATCAAAACAATAATCAGGAATTACTTTGCCCAATTGTATGCCCATAAATTTTACAACCTTAGGGATATGGATGAATATCTACAAAAACATAAATTGCCCAGGTTAACAGAAGAGGAAGTAAAATTTCTAAATAACCCATCTCAGAAAAAGAAATTGAGCAAGCCATCAATGACCTCCCTAGGAAAAAATCTCCAGGGTCAGATGGTTTTACATGTGAATTCTATCAAACATTTGAAGAACAATTAATTTCCTATACTTTGTAGACTAATTGGGAAAATAGGTGAAGAAAGAGTCCTACCAAATTCTTTTTATGACACAAATATGGTACTAATCCCCAAACCAGGTAGAATCAAAACAGAGAAAGAAAATTATAGACTAATTTCCCTAATGCATATTGATGCAAAAATTTTAAATAAAATATTAGGAAAAAGATTGCAGCAACTCATTACGAGAATAATACACTATGACCAGGTAGGATTTATTCCAGGAATGCAAGGCTGGTTCAATATTAGGAAAACAATTAGCATAATTGACCATATCAACAACAAAACTAGCAGAAACCATATCTCAATAGATGCAAAAAAGCCTTTGACAAAATACAACACCCACTCCTATTAAAAACACTAGAAAGCATAGGAATAAACGGAGCCTTCCTTAAAATTATAAATAGCATCTACCTAAAACTAGCAACAAGCATTATTTGTAATGGGGATAAGCTAGATGCATTCCCAATAAGATCAGAGGTGAAACAAGGATGTCCACTATCACCCCTACTATTCAATTTGGTACTGTAGCAATAAGAGAAGAAAAAGAAATTAAAGGAATTAGAATAGGCAAAGAAGAAACTAAATTATCACTTTTTGCAGATGATATGATGATTTACTTAGAGAATCCTAGAGAATCAAGTAAAAAACTATTTGAAATAATAAGCAACTTTAGCAAAGTTGCAGGATATAAAATAAACCCACATAAATCCTCAGCCATTCCTATACATTACTGACAAAGCCCAACAGCAAGAGATAGAAAGAGAAATTCCATGCAAAGTTACTGTAGACACTATAAAATATTTGGGAGTCTATCTGCCAAGACAAACCCAGGGAATATATGAACATAATTATGAAACACTTTTTACACGAATAAAGTCAGATCTAAATAAATGGAAAAATATCAGTTGCTCATGGTTAGGCAGAGCTAATATAATAAAAATGACAATTTTACCTAAATTAATCCATCTATTCAGTGCTATACCAATCAAACTACCAAAAATTACTTTACAGAGCTGGATAAAATAATAACAAAATTCATCTGAAAGAACAAGAGGTCTAGGATGTCTAGGGTATTAATGAAAAGAAATGCTAGGGAAGTGGCCTAGCCATACCAGATATTAAATTGTACTATAAAGCACCAGTCATCAAAATTACCTGGTACTGGCTAAGAAACAGAGCTGTGGATCAGTGGAATAGGATAGGTACACAAGATGGAGAAGTCAATGACTATAGACATCTACTCTTTGATAAACCCAAAGGATCCAGCTTCTGGGCTAAGAATTCACTATTTCACAAAAACTGCTGGGAAAATTGGAAAATGGTAGGGCAGAAACTGGGCATAGACCAATATCTTACACCATATACCAAAATAAAGTCAAAATGGGTTCATGAGTTAGGAGTAAAGGCTGATACTGTAAGCAATATGGGAGAGCAAGGAATCGTTTACCTATCAGATTTATGGAAAAGAAAAGAATTCATGACACAACAAGAGATAGAGAGCATTACAAAATGCAAAATGGATAATTTTGATTATGTTAAATTGAAAAGCTTTTGTATAAAAAAAGCCAATGCAACAAAGATTAGGAGGGAAGCAGAAAATTGGGAGAAAATCTTTACAACCAATGTCTCTGATAAAGGCCTCATTTCTAAAATATGCAGGGAACTGAGCCAAATATGTAGGAATACAAGTCATTCCCCAATTGAAAAATGGTCAAAGGATATGAACAGTCAGTTTTCAGAGGAAGAAATTAAAGATATATAGGCATATGAAAAAATGCTTAAAATAACTACTGATTAGAGAAATGCAAATCAAAACAACACTTAGGTACGACATCTCTCATGTCAGATTGGCTACAACAACAAAACAAGAAAATGATAAATGCTGGAGAGGATGTGGGAAAATTGGAACATTGTTACTTTGCTGGTGGACTTGTGAACTGATCCAGCCATTCTGGAGAGCAATTTGGAACTATGCCCAAAGGGCTATAAAAATATTCATACCCTTTGACCCAGAAATACCACTTCTGGGGTTGTATCCCAAAGAGATCACACAAGTGATCTTGTACATATGTACAAAAATATTTATAGCAACTCTTTCTGTAGTAGCTAAGAATTGGAAATCAAGGGGATGCCCATCAATTGGGGAATGGCTGAACAAGTTGTGGTATATGAAGGTAATGGAATACTATTGTGCTATAAAAATGGGGATGTTAGGACTTCATAACAACTGGGAAAAACCTACACAATATAATGCTGAGTGAATGGAGCAGAACCAGGAGAACATTATACACAACCACAGATATATGGATTCTGTGAGTACTAATGCTGATAGACTTTGCTCTTCTCAGCAACACAAAGGGCAAAGACAACTCCAAAGGACTCAGGATGGAGAATGCTATCTACAACCAGAGAAAGAACTATGAAGTATGAATACAGATGGAGGCACACTTTATGCTTGCCTTTTTTTCCGCTTCTTTTTCTCTCTTTTGTTTTTGTTTTAGGGTTTTTTTGTGTTCTGTTTCTTCTTTCTCATGATTCATTTCATTGGCCATAATTCTTCACAACTTGGCCAGTGTGTAAATAAGCTCAACACGAAGTTATACATAGAAGACACATCGGATCCCTTGCTGTATTAGCTAGGAGGGGGGAAACAGAGGGAAGAAAATCTGGAACTCAAAATTATGTAGAACCGAGTGTTGTAAACTACAAAAAAGGAAAGAAAAGAAAGACAAGCAAGGGCAGCTTTACGAATAAAGAGGAACCTTTGATCCCCAACCAAAAAAGCATCATCAGTCATGAAACACACCTCAAGCAAACAGGGGACTGACTCTCATGCTGGTCCCTGGGTTTTCTGCCTCTGACCCCTCTCTGCCTTATTCCTTCTGTGCCCACCAGCATCTCTAAGCTAGTGGAGTTGTGGCCCCTTCTATATCCCTCTACAGCTGTCCCTGGTCCTGGTCCAGCTTGGCAACAATTCTCCCTCCCTCATTTTTTTCTGGGCAGAGGAAAATGTCTGTAGTCCCTGATGGTGGGGAGGTTGAGGAGGTAGAGGTTAGTGGATGGTTTGTGTTCAGGAGTTCTGAGATGTAGTAGGTCTGAAGACATTCAGAACCAAGTGCCCCAAGTCTGGCACCAACACTGCCAGCCCCCAGGTTGCCTAATGAACGGCAAATTGGCCAAGGTCAGAGACACAAAGCAGATTAACTGATCAGGATTGCGGTCCTGAATGAGTGCTTGCTATGCTCCAAGCCTGAAAGATATAGGGAGACCCAACTTCAATAAACAAACAAAAATTTATTTTAATTAAAAAAAAAGTTTTTCCTAGCAGCTAAGGGAACATCCAGTACTTGGTGCTTCTGATAACTAGAGTTCACAGTCACACTGCTATGCCATCTTCCTTTATGGTTTATTGGTCTTAAAAAGGCAAAGTCCCATTTGTAGATTCCCAAATGTCACTAGCTTTGCAGTAATGCCTCTGGTATAAAATGAAATTTTGTTTCAGTAAAAAGTAGGGAAGGGTGCAGTGTAGTGGAGTTCAGTATATCATAGTCATCGGGCAGGTAGGTGGCGCCATAGTGCATGGGTCAGCAGTCAGGAAGAACTGAGTTCAAACAAGACCTCAGACACTTCCCAGCTGTGTGACACTGAGCAATTCACTTAATCCTGTTTGCCTGAGTTTCCCCATCTGTAAAATAAGCTGGAGAAGGAAATGGAAAACATTCCAAGAACACCTTGAATTGGGGTCACAAAGAGTCGGACACAACCAAAAATGACTGAACCACAAAAAGTTCAATTCAGGGGTCTATGCTAAGCTCTGAAAGAATGAAAGTGAAATAATCCTCAACTAGCAAAAAACAACTCGAGTTGAATTCAATTCAGCAAACATTTATTGAATGTCTGCTGTATGACATATTGTGAGGAGATAGAGATAAAAATGAACACTCCCCCCTCCTAGACACATATGCACACATACATGTGAATGCACACACATACACGGTAAAACATAAGGTTCTTGTAGTGAGCTCTGGCTTCAAATCCAGCACCTTGTTTTATGCAAAGTGCTGTAGGTGAGAAATGACAAGACGAACCTGAGAAATCCCTGGATCTCTACCCCAGCTCAGTGTTTTACAGGCTGCATGACTTTGGCAAACCTTAGTTTCCTCATCTGTAAATCTGGGGCAACTATACTTTGATCACCTACCCTACAGGATACTTGTAAGAATCAAATGAGCTCATGCATGAGAAGGCACAATGTAATAAAAAAAAAGGGTCATATTGGTAATATTTCTTTTTGTTTCCAAAAAGCGAAAGGACCTCACTAACTCCCCATCCTTATGCCTATGGGCCCACCCCTCCCCTCTCAGCCACAGACATTCTGGATAGTGGGATAGCTCACCCCACTCCACACCCCCAGTTCCTGTACCAAGAGAACAGGCCCTCCAGTTAACCTCCACTATACCTACCTTATCGTTTTTCGCTGACCTTGCTCCCAGGGAGTTAATGATTGAGCAAAATCATAAAACTTGCAACCAATAACCTCTGACCAGAATTTGAAAGGAACAAGCCCCCTATAAAGCCAGCCCCTCAGGGCCAGGCCAGGCACCCTCTCTCCCAGCCAGTGGTTTGAGACAACATCCCTCCACCATGAACTTTTCAGGAAAGTACCAGCTCCAGTCCCAAGAGAATTATGAAGCCTTCATGAAGGCTGCTGGTAAGTGCTTAAGAAAACAGCCTTTGGACATCGAATATTGGGATCAGGGGGCCGGAGCATTAGATTGGCTATTGTCAGAAAGGGATGAATTTAAAATACTCAAAGGGAACCGGCATAAGTGAAATAATCCAACTAGGGAGGCTCTGGGCAGGCATTTGGGAGCCTGGCTTGGGGGTCAGGGTGAAGAATCACACAATGCGGAGTTAGATCTGAATGCAAGCCCTGGCTCTGCTCCTAATTCATTCAGTGTCGTCGACTGCATCACGTCTTTGCTCTGAACCCTGGGTTCATCATCTGGAAAACAGGGATAATAATAGACCCTCCCTCCCAGGGCTGTCACAAGGCTCAAATTAGATCACTTGGCACTCAGATGCTTTCTAGCTGTAAGTCTCTGTTGTGTGAACCAGGTGTACCTGATGACATCATACAGAAGGGAAAGAATATCAAGGGAGTGTCTGAAATTGTACAAAGTGGAAAACACTTCAAGCTCACAATGACCGCTGGTACCAAAGTCCTGGTCACCGAGTTCACACTGGGGGAGGAGTTTCAGATGGAGAATTTTAATGGAGAAAAGGTCAAGGTAAGAATAGAACTTAATTCAGTTTCGGGACATGTTATTAACTAAGGTGCCACCTGTTAGCCTCTGGGCTAAGCCTTGGAGGAGATGCAAAGATTAGCTAAGATGTGGTCCCTAACCCCTGGAGCTTACCATCTCCTAGGAAGAGAAGACACAAAATATCTCTGTTAGTCACTATGTTGCAACATCCATAGATTAGATGAAAAGCTCTCTGGTGGAATGGGGGCTGGAGGACCAGTCCTGAAGTGGTGCCTCTAACCCAAGGCAGCTGTGTTCAGTGACTCACTTGATTCCTTCCTAACCCAGCCCCCTCCTACCTTTTCAGTCTTCTCCCACCTTACTCTCTGACACATACTCTTCTGTCCAGTGACCCTGGCTTCCTGCCCGTTCCTCAAACTAAACCCTCCATCTCTCAGCTCTGGCATTCTCTCTGGCTGTCCCCCATGCCTGGCATGCTCTCATTCCTCCACTCAGACTGCTGACCCCACTGGCTTCCTTCAAATCTCAGCTATACTCTCCCCTCACTCTTCTACAAGATGCTTTCCCCAACCCGTTAGTTCTAGGGCCTTCCCTCTGTTAATTATTTCCAACGTCTCCCGTCTAAGACTTGTTTGTACATATTCGCTTATTCTTTGTACATATTTGCTTATTATTTCCCCCTTAGAATGTAAGGTCCTTGAGGGCAGGACTGTCTTCAGTACTCAGCACAATGTGACTCATCCTAGGCATTTAATACATATTTATCGACTGACTCAAAGACATTGAAAGGAAGGGAAGAGAGAAGGGGAGAGGAGGAAAACAAAGGAAAGGGCTAAGAAAACTGGAAAACAATTCAGCCAGTGTGGTACAGAAGGAAGGAGTTCTTCAGGGAACCTGGCTTGGGCACTTACTGCAGAGGTGTGCCGGAGTCAGTTCAAACAGGAAGGAGAGCCGATTGTTAAATTTTAAGTGTGAGCATTTACCCCTTAGAAAATAGCAAACACTTGTAGTTAAGGACTGATTTATTGTTTTATTGATTGCCTAGTTTAAAGTGATGGAGAAAATATCACAATGCAGATTATACTCAAATATGAATAATACAGATTATAATGAAAATTTGTCTGTATACTTTTTCATTCCAGAAAATCAGTTTTTAAACATGTACCAGTGCATCTGGCTCACTCTCACCCCTTCCTATACCCCCAGTCCCTGGGGCTTCCCAGAGCTAACTCTTCTGTCTCCCTACAGGCTATAGCACACATGGAAGGAGACAATAAGCTAGTGACAACTCTCAAAGGCATTAAGTCAGTCACTGAACTCAATGGAGACACAATCACCAATGTGAGTGACTGGGTATTTCTCTTCTACCTTGGGTGTGGGGAATGGATCCAAAAAGCATTTAGTGAACACCTACTAAGCATCAAGTACAGGGGATACAAATAGGACAAGGGAGATAGTGTCTTCAAGGAGGAAGAGGAGAGGAGGGAAAGACAAGTGAGGATATGGAGGACTGTAGGAAGGAGGGAGGGAAGAGAGGATGAGAGAAAGCAGGGAGGAGGGAGGAAAGAAGGGAGGAGGAAAAGAAAGGTGAAGAGATGGGAGACAGTGGGGAGGAAGGAAGGAAGAAGGGATGAGGCAAAGACAGGTGAGGGGATGGAGAACAGTAGGGAGGAGGGGCGAAAGAGGGGAGGAAGGAAAGGCATGGTGGACAGCACGGAGGAGGGAGGGAAGAGGGGAGGAGTTACTGCCTAACACCCCATGTAAAGCAGAGCATGCAACATTTATTGCAGACTCCCAGGGAGTTGGGTGGGTGATCCCTAAGGCTCCTTTCACCCAAACATCCATGATCCTACCATACCTCCACCCCCAGTCACCTAATCCTTTATCTCATTCTAGCTAATCCCCCTATAGGCATTAAACCTTTTTCTGGGGGCATCTCTGTCATCCTTATTCTGTGAACCTTACTGCAAAAATTTATATTTTTAATGGGGCCCTAGAAGACCCCAAAGCCAATCCTACCCAGGGTTCCCTCAGGAAGCAAGGACAGTCCATATAAAAACCCATAAAGGTTGCCAAACATATCTTCTAGTCTATCTAAAATACTGGGGTCATTGACTGGTATGACATGCTGATATACTGGAAGACATTCCAGGAAAGATTAACACTCGATTTCTTCTTGGCTTTCAGACCATGACCTTGGGTGATATTGTCTACAAGAGAATCAGTAAGAGAATTTAGACATATCTGCTTTTCATTTATTTTTACTGAATAAAATGGATACAATAAAATGTGGCCTGTTAAAATAAATCTGTCTTTGAATGACTCTACAAGCATATTTTTATTCAAGGTTTTATTGAGGCCTTTTGTTCTTACATCACAACCATTTCTGAATTCACTGTGCCCACCCACCTCCCACTCAGTGAGCCTCACCTTGTAACAAAGAAAAGCAATCAAGCAAAACCAACCAACATAGTCACTCAATTTGTTAGTATATACACCATTCTGCACCGATAGTTGTCCACCTCTCCAAGGAATGGAGGGAGCCAAAAGAAGTAAATAGTTTAAAGATCTTTACAAATTACCATTCACAAAGATGGCGGCTGTAAAACAGGGACTAGCGTGAGCTCCCCGCCGAGTCCCTCCAAAAACCTATAAAAATGGCTCTGAACCAATTCTAGAACAGCAGAACCCACAAAATAGCAGAGGGAAGCAGGGCTCCAGCCCAGGACAACCTGTATGGTCTCTGGGTGAGGTCTATCCCTCACCAAGCTGGGAGCAGAGTGGAGCGGAGCAGAGCCCAGGATTGGCGGCACAGACCAACTAGACCAGGAGCCAGGTGGAGCGTGCCCTAGTGCCCTGAATCAGTGAGCTGCAGCAGTTACCAGACTTCTCAACCCACAAACACCAAAGACAACAGAGAAAGTTAGTGGGAAAAGCTGCGGGAGTGGAAGGAGTTTGCAGTTTGGCTACCTCCCCGGGGGCAGTGGAGGTGGGGCAGCTACAGAAGTACAGCTGCAGTTGCTATTGGCCCCAGGCCCACCTAGTGGGAAGAATGAAGTGGTGGATCACAGCAGGAGTGAAAAGCCTGCTGAAGATCTAAGTCCAGTCCGGGTTGGGGGTTCTTGGGGAAGGAGGAGTGCTGGTGTGGCAGAGCTGGTGCATCCCCCCAAGCTTGGAACATAGAACTCTTTAGTCTACAAGCAGTCATACCCCACTGAAAAACTCAAGGGTCAAGTTAGTTGGTTGGGAATGTGGCCAGGCAGCAAAAAGGCACCCAGATTCAGTCTCAGACTTTGGAATCTTACTTTGGTGACAAAGAAGACCAAAACATACAGCCAGAAGAAATCAACAAAGTCAAAGAGCCTACAACAAAAGCCTCCAAGAAAAACATGAACTGGTCCCAGGCCATGGAAGAGCTCAAAAAGGATTTGGAAAAGCAAGTTAGAGAAGTAGAGCAAAAATTGGGAAGAGAAATGAGAAGGATGCAAGAAAACCATGAAAAACAAGTCAATGACTTGCTAAAGGAGACCCCAAAAAATACTGAAAAATACACTGAAGAAAACAACACCTTAAAAAATAGACTAACTCAAATGGCAAAAGAGCTCCAAAAAGCCAATGAGGAGAAGAATGCCTTGAAAGGCAGAATTAGCCAAATGGAAAAGGAGGTCCAAAAGACCACTGAAGAAAATACTACTTTAAAAATTAGATTGGAGCAAGTGGAAGCTAGTGACTTTATGAGAAATCAAGATATTATAAAACAGAACCAAAGGAATGAAAAAATGGAAGACAATGTGAAATATCTCATTGGAAAAACCACTGACCTGGAAAATAGATCCAGGAGAGATAATTTAAAAATTATTGGACTACCTGAAAGCCATGATCCACAAAAGAGCCTAGGTATCATCTTTCAAGAAATTATCAAGGAGAACTGCCCTGATATTCTAGAGTCACAGGGCAAAATAGAAATTGAAAGAGTCCATCAATCGCCTCCTCAAATAGATCCCAAAAATAATCTCCTAGGAATATTGTCACCAAATTCCAGAGCTCCCAGACCAAGGAGAAAATATTGCAAGCAGCCAGAAAGAAACAGTTTGAGTATTGTGGAAATATAATAAGAATAACCCAAGATCTAACAGCTTCTACATTAAGAGATCAAAGGGCTTGGAATATGATATTCCGGAGGTCAATGGAGCTAGGATTAAAACCAAGAATCATCTACCCAGTAAAACTGAGTATCATGCTCAAAGGCAAAATATGGATTTTCAATAAAATAGAGGACTTTCAAGCTTTCTCATTGAAAAGTTCAGAGCTGAATAGAAAATTTGACTTTCAAACACAACAATCAAGAGAAGCATGAAAAGGTAATCAAGAAAAAGAAATTGCAAGGGACTTACTAAAGTTGAACTGTTTTGTTTACATTCCCACATGGAAAGATGATGTGTATGATTCATGAGACCTCAGTATTAGGGTAGCTGAAGGGAATATTCATATATATATATATATATATATGTTTATGTTTATGTATATGTATGTATATATGAGTGTGTATGTATGTATATATGTATGTGTATATATACATATATACATATATATGTATATGGAGAGAGAGAGAGAGCGGGCACAGGGTGAGTTGAAGATGAAGGGAAGATATCTAAAAGAAATAAAATCAAATTAAGGAATGAGAGAGGAATATATTGAGAGAGGGAGGTAGGGAGAGATAGAATGGGGTAAATTATCTCACATAAAAGTAGCAAGAAAAAATCAGTTCTGTAGGAAGGGAAGATAAGTTAGCTGAGGGGGAATGAGTGAATCTTGCTCTCATCAGATTTTACCTGAGGAGGGAATACCATACATACTCAATTGGGTAACTTACCCCACAGGAAAAAAGGAGGAAGAAGAACACAAAAAAGAGGGAGTTGATAGAAGGGAGGGCAGATGGGGGTAGAGGTAATCAAAAACAAACACTTTCAAAAGGGGACAGGGTAAAGGGAGAAAATTCAATAAAGGGGGATAGGTTAGGAAGGAGCAAAATACATTGAGCCTTTTACAACATGAGTATTGTGGAAGGGTTATACATAATGATACACATGTGGCCTATGTTGAATTGCTTGACTTCTTAGGGAGGGCGGGTGGGAAGGGAAGAGGGGAGAGAATTTGGAACTCAGAGTTTTAAAAACAGATGTTCAAAAACAAAAAAAAAGTTTTTGCATGCAACTAGAAAATAAGATACACAGGCAATGGGGCGTAGAAATTTATCTTGCCCTACAAGAAAGAAAGGGAAAAGGGGATGGGAGAGGAGTGGGGTGACAGAAGGGAGGGCTGACTAGGGAGCAGGGCAACCAGAATATACACCATCTTGAAATGGAGGGGAGGGTAGAAATGGGGAGAGAATTTGTAATTCAAACTCTTGTGAAAATCAATGCTGAAAACTAAATATATTAAATTTAAAAAATGTGAAAAAAAAAACAAATTACCATTCACCTAGAAAGTAATAGTGCCTACTTTGGGGTTGATGCAATAATTTGTTACCTGTGATTTTAGGGGTGGCTTGTAGCTTATGGCCCCACATTCTTCACCCTCCCTACCAGCACCATCATTTATGTTTGCCTAACACTGTACCTAAAATGCCTAAGTGAGAATCACACCTTTAAATCAAAGTATTTTGAGTCCAAAAGCTCTTGGTTAAAGTGTGTGTGTGTGTGTGTGTGTGTGTGTGTGTGTGTGTGTGTCTGTGTCTGTGTCTGTTAAATGAGAGGGGCATTTTTCAAACCAGCTACAAAGAGTATGATCGTGAAAACACCAGCTGCAGGGCCCATTTCTCTAGTAAACGATGAGGAAGATTTGGGTTATGAAGTTCAGATCTGAGAAGGAAAGCCTAATTGAAGAGCAGAGCCTTAACTACAGGAGGGCAAATGGACCTGGCTGGGTCCCAGGATTCAAGAGGATGCCATGCAGTTAGCTCTGGCAATCCTTTGGGTGCATGAGAACAACAGAGCTATAACCGGAGTTAAGAGAATCACAGAATTTCAGAGTTGGAAGAAACATCAGAGGCCATCTAGTCCAAACCATAGCTGAAAAAGAATTCTCTCTAAATGATCATCCACACTTTGCATGAAGACCTCCAATGAGAAAGAACCTGTTGCCTCCCAAAGAAACTATGTTTCTCTTTGAGGCAGCTGGTGGTGTAATGGTTAGGGTACTGGGCCTAGAGTTAGGAAGACCTGAGTTCAAACCTTGCCTCAGATAATTCCTAGATATGTGACCCTGGGCAAGTCACTTAACCTCTGTCTGCCTTAGTTTCCTTGTCTATAAAATGAATTTGATAATAATAGCACCTTCCTCCCAGAGTTGTTGTAGGGATCCAAAGAGATCATATTTATAAGGTTAGGAAGGGTCTAGCACCATATCAATGTTTATTCCTTTCCACTTTTGGATTGCTCTAACAGGAATTTTTTTTCTTACTTCAGGAATAAACAAGAATAATCAGTTAAATTAGGAAGCTATGATATGGTTGGCTTGGATAACCTCCTTCTCTGTTCTCATTCTCATCCCCACCATCCTATGTGGCGGCTTCCTCACAACAACCACAACAACAATAATAACAATAACTGGTATTTACATTACACTTTGAGGTTAGCAAAACTGTCCCAGGAGGTAGATGCTATTATAATCCCCATTTTACAGATGGGGAGACTGAGGCCCTGAAAGGTTAAGTGAATTGTCCAGGGACACACAAGCAGTGTCTGAAGCTAGATTTGAACTCAGGCCTTCCTGACTCCAAGTTCTGCATTCTAAACACTGCACCACTTTGCTTAGGTGTCTCAGTATCTTTGTCTCTCCCCACCATCTTCTACAGAGCCTTTGTGCTGACCTCATTGTTGTATGATTGTGAAACCTGGGCAGTCTGCCAGCACCATGGCAGGAAACTGAGTGACTTCCATTTAATTGTCTTAGGAAGATTCTGTAGTTCACCTGGCAGGATAAGGTACCAGACACTGAGATCTTTTCTTGAACTAAACTGCCAAGTATTCAGAGTCTGCTTCAGAGAGCTCTTCTGGGCTGGTCATGTTGTTTGAATGCCAAATGTATGCAAGACAAAAAAACTGTTTTATGGAGAACTCGCAGAGGGCAAGCATTCACATGGTGGTCAGAAGAAGCAATACAAGGACACTCGCAAGGTCTCTCTCAAGAACTTTGGAATCAATTGTGCGACATAGGAGACGTTGGCACAGGACCACTCAGCACAACAAGCCTACATCAGAGAAGTTGCTATGCTCTATGAAACAGTGCAAAGTAAATGGAGAATGTGCAAGTTTGGAATATTCACCTAAATGTTCACAGGGACTATTTGTGTCTGATCTGTGGTACAGCATTCTGAGTTTGTATTGGTCTAATCAACCACAACTGGACACAGTGTAAGCTCACTCTAACATAGTGATGTCGTTTTGGTCCTCTTCGAGAACAAAGGACAACAACCGATTCTCCCCACACAAGGTTTTGTGCTATATACCTGAGGCACAAAAATTCTAGTTATAGCTCTGGGAGCCCTGAGCAGGCAGAACAAGGTGAGAAAACAGGGAAAGAAGGAAATTACCCAGTAGATGAATGGCTTACAGAGGAATACATCCCTTGGAACACCTAAGCAAGACTGCTCCTCAGGAAGCTGCCACCCAAGGTTGTGAGGCAGATCACCCCAGCCCACCCTTCCTTAACACTGTTTGAGCAAGTATGGTGAGATCATTGAATCATTTTCCTGACCCCTTAAATCACCCTCCACCCCATGATTTTTTTAAAAGAAACTTATCTAGATTTTTTCCCACAGGAGAATGAATGACCAAGCTGGTTAAAGTGGAAAACAAGGTATCCTCCCAAGCTCTGGGTTGCAATAAAAAAAGCTCACCCTTCCCATGGGATCGCTGCCAAAAAACAGGTTGCCCACAGGCTACCAGCCAAGTGATCAACTGCCATCTAGAGGAGTCCAAGTCCTGAAAACCCAGCCCTGGGGAGAAGGTGCCTTAGAGTGCTCTTCCAAAGCCCTCATACCCCCCCCCCCCCAGATCTGGATGCCTAGTGACCACAGCCCTGAAGCAGCTTCCACAAAGGATTGGTTTAAAGAACCCAGCCAAGCAATGAATAGGGAGCTAGGGCCAAGAACTTGGAAAGTGTGCAGACTACTCTTCTGTAAGATGTAAACCACTTGAGGGCAGGAACCATTTTCATCTTTGTCTTGATGTATCCCAAACTCCTAGGATGGTGCCTGGTAGAATACTTTGGAATCCCTCCCCTAACAAACCTCCAAACTTCCTGCTCATGTGACCCTTCTCTCACTCAGGGAGGCATCTGGATGATGTTTAGTGGATGGGAGGGTTATAATTAGAAGGCTCTCAAAGGACATTCACAAGGAGGGGAGCTGGAGAGAGAAGCAGGGTGTGTTTTTTTTTCCATGGCAAATCCAGCCAGGCTCTGATGGAATCCATATCCCCTGCCTCTGCCCTTTCCCAGTGGGCAATCCGTCCTCTGGCAGGGGTGGGTGGCACCCTAAAGGAGGAATTTTAGCTTGTAGATGCAGTTTGAATGTTACTTTTGGATTTTGTACAGGTATCCCAGGGAATGAGGCATATTTTAAATTAATCCAATAAACAGAAAGCCGGCCAGCTGCAGATCTTATCAGCTATTTTTACATTCGCCTACTCTATTCCACCCTCTCCACTCACAAGTATCACATTTCTGCCAGAGTAGCCCACTCTTATGGGGGAGGGGTGCACAGATGGAGGGAGTCCTTCTCTCTTGGAGAGTGTCCTGTCTTGCAATTTACAAAGGGCCAGTGGGAGGTGATTCGCTGGAAAACTCAGCCCTGGGTCCCATTCAATCCACCAATATTGTAACAAGGTCTGTTATGTGAAAGGTGCTGGAGATGACCAAGTCCCTGGCTTCAAAGAGCCTATATTGTACTTATATTCTAGAACACAGAAAGAGATTGGTTTATGTGGGGGGGAGTGTAGGAGAGAAAGACAGAGAAAGAGAGAGAGAGAGAGAGAGAGAGAGAGAAACAGAGACAGAGACAGAGACAGAGAGAGAGGATGAAAGACAATGAGAGAGAGGATGGGGGAGAGGGGAGAGCTAGGAGGATCGGGAAAGGTTTCCTGCAATATTTGAGCTGAGCCTTGATGGAAACTAGGGATTCTAGAAGACACACAGAGGTGAGGGAGGGTACAGCCTGAGCAAAGGCATGGAGGTGGGGAATAAGAAGGTCAGGTTGACTGGAAAGCTGATCATGTGAAGGGGAATCATGGTAAATAAGTAAGCTGTGGAGACAGGTTATGAAGGGCTTAAATGTCCAACTGAGGAGTCTGTAGGTTATCCTAGAGGTGATAGGGAGCCACAAATTCTCAAGAAGAGCTGTGACAGGTTCAGATGTGTTTCGGGAAGATGATTTCCCAGAATTTAAAACCATGACACTATTCCCTACTTATCCTCCTTCACTCTGTGCTTATCGGAAGACCTCCAGTGAGGCAAAGTATTTCAGAAAACAAGGAAAGAGGGAAGGAGACCATGTTTAAGGTGTGGTCTAGACAAGGAAAAGAGAATGTTGAAGACATATTTGAGTAACCCAGATAGGTCCTGCTATGGAGGGAAAGAGGAATGTTTTTGTTTGTTCAGTCAAACCTGGCTATCGTCCTACCTGTCCAAAATTAGGTACCGTGTCGTATTGCACTTTGGCTATTGAGATGATGGGCTCTATGAGCAAGTAAGTTACAGGGAATTTTGCTTACCTGAAATCCCTGGAGATTATTAATTAAATGGCCTTTCCGGTATCCTGGGACAAAACTATCTTTAAGGTAGGTCCATCTTGCACAGTTTGACTCCATATGGACTTAGGAAGCTCAAGACCACTGGCCTTTGAGTCTGAGGACCTGGATTCAAATCCCTGCTTTGCCACCATGTCATACCTGTATGTGACTTTGGTTGGGTAGGCAAGTGCCTTTGCATCTCAGAAACTCAGTTTCCCCATCTATAAAATGAGCAGGTTGAACTAGATATCAAGGGTCACCGGAATCTCAAAGATATAACTAGATTTGGGGGGAGGGGGAGGATCCATAAACTTGGATGGAAAAAATATTCTATATTTTCACCTACATCTAATTGATATTTATCATTTCTTTCAAATATTTAAAACCATTATCCTGAGAAGGTTCATAAGCTTCACCAGACTTATTACCAAAGGAGTCTCTGACACAAAAAGATTAAGAATCCATGGACTGCGTGATCTCTAAGGCCCCATCTGCCTCTAAAGTTGCAATCCTGTGTGGTCCTGTGAAGGCACAAACTCATCTATTGGATTGCATGCTCCTTGAGGGCAGGGACTATCTTCTGCCTCTTTTTGTACCCCCAGCACTTAGCGCAGTGCCTGGTATGTAGTAGGCACTTAATAAAGTTTACTGAATTGAAATCGAACTGAAATCCCTGGAAAGTTAAAATAGCAACAGAAGCCCTTGAAAGGAAACCCTAGGGCAGGCAACCTTCCTGATTTCTACCACACAATCAGTCCATAGGCATTTCCTGTCTATGCACTGAGGTTGGTGATGGTAGAGCTCCTTCTGGCTTGTATTACTTGAGTTTTATCAAATGTGTATTTCTTTGTATTTATTTTGTCTATACATATACATATATGTATGCATATGTGTAATATTGCATTCATATATGTATATATTTCTATACCTATATGTATAGAAATACACATTTATATATACAATACTGCATTGTAGATGTAGGTATATATGAATTCTAATGAGGCTATATGCGTGTGTGCATGTATATATGCATGTGTGTGTACGTGCATATATGTGCATATCCATCCATACGTATTCATTGTCTCTCTCTTTAGAATGTTCCTTCTTTCAAGTATGACTGGCTGTCAATAATGCATGCCATCTGATAGTTTTCTATTTGAACTAGTTATTTTTGCTAATTGGGTGATCAGCCAAACTGTTGTTACCCTGCTGGAGGAATATGTATGTGCTCTCACAACTAAATGTAGCACCTTTCATGTGTGTTGTTCACAGACACACACACACACACATACACACACGCACGCACCAAAGGGGAAGTGAAGCAAAGGCAAGGCAGGAGTCCCCACTTTGGAGGAGCTGCCTTGGGGAGGCTGCTTGGAGACAATGGGAACACACCAGACTTGGAGTCTGGAGGCGGGGGTTGGAATCCTGGCTCTGCCACTCCTTAGTTATGTGACCTCAGGCAAGTTAATTAACTTCCCTGATCCTCGGTTTCCCTATCTGGGAAATGGGCACAATAAAGCAGGACCTGTTTCGCAAGCTTATCCTGAGGACTAAGGAAGGAAAGATATGCTAAGTGCTTTGAACACTTTAAAGCACTCTATAAGCTCCCATGTTAATAATATTCAGGGCTGAAGTGGTTGGTAAAGCCTGGGATACAGACTTCACCGAGAGTGATACCTGACTGTTACCTGGCCTTGGTCATCCAGACAAAATCTCCCAGGGTATGGTTGCGGGTCCCCAGTCCCTGACCCAGGCAGACCTCCCTTCTCTCAGGATCAGGGACCTTCTCTCCTCTCCCTGGTTGAATCCCTCCCGTGAACGACTCACATCAAATCCCGATCCCCCTCTGGAGTTGCTCAGCTCTTCCCCATGCCTGCAAAAGGTGCCTAGTTTTCAATATGCCCCTCCCTCCAGGAGAGATGGGGAGAAAAGGAAGGGAGCAGAGTGTGAGCCTGTTAGAAGAATATCTGAGAAATTTGCCTGGGGGGGTGGAAAAAGAGAGAAAACCAGGTCTGGTTCTGCCCTGAGATCTAGATGAGAAGAAGGGCGACTGATAGGGTACAGTGGATAAAGCCTCTGGGTTCAGATCCTACCTCAGACACTGGCTAGCTGTGACGCCCTGGGCTTGTCATTTAACCCTCTGAGCCTCAGCTCCTCATGGGGGGGGGGGGTAGGATGGGGGGGAGGACAAAAAAGATAATAAAAGTCTGTTGTGACACTTAGCCGAAATCATGTATAAAAAGTATTTTGCATGTACATACCCTTTAACCCAGCAATACCACTTCTAGGGCTGTATCCCAAAATGATCACAAAAATGAGAAAAGGATTCACACGTAAAAAAATATTTATAGCAGCCCTTTTTGTGGTGACCAAGAGCTGGAAATCGAGGGAATACCCATCAATTGGGGAACGACTGAACAAGCTGTGATATATGAATGTAATGGAATATTATTGTGCTATAAGAAATGAGGAGCAGACAGACTTCAGAAAAACCTGGAAAGACTTAAATGAACTGATGCTGAGTGAAGTGAGCAGAACCAGGAGAACACTATACTCAGTAACAGCCACAGTGTGCAAGGACTGATTTTGATAGACTTAGCCTTTCTCAGCAATGCAAGGACCTAAAACTTTTCCAAAGGACTCATGATGGAAAATGCCATCCACATCCAGAGAAAAACTATGGAGTCTGAATGCAGAGTAAAGCAGACTCTTTTCTCTTTTGTTTTGTTTTCTTTCTCATGGTTTCTCCCATTTGTTGTAATTCTTCCGTGTAACATGAGTAATGTGAAAGTGTGCTTAATAGGAATGTATGTATAGAGCCCATATCAGATTGCAGGCCATCTTGGGCAGGGAGGGGGAGAAAATTTGAAACTTATGGAAGTGAACATTGAAGACTGAAAACAAATAAATCAATTGGGTAAAAAAAGGAAAAAAAGTATTTTGCAAGCCTTATCATGCTTTATAAGGGCCCTAAATATCTCATTGATATTATCCAGAAAAGAATCTTCTAATCTCATAGGAGCATAGGTTTCTAGCTAGAAGGGATCTCAGAGGTCATCTAGTTCAGCTCAAATTTTATAGATGGGGAAACTGAGGACCAAAGGTGTGACATGATTTGCCCAAGTTAACACAGGTAGTCGCAGGGCCTAGATTTGAACTCAGGTCCTCTGATTCCAAAGTACTTTCTGCTGTACCTTACTCTCTCATTGAGCTGGTGGAAGAAGGTGGGGAGAAGGGAGGCATTCAGGCATTCATTCCACAAGCATTCTCAAGCACTGACTATTAAAAATTAAAACAATTCCTCCTCAAGAGGCTTCCACATGCCTGTTTCAGTGCAGCCACCATTCTTTATAAGGTTCCAGTTCTCAGAGCACAAGATGTTGCCCAAACATGCCCATAGTCTTCACAATTCCATTGGAACATGAGGAATCACAAATATGGCCAAGTCAGCATTGGACAAGCCGACATTCCTCAGAATCACATGTTGTACTAACAAACAGTAGGTGTCAAAGCATGCTTGCCGGAAGACACATGGAACCTTGATTCCCATAGGCACCTAGCCCACTGTATTCCTTGCTCCCCCACCCCCCTGTTTGGAAGGATGCATCTGCCCCTTTTCCCCATCCCTTCAGCACCAAGTGTCCCCCTTGAGCATGTTCTCATGGCTTCTTGAGAAAGGTGGGCATGGCTGTCTCCGAGCTTGGCTCTGCCATGACCTGCATTTTCTGGTTGCTCAGGGTGGCCTCTCGCATCTTGTAGTACATGAACTCGTTCTGTCTGAACATGCGCAGCTCCATCTCTGACTGGATGCGCATGGCCTGTGGGGAAGCAGACACCCCCAAGGGTAGGGGAAGAAGAAGATTTAGGAAAGTCCCAGAGCTGGATTTCACCCAAGGGCACCTACCATATGGCCCTAGAAGCAGATTCTCCTTTTCCAGCAGATGAACACCATCCACACACTGCACTGGACCACTATAGGCTCCAATGCTATTCTACTGATCGTAAGTCCCAACCAATAGCCTACCATTGTGGGAGTTTGCTTAGCTGCCTGAGCAGTGAGTTCCTTTGTGAGTCTGAGCTTTGCCTGAGTTTAGGGGATTGCTCTCAAAAGAGAATGAATGTATGTCTTTAGGGATCCTCAAACACGGTCTGCTGGACTGCTTGACGCAGCTGGCTATTTTCCTCTCTTTCCACCTTTCATACATGGAAAATGCACCAACTCTAACTTCACCTTCACTCCCTAGCACTACCCTATTCCTAAAGGCAGGGAGGGTGTGGAATCTTGACTAGTGAATCAGATATGAAGCTTCTATTGAACCATCCCAGGGAGATCATCTCAGAATCTCCCCTACTGTGTCAACGTGGCAAGAGCAACAGACAACACAGTGCTTGGGATGGGGGAGAGGGGAGAAAGAGGAACCTATAGACCACTTGTTCCCTAGACTAGCCTCCCAATAGGTTAGTAAACCAGTCAGATATGTAGACACCAAAAGAATGGAATTGTCCAAGTGTCCCAGATGACTGTGCACGCCATGATCTTCAGGCGGCACCTGAATCAGAAAAGACCATGGTGGATGCCACACATGATCATGGCCATCCACCAAAGGCAGCTGGGGGTTGGGAACATAAGCAATAGCACTAAAATAAAAGAAAGCTTTGGGGAGATTGGATTGAGTTAAATACTCAACTCCCTGGTCCTGTCCACAGACTCCTCAGTCCTGAAATTCCTGCAACAATAACTGGTCTTCCTGCTCACCTCAGTTCCTTGCAGGGCTCTGCACACACACACAGGTCCAAAACTGGACTGGTTTCTCAGGCTACACTTGCTTCCCTCCAAGCTTGGCTCCCACCTCCTCTGCCCCAGGAGTGAGTAGAAAGGACCACCAGTCCCCTAAGCTATAGGTTTACTGAACTATGGTTGCTAGACCAATGCTGCTGCTTCAGGCTGAGAGAAACATCTCCCCTCTCTCCACCAAAAAATAATTAATTAATACCAGGCCCAAAATGGTATCTCAGAAGGCTCAACCAAGAGAATAGGCCAAGCAGGGGTAGGCTGGTGAATGTTTAACAACTGGCTTTTCTCCCTCCTTCTCCATGCCCATCCAAATGCAGGACATTACATTCAATCTTAATTATTAACCTTTTTCTCCATTGCTTTTTTAAGTCTACACCATCAACAAAACAATAACTCAAGCCTCTATTTATAGAATTTGCCAGTTTCCAGGTGTAAATGCTCACACTGGCTTCAGCACACTCCTTACTGGTCTTGTGGGATTTCTTCTTCTTGGAGTAGGGAGATCTGGTGATGGGAGTGGAGATTTGTAGATAGAGAGGTAAGTACAGGATCATAGAGCAGACTACGGATGCCACCAAAGTCATCTATTCCTAGAAGAGTACTTGGTACCCAGTAGGCACTTAATAAATGCTTGCAGAATTATTGTTGACTCTATCCCCCTGAAAGCTTTCACCCTTTTTGGTGCTCTGCCCTGGTCTTCTCTGCTACAATGGTCAATGATCGGTTCAGTATGCCCTGTCCTGACCCAGATGCCCAGGCAAGACTGTAAACTCAGACATCCATCGGTGAGGGACTTGAGCTACCTAAAGTGTGTGCCTTTCCTACCACTTACCAATGTACTTTGCACACAGTTGGCACTTAATAAATGTTTGAGAAGTCCAGAAGCTCTCTGATAAAATATCAAAATTGGTGCAGGGGATAGAGTACTGGGCCTGGAGGCAGGAAGACTCATCTTTGTGAGTTCA
The DNA here is from genome assembly GCF_011100635.1 of Trichosurus vulpecula. Classification (NCBI taxonomy): domain Eukaryota; kingdom Metazoa; phylum Chordata; class Mammalia; order Diprotodontia; family Phalangeridae; genus Trichosurus; species Trichosurus vulpecula. The sequence goes on along the minus strand of NC_050575.1, from coordinate 405,641,792 downwards.
AATCTGGCCTCAGACACTTACTAGCTGTGTGACCCTGGGCAAGTCATTTAACCCTGTTTGCCTCAGTTTCTTCATCCACAAAATGAGCTGGAGAAGGAAACAGCAAACCAACCACTCCAGTATCTCTGCCAAGAAAACCCCAAATGGGGTCACAGAGAGTCAGACATGACTGAAAGACGACTGAACAACAACAGCAGCAGTCCCACGTATGAGACTGCTTGGTATAGTCCTGGATTTAGAGTCCTGGGTTCAAATCCTGCCTCTCTGTGACCCTGGGCAAGTCACTTAAAGAGTCTCTGTGACTCAGTTTCCTCATCTGCAAAATGTATGGGTTGAACTAAATGACCTATGATCCCATTAACCTTTATGTGCTTCAGACAAACCTTAAGTCTGAAACATTGCAATCTGCTCTGGGGAAAGGCATTATTATGCCAACAGCTCCCTACATCAATAAGACCATGTCTTTTTCATGGATTCCTATGGCGCCAACTGCAGTCATGTCACCATTGAGCCTCGTCTGTTTCCCTGAAGCTGATTAAAGATGTTAGCTGAGGTATGAATGATCAACAAGTACTTATTGAGCACTTACTGTATACTGGAGACTGTGCAAAGCACTGGGCACACAAAGTCATCTCCTAGCATCACTTGTAGATGGTAGGGATTTTAGAGGTCACTGAGTCTAGCCCTGTCATTTTACAGAGAAGAAAATGGTGCTCCTATTACAGCATTTCAATACAAGCCATGCACTGGGTAGGTGTGGCAATTAGACGTTAGGGGGTCACCTACTTCCAGGTCCTTAGTGATTGGGTGGCTGGGTCCATGAGTCACCAGGAGGATGGCATAGGCTTTGCATATCATCCCATGCCCAGCCTCGATGAGCCCGGCGTGCCAGTGGGTCAGTCCTGCCCGCATCATGGCCATGCCCAGCTGGGCATTGTTAGGGTGGTAGAGCTTCCTGAAAGGGCACCGAGAAGTCATCATGTCAGAGAGGAAGTGTCTGCCTGGCAGTAACCTGAATCTCCCCTCTTTTTTATCAATACATCAACACGTTAAAAATCACATAGGAACTACATTTTGATCTGGTTCAGGCAGCACTCAGATGTGTTGTGGGCCACAGGTCGTGTGTCTGATACCTCTGCTCTGGAGGGAGATTCCTCATCATACCCTACGAAATCACATGACCAGGACCTATCTCTACAGGGGAGGCTCTGGGAGAGTCATGGGAGGGGGAAGGGAGGAAGGGAGGAATTCATCCATAAAGGTCTGCAGTGTTAAAAGGCATCAGGATGCTTTGGGGGTGGGGGAGGGAGGGAGAGAGAGAGAGAGAGAGAGAGAGAGAGAGAGAGAGAGAGAGAGAGAGAAGAAAAGAAAGAGGGAAGGGAAGAAGGGATGGAGAGAGAAGAAAAAGTAGGGGAAAGAGGGAAGGGGAGGCAAAGGGAAGGGAGTGGAAGGGAGGGGAGGGGAAGGGAGGCACACCCAAACCCAGCCCTAATTGCCTACATGTAACCATCCACCATCCTTTTGGCATAGTCTGAAGCCTCCTGGAAGCTCTGAAGGTAGGAGAGCACTTCGGAGGCGATGCTCAGGATACGAAGCACATGGATGTTGGTGTCCGCCAGGACAGGCTCCTGCTTCTGCAAACATTCTCGACATAACTTCACCACCTGGGACAAGGCATCAGACACTTCACTGACAGATACAAATGGAAACCTCCCCGGGGATGGTGCCCCTGGCAACTCGCTGCAGGGCCCCTTCCAAGCTGCTGTGCCCTAAAGACAATGATGGGGCTTCCACGTGGTTCTTGGCCTGTATTTCTTTCACTATGGTACAATTTAATTCAACAAACACTTTGGGAGCACAGGACTGAGCTAGATACTGAGGGGCATGCAAACAAACAAACAGAAGTGGTTTCTGGCTTTTAGAAGCTGATCAGCTACCAAGGGGAGGGGTCACATTTCTACAGCTCATCTTTAGCTATTCCTTTGTGCTCACCTGCATTGGTGGAGGGACTTTCCTCATCTGGGAATTCCTGATACCAATAAAGGCATGGCTCAGTCCCCATCCTGATCCTTTACAGTTGACAAAAGCACTATTTGTCCATAGGCTTGTAGCTTTGGAGCTAGAAGGGAATCTTAGAGGCTATCTAGTCCAACCCCCCCCCACCCCCACCCCACCCCTTCTCATTTTACAGACCAAAAATACCCTGAGAGACAGAAGTGACCTGTCCAACATCTCACAGCTAGAAAGTGTAGGAGGCAGGATTTGAACCTGGATCGTGGAGACTCCAAGTCTGGCAGTCATCCACTACAGCACACTGCCTCCTACACCTCCTCATCTGATCCTCACTCTGACATTAGGGAGCTAACGTGATTGTTGTTGTCCATATTTGATGGACAAAGACTCGGAGGCTCAGAGACTACTGATTTGTCCATGGAGGCACAGTTACTGAGTGGCTGGGCTGGAGCTCAGGCTCAGGCTCAGGCTGTCTGTTACAAGAGGCAGTGGTTTCACTACGACTCCATATAGACCCCAACTGTCTGAGTCAGGTACAGCTCACATCCTTGTCCTGACCTTCAAGGCTTCTTCCATGAACCAGCAAGTTGAATGTAAACTCTTTGAGGGAAGGTTCTTCCTTTGGGGGGGGGGGCGGGGTGAAGCTAGGTGACACCATAGTGGATAGAGCTCTGGGCAGGAAGACCTGAGATGAAATAAGGCCTCAGACACTTCCTAGCTGTGTGACCCTGGGCAAGTCACTTACCCCTGTTTGCCTCAGTTTCCTCATCTGGAAAATGTGCTGGAGAAGAAGATGGCAAAACTCTCCAGTACCTTTGCCAATAAAACCCCAGATGGGGTCACAAAGAGTCAGATACAAAACAACAGCCTTCCTTTTTTGCCTCTGTATCTCTAGTATTTACATGCATTCTGAGCCTCCCAGATCTTTTTTTTTAAAGAGGCCATTCTTTGCCTCATTTTTTCATTAAGCCTTAATCACTGAATGGGAGTTGCCTCAGTCAAACTGAGACCTGGGGAGCACCTTAGCTTAAAAAGCCCAAGGTGTTCCACTGTATCTGGGGCCATCTCTAGTCATCCTGATCCATATCTGGCCACTGGACCCAGATGGTTCTGGAGGAGAAAGTGAGGTTGGTGACCTTCCACAGCCCTGCCTCACTTGTGTGTCGTAGCATCATCTCCCCGCTGTTGTGGTCCTCCCAAGCATCCACCACAGTGCCTTTCATGTTAAAGAAATGGAGTTTTAAAATTGCTGTTGAACTGAATTATTCCCTCCCATAGCTTTCTGCCTTGGTCGTGCCACCAATATTTGTTGATAGTTAAGACTAGGAGGCAGAGACCCAAGGAGGTCAGTAGCAGCATCCTGCTTGATCCTCCCTGGTGACTGGTCCCTAACCTTGGGCTTATTGGGATTTCTCTTTGACAAATTCTGTGACTGCTGGCATGGTCCTCAGACCTGAGCTGACAACTGATCTTCTCTGGTTTCCCCAGATGGAACTACTAGAGGTATTCAGGAGAAGTAGCCCCCAGAACCAGCACAGCTCTAGGTAGTGGAAAGAGAACCTGGGTTTGAAGTTAAAGAATCTGGGTCTGAAGCCCAGCCTGGCCACATGGGCAAGAGACCTGGCCTCTTTGAGTCTCAGTGTCCTTATCTGTAAAATGAAGAAGTTGGACTGCTTGATTTCTGGGGTCCCTTCCAGTCCTAGACCTTTGAGGAAGGAAGGAAGGAAGGAAGGAAGGAAGGAAGGAAGGAAGGGAGGGAGGAAAGGAGGGACGTAAGGAGGAAGGAAAGAAGGAAGGAAGAGAAGAAGGGAAGAAGGAAGGAAGGAAGGAAGGGAGGGAGGGAGGGAAGGAGGGAGGGAAAGAGGAAGGAAAGAAGGAAGGGAGGAAGGGAGGGAGGGAGGAAGGAAGGAAGGAAGGAAGGAAGGAAGGGAGGGAGGGAGGAAAGAAGGGACGGAAGGAGGAAGGAAAGAAGGAAGAAGAAGGGAAGAAGGAAGGAAGGAAGGGAGGGAGGGAAGGAGGGAGGAAGGGAGGGAGGAAGAAGAATGGGAGGAAGGAAGGAGGGAAGGAAGGAAAGAAAGAAGGAAGGAAAGAAGGAAGGAAGGGAGGGAGGGAGGGAAGAAGGAAGGGAGGAAGGGAGGGAGGAAGAAGAATGGGAGGAAGGAAGGAGGGAAGGAAGGAAAGAAAGAAGGAAGGAAAGAAGGAAGGAAGGGAGGGAGGGAGGGAGGAAAGAAGGGACGGAAGGAGGAAGGAAAGAAGGAAGGAAGAGAAGAAGGGAAGAAGGAAGGAAGGGAGGGAGGGAGGGAAGGAGGGAGGGAGGGAGGAAGGAAGGAAGGGAGGGAGGGAGGGAAGGAGGGAGGGAAAGAGGAAGGAAAGAAGGAAGGGAGGGAGGAAGGGAGGAAGGGAGGGAGGGAGGAAGGAGGAAGGAAGGAGGGAGGGAGGAAGGAAGGGAGGGAGGGAGGGAGCAAGAAGAATGGGAGGAAGGAAGGAGGGAAGGAAGGAAACAAGGACAGAAGAATGGATTGCTATATTAAGCACATATTATATGCCAGGCACTGTGCTAAGTGCTGGGGATACAAATATAAGCAAAAGAAAGGCAGTCTCTTCCCTCAAGGAGCTTACTCTCCAATGAGGGTAAAGGGTGGGGGTTCCCTGGGAGAGGAATGAGCAGCTCGTCCACAAAGCAGAAGCTCCAGAAGGAGCTCCTCATCAAGAGAAGAAGGCAGGCCTTACAGAGGGTTATTCTAGGTTGAGAAGACTGCAGAGATGCCTGGACATTCCAGGGTGATGAGACCCCAGGTGCTGAGGGAAGTCTAGGATGAAACAGAGGCAGAGGCTTGGTTTTGAAGTCAGGAAGCCAATAATGAGGTAAATTTTTGGGATAGCTGGATAGTACAGTGGATAGAGCACAGGCCTTGGAGTCAGGAAGACCTGAGTTCAAATCTCATCTCAGACAGTAGCCGTATGACCCTGGACAAGCCACTTAATTTCTCTTAACTTTGATTTCTCCATCTGTAAAATAGGGATCCTGATAGCACCTATCTCCCAGGGTTGTTGTGAGGATCAAACAAGATAACAGATGCACATTGCTTTGCCAATCTCAAAGCATTATATAAATGTTAGCTATAACAGATTAGGAAACTGAGGCTGATGCAGGATTCTAACTCAGGCCCATCCCTGGGACACTCTCCCTCTTTATCACGCTTCCCTGGCTTCCTTCAAGCCTAAGCTAAAAATCACACCTTCCACAGGAAGCCCTTCTCATCTCTCTTAATGCCACCCCCTTCCCTGTGTCAGTTATCTCCATTTAATCAAGTGCATGGTTGGCTTGTACACAGTTGTTTGCTGTGTACATGCTCTTTCTCCCATTGGATCGTGAGCTCTTCAAGGACAGAGATGGGTTTTGCCTTTCTTATATACCTAGTGCTTAGCACAAGGCCTAGCACACAGGTGGTGCTTAATAAATACTTGTTGACTTAACTAACCACTGCACCACCCACTTTCCCAGTTCCCATTGACATTAACTATAGGGCTCCATGTTGTTGCCATCTAGCACCTAGGAAAGTGAGCTTTGGGATTCTAGATTAATAGAGATGACCCCATGATGGGTGCCTTCATCACGCCCTCTCTCCTATTAGAATGTAAGCTCCTTGAAGGCAAGACCTGTCTTTCTTTTTGCTTTTGTCTTTGTATTCCTAGGACTTAAGATCAAAGCTAGTTACCCAGTTTTGGGACAAACAGAGGGTCTGGTGGCCCCTCTATCCCAGTGGCCAAGTTGGGACAGCAGCCATCTCCAAAGGGACCTCCTGGTGGCACTTAGGTCTCCTTGGTCCCAAAAGGTATTTCAGAGGTTGGCCAGGTGGGCAAAGGAGAAGTCAAGGTCATAGTGAATAGAGGCCTAAGGGGATGAGGATCATGCCTAGTGCCCATCTGCTCCTGAGGGAGCTGCCATCCTCTACCCCCCCTTACCCCACCCTACCCTGTCCATTGGGAGAGTCAAGCTCTTACTTCATGGTACAGGCCTTCAGAGCGAGCCTTGTCAATCTTCTCTAAGGTGTCCTTGGAGAACTGGGTCACCTCCTTCACCACATCCTGAGAAGGCTGGAAAGGGAGAAGACAGATGAGTGGAAAGGTAACCACATTTCTGCAGTAGTCACAGTAAGACAGAATGTGTACCACCCTCCCCAGAGAGACCTATCCCTCATCCCTAAACACAGGGGCAGAGCACCTGGAATAGAGGACTGGGCTCCCAGGCTGCCAGCCTCTCTATCAATGCTCCCGACTGCCTCATAACTTGAGCCCTATAACTCTGGGAGCCACACCCCTCTCCTTGCTGACCAGCCTGACTCATCACTTTATGGAGCAAAAAATGGAGGCCAGAGAAAGGAATGACCTTTCTTCAATGACACAGGTAGTCAGGGCACCTGAAATTAATCCACTGCATTCCAGAGAATGAAGATTCTGTTATCAGGGATGGGCAGATAACATCCAAAAGCAACTGTATAGAATGAAGGCTGAGAGTGTCACCCTTGGCTTTCTCAGGGAGATTCATTGCTTGTTCTAGGGCTATTTAGAGTCAAGAGTCACCTTATGGAAAGGGACAGGATGTGTGATTTCCCCAGCAGAGGGTATTCTCTCTACCAACCCAAGTCAACCCCCTGTACTCCAATGGAGAACACGGAAGAGTCATTCAGGCTAAGTGAAGGCCATACCTTGGGGTCCTCTTTCACTGCCTGGAAGAGGTCATCTTTTATCCCCTTCACACAGTGCTCACATGTGCAGTCAAAGTAATACTGTTTCTTCAGCTGCTTCTTCCGTTCTTGGCTGATGTTGAGAAAGTCTACGTAGGATACAGTCAGCTCCTCCCCTTCTGAGATCTTGCCCAGGGCCCGAAGCTCAATTCTAGGTTAGGACAAAAGGTAAGACAAGAAACCCAAATTTAGAGACCTCTGAACAATGTCTGACACATAGTAGGCATTTAAATTATATCAGACTGGCTGGCTGGCTAACTAACTCTGTAAGGGTATACCTAAGGCAGTGCAACTGGAGGTTTGTCCTAGGGTATTGAAATTTAAAAGATACCTATCTGGGAGCCACTATAATAAGTAACTCCACCTCATTCTCACTTGAATTTGCCTCAATTTTATTATTTTCCCATCACAAACTATAAAGTTGATTTAAGGGTGCTTTATTGTGTTGCTTGCTCTGGACACCAAAATTACTAGTGATGGCTCCAAACCTATGGTTTTAAATTCAGGAATGCCTGGTGATCCCAAGGTTCAGGTATTAGACCCACTTGCCTACAACCTCAGAGAAACTGATTTTCCACACAAGAACAAGGATGACGCTCCCCCCCCCCATTCCCTCCCAACCCCGCCCAACACACACACTCCACAATTCAGGTAAAACTTAATACAGGCTCTTTGCAAAGGTGCTGATTCGAAATGGAAATGAGTCAAGAAACAAAGGCCATGTCTGTGCCCGTGAACTGAACCAATGGCAATTTGGGGTTTTTTTCATTGTATTAATAACCTAATCAGGTTCATTGGAAGACTATTCAATTTATTACTTTGTGATCAGGCCCAGACAGAATGGAAAATGGTTGGTGTGGTCATGAGGCCAGAAATGGCCTCCTCTGGGGTTTTACTGACAGCTCTGGGGGGTAAGTCGACTCTTGATTATTCAGGCCAATGAAGGAGAGTAGAAGCAGAAAGATCATTTACGTTTTGTTTTGGAGAAGCTCTGATTGACATGCTTTTGGCCCATTCTTGGCCGAGCCCCAACCTCAACCTCCACTCTTGACTTAGATCTGGTTTCAATCACCTGGAATGGCCAAAAGATCCCTGCAGATAATCAAACATGGATGATCAAGAGTTGGCTTCATTCCATTACAGTATGTTATTTGCTTTTATGATGTGCTATAATACACATGCCTTATTGGTAACTGAACACAGATTCCCCCTTCAACTGACCTGTCCTATCTGGACCTCACTACTAATTCCTTTACCCACCATTTAACCATGGCACCATCTTGCAGCGTAGTAGATGGCCTGTAGTCAAAGCAAAGCCCGTTCTATAACTGACATCCAGCTTAGCCAATCATCATGAGAAACAGCCCATGGAACTTAATCATGCAAATCGGCAGTGGCCCAGAGAACTGGAGCCTCAAAGGAATCAGGATGGGGACAATGGCTTGGTCCTGTGCCTGTTTGGTCTCCAGAAGCCTCAACGGATGAATCAGGATATTGAGAAGGGAGGGAAAGAAGGGTAAAAATTGGGCAAGAGGGCTTTAAAAAAAAGTCAGCATGACAAAATAAAGAGCTGGTCTTCTAGAAAGACCTGCATTCAAATCCCACCTCTGACACTAATAGGCTCTGTGACCTTGGGCAAGTCATTTAACACCTTAGTGCCCTAGGCAACTCTCTGAGACTCTGTATTGAAGAGAAGATACAGACTTCTTTGGCAGAAGTGTCCTCATCTGGGAGTTCCTTACACCAATATCACCAATCCCTGCCGTTATTGAACCCTATCAAAAGGCAAAGAAGAATAACACCCCCAAAGAGGGCATCTCTGCAACATGAGGCCAGGTTTCCCATTGAACAGCTAGCCCAGGAGCATGATGGGAAACGCCTAGCCTAAAGCAGGCAGTGGCTCATATACGATAACTGCCACTTGGTGGTACATACAGAAACCAGTTATTAGGGGTAAAAAAATCACTCAAACTGGGGTCAGTTAAATGCCAGGCTTCTGTGCCTTCCCCACTGCTGGGCTTCCTCCCAGCCTGCTGTTAAAAAGAACTGAGAGGGGATATGGGAAAGAGTTGATCTCCAACCATTAACAGTGGCTGAAAAATTGGGGCTGCGGGTAGTAGGATCAGATAAGAATTTACCTAACAGAAGTAAAAACCTTCCGCAGCTGGGTGTCAAAGTGGTTAGAGCACTGGACCTGGAATCAGGAAGACCTGAGTTCAAATCCTGTTGCAGACACACTAGCTGTGTGACCCTGGGCAAGTCATTTAACTTCTACTTGCCTCAGTTCCTTAGTCTATAAAATGAGGATAATCATAGCAACTACCTCCCAAGGTTGTTGTTGAGGATAAAATGAGATAATATTTGGAAATGCTTTGTAAAACTTAAAGCCCTACATGATCATAGTTATTATTATTACTGCTGTTGTAGTTGTTCTCATCACTTGTCTCGATTCAACCAAAATCCAATGGTTAGCTAGGATCAGGATTTCGACTGCTTTATCTCTGCTCACTGCCAAGGTCACAGAAGCAGAGTCAGAGGATGGATATGAATTCAGATTCGTCTGAGTCCAGGATCAGTGTTGTTTCTACTGCATTAAACAAAAGGCAAGCTCCTGAAAGGTGGAGACTCTTTTTTTCCCTTTCGTAACCCGAGCACCTCATACAGTGCTTTGCGCATAGTAGGAACTTAACGGAATTGAATAATTGAAACCAACTCAAACACACCAGGTCACAATTGTCCTACATCAGCAAAGAGAACACTAGGGAAAATCAAACTTCATCTCAATCATCAAAACACATCTCTGAGCTGTTTTACTGGGTGGGAAATGGGAGATGTCAGAGAGCACACCATCCTTTAGTATGTCAGTAAGATAATCAGTCTTCATTTTATGGTAAGCAGGGTTTAGGAAAGAGGTTCTTAACCTGGTGTCCATGGGCCCCCGAGCAGTCTGTGGATTGATTTTAAGGGCTCTGTTAACTTTTTAAAACATACTTTGATAACTGTATTACGGTATCATTGGTTTCCTTTGTCATCCTATAGATTTTATTTTGTGCATTTGAAAACATTATTCTGAGCAGGGGTTGATCCATAGGCTTCACAGACTGCCAGAGGGACCCATGACACAAACGAAGGTTAAAAACCTTTACTCAAGTGGTCATTTTGGCTTTCTAACTAGATCTTTTAGACCTGGGTAGATTCCATGCTTGTCAGTCAAAGGAAAGAGAGAAGTACAATAGGAAAGATGGAGGGGAAAGGATGAAAAGGCAGGGAAGGTCCTATGGTGGTTGGTGGAATGGAGATCAGTATTGTTTCTTCTTAAATTGCATACAAAATACAGCAGCCACAGAATGGGAGGATTTGGGGTTGAGCAGGACTTTGGGATAATGGAAAAAGGAACGGTGAATTTGAACACACGGCCAGCCTGGGAGTCTTGGAAAAGGACTGGTCCACAAGCAAACCAAGCAAGTGAGGGGAGGGTCAGAGGACAGGTATGTGCTTCGACAAGACTGACCCACCTCATCTGTGTGTGAAACATAGATTTCACAGCCTCATGACTGAAAGACAAAACAGATAGCGCAGGTGACTTAAGAGCAACCCCATCGGAAACAAAGATGCTCAAATTGGTCAGATACACCATGGTTAGCATGAGTGAATAGGATCAATAATTCCAGTCAGGCTCCCATGGTCACAAAGATCTCCCATCACCCCTCCTTCCCACACATTGTATGGTCATTTTACAACCTCTGTCTGCTTAGGTTCACTAACTGGATAGAAATCTGAGAGCCCAAATGTTATCCCCTTGGGGCTGGTTACAAGCATGATTTAAATTGGGTAGCATCTCAGAGAGAGAAACTCAGCCTCCTTTGAAACAAGTTTTGGGTAGCATTCACACTTGGAATGGGGAACTCGGAGGCACCCCTAGGCATGAGAAGGACATTCTTCTGGCTACAGAGTTTCCTGAGCTCATACACAAAGTTTCCCTCCACTAATGTCTGAGAAACCAGGATCAAAGCAAACAGCCTGGAAACAATGAGTGGTAGGTACTGAAATTGATTTGTGGTAAGGAGTGTTTTCACTGGTGGAAGTGGGAATAACTAGGCCAGCCTTTAAGGAGGTAAAGTGTCTGTGGATAGATTTCAGGGGCTCTGTTAACTTTTTAAAGAATATTCTGTTAACTGTATTTCAATATCATTGATTTCCTTTGTCATTCTATACATTTTATTTTGTGCATTTAAAAACACTATTCTGAACAGGGGTTGATCCATAGGCTTCTTAGATTGCCAAAGGGGTCCATGACACAAATGAAGGTTAAGAACCTTTACTCAATTTTTAAAAAAAAATTTCTTGAGTATCCTGAACTGGAAGTTATCACCACTAAGGGCTATAGAGCCTGGAAGGACTCCTCCTTGGTTGCTGTATTTCAATCTGTCATTGACATTCAGGGGAACTCCATGTGACAAGTACTTTGCCTTGGTGGTGAGTGGTTTGGGGTTGAGAGTGTAGACTTCTGGGCAAAGGGGCAACAAAAGGGGAAATGGGAGATGATGGATGAGAATTTTTATTTGGTTCCAAATTCTAATCTCATGCTCATGGGTGTGTTCCTCATGTGTTTTTTTTAAAGCCAGAGGTTAGGGGGGAGGAGAGGAAGGGGGAGAAAATTTGAAACTCAAAAACTTGTGGAACTGAATGTTGTAAACGAAAAGTAAATAAATTTAAAAGGAAAAAAAGGCAGAAAGACATATGCATCCCATCTGTGAATGGAAGGGATCCCTTTTAGAAAGAGATGAAATAGTAAAGGAACAATCACTCTAATAATCAGATCCATCATGATATTGGGTCACAGACATCATCCCTACCAGGTGTTTGCCATTTTTAGGAAGAAGGGAAGAAGGGAAACCTGCCCAGTGACTGCTGAAAAGGATTCTCTGTACTAGAAGAAGCTGTGTTGGCATCATTACTACTACCTGAAGGCAACAGAAATAATAATGTTCAGTCTTCTTTTGAAGTTGCTGGTTGACCTTAAAGAATTTGCTCTTAGATGTTGAAAATCAATTGCAGGAAACATCATAGCAAATGGCACCCCACCCCTGTCACCCACCCCAGGCAAAGACCTACTCACTTGCCATTGTTGAATATGACGGTACAGTTGGGCCAGCAGTCATGGTTCACCAGGCAGAGGTTGGGGAAGATGCCCACCCCCACGGCCTGAAGGCCCCTCTGGTCACTGAGAGTGAAAGCATTGCAGTTGATCTGCCCAGTGGGAGGAAAGAAAATAGCATATCACTCAAAGGCAGGGTACAATAGAGAACCAAGAGGGGAATGGTGGACATTAAAGAAGGTATAGCCTCTAAAGCCAAATCAAGGGAATTCTAGTCCTTGGCTTAATTTCATGTGGCTTGCAATCAAGTTATAATCATTTATTAAGCCCCTACTGTGTACCATGTACTGTGTTAAGTGCCAGGGATACAAAAAGAGGAAAAAGATAGTCCCTGCCCTCAAGGAGCTTACAATCTAATACAATTCATTGCAAGGCTAGAACCAAGAAGTGAAAACTGTATTGATGCCTAGAGATGCTAAAATGCAACACAATTCTACATTTTTAGCTGTAATGTTTCTGTGTTTTGTATTCATACTTTCTGTTTGGCCTGTAATAGATCAGAAGGTAGGTAGGTGGATAGGTAAATAGATACATCTTTTTATTCTGTCCTTTGTTTTTCTCTTTTTCTCTCTTCTTCCGCCTTCCTACAGAACTAAAGTTCATGCTTTATCATTTGATGTAATTATTGAATAGCATTTTATATTCCATGGCCATAATGTCTTTCGTTAAAGCAGAGGAATGGAGCATTGTAAATTTCTCCCCAAAACAAATTTAATCATCTTTATGTGATCATTATCCTCCCCGCCCCCCTCCCCATATTTAGCCTTGGAAAAACATTCCTCAGCCCTGTGCATCTGCAAAATTAGCAAAAATAAAGATGAGTATATAATCAACTGAATAATGAATTATATCTTTGACATTGTAAATACTGATAGAGGTATATATTCCAGAATTAAGTGTCGCTTTCTCCATTCATTCTCAGTAAACACCCTAACAGACATTGAATAAATAAAAATGAATTATTATTATTAGCATCATCAATGTAAACCTTAAAGCACCATACAAATACAATCAATGAATTTCCAAAATTGCTTTGGAAAAGAAGAGAATTTTTCTATTATCCCCATTTATTGCTAGGAGAATAGGCACAGACAAGGGAGGTGGCTCATGGGTCCAAAGCCCTCTCAGTGAACTGAGACCCACTGTCCCTGGAATCTCTGCCCAGCAGCTGGTACGAGCGTCCTTGTCTAGCTGGTTCCTGTCCCCGTCGTGATGGGAAACTGAATAGTAGCCTTTGGTTTGTCCTGTGCTGTGTCCTATCCTGTGTCCTTGGTTCTCATGACTTCCGAGTTGCACCTTCCATCCCCCAGGTCAGGGGTTCTTAATCATTTCTGTGGTCAAGTCGACCTTTGGAAGGCTGGTGGAGCCTGTGGATCCTTCTCGGTAGTTTTTTTTAAGTTAATAAAATAAAATATATAAGATTACAAAGGAATGAATTATACTAAAATAGTTGTTTATCTACTTGTCTATCTGTCCATCTATCTGTCTATGTTTAAAGTTTATACACCCCAGGCTAAGACTTCCTGCCCTAGGTCAGGTTATAGCTAACTGTGAAGGCAAGATGTATTTTCCTAATCATCATGCTAGGGAAAAGATGGCCATGACCATGACTGGGGCAAATCCAGAAAGTAGGAGGGAAATAATCCACCGAGCACCCATCACAGCTGACCGATGATGGCCTTTTGTCTTTCTCCAACCTTCCCAAGCTCCACATGCCCCCTCCCCTCTCCAAGACCTGATCTGGGAGCCTCTGAGGCCCAGGGTTCTCAGTGTACCTTCTCAGTTTGGCGATCACAACTGATGCCAGGGGATTTCATTTTCCTTTTTTCCTTTATGAGAAACTCAGCATTTTGGCCCCTGGGATTTGTCATGCCCTTTAATTTTGTGTCCTCGTGCCCAGAAACTAAAGTGGGGAGGAGGGAGGGAGGGAGATGTGAGCAACAGGTGCTTCAAAAGAAGCCAGAATCAGCTGGCAGGAGAGAGGAGTGAGGAGGCTGTCAGGGACTGGGGCGGGGAGCAAGGATCTTTACGGGTGCAGCACAGAATGATCCCCTGGCTTTGTTACAAGCAGAGAAACCATCAAGGAATCTCATGGCTTCTTTCATTAGGGGGAAGAGGAGGAGGAGGAGGAGGAGGAAGGGGAAGGAGATGAGGAGGGGAAGGGGGAGGAGGGGGTAGGAGAATGGGATAGGGAGATGGGGAAAAGGGGATAGGGAAGGGGAAGGAGGGGTAAGAGGAGAGGGAGAAGAGAGGGTGGGGGAGAGGGGGAAGGGAACCAAGGGGAGCAAGGGAAATGGGAAGGGGGGTCAGGTTCCCATACCACTCCGAATATATGTGAGATATACTGCATGCTGAATTGCTGGCTCTGGGGGGGCCAGAAGTTCAAAAAGCTGTCCACATCCATTCGAAGGTCTTTCTGCTCCTCTTCCCCAAAATTGTCCACATGATTCTGCAGGTCGTCAACGGAGACCAAGCAACCCTCCGTGAGTCCAGTGCCCTCTCTCTCTATCCGCCACATGATTCTGGCCGCCAGCCTATGGAGGATGATGATGATAAAAATGATGATGATGGCAGTGATGAGGGGACTGGTAACTGATGTGGATGTGGTACTATGAGGTTTGTGAAGCACTTCAAACACATTATTTCATTTGATCCTCACAGAAGCCCTGGGAGACAAGTGCCACCAATATTATTGTCCCATTTCACAGATGAATCAATCAATAAACATTTATCAAGTGTCTCTGTGCCAGGCACTGTGCTAAGCACCAGGGACGCAAAGAGAGGCAAAGGACAGTTCCAGACCTCGAGTAGCTTACAATCTAAAATGAGGTTGGGGCTCAAAGTTACTAAGTGTCTAAGGCTGGATTCAAACCCAAGTTTTAGGATCAAAAAAGTAGAGCTGGAAAGGACCTTAAAGACCAGTAAGTTCAGCTCCCTCATTTTACAGTTAAGGAAACTGAGAAGAAAGATTTAAGTCTTCTCGGCTCCAAGTTCAGCACACAGCCCACTATATTGGGCTGCCTTTCACCAGGGAACACAAGGATCCTAGGGGGATATTTAGGTAAATCACAGGTTGGAAGAACCCACAAAAAAACCAACCCAGAATCACCTACTGGTCCCTTCAGTTTGGGATTCTGTCTCTGGCAGGTCTTGGGAGGCCTGGCCGAGTGGGAAGATGTAGGGCTGTCCCCTGGCACATCCACCACCAAGGTTACAACCCAAACATCCAAGGTTCACTTCATAATTCACCATGGATCTGTCCTCTGGGCATTTATCTAGACTTTACAAAAATTGATTTCAATTTTCAGCACCCAATAGACCTCTTAAGATTCAATATAATTCAATAAACATTTGAGTGTTTACTTTGTGCCACACATGTGCTAAGAGCTAGAAAGTAGAAGAAAACAGCCTGGGTATCTCGAGCTGTCTTGCTGCCAACAAGACTTCAGGTGTAAAAGGGGGAAACCATGTGGCTTCTCTTACCTGAGGTGTTTCCTGATCCCTGCCACCCCCAGGTACTTGTGCCTGCCCCAGTGACTACACCATTCCCTAGAGTTACTTATGATGGATACATGTGATTTTCCCCAAGAGAATGTAACAATGACTGTTTCAGTTTTGTCTTTGCTCAGCTCTTTGCATGGAGCCTGATCATAATAGGAGCTTAATAAATACTTGTTGATTGATTGAACACACACAACTCACACTCACACACACACACATATACACACACAACTCACACTCGCACACACACATACACACACTCTCTCACACACACATAAATACACACTCTCTCTCGTACACACACACACTGTCACATGGGGATGGGACTTTGAAAATCAATGAATCTATCAAATGTGCATACCCATCTTGGACCTGTGGGCAAGATCAGGGCATAACAAGGAAATTCCAGGGACCTCCTTTATACCCTTGGGCAACTTTTAAGTCTTTAATCCTAGTTTTGGCACCTTTGAGGCCACAACAGCACCTGGCATGCTTTTCCCAATCTTTCCCTCCACCCTGAAATCCAATGAGTATTTTTTAGTCCCAAACCTTGGTCCTTGGCTGATGAAAAAAGACCTGGAATCCTGGGATAAGAAACTGATGTGACTGATAGGGGTAGGGTTTGGTTGTTTATGGGCAGGGAGGGAGTATGAGATCCAGGGGTTTTTTTTGGGGGGTCCCCTCCCTCTGTCAGGTGGGCTCTCTCCCCACTACCGGTTTCACCCTCTCTCCTCACTTTTAAAAGGTTAAGTCTGACTGTTTGTTTCCCAGAGGCTGAGTCCAAGTTCAAGGTTCATTGATTGAATGGGTAGTAGTTACAGTTAATTCCTGGAAGCGAGTTGAGGGAATAGGGGAAAGGCGGGTCCATATGTTGTAACTAAGGGCTGTGCTCTCAGGTGATCAGGAACAACGTGATTTGACAGGCTGAAGCCAGAACTCCTGAGTTCTATCTACCTCAACCATTCACTTCAAGTCCCTTTTGCAATCCTGTCTGCCTGTGAAGGCAGTTAGTGCCTCACTTCCCAACAGTTGTACTCAGTTTGACATTTATCAGGTACCTATATGTGCAAAGCCCAGTACTAGCAATAGCAATTTCCCACCTCCCCACCTTTATACAAGTAGCCACCCCTCATAGAAGTCTTCTCGCTCATAGAAGTCCAAGATACTTGAAGTACAGCTCAGTGGCTACCTCCTCCATTCAGACTCCCACATGAGGGCTTTCCTGATCCTCCTAGTCATTAGCACTCTCTCCCTCCTGAAATGCCATTGCACAGAGTTTCTGCTAAAGAGAAGCAGTGTTGCCTAGTGGATGGGGGGGCAGGATTCAAACCCAAGCCCTGATTCCAAAGCTAAGATTCTTTCCACTATGGCTACAGTGAGTGGGGGGAAGAAACAATATAGGCAGCAGAAATAATATAATAATGACACCAGCTGATGTTTATGTAATTCCTTCATGAGCCTTATCTCATTTGAGCCTTGCAATAACCCACAGACGGAGGTTCTACTTCCCTATTTCACAGGTAAGGAAACTGAGGCGAAGAGGAGTGATATGACACAGTGACACAGTTGGTTAAGTGTCAGAGGCAGGATTTGAACCCAAGTATTTGGCATTCTTTCCAAACCGCATCTCTTGAATAACCCTGCAGGAGTTTGAACCTTGTGCTGTGAGCAGAGAACCATGTGATTCCTGAACCATGTGGGCCTCCCAGCCTCACCTACTAACCCTGTCTGCTGACATGATACCTAGGGTGGGGGGTGGCTCCTAGCCTGAGATCAATCCCACCCTGGAAGGTAGATTTTCCCTAGAGAGCTACCAGTCATATTCTAGTTTCATTAGCAGTCAGGGGCTATGAATAGAAAGAAGCCATTCCTAAAGATTCCAGTTACCTTGGATCCAAACCAACAAGAACACGGAGTCCAGGGGAGAGGGGGAGGTGTGACACCAAAAAGGAGCCACGGACTATAGACCCAGAAGAGCCAGAAAGCTAGGGAAGTAGGTGCAGGAGAGCTCGCTACCCTTCATCTTCCTAAGGAGAACCCTTCTTGTGCACTGGGCAGATTGTAAGAACTCTCCACCAGTTTGGGGGCAGAGGGTAGAGCTGGCATGGACTGGGGGGCTGGAAATGAGTGTGTGCCTCCCAGCCAGCCCTTGACTTTGGTGTGAGATGCCCATGTTGGGAGATGTATTTCTACCTAGGTATGGGCCTGGATCCAGCACCTACAGGCTCTGTACCATTTCTCCCCTCCCATAATCCCTTCCATATTAATCCTGGATACACTGTATCAACAACTCTCAAAGTCTGGTCAGAAGCCTGAGACCCTTTCAGGGGAGCAGACAAAGTTAAAATTATTTTTACAATAATACTAAGATGTTTTAATTTCTAGCTCATACTATCAAGATATTATCATATTATTTTTATTATATTGTTCAGTCATTTTCAGTCGTGTCCAACTTTTTGTGACTCCACTTGAGGTTTTCTTGGCAAAGATAACTAGAGTCATTTGCCATTTCTTTCTTCAGCTCATTTTACATATGAGGAAACTGAGGCAAACAGGATTAAGTGACTTGCCCAGGGTCACACAGCTGGCATAGCCTTTAGGATAAAATACAATTCCTCTGGCATTAAAAGCCCTCCTCAATCTGAATCTGGCCTCTCTCTCAAGAATGGTTCCACATTTCTCCCTTTCATGCTCCCTATATTCCAACCACATTGGCCTGTTAGCTGTTCTCCATATGTGTCACCACGGGCATTCCAAGATTCCATCTCCTGCTTCTCGATGTGCCCTATTCCTGGAATTCTTGGCTTCTTTCAAAAGTCAGCTGTGATGTCACTTCCTACAGGGAACCTATCCTGATCCCCTCAATTCCTAGTGCTTTCCACCAGAAATTACTTTGTATTTATCTGTATTATTCATTGTGTAATTATTTATCTGTGTACGTGCTATCCTCCACCCCCACACCCCCACAGAATGTCAGCTCTGTCTTAGTACCCCCAGCATCTGGCACAGGGCTGGGCATACAGCTGGGGCTTAGTAGGTATTTGCTCACTTTCAATAGGCCAGATGCCTGATTTTTTTGAGACTGTGGGACCCATGGGCCCACACTTATTTTCAAGGCTTCCATCTCCCAATCCAGGGTTGCTGGCACCCAGCAGTACTCATTACGGCTCAAATACCACCACCCCCTGGGTCCCATGTCACCTCTGCCTCAGCTCTGACCTGATGTTTTCACTGGGTGGCTTCCCATGCTTTTTGATGGCTGCGCACTCATTCTTGTGGTTCAGCCAGGCATCCTTTTGGCAGGTCCGATCACAATAGTGGGCGAACTTACACTGCCCACATCGCTGGAGCTTCTCCTGCCTTTTAAAGCAAGTGTGGCACACGACCTGGGTGAAGCTGGAAAAAGAAAAAAGAATCAGCAGGGGAAAGTCCTGTGCCAGGAGATGCCAGCCCTGGGGATAGCCAATGTCCAGATGGGTACAAGGTGGGTAGAGAGATGGAAGACCTCTCACTCCCTAACCCATGCTATCTGATTCATGGGAACAAATAAACCCAGGGAGCAATAGCTTGGTGCCTTAGTATAGTCAGTAGTATGGTCAGACTTAAGATGACACAGTAGCATGGTGACTCAGTAGTATGGTCAGATTTAAGGTGACCCCAGAGAGATGCGCAGCGTGTGACCTGAATGAGTCATTTAGCCAATTGGCACCAATCTAGTGGCAACTCTAGAGTGCAGTCTCTAAGACTGTACGACAATGTGCATCAGCAGAGAGAGTTTCTATGCTCATCAAGGTCTAGATCGGACAAAACAAATCAAACCTCCCGGACTGGGGGTGTGGGAGTGAATGGGACATATATACTATACAGGAGGGACTGAAAGATTTTATGCAGTTTTAAGCATTGATAAGGTTTGACAAACTTTAAAACTGCACTAATACTTTTGGGACACCCCGTATTATATACATATTTATGCTACATATTATATAAATGTGCATATAGTTATGCATTATATAAAATACATATATAATATATACCTATTATACATGTGGTAAAAATAAAATAACATTCCATAACATGTTATGTTACATGCCATTTACATAATAATAATTGCTAGCATTTATATATGTGCCAGGCACTATGCTAAGCACTTTATAAATATTATATCATTTTATCTTCACGACAAGCCTGTGGACACATTTAGGTGCTATTATAATCAGCATTTTACAGATGAGAAAATGGAGGCAAACAGAGTTATGTGACTTGCCCAGGGCCCCTAGTAAATGTCTGAGGCTGTATTTGGTCCCAGGTCTTCCTGGCTCCAGGTCTTCTGGCTCCAGGTCCAGTGTTCTATCCACCAAGTGACCTCTCTGCCTCCGATGCTCTGTGTGTATTATATATTGCATACACATATGGGGGGGGTGCATGGAGTAATGGCCAGAGATCTGGCCTCAGAGCCAAGAAGACCTGAGTTCAAGTCTTGAGTGATAGGCTCTGTGTAATCCTGGGCAACTCACTTAACTTGTACTAAAGGCAAATCATTGTAAGTTGCAAAGAGGGCTCCAGTCTATACCATCAGAGGGAGATTCCTTACCTTGGAATTCCCTCTACTATACTGGAACACAGATTCAGTACCTATCCCTATGTTACATATAAGGCCCATTTTACAGATGGGTAAAGAAATACAACAAAATGAAATAACCCCAGCTTCACACCATACAAAACAGAACCAAAAGCCAGAAGGAGCCCTGGGTCTGCTAAGGTCTGGGCTCCCCACTGGAACATGGTGCCTCAGACCCAGGAAGCCCTTTCAGGTTTTCAGAAAGCAGTCCATGAAATGATCTGAAGGGGTTGCAAGTTGGCAATCGGGGAGCAAACAGGAGTTACAGAGACTTTCTAGCCTGAGCCAGCAGCTTGGAACAAAGATGTGGATCCTTGTTAGAAGCAGCAAATAAATGCAGAGACCGATGAAGAGCCCAAGGTCTCTTAACTGGTTGGATGTTCTGAGTTCTGCCACTGGGAGCTGACAAACTTCCCTCTCCTGATTGAGAGAAAAGCCACTGAGAGGACTGGGTGTATGAAAGTCTCTAGATTCTAAAGGAAAGATGGCATCTTCCCAGAAGGTAGCACCTCAGACAAGGACCCCAGTAGGGACATAAATAGATGGTAGCAGTGAGTATAGCCTGGTACTGGGGATGGGAAGGTGGGAGGGAAGGGGGGAGGAGAAAGAAAGAGAGACAGAGACAGGGAGAGGGGAGGAGAGGGAGGGAGGAAGAGAGAGGGGGGGAAGAGAAAGAGAGAGAGAGGGAGGGAGAGAGAAAGAGAGAAGGGGATAGGAGGGGAGTGGAGAGGAGGAGAGGAGGAAGAGAGGAGAGGAGAGGGGAGGAGAGAGAGAGAGACAGTGAGAGAGAGAGAGAAAGAGAGAGAGAGAGAGAGAGAGAGAGAGAGAGAGAGAGAGAGAAAGGAGGATTTAAGAGGGAGAAAGAAAGAGAGAGGGAGAGAGAAAGAAGAAAGGGAGGAAGAGAAGGAGGAGGGGGAGAATAAAGTGACAGAGAGAGAAACAGGGAGAGGGAAGAAGGAAGGAGGGAGGAAGAGAGAGGAAAGAAAAGGAAGGAAAGAGGGAGAGAGAGAGGAAAGAGAAAGAGAGGAAGGGAGGGTTGAAGACTGAGGGAGAAAGAAGCAGAGAGAGAGAGAGAGAAACAAAGAAGAGAGAAAAGGAGAGAGGGAGAGAGAAGGAGGGAGAAAGGGAAAATGACAGAGACAGACTAACAGAGGCAAAGACAGAGAGAGGCAAGGAGCAGCAGACACATAATGCCCAGAAAGAAAGGACAGGATCAGCAAATAGAGAATGCAGGGACTAACAGGAGGTAGTTTGTATTTTATCAGTAACATAGTAAGACTTAATAAACTCTTGTTAACTTGACTGACCCTTGTAGGTAGAATTAAAGAGTATAGGGCTGTGCTTCTTTTCCTTGAGATCTAGAACTAAACTACCTTATTTCCCAACAAGATCATTTCTCCTTGAGAACAGGAACTGTGGCTCACACTTATTTTCTAGCCCCTACATGCCTCCCCACACACATACACATACAATTCTAGCACAGTTCTAAATAGTCAATGCTTAATAAATTTGGGGGGTTGACAAATTGGAAATGATTTTGAAGAACTCAAGATTTTTTAAAACAGAATCATATATCTAGAGCAGGAATGGACTTAGAGGTCACAGAGTCCATTTTACAGATGAGGAAACTGAGACTCAGAGTGGTGACCTGCCCAAGGTCACAGCTGGTAAATGGCATCCTAGCAGTCTTTCCACTGTCACAGTCTCCCAACTATAAAGTAGAGGCTGCCCAGCATGCTCAAGTAGCTACACATGTTGGATGTTTCTGGTAACAGCTGGTGCCTGCACACAAGGGAAAATCAGCAGGTGGCAGGATAAATGAGCCAGCTAGCTAAAGACAGAAATAGATTCAGATGGGTTTAGAGAAATTCCTTAGTGATTGCCTCATAATAGGTTAATATATATATATATATACACATATATATATATATATATATATATATATATACATATATACATACACATATTAGGATTCTCTCTCTAGCCTTTACAAAATCAGGGAGAGCAACCACCATTCTTTAGTAGGTGTGCCTGGCCTGGATAGATTTCCAGAAGGAAGATAATACACCAGTGGCTTATATGGCAGAGTGAAATGGGCACTGGATGTCAGGTTAGGTAGAAGGTAGTTTAGAACTCAAAGATCTGGGCCCAAATCCTGACTCCGCTATTTACCACCTAGGTGACCATGGACAAATGATTTTACGTAATTCAGTTGCATCATCTGGGAAATGAAGGACTTGGACCCTCTAAATCCAATGACCCATTGATTTTTTTTTATCCAATGACCCATGGCTTTGTCTGGGCCAAGACCTTTTCTCATGGCTGAGTAGAATGTAGATTGACCCTAGAACCAAAGATGTAAATTCCAATCTCACATCTCTTACTATTTGCAGGACCTTGGGAGAGTGACTTAACCTCTCTCAGCCTGTTTCCTCATCTGTCAAATGGAGAAGTTGACTAGTCACTCTAGATGGCCTCTTAAGTCCTTTCCAATTCTAGATTTCTGGTCCTACATGTTTCATTCATTCATTCAACAAGCATTTTCAGCCCTTGGGCAAGAACAGTCCTCATATCTCTTAGGACCAAGAAAAGACATGATGCTCTAACAGAAAGAAGGTTGGGTTTTAGAGTCGGGTTCAGATCTCAAACCCTGGTTCTGGTCCTTCCTACCTGTGTGACCCGGGATAAGTCAATTCTCTGGCCTCAGTGTCCTCATCTGTAAGGACTGGACTCTATGACCTCAGAGGTTCCTACCAACTCTTAATCTCTGGTCCTTCGCTCCATAAACAAAAGGCACAGAATGAATTGGACAGCTTTTATTAAAGACATACTATGTACCAAAGACTCAGCAAGGTGCTGGAACAGGAGGAAGCATCCATAGGTCGGTGGCAAGAGAACTAGCTTTGGAGTCCAAGGTCCTGGATTCAAATCTAGACTACCATAATAATATCTGAGGACCTCAGGCTGGTCCTTTCACTTCTCTGGGTCTCAGTTTCCTCTTCTGTAAAAATGAGAGGCTTGGGCTAAATTACCTTTATGCACTAAATCTATATTCCTGGGATACAAAGGCAAAAACCAAACAGTCCCTGCCTTCAAGAAGCTTATGTTCTTTTAAAGAGAAGATAGAGAATGGACAATGGAACAGAGGAATGATATGAACAGAAATAAATAGAAAATACATACAAGTCAGACACAAAGCAATTTGGGGAGGGTTCTAGGGGAGAGTGCTAGCTAGTGGTGATGGGAGGGAGGGAAGGCACTCAAGTATTTCAGTCCTACTGTGTTCTCTATTCTAAAAAGTGGCTTGGATTTGTGGCAGGGTTTGCATGGAATGGCAAAGCACCTACAAGAAGAGCCAGGACCCCCTGGGAGGCAGGAGTGAACTCAGTCTGCTTTTCAGCCAGTACTTCTCTCCCTCATCAACTAACCTGTTGGGACACAGTCTTAATGTTGCATTCTATGCATGCACCCTGGGCTGCTCCATTTAAATCCTGGTGACGGTTCCCAGGTGTACCAGGAACGAAATATCCTCTGAAAAATACCTTCATCTTCAAGGTGGGGCCACACACAGGAATCAGAGGACATCGACGCTGTCAGCTTTTCTCCCTGTGGCTGTTTTCTGGTAAAGGGACCCCCTCCCACCACCACACTTCCCCAGCCCCCATGGAAGGTTGCCTTTTTTCCATTTTCTTGTTTTTATCTCTCCGGTGGATGTTTCTTCCCTTACAAGGAGTGAAGCATCAAATGGCATCTTCCTGGCCTTTTAACTCTGACAGCTGATGGAAAACAGTCTAAGCCTCCAGGCCAGCTGCCCCCAACTCCCCCACTGTCACATAAACCAAAGACTGGGTGGATGCACTGGGATTACTGCTGGATTGGCTCCCGAGAGCTGACATTGGCAATAGATTGTCTTTCTCCAGGTCCCCTTCTGGTGCTGGGAAGCTGGGTCACATGCTCAGGTCTCCCCCTTGCTCGGCAGTGCTGGTCCACAAAACTAGGTCCAGTGCAGCCTAGAGTGGTGGGTGCTGCCAAGGCAAAATGCCCCATCCAGTTTTAACTCCATGTGTGATCCTAAGTCCTGCTTCTGATTAGGTGGCCCTGGTTAAGCCAGCCAAGCCTGCTTCACTTTTGCATTGGTGACCCTAGCTCCTGGCACAGTGTTAGTGATCAGCCATCACTACCAAGATACCTGCTTAATAAATGATTATTGACTGACTTCATCTCTCTGTACTCCCAGGCTAAGACTATATCCTGGAGCAGATGCCAATCTTCATCAATCAAGGGAGCTCACACACCAGGAGTGAACCAGATGAAATACATGTTTGGATTCCCGCCCCCCAAATTTGTTTAAATTTGTTTCCTACTATAAGCACATCTCTGTACTAGGCAAGCATAGTGGGGTTTAGTAAAAAGAGCCTGGACCTAGAATCCGAGGAGCCGGGTTCGAAGTTTGCCCTTGCCACTTGCTACCTGTGTGACCTTCCCCTCTTTCTGGCTTAGTTTCTTTGTGTTCAAAATGGGGAAATTTGGACTACAGGGCATTCCTAAAGTCTGGACACATAGGCAAAAATGCATATTTTCAAGAAATGAAATGAATGAAATTTTCAACCACATTTTATTTAATTGGAATATTAACAAATAACATCTTCAATATGATTTCCACCATTTGTGATGCAAAGGTTGATGCCCTATGCAAGATTCACATGAACTCGATGCAATAACTCCACATTGCCGTCAATTTTCCTATGTGTCCAGACTTTACGGCACCCTGTAGTTTTGATTCAAATCAGCAATTGTTCATTAAGCATTGGCCAGATGGCAGACACTGGGCTAGGCTCTAGGGATACAAAGACAAATAGGAAACCACCCCTGTCCTCAAGAAGCTTACATTCTAAACAGGTAAGCACAAAGATGCAGTCTGACCCTATGATCCCATCCTGGATCAAACAGATGATCCATTCAACATAGACTCTTCTCCCTCCCCCACTTTTTAGTGAAGTCTCATTTGTGAGAAACGATAGGTGTGACACCATGATACCATGACATCAACCTTGGAAGTTTGGGGTTTAAGTGAAAGATCACTAATTTCCTTTTAGCATCTTATCATGGAACTTCACTTAGGACTTTCTCTCACCCTATTTATATTTGCATCCAGATGGGTCATTTATAGCCCATATGGGTCTTTTCCCCCTCTTGTCCATGAGCCAACTGTGACTATAAAACCCTCCAGTCTAGGTGGCTGCACACACCCAGTGGCTGGTCTCCACATTAGATGCACAGCCATAAATATTTCAGTCTGAGAGTCTGGCAGCCTCCATCATGCCTGGTTGAGCTCAAGACCCACTTGATTTCCAGTAGGCCTGGCAGACCCTTAGCTCTACAATCAGTCAGCCAGCCTAGTGTTGCTAATATGAAATGCATTACACCAATAACTCAAGCATGCGTATGTTTCCCTGGACCCAATCAATCTCTTAGGAATTGGCCAAGTTTCCATTTAGAAGAAAAGGGGGGAGGGAGAATAAGAACAGCAACATGGGTGATTTATTGGCCTCACTGTTCCTTATCTTTATATCTGATGAGTTTGGCTTACCTAGAAAATTATTTTATCACTTATGTTATAAGCATCATTTGCTTTCTTTGCCAATCACATTTGCATTCATGCATTTGTATATTATCTCAGGTTGCTCATTGACAAGAAACAATCTTAGCTCACAAAGAAACTTAATTTATTATTGTTTCTGGGATTGGTTCCAAAGCTATTTCCCCTCTATCATAACTACAGTCAGCCAACAAGTATTAAGTGTTTACTACATGCCAGGCACTGTGTTAAGCAGTATGGATGCCAAGAAAGGCAAAAAACATAGTTCCTGCCCTCCTTAAGGAACTCCCATTCTATTCTCATGGGGGAGACAACATGTAAATAACTAGGTATACAGAAGAGATATACAGAGTGGATGGATGGTTATCTGAGAAGGAGAGGTGACAGCACCTGAGGGTGCCAAGAAAGGCTTCCTGTAGATGGTAAAATCGGAGCTGAGTCTTGAAGAAGCCAGGGAAACTAAGAGGTAGAGATGAGGAGGGAGGGCATTCCAAGTAGGGCAAAGGTCAGAAATGGGAGAGGGAGTGTCATATAGAAATTATACATATATACACACATGTATAATGCACAATGCACATATACACATATGAATGTAAATATCCAGATTTATTTAATCATATTAAGTAATTGCTTATATCTTAAAATAAATTTATCTATAAATATACTCTATATTTACATCACTTATATTTAAATAATATAAATGTGTACATAATATATACACATACATGTAAATATAATTATATATAAATCGTGCATGTGTGTGTATGTGTATGTGTGTGTGTGAGAACTGGCCAGAAGCAAAAGAAGAAATACAAGCCACAAGCCACGTATGTGTCCAAGGCCCACTCATTGCAGCTGACATTCCTAAAGCACTTTAAGGTCTTCTTTTGTAGGATCATAGATTTAAATCTAGAAGGAACCCTAGAAGTCATTCAATTCCTCCTTGCCTTTCATTTACAGAAACTGAAGCTCAGACTCAACTATTTGTCACAGAGCCATAAGCATCCAAGGCAGGATTTGAACTCAGGTCTTCTTGGCTCCAGATCTAGTGCTCCATCCACTATACCACCGAGCCATCTCTAAAGAAGCCGAGACCCAAGAAATTTTAGTGAATGGCCCAAGGTCACGCAAGGAGTTATCATCGGGGTGGGATTTGAACTCAGATCCTCCAACTCTAGGGTCATCACTCTTCCCATTGTAATATGTTGCCTTCATAGTGATCCTATGTGGTAGGCATTACAGTTATGTTTAGCTGATAGATGAGGGAACTGCAGCCAGGCTATGTGACTCACCCATGGTCACACAGCTAGAAAGTGTCAGAGGCAGGATTTGAACTCAGGTCTTCTTAACTCCAAGCCTTCTATCTTTTCTTTTATCATAGGTATGTGTATGGGTTATGCCAGGTGTGTCCAGCTATACCCTAAGTGGTCAAGATGCTCAGGATCCAGAGCTGGCTTGGGGAGGACTAGAGAGGGAGAAGGGAAATTAATGGCTTTCCCAATCTCTGATAACCCCCATTCGCTGTAGCCACTGTCTCCATTACTCCTGCTTCCTTTCTCCACTTCTTATTCGCTTCCCCTCTCCCCAGTGCTGCCTCAGAGGCTCAGGGACAAAAGGAAGCAGATGCACCCAGCCACTTCATGCCAGCCCCCAGAGTGCAGTCCCCTCTAAGATTTTTCTCAGGCCCCCTCCATGGTGCTGACTCTCCTTCTCCTACGTGCTTCTGCTTGGAGGAGCCCAGTGCCTGTGGGGGTCACGTGGAATGTCTATCTCCCTCCTTAGCCTCCCCAGGAGATGCCTGGTTACTTCAGCCAGCCTCAGCTGGGTCAGATGAAAATGAGCTTGACATGTTTTTCTTCTTCAACAACCTTGGCCATTCTCTTTTCTCAACTTTGGGGGGGGATGCTTGAGGGTCTAAGGAGAATCCACTGATGCATTCAGAAAGGGACCGACTTGTTTGGGATCTAAGCCCGCAGCCTTACTGGTTAGGTCTGAGCTCAAGCTGGCAAAGACAAAGTCACTTGGAAAATATGACTGGTTCTTCCAACTCCACCTCCTAAGACTTCAAAACAGTTCAGGGTAAGATGCAGAGTGGCAAGGGGCAAGGCTCTGAAGCAGCTGGTGGCATGTCCAGCTAGGAGCCAGCAGACTGCTGGGTGGCCTTGGGCAGCTCACGACTTTCCAGCCCCTGTTCCCTCTTCTGTAAAAACAACAGAGTCAAACTAGGTGGCCCTTAGGGTCCTGGAAAGTCTTGAAATTCTAGGAGTCAGTTTTTGGTTCAAGTTAAAATTCAGATCCATTCAGCAGGCTTGGACTTCTTTGAGCTCAGAACTGTGCTCTGTGTCTCCAGAGAAAAGCATCAAAAGATAGTAGCCAGCAGAGCTATAACTAAGGAGGGGCCAACAGAGCTTTGCCACTGGTTGCCAAAGTTAGGGGGTACCAAATCCAGAGGTCATGGACCACACTTGAGTTTTTATTTAACAACATAGGAACAATAGAGTTTAGCTGAGCAGGAATTTTTTTTTGAGAGGGATGGGGTTCTAGACCTATATTTTCACTAAGTACAAGAGAACTCCTGGTATGGAAACTTCCTCTCAATACAGACTAGAAATTTGGCTGCAAGCTATAGTCTTAGGGAGGATACTTGTCCAGGGAAAGGATTCGAACATAAGTCTTTCTGAAAGATTGGTGCCCTTCCCAAAATACCGTGCCACCTATCAGCTGGCAAGAATAATTAACTAGTGAAAATGGGAAGCTATAGGATGGTGTCTGGGGTGAGCTTCTCCCCATTCTATTACCCCCATATGTCACCCTCCCACCTGGTGGCCCCATCCCCCACTAACAAAGAGCCTTTTTCACACTGTGGTATTTGTTCTAGGTTAAAAAAAATCTTCTTGTTACAGCTCTCACGGCAGGACTTGGCTGGCATAGAGTGTATGTTCCCTTCACTCTGTCTGGGTAATAATAACTAGCATTGATACGGCACCTACTATGTGCCAGGCACTGCACTAAGCTCCTTACAAACAGTATCTCATCTGATCCCCCTACCTGGGAGGTAAGTGCTATGATTTTCCCCACATTTTACAGCTGAGGAAACAGGCTAAGAGACAGAGACTGAGAAGAAACTAAGACACCGAGACAGAGAAGTGACCTGTCCGAGGTCACACAGTTAGGAAGTGTTAGGGTCCAGATTTGAACTCTGGTCTTCCTGACTCCACCGCTCTGGCCACGGCACCGCCAAATCACCTCCTTCTGTCTCGAAACAGCATACGGCCTTGTCCTGCCTTGGACGCCACTGCCTTCCCGTGTCCGGGAACCATGCAGCGTGCTTCCTTTGCTATCTAGAAGTCCCTGTAGTGGTGCTTCCATCTTAGCTTGGGTGTCTGGCTCAGCTCGTGATCTCCTAGACCATTCACATCTCTGTGTGTGTCTCTGTGTGGATTTCCAAAAGCAATCTCCCCATGTCTTGGGTCTATCCTATTCCTTCCAAAAAGCATCCTAGGCTAAAAGCTCCAGGGCAGCTCAGGATGCTCGTCCATTCAGATCGCCCTTTCCTCATTTTACAGACCAGAGAGCTAACACCAAGGTTTCCCAGGTAGCAAGATACGGACCAGGATAACATGTAGAGAATGTATAAAACACTAAGCGTTTTTGCAAAACGCTTTACAAACATAAGCTCACTTGACCTTCACAAGTGTGGGGGGCAGAAGCTATTAGGATCTGCATTTTACAGTTGAGGAAATTGACACAGATGGCAGTGAAGGAATTTGCCCGGAATCGTACACCAAGCATTTGAACTCAGGTCTTCTGGACTCTGGGCATGAGGCAGCCTACTGTCTAGCGCGCAGGACCTGGATTCAGGAGGACCTGAGTTCAAATGCTGCCTCAGATACTTCCTAGCTGTGTGACCTGGACAAGTCACTTTACCCTGTTTACCTCAGTTTCCTCATCTGTCAAATGAGCTGGAGAAGGAAATGGCAAACCACTCCAGTATCTTTGCCAAGAACACCCCACATTAGATCACACGAGTCAAACACAACTGAAGAATGTCTTCTTGACTGTAACCCCAGTGCTCGATCCACTGTGCCTCCAACTACCTAACGCGAACCCAGGTGCTCTAACTGCAAATCCAGAACTATTTCTATGACCTCTAAAAATAAGATAACACACGGTCAGGATTAAAGGTGAGAGGCGCTCAATAAACATTTCAGATGAATGAATGAACATCCTCCAGCACAGTTTTGAGTGACATTACGCATTAAATAAATAAATGAAAACCTTCATCATCATCATCATCTTCATTCACTCACTCTTGGCACAAGCATTTATGAAGCACCTCTTCTATAAGCTCCTCATGAGCAGGGGCTGTTTCACTCTGCATACCTCTACCCCCAGCACCTAACACAGTGCCTAGCACATAGTAGGTGCTTTCAAAATGTTTGTTGAATGATTCCTTGCAAGTAGAGAAGTGACATGGAGCAGCATACAGAAGGTTGTCCTTGGTGTCACCGAGGCAAGTCACTTCACCTTTGCCTGCCTCGGTTTCCCCAACTGTAAAACATAGACAACAATAGCACTACCCCTCAGGGTTATTGTGAGGATCAAATGAGACCATTTTTGTGAAGCTCCCAGGATCCCTAGGCAATTCTCTAAGACTTACGGATAACTTAAAGGGAGTTTCCAAACTGAGAGTCCCCTACACAGGACCAGAGTAGTCCAGCCCACCCTCAAAATGGGACCTGGTGATAAAAAGACAAAAAAGAGACAATATGGATGGAAGATGATCTCAGAGGGAAGATGTATAGCAAATGTGTGTATATATGACATATATATCACATATATGATGTGTGTATAAACACAACACAGTTGTTTGCATGTTGTCTCCCCAATTCAAATGTGAGCTTGTTGAGGGTAGGAGAAGCATTTTAGCCTTTCTTCACATATCCCCAGTAGTCGGCACAGTGCCTAGAACATTGTCGACTAGCTCTAAAACAAGCCTGCAATGTGGATTAGGATGGGGCTGATTTATAGGGTGACTAAGAAAATAAAACTTTTATGGGGTAGTTTAACTCATCTCTCACGAGTTCCTCGCTTCCTCAGCCTCCAAGGGATTAGTTAGGCTTTCGGATGTCACCTGCTAGGGAATCATCAAAGGCTTGGAATCTGATCTAGGACCCCTAGGTTCAAACCTTCCTTTTTTGAAAAGTCCCTGGGGCCCAGCAGACGCCGCTGCTGCCTTCATCTGAGGAATGAAGGGCAGGCTTAAACAGCGTCCAAGTTAGTTAACCTCTCAGTGCCTACACCAAAGTCTCTATGGGCTTGAGTTACCCATTTGCATTGACAGGAGGGAGCTTCCACACACACCCCTGCCCCAGTATACTGCACTCACGAAATAACAAATCTGGACAAAAAAAGGCTAATCTAATCCTTAATCCCACTTTCCTGTGATGGAGAGAGCACTGGTTAGGCACCAGAAGACTTGGGTGTGTCTTGGTGGGGAACACCTCTCTCCCTTCAGCTATGCTTGTGAAGGTGATGATCCTGCAGTCCTGGGATCATAGATCAAGGACAGCAAGGCCACTAGATGTCCTCTAGTTCCACTCCCTTCGTTCTTCAGATGATGAGACCAAAGCCCAGATGGGCTAAGTCACTCACTCAAGGTCACCCAGATTGTGAGGTTTCAGAGGAGTCAGAACTAGCATCCAGGTTCTTTGACTATAAATCCAGCACTCTTAAGACTCCACTGAAGCATCTTTCATCGGCCGGTCCTGGAGCCTTTCTCAAGCTCATGAGGCAACCAGATGATAATGTTAATGACAACAGTTTCACTTCCTCCAGCAGAAGCTCCTTGAGGGAGGAAGGGGCTGTCCTCCTTTTTACTTGTTTTCTTATCACCCGTGGATAATAAATGCTTGTTTTTTTGTAGTGGGGGGGAAGGCAGGGCAATTGGGGTTAAGTGTCTTGCCCAAGGTCACACAGCTAGTAAGTGTGTCAAGTATCTTATACAGGATTTGAACTCAGGTCCTCCTGACTCCAGGACTGGTGCTCTACACACTGCGCCACCTCACTGCCCCAATAAATGCTTATTGACTGATTGATTGTTGGAGCTTGGATTCCATGTCTCTGAGCCTCAACTTTCTCTTCCACTCACCAACCCACACATGCCTGTTGTCAGGATCAAATCAGATCATGTATCTTTGTATCCACAACACTCTAAACATGACCTACGATTAGTAGGAAGGATTATAATCAGTTATAATTGAACATTGTAATCCTTGGAGGTTCTAACTGGCATCGATGCAGCACTTCAATGTTTGCACAGAGATTTATCCACATTACACTGTCTCCCTGGATCCTCACAACCACTGCTTTCGATATTATCAGCCCCATTTTAGAGATGAGGAAACTGAGGCAGAGAGAGCCTAAGAGATTTGCCCAGTCACTGAATTATGAGAGTAGGAAATGGGTACTGAGACCTAGGGGTCCAGCACCTTCTCCTTCAGGCAACTAGGTAGTGCACTGCATAGAGAACTGGATCTGGGAGTCAGGGGGGCCTGAGTTCAGACCCTGCTTCAGACCATTGCTGCTTGGGATGCAGGGCAAGTCATTTAATCTCTGTGTCACAATTTCCTCCTCTGTAAAATGGGGATAATAACAGCATCTACTCTCTGAAGGACTAGGGCAGCTGGGGGCACCATAGCACATAGAGCTCTGGACCTGGAGTCAAGAAGTCTTCCTGAGTTCAAATCTGACCTCAGATACTTCCTAGCTGGGTGACCCTGGCCAAGTCACTTCACCCTGTTTGCCTCACAAACCACTCCAGTATCTCTGCCAAAAAAAAATGACCCCAAATGGGGTCACAAAGAGTCAGATGTGACTGAAAAATCAGTGAACAACGATACCCTGAGAGAGTCGCGGGGACCAAAGGCGGTGTTTATAAAGCTCTTTAAAAACGCTAAAGTTCTATATAAATGGTAGCAATTATTATTATCATAAAATCCCATTGTCTCTAGCACCTGTTTGAGAATTTGTTTAACAGTAAAGGCATAGCCTAAATGCTTCCGACTCAGAAACTGTCTTGCCCAACACTGTCATTTTATAGATGCTACAACTAAGGATCAGGGGTTTCACCGACTTGCCCCCAATTTCATGTGGATTGTGTGAGGAGGGGGATCTGAACCCAAGTCTTCTGGTTCCAAAGCCAGCTCCCTGTCCACTGAACCACACCACTCCCTATCTAGGAGAACCCTGGCATAGCTGGACATGAGACCAGGGAGACCTCATTTCAAATCCCACATCCAACATTTGTTAGCTGTGTGACCTTGGATAAGTAGCCTGACCTCTCTGGGCTTCAGGCAATTTGTGGACAAAATCACAGTTCACTGATGTAAAGCCCTGCATGTTGTTATATATTCTCTCAGGCTAGAAAGTTAAAAGAAAAGTCTTCCATGCCCTCTTTACAGTCACACCCACTTTACCCTCCCCTCCCCTTCAGAGTCACCGCAGACACAGAGAAAACGCTGGCCCCAAGGAGAATCTCTGGGGTGTCTGTTGCCCAGTCTTTTTGTGCCACAGATCTTTGAAGGAACACAGTCACCTGGGACTTTTGTTCTTCTTCCAAAGGCTCTTCTTACAGGATTGCGGTCGTGGACAGGAATCTCAGAAGCGACCCTCGCAACACAGCTCTGAAGGATGGAGGGTGTGTGGCAGAGTGCACTAAGGATGAGGCCAGGAACGAAGACACCTGGTGCTGGCCCCAAACCGCCCCGACTAGCGCTAGGGCTCAGGGTGAGTCACTTGACTTATGCCCGGGTAATAAGGGGATAGACAAGATGGTCCCTAAGGTTCCTTCTAACTCGGACAATTTATGACTATGTCAGAGAATAATCAATTATTGGAATTTGGTATAGAGGGGGTAAGGGCTAGATTTGGAGTCGAGTCATAGGACCTGGGTTCAAATCTCAGCACTGGAACGACCATGGAACCTTGGGCAAATCACAACCTCTCTGGGCCCTCCATTCTCTCACCCATAACATGTGAGGGACGGATTGTAAATGAGATGTTTGCAAAGTGCTTTGCAAACCTTAAAATGCCATAGTTATCATTAATCCTGTTATTTTTATTATGACGATCTCTAGTGTTCCAGCTCTGAATCCCTTGACCTCTCATGATTCTAGTTTGTGGTCCCTTGTGGGGTATCAGAGGCTGGCCTCATTCATCTCATCCATTAAGCCTAAGAACCCCCCTCACCCTCCCCACCATACACACACACACACACACACACACACACACACACACACACATACACACACACACACAAATCTGGCCACCTACCTGTCAAAGACTACTGCAGAATAAGCCGGCTCGGCAAAGACCACATCGGCAGCCCAGAGCTCTTTGGTGGTCTTAAGGCCCCGGCCTTTGCCTTCTGAAGTGAACACTTCAACTTTCTCCATTCTTCCTATTGTCATTGCAGAAACCTCCCTGGCCCAGCACAGCAGACCTTAGCAGCTGCTATTTCAACACCTTCGGCATCCCAAAGACCAAGTCCATAAATGGTCTCGCCACCACCCCTTCCCTACACAGCCCTCCTCCCACCCCCCACTCACCTCCTCCCCCTCTGCCTGCTGTAGCACTGTCCACAGGGGATGGGGTAGGGTGGGCAGGGCAGAGGGGAGGAAGGGACCCACTGCCCAGCTGTCAGGACCAGTCAAAGCAGAAAGCAAGGACCAAGGACCAGCTCTATTTGCTGCTTGGATCTGAAAACATTTAGTGTACGCTTTCCCAAGCTGTGTGTACATGTTTAGAAAACCCAGACCTTAATTCATGCTCCTGCTTCGTGAAGGAGTGGAGAGTGCTGGTTCACTGGGATATTTTTAGCAGCCAGATGCTTCTGTCTATCAGGAGGCAACAGCTGAAACAGTGGCTGGAGGAAAAGTGGTATTTGCTGGGACCCTTTCTAGTACCATGATCAGGAGGGATCAAGGGACCTGAGCTGGGGGAAGGGGGCAGCAGCCTCGCTCTCCCACTGGAACTGTGGGAGACAGTGGAGGTAGTGCTGGAACCTGAGTCAAAGAACCTAGACCCAAATCCCAGCTTTGTCCTCTATGACTTGTGCAACCTTGGTCAATTCATTTGACTTTTCTGAGACTATAAATGATTGTAACATCACAGCTCTAGAGCAGGAGGGGGCCCCAAAGGGCATCTCCAGTCTCCCAATGGGCCCTCTCATTCTACAGATAAGGAAGCTGAGGGCCTGACTGCCTGAGGTCACAGAGGCAGGATCTGAACACAGGTCCCTAGACTCCAGCTCTGGTGTTCTTCCCTTGGGCACAGGTTCCTCACGGGTAAAATGAAAGGGACGGGACAAGATAGACTCTCAGCTCCATGCACAAAATCCTCTGGGACCACTTTGTATGTGTGTGTAGCACTGGGGGTCTTGGCC
Source organism: Trichosurus vulpecula (assembly GCF_011100635.1). Classification (NCBI taxonomy): domain Eukaryota; kingdom Metazoa; phylum Chordata; class Mammalia; order Diprotodontia; family Phalangeridae; genus Trichosurus; species Trichosurus vulpecula. Next base: position 405,606,710 of record NC_050575.1, on the reverse strand, counting down.
TGTGATTTCTTCAGCATGGAAAACTCCATCTGCCAATATAGACTGGTAACTTAGAATCTTTGAAGAGTTGCCTGGGTCACTGAAAACTTACATGATTGCCCAAGCCAAAGTTGAACCCACGTCCTCCCAACTTTATAGGATCATGGATCAGAAATCAAAAGGGTCTTTAGAGGATATCAAGTCCAATCCCCTGATTTTACAGATGAGGAAACTGAGGCACAGAGAGGTTAAGAGGCATTCCTTAGGTCATCCAACCAGCAAGTAGCAGGACCGGGACTCCAAATATGGAAAGTTTTCCATAGTATCCCATGGCTGACCCTCCATCTGACATCCCATGCTGCCTCCCATTATCTCCCCTCTTACTGAAGGCAAAGGGGCTCTTTCTGAAATTGAAGTAGAACACCCTTGCATATCAGAAATTTACCTGATTTTACATTTTTAGTACCTAACTGTGGCATCTCAAAGCCTTCACTGTCCTGCCTTGAGCAAGAGTAACTTAAGGGATTTATAGCATTATAGGAGCATCTATTATAGCTGGGAGTACATCAATGGAGAGTCATGTTTGAGAAACAACAAAGAAGCCAGTATAGCCAGATTGTAGAATGGAGGGAGGAGAGCTGGGATGGGGGACATGTAAGAAGACTGGGAAGGGAGGAAGGGAATAGGTTGTAAAGGGCTGTGAATGACAACAGAGGATGATGTCATATTTGATTCTGGAGATAATAGGGAGCCACAGGAGTCTAGTGAGTAGGAAGGTGATGTGGATAGACATGGCAGCTGAGTGAAGGATGCATAGGAGTGGTGTGGCAGAATCCACCCCTCCCACCCCTCCCACTTTTATGAGAGTTAGGCTACTTTTGCCTTAAAAGGTATTAAAACCATCCTCTAGACTCAGATGGTTTGGGGAAACTAAAGACCAGTGGACCACCATGGGCAACTCAGAGGCAGGGGAACTTCATTTACCTAAATAAAACTCGAAGTATCCTGAATGTCTGTCTTTATTGGATAACCTTCTTCTGTTTGGCTAAGGAAATCTCTTTATTAACTGTTGTATGATCAATAGCTGTCTTACTGCATTCCAATATGGGACTTAAACTAACAGGAGACTAGCCTAAACCAGGCCCAGCCCAGAACAAATGGAAAGAAACTTAAGGCAGGAAAACCAATCAGAAGGTTATTGATCTGATGGCAGTGAAGCCTTGTACCCAACTCTTTTAGGCTTTGATAATAGAGGAAAATAAACATCTAACTGGTCATCTATTTATTATAATACAAGCACTCTAAAGTCTGTCAATACTTGTCAACGTGATGGGTTATTTATTTTACTATTTGGAATGTTTTGCCTGAATGTAGGAATAAAGTCTTGGGTGGATATGAGAAGAAAGGGTGCTGACCTGATTGTAAGAAGGAATTCCTCCCTGAGACCCCTCTACACAGATGAAACCATGTATCTGATCTAAAAAAAATCAAGAAGCAATAGATGAAGTAGGACCCTGTGTTCTCTACACCTCTCAGACAATTGTGTGGCTGTAACAATGTCTCCAGGGGTTTTGTCTGATCCCTTCTCCTGTTTTCATCAAAGACATCCTTAGTACATGTGTGAACTGTTCTCACAACGATTTTATAAAGATCAGAAAAAACAGGCATGGGCGTCAAAAGCAATGGATGCCTTCTTCTTGACAACCACATCTTGGGGACAGTGATATCTAGGGTATTTTTTTAATACTCTTCCCATCTTAGAGAGACCTTTTCAAAAAAATCAATCGTTGAGTGCCTTTCCCATTGTAACATTCCAAGGATAGAATTCTTCTATGTACTTTTGGTCAGAAACAGCTCCTCTTCCTTTCTTATCTTCTTAGGTGCCATCTCCCCTTCTTATACCATCTAGGGTACTTGGGTACTGGGACATTCCAAATAAGTCCAAATAAGATAGTTCCACTGCCAGCAACATTAAATGGACAGCTATCAAATGCTGACAAATCTCTTGCATTTCTTATCTATCTGTTTCTCTCAAAGATTCTTGGGCCGATCTGATTGAGTTAGGTCTCATATCAAATTTTCTATAGGTTTGTTTCACCCTGTACTACCTTCCATCCTTTTATGATTTAGACTTAGATCTTAGCTTTAACAAACATTTATTAAGCGCCTACTATGCACCAAGCACTGTACAAAGTGTTTCACAAATATTATCTCATTTTATCCTCATAACCCCCTTGGGAGGAAGGTGCTATTGTGACTTTCATTTTGAAATTTAGGAAACTGAGGCAAACAGAGATTAAATGACTTGCCTGGGGTTATATAGCTAGTAAGTGTCTGAGGCAGGATTTGAACTCGGGGTTCTATCTATCCACTCTGCCATTTTGATGCAATTGTGAAGCAGTGTTCTTCATAAGCATATATCCATGGCTACAAAGAGCCTTGTATACAAGATCTCATTCGGCCCTCCCAATGCCCTGTGAGACAGGGAAATACCAGAGAGTTTAAGGCACTTGTTAGCATCACCCAGTGGGTCAATGGCCAGGTCAGACCTCAAGCCCAGCTCTTCTGCTTTCTTTCCCTGACAGCCTCTCTGGGAGTATGCCTTTAAAATACAGTGGGGTCAAGTGAGGCCCCCACAAAGCAGGGCCAGACTCTTCCTCCCAGTAAGTGGGCCTCAGGATAAAAATAGTACTTCTATAGTAGGCTTCCCTCTCCATGACTGATAATGCCTGATAATGCCAATCCAGGAGGGCCAGGAGGGGCCTGGAGACACCACCTCGGCACCAGGCTGGAGCCCTCTGCTTGAAATAAACACATCAGTCTGCCTGGTGCCAGACAGACATACAGGGATTGTTTGCTAGGTCTCCTGGTCTTCATCTTTGTTTGGATGGCCCAGAACACAGCTATCTTGGAATAACTGGTTTTTGCCTTTTGAAAGATTTTTAGCCGTTTAGAGAATACTAAAGGTAGTGCTAGGCTACATATAGGTGTGCGCATGGGGTTCGGAAGGAGGACGGGAGGCTACCAGCCTCTGAAATATGAACGTATTAGATGGCTAGGGAGAGGACCACCGACTTTAAAGCAATCTAAATGGTTTTATAATTGAGAATAAGATTAAATGAACAATAACATGGGATCATAGCTATGAGGGAGGTTTCCTACCTTTTTTTGTCATGTCAAGTCAACCCAAAATTTAGTCAGTGCCTACTATGTGCCAGGCACTGTGATAAGTACTGGGGTTACAAAGAAAGGCAAAAACCAGCCCCTGTTCTCAATCTGGTGATGCCCACGGGTCCCTTCTAGGCAATACGAGTTTAAATGCATAAAATAAAATACACAGGATGATGAAGGAAACCAAATATATTGAAACAGTCATACAGAAAAAGTTTAAATTCATAGACCTCCTGGGCTGCAGCTGGAAGAGACCTTCAAAATCACCTAGGTCCAATCTCCTTATTCCTTAGCTAAGGAAGCAGAAGTCAGAGAGCTAGGGTGATCTGCCCCCAGAGGCATGAGGGGAGGGGGTAGGATCCAAAAATTTAGAGTTGGGAAGGACCTTAGAGGCCACCTATTTCAGCCCCTTCATTTTACAGACCAGGGAGCTGAGGCCCAGGGAGAAAGATGTTAAATGACTTGTCCAAGGTCATAGATGCAGCAGGACAAGTCCATAACAAGTCCTCTGGAGGAAACAGACTACCCCCATCAGAGAAGCTGAGAAGGCAGCCTGCTCTCTCTCTTCCCTCTCACCCTACTCTGTGCTTTCAGATGAAGATTTAAACGCAAACTTTCATGTTTCCTCTTTCAACTGTTTTCTGTGGTTTCAGCAGTATTTTAAACTTAATTTCTTTAGATAAAAAGTTTATTCTCCATTTTCTTGCAGATATATGTTAAACTAGGATCAAAGTGCACTAGGGGAGAAGGCCCAGCTCGAAGGGTAGTTTTATATCACAGAATTTGTAAGCTGGGATCCTCCCATTCTGGTCCAGTGCTTTAGAAACCACTCAGGGACAGGCCAAGCCAATGCGGATGTGTTTAATACTAGCACTAATCCAGTAAAATCTTGTAATAAGCAAAGAACTTTAAACATTTATTTTTTATTTTTTGCCTCTAGAAAAATAAATAACCCAAGAGTCTGTTGTCTAAAACTTCAGTTCTCAAACCTCTGGGGTCATATTCCTCAGTAAGCCTTATGCAGAGAAATGGGGGGAGGGGGAAGAGGAGGAGTGAAGATCTCATCTTCGAGGAATGGAAGGGAGGAGAAGGCAGTGGAAGCAAACCTCCCGCTCCAAACCAGCTCCAATAGGTGGAAGTAGGCATGATTTGTGAGGTTATGATTCCTCTCTTCACTCCCCAAGGGGGAGCTCTGACAATAAGCCATCATCGCAATACCTAATGGTTACAAATGTAAGAAATCTATGCCAGGGCTTCCTCTTCTACCATCCCAACCCTCACCTCTATAAAAGCAGTAGGTCAAAAGAATCAGCAGCAAGTAAGGCCTGTCTCCACTGATCTGATGATCTGATTCTGGCTGCTTCCCTCTTAGTGAATAAGATGCTGTGTTCCATGGATGAGACCCTCAAAACTTTGTGAACTGAGGATTTGCTCACCCAAAGTACCACACTTCTTTGTCCAGAAGCGGTTTTTCTTTTGTTTGTCTTTTTATTTTTATTTATTTTTTTAAGATTCCAAGAAAGCTATTTACAGACCAAAGCCATATGGTACACCTCAACTACTCAGTGTTGATGGAGCCACACTGATCAGTGTTAAGGACATGATCCTGCAGAGATGGGCTGAACACTTCCAGAGTTTTCCCAACAGACCAGCTTCAATCAATGCTGAATCCACTGGCCTTATCCCTCTCTAGCCAAACTCCAGCTGAAGAAGAGGTTTTGAATGTCATTAAGATCCTCTCACGTAGCAAAGCACCTGGTGCTGGTTCTATTCCAGCTGAGATTTACAAAAGGAGGGGGTGTCCATTGCTCATAGAAAAACTGATGGAAATCTTCTGGGTTATATGGCAAGAAGAAGTTATCTTCCAGGAGATCAAGGATGCCTCCACTGTCCATCTATATAAAGGAAAAGGAAATAGATTGTCCTGTGACAATCATGGCAGGGGGGACCGGGGTGGGGGGTTGCAGAGGGGATGTCTCTCTCCTAGTCATTGTTGGCAAGATTCTTGCCAGAGTTCTCCTGAATAGGCTGATCCCTCACCTGGAAGATGGTCATCTACCTGAAAGCCAGTACAGCTTCAGAAAGTGCCAAGGATTGGTCAACACTGTGTCTGCTGCCCGACAACTCCAGGTGAAATGCTAGGAGCAAAACAGAGGCTTTATGGACCTCCTCTTTAGGTCTGAGTGAAGGAGTTCCCAGGATAAAAGGGACCCCTTTGAAGAGGATCCCTTGAATTCATCTGTGAGCAGTAGGAGAGAACCAGAGAGTTGCTCTGATCTAAGAACTCAAGCCCAGACTGAGTCAAATCAATTGTCTGAGAAACTAGCTCTGAGACACTCCCTATCTCTTCTCTTCATACGTGACCATAAGACCCTCAGGACCCTCACAGGCCATTTATAAACTTTGAGGCAAGTCAGCATCCAAGCATTGCACGTTTGATGGATCTCCTGTTTGCCTTGGCCCACTAAAGCATTCTGGCATCTCGCCTTGGAGATGATGGAGCCCAGGTCTCATTTCAGGATTCATGGTTTGTATACTGCCTTCCAGAAGTGAAAGTTCACACTCCTTCAGGCAGGTGTTGGACCACATGACTTCTAAGGTCCCTTCCCACTCTGAGAATCTATGATTCCTTCTTTGGACCAAGTAGACTCAGGTGCTAATGCCAAAAACCCACCATTTTACACTGTTTTCCATCACTCACTTGTCTCACACTTCATCTGGGAACACCAGTTAAGCTCTGTTCCCTCTGAATTACCCCCAGAAAACTACCAGTTTCCTGAGGTCCAGGGCTTGTTCCTTTCTTTCTTTGCCTAGTTCCCAGAATGACACCTTGCATGTAGTGAACACTGAAAAAAATGCTTGTCAGGTTGGATTGGATTGTGTGGGGATCATGATTGCCCAATCTGCAAGAAAAACTACTGAGGCAGAGCTCTGAGCCAATGGCACTTTATTAAAGGTCCATGATACCCTTTAATGAAGAGGACCCCAGACCTTCCTCATGATCTGAGATGCTCCCTTCTTCCAGGGACTTATTTTTTTAAGGCTTACTACCAGATTTGACTCTTGAACACTCCAGAGGGGCTACACAAAATACAGACTCCTATTGGTTCATAGACCTTGCTTCGTGGGCCAAAAATGATGCAGCAGCCAAAAACTGGGTATGTAAGTGGGGTGTGGGGGGGTCCTCAGGTTGGGTGAAGCATGGGGCATCATCTCCACTGACTAAGTGGTCATAAGATGCTCACCTACTTGTGTTGGATAAGAAAGAGTGGTCCAGAGGCACTAAAATAAGTTGGGAGACTTTCCATGTAACTGAGTCATCTCCACCATAATGGGTTTGGTCACCACAATAAGGAAAAGCAAGGCTGGGAGACCTCTAGTTAGGTTCCTATGATGAAGCCAGCAAATTTACAATCTACAGTTCAAGCTGTGGGGCCTAATATACAGAACTTATCATCATTACCCTTATGGCATCACATCAAACTGATAAATACTGATTGGCATATTGTGGGGTCAAAAGGAATCGTTTATCACAATTAGACCCCATATTGAGCCATCTCTACCTCATAGTGGTCAGTCAGTCAATAAGTATTTATTCTTGTTTAGTCGTTTTTCAGTCCTGTCCGACTCTTCATGACCCCACTGGGGATTTTCTTGGCAAAGGTACTAGAGTGGTTTGCAATTGCTCCAACTCATTTTACAGATGAGGAAACTGAGGCAAACAGGGTTAAGCTAGTGTCTCTGAACTCAGAAAGGTGAGTCTTTCTGACTAGCTTGGCCCAACGCTCTATGCACTATGGTGCCACCTAGCTGCTCTATGTATTTAATATATTTTCTGGGTATTGTGCTAAGTTCTAAGGATACAAAGAAAGGCAAAATTTGGTCCCTGTCCTCAAGGAGCTCACAATTTAATGGAGGAGACAGCATGCAAACAAGCTATATACAGGATAAATAGGAAATAATCAACAGAAGGAAGGCACTAGAATTAGGAAGGATTGGAAAAGACTTCCTGTCTTAGGGATGCTTAGACTCCATGTTTCCTTCTGCTGCCTTCCCTATATGCTTCTTCCTACCATGAAACCTCTTTCCAGTTTTCTATTCTGTTCTGATCTTTTCAACAGGAATGCTTGAAAGTCTTGTATTTCATTAAATATCCATTTTTTCCAGAAGGATTATACTTACTTTTTCTGGGTAGATTAGTTTTAGTTGTAACCCTAGGTTCTTTGCCTTCCAAAATATCATATTCCAAGCCCTCTGCTCTTTTAATGTAGTAGCTGCTAAATCTTGTGTGATCCTAACTGTGACTCCACCAGTATTAGTATCATTTCTTTCTGGTCACTTTCAGTATTTTCTTCCTAACCTAGGAATTCTGGATTTTGGCTATAATATTCCTGGGAGTTTTCATTTTGGGATTTCTTGCTGGAGGTTAAAGGTAGATTTATTCCATTTCTACTTTGCCCTCTGGTTCTGAGATATCTGAGCAGTTTTCCTTTATTATTTCTTGAAATATGATGTCTAAGTTCTTTTTTACCTCTCCTCAATCTATTTTCCAAGTCAGTTGTTTTTTCTACATTTCACATTTTCTTCTATTGTTCCAGGTTTTTTTTACTTTTATTGTTTCTTGATATCTCGTAGAGTCATTAGCTTCCCTTTGACCAGCTCTAATTTTTAGGGAGTTATTTTCTCCAGTGAGGCTTTGTACCTTTTACTATTTAGCCAATTCTGATTTTTAAGGAGTTATTTTCTTTAGAATGTTTTTGTGCCTCTTTTACCAAGGTGTTAATTCTCTTTTCGTAATTTTCTTGTATCACTCTTGTTCTTTTTGCAATATTTGCAGAATTGGGTTTGGCTCGTTTTCCGTGGTTGTTACATAAGAAGTCTGGGGGAGCTTTGGCAGTTGTGACCTCTCACATTGATAAAATGGGAAAAATCATAGCCCCTGCCTCTCAGGGTTGTTGTAAAGATCAAATGAGATTTTCGTAAAGGGCTTAGCGCAGTACCTGTCACATAGTAGGTGATCAATAAATGTTTGTTCCCTGCTTCTCCCCTATGTGGACTCTACAATCCAGTTCAGACTGACCTTCTTACTATTCCTCATACTCAACGCTCCCATCATCTCCATGCTTTGCTCTAGCTTGCCCCCATGCCCAGAAGACACACTTAGTCTGGTAGATTTAGAGCTAGAAGGAAACTTGGGGGTCATGGAGTCCAACCCTGCACTTTACAGATAAGAAAACTGAGTCTGAGAGAGGGTAAAACTTGCCCGGGGTCATATGGTTAGTAAATGCCTACAGAGTCCAACCCAGGCCTTCTTGACCTCTCACCTAACAGTTTAGCCACTGTGCCATCTCTGCCTCTCATCCATGACTTGCTCCTCACTTTCACTTCTTAGAATGCTTCAACTTCTTTCCTTAAAACTCAGTTCCAGGGCCACTAGGTGGCGCAGTGAATAGAGCACCAGCCCTGGAGTCATGAGGACCCGAGTTCAAATTCGGCCTCAGATACTTCATAATAGCTGTGTGACCTTGGGCAAGTCACTTAAACCAATTGCCCTGCCTTCTCCCATCTAAAAACAAAAATCAGTTCAAGTGCCATGTTATGCCCAAAGTCTCTCCTGATCCCACCAGGGGCTAGTGCCCTACCCCCAAGATTGCCTAGCATTATTACTTCATATGTACTCATGTGCATATATGTTGTCTCTCCCACTAGAATGGAAGTTCCTTAAGGGCAGAGACGTGTGTGTGTGCACACTAGCGTGAGGGTGTGTCTCTATATCCCTAGTGCCAAGGACAAAGTGGACGCTTATAATGCTTGCTGATTAATTGATCGATTGATTCACTAGTACCCAGGTTTCCTAACTGCTACGATCTAAGGCTCTTTCCATTGCAGCATTTCACTTAGTTGTAAGATCATGGATTTGTTATCCTTGTGAAAATCTCCCATTTCTTCAACTGTGGGGACCGTGGATTGGTGGCCATGGGGCATTTACTAATGAAAGAATGCCACCTGGTGGTGAGTCAAGAAAGCTGCAACTGGTCATTTGTGGGCTGTTCAATTCTAGACCCACCTAATGTAAGCATGAGTCCCCAATGACCGAGGGTCTTCACAAGCCTCAACGTTGTAAGTACTTGAAATCCAAGGGCCCCTGGACTGCTCATCACTTAAGTGTGTGGCTATTTTAATTATGCCAGGGGTGAGTGGTAAATAAAGCTGTATCAATTACATCCCCAAAGTGTCCCACTTACTCTGCATTCAGAAGCCATGACTATGGGAGCATGGGAAAGCTAATATAGGGGCGCTGCTCAGACCACAGGAGAGGATGGTGTACATGTCAGGGTTCTACATTTCAAACACTGCTTTTTGTGGTTATCAAGAGCTGGAGATGAAGTAGATGCTGATCAATAGTGCAACAGCAGGGGGGAAATAGTGGTACATGAATGTGATGGAATTGTATTGTGCTGTAAAATGATGAACATGAGGAACACTGAGAACCATTGAACTGGGGCCAAAGGAAGCCATCAGAGACAAGGAAACAATATACACAATGGCTACAACAACGAAAAGGGAAACAATCACCACAAAACAATCAAAAATGAAGGCTGCAAAAATACAAAGAGCAAGCTTGGCTCCAAAGAGGAGAGAAGATGACTTTCCTTCTCATCCCTTTGCCATAGGTGGGAAGTGGGAGGGTCTATGTCCTATAATGTCCTGTTTCCTCAATATAGATGGGTTTGCAGATTTTATTTCTCTTCCTATTTTTGTTTTTTTCTTTTAAAGATTCTTTATTATAAGAGATAACTCTCTTTGGTAGGGTGAGTTAGGGGGATACAGAGGGAAATCTAATTGATGTGAAAATAAAAGATATCAATAAAATCTTTTTTATTCTTTAAGAAAATTCCAGAGGGCAGAGCCAAGATGGCAGCTGGAAAGCAGGGACTCACTTAAGCTCCCTGCCAGGTCCCTCCAAACACCTATAAAATGGCTCTGAACAAATTATAGAGCTGCAGAACCCACAAAATAGCAAAGGGAAGCAGGGCTCCAGCCCAGGACAGCCTGGACGATCACCAGGAAGGGTCTATCGCAAGGAGCTGGGAGTGGAGAGGACCAGAGCCCAGCATGGGTGGCAACAGGACCAACCAGACCAGGAGCCAGGTGGAACAGGCGTAGTGCCCTGAATCACTAAGCTATGGCAGTTACCAGACTTCTCAACCCACAAACACCAAAGACAACAGAGAAGGTTAGTGGGAAAAGCTGCTGGGACAGAGTGAAAGGAGTTCACAGTCAGATACCATCTGAGGTGGCTTCTAGAGCTACAGCTGCAGTTACTTCCAGCCCCAGGCCGACCTGCTGGGAGGAATTAAGTGGCATATTAGAGCGGGAGTACAGAGCCTGCTTGGATCTGAGTTGCGGTCTGGGTTGGCAGTTCTTGGGGGAGGAGGAGCGCTGGTGTGGCAGAGCTTGCTGTGTAGAAGTAGCTCTGAAAATAGCAGCACAGCCCCTCAAGCTTAGGACAAAGTACTCTCTACTCTACAAGCAGTCATACCCCGACAAAAAACTGAAGGGTCAAGTAGTTGGCTGGGAACATGGCCAGGCAGCGAAAACAGACTCAGCTTCAGACTCAGACTTTGGAATCTTTCTTGGGTGACAAAGAAGACCAAAATATACAGCCAGAAGAAGTGAACAAAGTCTAAGAGTCTACATCAAAAGCCTCCAAGAAAAATATGAATTGGGCTCAGGCCATGGAAGAGCTCAAAAAGGATTTGGAAAAGCAAGTAAGAGAAGTAGAGGAAAAACTGAAAGAGAAATGAGAGTGATGTGAGAAAACCATGAAAGACAAGTCAATGACTTGCTAAAGGAGACCCAAAAAAATACTGAAGAAAATAACACCTTAAAAAATAGACTAACTCATATGGCAAAAGAGCTCCAAAAAGCCAATGAGGAGAAGAATGCCTTGAAAGGCAGAACTAGCCAAATGGAAAAGGAGGTCCAAAAGACCACTGAAGAAAATACCACCTTAAAAATTACATTGGAGCAAGTGGAAGCTAGTGACTTGATGAGAAATCAAGATATTATAAAACAGAACCAAAGGAATGAAAAAATGGAAGACAATGTGAAATATCTCATTGGAAAAAAACACTGATCTGGAAAATAGATCCTGGAGAGATAATTTAAAAATTATTGGACTACCTGAAAGCCATGGTCAAGAAAAGAACCTAGAGCTCATCTTTCAAGAAATTATCAAGGAGAACTGCCCTGATATTCTAGAGCCAAAGGGCAAAATAGAAATTGAAAGAATCCACTGATCACCTCCTGAATAAGATCCCAAAAAGAAAACTCCTAGGAATATTGTTGCCAAATTCCAGAGCTCCCAGATCAAGGAGAAAATATTGCAAGCAGCCAGAAAGAAACAATTTGAATATTGTGGAAAGACAATCAGGATAACACAAGATCTAGCAGCTTCTACATTAAGGGATCAAAGGGCTTGGAACATGATATTCCGGAGGTCAGCGGAGCTAGGATTAAAACCAAGAATCACCTACCCAGAAAAACTGAGTATCATGCTCCAAGGCAAAATATGGATTTTCAATAAAATAGAGGACTTTCAAGTTTTTTCAGTGAAAACACCAGAGCTGAATAGAAAATCTGACTTTCAAAAACAAGAATCAAGAGAAGCATGAAAAGGTAAACAAGAAAGAGAAATCACAAGGGACTTACTAAAGTTAAACTGTTTTGTTTACATTCCTACATGGAAAGATGATATGTATAATTCATGAGACCTCAGTATTAGGGCAGCTGAAGGGAATAATACATACATATATATATATATATATATGTGTGTGTGTGTGTGTGTGTGTGTGTGTGTGTGTGTGTGTATGTATGTATGTATATATATAGTGCCAAGGACAAAGTACACAGGATGTACACAGAGTGAGTTGAATATGAAGGGATGATATCTAAAAAAATTAAATTAAGGGATGGGAGAAGAATATATTGAGAGAGGGAGAAAGGGAGAGATAGAACGGGGTAAATGATCTCACATAAAAGTGGCAAGAAAAAGCTGTTCGTTGGAAAGGAAGAGGGGGCGGGTGAGGGGGAATGAGTGAATCTTGCTCTCATTGCATTTGACTTGAGGAGGGAATAACATACACACTCAATTGGGCATCTTACCCCACAGGAAAGGAGGAGAAAGGGGATTAAAAAAGGGGGGACAATAGAAGGGAGGGCAGATAGGGGGAGGAGGTAATCAAAAGCAAACACTTTCAATAAGGGACAGGGTCAAGGGAGAAAATTGAGTAAAGAGGGACTGGATAGGAGGGAGCAAAATATAGTTATTCTTTCACAACATGAGTATTGTGGAAGGGTTTTACATAATGATACATGTGTGACCTATGTTGAATTGCTTGCCTTCTTAGGGAGGGTGGGTGGGTGGGGATTGAAGAGGAGAGAGAATTTGGAACTCAAAGTTTTAAAAGCAGATGCTCAAAAACAAAGTTGTTTTGCATGCAACTGGGAAATAAGATACACAGGCAAAGGGGCATAGAAGTCTATTTTACCCTAGAAGAAAGTAAGGGAAAAGGGGATGGGGGGGTGGGGTGGCAGAAGAGAGGGCTGAATGGGGAACGGGGCAATCAGAATATATGCCATCTTGGAGTGGGGAGGGTAGAAATGGGGAGAAAATTTGTAATTCAAAGTCTTGTGGAAATCAATGCTGAAAACTGAAAATATTAATAAATAATAATTTAAGAAAATTCTTTTTAAAATTTAAAATCAAATTCTTTTTTAAATTTTAAATTTAATAAAATTTAAATTTTAAAATCAAATCCTTGCTGGTCAGTCTACATCATCTCAGACCATTTGAAGGACTCCAACCAACAAAATCGTCAAAGGAGTTGTGTAGGAATTAGTGTGAGCCCTCCCCTCAACTTCCCATAATACTGGCGGTTTGCATGCAAATAAACTTGGAGGCAAGAACCAGAGGTCTAGGTAAGGCTCCATCTCTGCCGTGCCTGGATCCTTTGCCATCATGTAACATGTTGTTGTTCGTGTTCAGTGGAACATGACCCCATGAACCACATGTCCATGGGCTTTTCTTGGCAAAGATGCTGGAGTGGTTTTTCATTTCCTTCTCCAGTGGATTAAGGCAAACAGAGATTAATTAACTTAGGTAGGGTCACACAGCTAGTAAGTGTCTGAGGCCATATTTGAAATCAGGTCTTCCTGACACCAGGCCCAGCTCTCTATCCACTGAGCCACCTAGCTGAATCCTACTATGCAGCATACCTACAAGCAGTAAGATTGCAGGCCTTTGTTTAGCATTCTTATCACTGACAGATGTTTTCCTGCAACCAATTAAAGGGTCTTAATTTTCTCTTCTAGTACACTAAATCATTCAGGAACTATTTGATGACCACAAAACTTTTCTTCTATCAGTAAGCCCCAAGATTCTATTTACTTTGCCTCGCTACTATTATGTTTCATGCTTAATAACTATTTATAATACATGTATTATATGTCTATATATGTGTGTGTATGTGTATAATATGTATAATTTCATTATAGCACTTACAGATATAAACTTTGTATTTTAATATTCCTTAAACCAAAGGAATGAATCCCTGGTAAGAGTATAATAAGGTATGCTAGAATGCATTTCCTATTGAATTAGATTGACTATTAGGCCTGCAGTGCAACTCCATTTCTCAGAAGACTGTCTTGTCTGGGGGAAAGGCAGTGCCATCATAAGGGAAAGCCTCTGAATGGTGGAGATCTTGTGAGAGGTTTAAAAAGTAGCAGGGTGGTCTATGGGGAATTCTGTTTGGTAGAGACAGAGAGTTAAATTTGGGGGCTGCAATGAAATAAACAGGAAAAGTTTATGCTGGGGCAGGATCCCAATGACCTCAGAGCTAAGACAATATGCTTGAGATCTCCAGCCTGCCCAAGAGAGTTCTGAAAGTCTTCATGAAGCAGAAGGCACTAAAACTCAAGGTATCTGACACTAGAGAAATGAGATTGCAGGCAACAGTCTCCCTCCATAATAGGCTTAGAAATCAGTGAGGATGGGGAGAGGACTGGATAATAACCCCTCCCTCTGTGTATGGAGAGGGTTGTAATGCCCAATTACTTTTTCTTTTTATTCACCTTTCTCTATGTCTCAATTAAATACTTCGCTATTGGATTGGTCTATAAAGGAGTGTGCATTGGAGAGGGAGGTGCTTTTTTTCCCCAACCCATGAATTCATCCATGTAGGGAACTCTTGGAGTAAAAATCCTTCCACCAATGCATTTTGCCAATTTGTCTACAGTCTTAAAGTAGGCAGTGGATAGAGTGCCAGGCTTCGAATCAGGGAGACCCACATTTTTGAGTTCAAGGTAAGTGGCTTGCATAAGGACATACAAGTAATAGGTAACAGTTGGGAACTGATCAGCCTATTTCCATGTGACTCCCAAATCCCACATACTCTTGCCTTTCTTTATATCCCCAACACTTAGCCCAAGTGCCTGGCACATAGTAGGTGCCAACAAATGCTTCTTCCCATCCTTCCCCTCCCCCCACCCCAAGGAAGCCCAAGCACTGAAGGGAGACAAGCTTTGTCACACTACTATAACTCTGGTACAAAAATCATCCTGAATTCATCACGTTATTATTGCCCATTATTTGTAGCACATTTGCAGTGTTATTAATTATTCAAATTAATAATAATGCAGTTACTAATAATTATATTAGGAGAACAACCATCCTCATGATTTTCATTCCTAGCCACGCAGGTCAGTCTAAGAGCCCAGAAAGGCCAAGTCCCTTGCTCAGTCCTGCAGCCGGCAGGACTTGAACCCAGGGTTTCTGGCTGCATGTTCTACTTCTTCCTAATTCTGACCCAGCATCTCTTCCTCAGGTGGGAAGAAGCCCAAACTTGCCCCCCCACCACAGTATTGGTACCTCACTCCTGGGAACAGTTGGTCCTCCAGGAACTTTGTGGATTTCCAGGGCAGTCAATTCTGTTCACACACGTTACTTTGGGTTTCTTAAGGTCCTAAATCTAGAAAGGACCGAGAGGTCTCCCCTTCCAACCACCGAGGCCCTGAGGAAGGGACTGGACCCAGGCTACTCACCCAGAGATGGGACTTCAGGAGCAGGAGGGGCAGAGAGAGAAGGGGATACTAGGAAAGAGTGGGCATAAGTAAGGGTTAGGGAGAGGCAGAGAGAGTGGAAAACACCAGGAAAAAGGGGGCATATGGAAAGGTTAGAGGAGAAAGGCAGAAAGAAAGAGGGGGACCACAGCAAAAGGGGGAGTATGGAAGAGTTAGGAGAGGAGGGGCAGAGAGAAAGGGGGACCCCAGGAAAGAGAGGGCATATGGAAGGATTAGGAGAGGAGGGGCAGAGAGAGAGGGGGGACCTGAGGAAAAGGCTATGGAAAAGTTAGGAGACAAGAGATGGGGGAGAATTAGGGGCCTTTACTGAGGAGGGTCCGAGGCTTGGAAGGGGAGAAGTAAAGTGAAAATACATACATACACATACATTCATACCTACATGGATATTTATATTATATATGACATATATGTGTGTGTACATGAGTGACTTTGCCCGCTAAGTCATCTGCTCCATTCCCTCAGACTAGTTGTTGCAGAGAATATGCCAATGTAGGAGGAGCTTCCTCACCTGGGAGTTCCATAAACCCATGAAATCAGGGTTCAGAGTCCAGTTCTTATCCCTTGTCTTCTTGTTACCATTATGGCTCTTGGTTCAGTGATAGAGAGCTATCCCGGAAGGCCTGGGTTCAAGTCCTGTCTCTGACATATATGGCTGCATGACCCTGGGCAAGTCATTTCATGTCAGGGCTATAAGATGTAGCTCTAAAATGATGTTGTAGAAAAGGTGTTAGCATTGGCAGAACAACATAGGACCAAGGACAGATCCCAGAGGCACTCTATTCTCTGATATTC
This sequence comes from Trichosurus vulpecula, assembly GCF_011100635.1. Taxonomy (NCBI): domain Eukaryota; kingdom Metazoa; phylum Chordata; class Mammalia; order Diprotodontia; family Phalangeridae; genus Trichosurus; species Trichosurus vulpecula. Next base: position 405,590,621 of record NC_050575.1, on the reverse strand, counting down.
TCATCTCTAATTAAAAATGGGTTTAGAAGGGAATAGAATCATGGAGCTCTGGGAAGGATCCTTTGAGGCCATGCAGTCCAATCCCTTCCTTACAGAGGAGGAAGCAGAAACCACACAGGTTCAGTGAATTCTTGCCCAAGGTCACAGGGCAGGAACTAGCATCCCAGGTGTTGTTTACTAAAAGTGGTATTAAACACTAGTGAAAGAAAAGGAAAGCCCTTTAATGCCCACGTAAGCACAGACAACTCAGAAGCTTTAGATTTCTGTGTAAATTGAGGGGCTTGGACTCGTGGACCTCTGAGGGCCTTCCAGCCTAAACTGTATGAATCTCGGCAAGATATGCTGCTTGGTTGTCTTCCACATTTCAAAGATGGGATGCTTGGGGCTGACAGGTTAAAGTGACTTGTCTCTGTGTCACACAGCTGTTGAATGTCTGAAACCATATTTGAATCCAAGGCCACCTGACTCCCAAGTACGGTGCTGCATGCCAGGCTGCCTCTAGGGTAGAGAATAAACAGCACAGGAAAGGAGAGGGAGCCTACCTAACATGTGGGGATAAGTCTAGCCAGGTAGGGTAGGAGGAGAAGGTTTGTTGGGAGTCCACCCACTGGGGACAACCACCCTGGACCCCTTCTGGGGAAAAGGAACAGGATACATGGGCAGAGTGAGACTGTCCAGTTTGCCCATCATTTTCAGGCTGGGGTCCTTGGCAGTGCACAAACAGCCTCCCAGGGTTTCAGCTCATACATAAAGATGGAGTGGGCCAGAATGGGCACTAGAAAGGGGTCCCCCGTAGGGCCTGACCTGATGGTTCATCCTCTGAGCCATGGTCCCCTACAAGGCTGTTGCAACAATTAGGCTAGCAGCTGTTGTGGGGGTGACAGACCAACACAAGCCCAACAACAAGAACACTGCCAGCACAGATTCTTTTGATCTACTTTACTAAGAAAAGCAATGTTAAAGGGTTAACAATCTTACTTTAATCCAACCTATACATATAAACTCACTTAGTTCAGGAGGAAAAGCCAGCAACCTGAACTTCAGAGCAAATGTAAACAAATTACAAACATAGTCAATATAAACAGACAAAATCACAATTCTTAGTTACCAAAAAGCATCAACATCTGGGTTCACAAGCTGGGGAGCTCTTAACAATGGTTGGCCCAGAGTCACGTACCACTCCTTCTGTGGCTCGGAGTTCTAAGGGAGAACGCCAATCTCTGGGTTTATATATCTTGTTCAGGGTCAAAGGTGAGTCACATATGTGACTCACCCACATGACCCAAAAGTGTCACAAAAATGTGACTTAAACCCATATGGTCTAAAAGCCTCTGATGTCACAAACATGTCACTCAAACCCACGTAAAGTAGGCTTTCCTGTGAGGCAAGGAGGTGATCAAGGACTTCTAATTTAATCAAGGAAACAAAGGCCAAACTCTTCTTACCAATACAATGGCAGAGCTCTGACTTGACTTCCTCATTCCCAAGGGATAATCAAGCAGATTTTTAGGCTCATGAAATACTAAGTACAAAGTGCAGCAAAATACTTCATAAACTCAGCTCCTTAGTCATTTTCCACACTTCTTCCCAGACCCTGTAGTCCTGACCTCACTATACTAGCACCTTTTTTCTCCTGAGAAACACACTTCTATAATGCTTCAAGCCCTTCTCCTTCCTAAAAGAACCCAACCTCCACCAGATCAAGGCCCACATGCTTCCTTGTTTGCCGTTTCTTTGGATGAACTCCATCCTGGTAGGCTTCAGGGAAACATTTATACAATATGAATTTTAAAAATTCAGCTCATTTATACATGCTGTATAAGAAGTGCTCTGAAACTTTAAATGTTTTCATGACTTTTTTTTCCTTGGTTTTAAAACTGCCATTTAAAAGAAAACATCCTCCCCATCCCCCCATGAGGGAGAGTAAACATTTAAGTGCTATTTTTAAAAAATTTTTCAGGGGAGAGGGGCAAGCTTTGATGAGGTTAGGATTCGGCACTTTCACCACCACAGCCCAGGTTCGATTCCTGGTCAGGGAACCAAAAATAATGAGCTTAAAGAAAAATGGTGTTGGTAGGGAACCACAGGTTTCTAGGGGTGCTAAAGACCCCAAAACACTGACACACCAGGTTCTGCTGAAAGAATTCAACTCAAGCCTTCTCAGCCAAGGAAAAAGACAAAGTTTATTAAGGATTTGCCATAATGGGTTGTCTTAAGAAATCTCACCTTTTGTGATGCTTGTTTGCACAAATAGGCCAGATTCAATCTGAGCCAGAATGAATCTGAGCTAGATTGAATCTGAGCCAGATTGAATCTGAGCACCTTCATGGAGGCAAGATGAAATTTATATACACAAAGATTGTAGGAGGGATCTACGGTGGTCCTGGGGTGATGGGAGAAGTGGTTTAGGGAGAGTCTTGAGGAGGAGTCTAAGGGGGAGCTTGATGGGACTGGGATGAGGTCAGACTCCAGGAACCAAGACAATGGGATTAAGGGTAGCTGAAGGCATGGATATTGATAGTATCAAGGGTGGGAAACAGCCAGAAGGCAATCCAGAGGTAGCCAGACAATGGAAGGCTAGGCTAGGCTAGGCTAGACTATTTGGGCATGAAAAGTCAGATCAAGTGGGAAGATTCAGGGTGGGTTTGAAAGGGGTTTCCACAGTCCAAACCCCATCATTAGCACACTATAAAAATAGAAGCTTCCCCTTCACTTTAAATTCTTTTTGTGTGCTAAACAAAGCACTATAATAATGGTTTTTAAAAATCCCTGAAATTATTTTTACAGTGAGCAAGGTGACAGTCTTTCTTATGTAAATCACTACAGATGGAAGATTAATTAGTATAGTCTTCTATATAATTGGCTAAAACATTCTGTAAATCTCAAAAGCCCCTTTTAAAGAATTAGGCGGTGGTACCAGTCTATGTCATTGTTCTTTATATTCAGAAATGGAAATCACATAGGCATTTTCCTGCTCCCTCCTGCCCCTGAAATGGAAGCTTGATCTATTTTTAGTTGTGGTGGCTTGTGTAACACTATACCTGTCCTCAGGCTTGCCCTTCTCAGTGTCCCATAAAATGAGATAGACAGCTGGCTGTGGTCAGTCACTATCTTAAAGGAAATGGTTGTCTGTGTAAAGAACAACTGACTGGGTTAATATGTGCAGTCTTTGGAACTTATTCAAGTCCTCTTAGGAAACTGTAGTGCCAGGTACACTGTCCCTGTAGTACAAACTCCTTCATCACAGCACGGTAGAGTGGACACATTGGGCTCTAGGAGTAAGGATGCCTCACTATCTTATCCTGGCTCTGTGGCAAGCCAGTTATGTGATCATGGGAAAGTCACATCCCCTCCTCTACAACACAAGGGACTCGGGCTAGACGAGATCAAGGGTTCCCAAGAGGTTCTCAGATTCTGTGATTCCATCGTTTATTTGTATTCTCTGCATGGCATCTCCTTACCTGTTACAGTTAACACCAAAGCACATTACAGGGGAAACCCTGACTAGTAACCCCATGGTGAAATTCAATGAATAATGAAAAACCCAGCTTTGGTTAGTGTCATATTCTTCTGCTTTAGAATATTTTTAAAAATCAAATACAATTCCTCTGCTAGTCAAAGAAATGACCCTTTTGTCATTTACTGTCAGGTGATTAACCTTGTACCAAGTACACAATCTTGTACACAAATAATCATTTTGAAGCACTCACATTTAAGTTCAGATATTTCTACAAGTCTTTAGCATTTATAAGGAGGCAGCTTGGTCTAATGGGTAGAGTGCTAGGCTTGGAGTCAGGAAGATCCCTGGTTCAAAATATGCCTTCAATGTTAGCTGATGATCCTGGGCACTTGTAAGTCACTTAGCCTCTCATGGGAGCATTATCCCTTCAGCAGCTCCCTCCTTAGGGCTTTTAAGTCATCAGGAGTATTTATTGGCTGTTCCTGTACTGGGAGTCATATAATACTGTAGTTCTAAGTTCTGGATAGCAGATAAGCAAGAACAAGGGGAAAAGAAGAATGGGCATTATATTACTTCTAGCTAGTGCATTCCTGATAGTGTAGCTAAAGAACCATCACATCCTCTTCTTGCCTCTCAAGATCCTGATCAGGTTATTATAACAAAAGGGGCTCCTTTTCAAGTCCTAAACCCCACTTTCATTCTGCTTTAGCTGTAATGGGCTGATCAGGATCTTGTCGGTCTCCTGGGAAGGGATGATCAAAGGAGCCAAGGATCTACAAGGAGCCAAGAAACAGAAGCTGAAATGTATTGGGGAAAATGATAAAGGTAGGCTCAAACCCAAACAAAAGAAAACGAAGGCACTTCCATGAAGAAGAGCATTTTAAGAGCTCATGGTAAGAGTCATCATTCTACTTTCCAAGATATTGGTATTCCATTGAGCCAAATTTTTTAAATGTTAGTAACACTAAAAATAATTGTTTTTTCACCCATCTTTGGCCCTCCTCCTTCATGTATAGGAATCATTTTTATGTTTCCCCACTTACAGAAAAAGAAATATAAAGTACTCTTCATTGAGAATGAGGAAAATTCCTAGCTTCATGATTACAACAACAATAAAATTATTTCTATTATAGCATTTCTCTAAAATACTCAAAATGAATGTTTATCTTCAAGATTGTGAGGCAGATACATAGATTGATACAGATGTTATCAGATTCAAGTTAATTACCAGCATAAGAAAAAATGCAGCAGATTCATCATAGCATTATCCTTCTAGAAAATTTAGAAATTAATCATTCAATGCAAGGAATATTTTTTGTTTTTAACCAGCTAGTGAGAGTCATACTTAGAAGTAAGGAATGAATGACTGAAAAAGCATTTAGCAAGTACTGTGTTCCAAGGGCTGTGCTAAGACCCAAGGAAAAACCCCAAGACAATCCATGCTGTCAAGGAGACCCCACTAAGGGCTTTGCTGATTGTGTCTGCACTAGGGAAGAAGATGAGAACAGCAAATTCTTGCATTGTACTGTAGTTCTTTCATGAAAAATAATAACATGTTAGATTGAAATCCTGTGCATTTTTTACAAATAGCATTGTCTAAAAATTGACAGAATTAAACCAGTAGGAAGTACTTACCCTGGAGGCATTGTAACAGTAAGGCAATAAATACAACATCAATGATAATCGTGAATATGCCTCTGTGGTTCTGTATTGCAAAGTATGAAAGACTTTCCATAGAAGGTGGAAGTAAAACATTTATTTAGACACCAGAGAACCAGATCCCATAACCAATTGAGTCCACTTTATCATATCAGTAAGGAACTTAAAACACAGTATCACAATATGGAGCCTCACCATCCCCAAACTTCTCCGACCTCCTGCTGGGGCCTTCCCGAAAACTCACAGTACAGCTATCACAGGTTGACTTTCTTTACCTTAGCTCTAACTATCACGAATGGCCATTAACAGCCATGATGGCTCTCTCAGCATTTCCTGTGACACAATTTCCTTTTTCTCTCAGCAAGCACCCCCCACCACACATGACTTAGACTTCTTGTGACATAAGCAGGTCACATGGCCTATTAATGGGTGGGAAAGATCTTCAAATCTAAATTGCTATTACAGGCAGCTAAAGTGGCTCATTTAGATGGAGTCCTGCCTCAGTCACATACTGGCTGTGGGACTTTGGGCAAGTCACTTAACCTCTCTCAGCCTCAGTTTCCCCTTCTGTAAAATGAGGTTAATAACAGCACCTTCCTCTCAAGACTGTTGTGAGAATCAAATGAGAGAAGTTTTGTAAAGCACTTTGCAAACCTTAAAGTACTCTCATTATGTGCAAAGGAACTGTACCTATGGCCCTGTTGTAAACACTGTAACTTCAGTACATACAAATGCAAACACATTATCAAATATTAGTGCTGTAATGGGATGGTTTTCTTTTTCACATAGGATGATGAAACTTTGAGACCTGTACTTTTGATTTGTTTTTCTTAAGAGACCTAGCCTACATGCTACACTTATCTTAAGATGTGCAGAGGTTGGTTTTATAACAGGCTTGTAGTTCATTATCAGCAAGCATTAATTAAGAGCTTACTGGGTGCTAGGCACTATGCTAAGTAATGGAGACACAAAGAAAGCAAAAACAGTCCCTGCCCTCAAGGAGCTTACCATCTAATAAGGAGACAACATGCAGATAACCATGTAGATACAAGATATTTACAGTGTAAATGGGAGGTAATCTGGGGTGCGGGGCGCTGCCTGTGTTCTGGACTGGGAAAGGCCTTCTGCACAAGGTGAGATTTGAGCTCAACTTGGAAGGGCAGAGCACTCCAGGCATGGGGGACAGTATTTGAAGAGGCTCAGGGTCATATCCATGGAACAGTGAAGAGGCCAATGTCCATGGGTTGCCAGGTTGGGGGGAGTGGGGTGTAAAGTGTAAGGAAGCTGGAGGTAGAATGAGGCCAGGTTGTGAAGGGCATTAAGATAATATCTTTTGTGTAATCCTGAAGCACTAGGGAGCAGGACATGGGCAGACTATGCCTTGAAGAACGTCTCTCTGGCAGCTGAGTGAAGGATGAGCTGGAGCTGGGGGAAAACCTGGGGCAGGCAGGGAGACCAACAGAAGACTGCTGATATGATCCAGGCACAAAGAGAGGAGGGCCTGCACCAGGGTGGTATGTGACATATGTTGTGAAGGTAAAGGAAACAAGATTTGGCAAAGTGTTGGGTTTGTGGGGTGAATGAATGCAAGAGGAAATGAGGATGACTCTGAGGTGGCAAGCCTGAGAGAGGACCATGGTGCCCTAAACAGTAACTGGGAAGTTTGGTAGCCAGAGGGTTAGGAGGGAAGGTTAATGGGCTTTGTATGCTGAGTTTATGGACATCCAGTTGGAGACATCCAGTAGGCAGTAAGTGATCCAAGACTGAAGGTCAAGAGAGAGTTTAGGGCTAAATAGATTTGGGAATCAGCTACATAGAAATGATCATTGAATTGATGGAGCTGTTGAGATCCCCAGTGGATATAGTATACAGCGAGAAGAGGATATTTCTACGGGTGCTCATATATTTCCAGGACAAGAAAGAAATGTGGACATCCCTTGGAGTTCCTTTTAATGAGATTCGACTTGAGTGATAAAGAGAAAGTTCTTTGTCTATTGTCACTGTCAACAGAGCAAGAACTGGCTCAGGGCCCTGGGTTTTCCACAGCTCAGAGCCAGATTTTGCTCACTGGTTGCCAGGATTTCATCAGTAGTGAAAGGCCAGATCGACTTTTCTTTCCCTGTTTAGAAGATGAAAACATCTTTCTATTTTTGTGGAGAGAGTTATTTGAAAGTAATGTCACGGCTCTACAAAATACTGCATTCCCTCACACATGACTATGGTATTTCAGTTCTTCAACATTCTATTCCATGTGTAGGATTCAGATTTCAGGGGCAGGGGGAGGAACAAAATGAAATTTGGTGTTTCCTTTTTTTCTTGGGAATTATCCCCAGGGCCTTTGCACATAAGACAGCCTTAACAAGTATGGAATAGAAATTTGAGGAGTCCAAAATATAAAACCAGCACTCTTGATGAAAGCAGCCCTTTTCCTCCTTTACAAACATAAATTATTCAAATCACAGAACACTTACCCTGTTCAATACATCAAGAAATCTCACACTGTCCCCAATATGCTATATGACAGGATTAGTTAGCCCTAAACTCTCACTTCAGTATAAAAACCTAAGTAATGGCCAAAAGTATTTTTCCCATAGTTTTGAGCTGGCTTAAAATTGCACCAAGACTCTTAGAACCACATACACACACACATACACATACACACACACACACACACACACACACACACACATGGCCAGAGCAGGGGTGGGGTACCTGTGGCCACATGTGCCCCTCTACGTCTTCAAGTGGGACCCTTTGACTGAATCCAAACTTCACAGAACAAATCCCCTTAATAAAAGAATTTGTTCTGCAAAACTTTGACTCAGTCAAAAGGCTACACCCAAGGATCTAGAAGCCTACATGTGGTCTCGAGGCCTCAGGTTCTCTACCCCTGGTGCTAGAGAGCCAGCCATAGAGTCAAGAAGATCTGAGTTCAAGTCCTTACTTTGACAAGTAATGGTAGATACTCTTTCTCTCTCTCTCTCTCTCTCTCTCTCTCTCTCTGTTTGTGCCCAGGGCATGCCCCTTCACCTCTCAGTGCCCTCAGACACTATGACTTCCTGCCAGGTTTCAAGTCTGCAAAGCTGAAAATCTGACCAGACCAATAAGAATGAGTATTCCACCTATCGTTGGGCAATCTGTAGCACCAATACACCCTGAATACCTGGTCCTAAGAAATATCATCTGTTATGGTTCTTTCCTATCAGACTATAATTTTATGGATTTAACTATCTGAAGACTTCTGTTTGATTTCTGTAATTCTCATTAAATTACTTTCATACTGAGGGGGCAGAGCCAAGATAGCCACATGAAGGCAGCGTCTTACCGGAGCTCTCTCACAAGGTCTGTCAGATTCCTATAAAAAAGTGAATTTGAGCAGATTTGAGAGAGTCAGAAACCGCAAGCAGTCTTCGTGGGGCAAATTTCCGAGCTGGGAGAGTCTGAAAGGCCGGAGGCACGAACCTGTAGGCTCGGAGAGTGCTCGGTGCAGAGCTGCTCCAGACCAAGGCGGAAGCGGCTGGCCAGAAAATCCACATGGGAGACGGGCTGGGAGAAAGCTGGGCACCCGAAACCGGCGGAGATCCCCAGGACTCCCAACACAGGACGGCAGTCTGTGGAAGCGACGAGAGGCAGCGCAACGCCACCCATGAAACACCGTCTCCAGAAGTTTGCAGCCCAAACGTATTAAACGCGGCTTCTTGAACTTCCGGGAGTTCTTAATGTCCAGGTAAACAGCTCTAATCCCTCCCTTCCCCACCCAGAGAATCCCTCGGGGGGGAAAAAAAAGAACGCTGGAACTGAGCAGAAAGTAGTGGGGCTTCAGTGGTCAAATAGCAGAAGTTCATCAGTCCTAGAGGGGCAGAGTAGGCAGGGGTCAACGCCAGGAGCCCAGACGTACCCTTGCTCCCCCAGGGGAAGTGCCAGACATCAGCTCAAACAACAAACAGCTGAGACCATTGCTGAAAAGCAAGTGCTGGAGAGCACCCACAGGGAGTGAGATGCCAGGGAGCCAGACCCCTCCCCCACACCTCAGGAAACTGAAGGTTATAATTCTAGACTCACAACCCCCAGAATAAGAAAGCTGGGACAAAAAGCCCTGAGGCCCACAGATAGAAATTCATTGTAAAGCCAGCAAAAGGCAAACCAACATGAAGAAGAACACAAAAAAACCGAGGACAATAGATTCTTTTTATGGAGACAGGCAGGATCAAAATATCAACACAGAAGAGGATAGCAATGACACTGTAGATACATTGGATACCTCAAAAGCTAATATGAACTGGTCTCCAACCCAAAAAGCCCTGCTGGAAGAGCTAAAGGAGGATTTTAAAAACCAAATTAGGGAGCTAAAAGAAAATATGGAAAAAAAAGATTGGCGAAATGGCTACGGAGATTCAGAATCTAGAGAGAGAAAATCACACCCTGAGAGGCAAAATCAACCAATTGGAAAAGGAGACTCAAAAGCAAAATGTAAACACTAACTCATTAAAAATTAGACTTGAGCAAGTGGAAGCTAATGAATCTATGAGGCACCAAGAAGTAATAAAACAAAACGTAAAGAATGAAAAAATAGAAAAAAATGTGAAATATCTGATTGGCAAAACAACTGACCTGGAAAATAGATCCAGGAGAGACAATTTGAGAGTTATTGGTCTACCGGAAATCCACGATGAAAAAAAGAGCCTTGACAGTATCTTCGAAGAAATTATCAAAGACAACTGCCCAGAGGTCCTAGAACCAGAGGGCAAAATAGTCATTGAAAGAATTCACTGATCACCCCCTGAAAGAGATCCCAAACTGAAAACACCAAGAAATATTATAGCCAAATTTCAGAGCTATAAACTCAAGGAGAAAATACTGCAAGCAGCCAAAAAGAAGCAATTCAAATATCGTGGAACTACAGTCAGGATCACGCAGGATCTCTCAGCTTCCACATTAAAAGACAGGAGAAATTGGAATATGATATTCCGAAGGGCAAAGGAGCTGGGACTACAACCAAGGATCAACTACCCAGCAAAACTAAGCATAATTTTCCAGGCAAGGCGATGGACATTCAATGAAATAGGGGAATTCCGGACCTTCCTGATGAAAAGGCCAGAACTCAATGGAAAATTTGATCTCCAAATACAAAACTCAAGAGAGACATAAAAAGGTAAACAGGGGGAAAAACCCCACAAACCTTAATAACCAATAAGGGCAGGTTGTTTACATCTTTATGTGGGATTATATCATCTTATGTATGTTTTATCTATATATCTATATCTATATATATATATATATATATACACATATATAAGTCATTCTTGTGAATGGTACAGCTATTATGACAAATGAAAGGGATATACATAGGTTGTGAATGCCTGTATAAATTAACTGATGTAAAGATATAAAATATAAGTAAGAGATATAAAGGGAGGGCTATGAGAAGCGGTAAGGAGGTAGTAGAAAAGGGTAAATTACACCAAATGAAGTGGCACAAAAACATATTAAGAGATGTAAAGGGAGGGTTATGGGAGAAGAGGTAAGGAGATGGTAGAAAAAGGTAAATTACACCAAATGAAGTGGCACAAAAACATATTATAATAGAGGGAAAGAAGGGAGGGAGAAGAGCAGTATTTGAGCTTTACTGTCATCTGATCTAGTTCAAGAAGAGAATAACATACTCTGATAAGTTTAGAAATCGAACTTGTCCTACGGGAAGTGGGAGGGTAAGGGGGGAAAAAGGGAGCGGGGTGGTCAGAAGGGAGAGGAGAAGTAGCAAGTGGGTTACGGTAAGATAAGGGAGGGGAATAAAGAGGGAGGGTTAACTGAGGAAAGCAGCGGTCAAAAGCAAAACTTTGTTGAAGAGGAGAAGGGGAAAGGGAGAAATAAAAGCATAAACAGGGGGAATTATGATGGAGAAAAAGACACAGATAGAAATCATAACCCTGAACATGCAGGGGATGAACATTCTCACAAAACAGAAGCAGATAGCAGAATGGATTAAAAATCATAATCCTACAATATGCTGTTTACAAGAAACGCATTTGAAACAGGGGGATACACATAGGGTAAAGGTAAAAGGCTGGAGTAAAATATATTGTGCCTCAGCTAAAGTAAAAAAAGCAGGTGTAGCAATCCTAATCTCAGACAAAGCAAAAGTAAAGACAGATTTAATTAAAAGAGATAAGGAAGGACATTATATCCTGCTAAAAGGCACCAAAAACAATGAAGCAATATCATTGCTTAACATATATGCACCAAGTGGTAAGGCATACAAATTCTTAGAGGAGAGGTTAAGGGAGTTACAGGAAGAAATAGACAGCAAAACTATAATACTGGGAGACCTCAACCTCCCCCTTTCTGAACTTGATAAATCTAACCTCAAAATAAATAAGAGAAAAGTTAAGGAGGTAAACAGAAATTTAGAAAAGGCACAGATGATAGACCTCTGGAGAAAACTGAATGGGGATAAAAAGGAATATACTTTCTTCTCAAAAGTACATGGCACATACTCAAAAATTGACCATGTACTAGGGCATAAAAACCTCACAATCCAGTGCAGAAAAGCAGAAGTAGTCAATGCATCCTTTTCAGATCATGATGCAATAAGAATCATTTTTAATAAAGTGCCATGGAAAAATAAGCTAAAAACTAATTGGAAACTAAATAATTTAATTCTAAAGAATGAGTGGGCCAAAGAACAAATCAGAGAAACAATTAATAATTTCATTCAAGAGAATGACAATAATGAAACAACATACCAAAACTTATGGGATGCAGCAAAAGCAGTTCTTAGAGGAAGTTATATCTCTAAATGCCTACATGAATAAAATAGGGAAAGAGGAGATCAATGATCTGGGCATACAGCTGAAAAAGCTAGAAAAAGAGCAAAATTGAAAACCCCCAATTAAATACCAAATTAGAAATACTGAAAATCAAAGGAGAGATTAATAAAATTGAAACCAAGAAAACTATTGAATTAATACATAAAACAAAGAGCTGGTTTTATGAAAAAACCAATAAAATTGATAAACCTTTGGCCAATTTGATTTAAAAAAGAAAGAATAAAATCAAATTACCAGTATCAAAAATGGAAAGGGTGAGGTCACCTCTAATGAAGAGGAAATCAAAACAACAATTAGGAATTATTTTGCCCAACTGTATGCCCATAAATTTGACAACCTTAGAGATATGGATGAATATCTACAAAAACATAAACTGCCCAGGCTAACAGAAAAGGAAGTGAAATTTCTTAATAACCCCATATCAGAAAAAGAAATTGAGCATGCCATCAATGAACTCCCTAGGAAAAAATCTCCAGGGCCAGATGGTTTTACATGTGAATTCTATCAAACATTTAAAGAACAACTAATTCCAATACTTTGTAGACTATTTGGGAAAATAGGGGAAGAAGGAGTCCTACCAAATTCTTTTTATGACACAAATATGGTACTAATACCCAAACCAGGTAGAGTTAAAACAGAGAAAGAAAATTATAGACCAATTTCTTTCATGAATATTGATGCAAAAATTTTAAATAAAATATTAGCAAAAAGATTGCAGCAACTCATTATGAGAATAATACACTATGACCAGGTAGGATTTATTCCAGGAATGCAAGGCTGGTTCAATATTAGGAAAACTATTAGCATAATTGACCATATCAACAACAAAACTAGCAGAAACCATATGATCATCTCAATAGATGCAGAAAAAGCCTTTGACAAAGTACAACACCCATTCCTATTAAAAACACTAGAAAGCATAGGAATAAGTGGAACCTTCCTCAAAATTATAAATAGCATCTACCTAAAACCATTGACAAGCATTATTTGTAATGGGGATAAACTAGATGCATTCCCAATAAGACCAGGGGTGAAACAAGGATGTCCATTATCACCCCTATTATTCAATTTGGTACTAGAAACATTAGCTGTAGCAATAAGAGAAGAAAAAGAAATTGAAGGAATTAGAATAGGAAAAGAAGAAACTAAATTATCACTTTTTGCAGATGATATGATGATTTTTCTAGAGAATCCTAGAGAATCAAGTAAAAAACTACTTGAAATAATAAACAACTTTAGCAGAGTTGCAGGATATAAAATAAACCCACATAAATCCTCAGCATTCCTATACATTACTGACAAAGCCCAACAGCAAGAGATAGAAAGAGAAATTCCATTCAAAGTTACTGAAGGCACTATAAAATATTTGGGAGTCTATTTGCCAAGACAAACCCAGGGCCTATATGAACATAACTATGAAACACTTCACGCGAATAAAATCAGATCTAAATAAATGGAAAAATATCAGTTGCTCATGGTTAGGCCAAGCTAATATAATAAAAATGACAATTTTACCTAAATTAATCTTACTATTCAGTGCCATACCAATCGAACTACCAAAAAATTATTTTACTGAGCTGGACAAAATAATAACAAAATTCATTTGGAAAAACAAGAGGTCTAGAGTATCTAGGATATTAATGAAAAGACATGCTAGAGAAGGTGGCCTAGCCACACCAGATATTAAACTGTACTACACAGCAGCAGTCATCAAACAGGGGCGTGGATCAGTGGAATAGGATAGGTACACAAGTAGGAGAAATCAACAAGTTTAGCAATCTACTCTTTGATAAACCCAAAGAGGCCAGCTTCTGGGCTAATAATTCACTATTTCACAAAAACTGTTGGGAAAATTGGAAAATGGTAGGGCAAAAACTGGGCATAGACCAATATCTTACACCATATACCAAAATAAAGTCAAAATGGGTTCATGATTTAGGAGTAAAAGCTGATACTATAAGTAATTTGGGAAAGCAAGGAATAGTTTACTTATCAGATTTATGGAAAAGTAAAGAATTCATGACCCAACAAGAGATAGAGAGCATTACAAAATGCAAAATGGATAATTTTCATTATGTCAAATTGAAATGTTTTTGTACAAAAAAAGCTAATGCAACAAGAATTAGGAGGGAAGCAGAAAATTGGGAGAAAATCTTTGCAACTAGTATCTCTGATAAAGGCCTCATTTCTAAAATATACAGGGAACTGAGCCAAATATATAGGAATACAAGCCATTCCCCAATTGAGAAATGGTCAAAGGATATGAACAGGCAGTTTTCAGAGGAAGAAATTGAAGCTATCTATAGGCATATGAAAAAATGCTCTGGATCACTACTGATTAGAGAAATGCAAATCAAAACAACTCTTAGATACCACATCTCTCCTGTCAGATTGGCTAAAATAACAAAACAGGAAAATGATAAATGCTGGAAAGGATGTGGGGAAATTGGAACATTGTTGCATTGCTGGTGGAGTTGTGAGCTGATCCAGCCATTTTGGAGAGCAGTTTGGAACTATGCCCAAAGGGTTATAGATATGTTCATACCCTTTGACCCAGCAATACCACTTCTAGGGTTGTATCCCAAAGAAATCACACAAGCGGGAAAAGGACCCATATGTACAAGGATATTTATAGCAGCTCTTTTTGTGGTAGCCAAGAATTGGAAATCAAAGGGATGCCCATCAATTGGGGAATGGCTGAACAAGCTGTGGTATATGAAGGTGATGGAATACTATTGTGCCATAAGAAATGGGGATGATGCAGACTTCGTAACAACCTGGAAAAACCTACATGACATAATGATGAGTGAGCGGAGCAGAGCCAGGAGAACGTTGTGCACAGCCACAGATATATGGATGCCGTGAGGACCAACCCTGACATACTGCGCTCTTCTCAGCAACCTAAGGGGCAAGGCAACTCCAGGGGACTCACGACGGAGAATGCTATCTTCATCCAGAGAAAGAACTGTGAAGTTTGAATACAGAACGAGGCGCACTACATGCTCGCCTTTTATGCTTCTCTTTTGTTTTTGTTTTTGGGTTGTTTTTTTTGGTTCTGTTTCTTCTTTCTCATGATTCAGTCCATTGGTCAAAATTCTTCTCCACAACTTGACTAGTGCATAAATTAATTCAATGCGAAGTTATGCATGACAGTTATATGAGATTCCATGCCATCTTGGGGAGGGAGGGGGGAGGGAGGGGAGAAAATCTGGAACTCAAAACTATGTAGAACCGTGTGTGGTAAACTAAAAATAAATAAATAAATAAATAAAAATTCTTTCATACTTATGTCATTTGCCTAATGTTTAATATAGGGATTTGCCAGAATTCTATTTTATTTTTTGACGACATTCGTGACAATGAACTTAAGAGATCCTGTATCACATCTGTCCAGGTCTGCCCAATTCCCAGGCTCTGCTGCCTCTCTATGAAGAATTCTTAAGACATGGCAATTTACTGGATGTGGGGGGCAAGGGGAAAGGATGTCTCTACCAGCCAGAGATATTGATTAACTTTTACAGAGAGAGGGAAGCCCCCAAAGGGAGCTTCCTAGGAAGGTGGTGGGGGGTGGGGATTAGGAAGCACGGTGTAATAGAGAACACACTGGATTGGGACTGTGTTTTCACTTAACCTCAGGCCTTCAGCATCCTCAATTGTAAACATGTGATTTGCAGTCATTTGGGATTCATAGACCTAAGAGGTGAGAAAGTAGGATGGAAAGGGGAAGTGACATGCCCAGTGTCACACAATGCTAAAGGCAGGATCCAAGCCTGGGAACCCCTCCACAGGGAGCACTCCTTCCCTCCCCAGTGCCATCCCATTTGGTCCTGCCCAGTCCTTTGGCCCATGACTATTTAGCATTCAATTCGAGTTTCTCTGAAGTCTCTGAAAAGCTGCTTGTTTTCTTAGGATTTCCATGAACATGTTTCTATTTTCCTCTGCAGTGAGTTTTGATAGTCACCAGAGGGAGGTATCGACCTCTTTTTGACGGAGAGTTTTCAGTGAACTTTCAAGTCTGTGCTTTCCCACCCCACCCCCAGCAAGAGAAAATCAAGTTTCCCTTATTCAGTGTGACACAGGAGAAGATCTGAAATAGGAGTGACTCCTCTAGGCAGCCTTTTTAGTTGGCTGGCTTTAGAGACAATGATAGAACCATTCTTGCATAGCAGAGTTGGGAGATAATTAGAGACGGTTCCACTGAACCCCACCTTTATAAGGTGTGGAAGCCCAGAGATGCACAGTGCCCTACCCAAAGTGACACAGAGATATTGATGTAGCCGGGCCTAGAACACAGGGCTCCTGAGTCCAAATTGGGTGCTCTTTCCATTCTGTCACACTACTATGCCTGTTTTTAAAGAGCTGTTTAAAGTAAATCAAAGGTGCCTATAGAATCAAACAGCTCATTAAGGGATTTCTAACACACCTCTGGGACGCATTTAAACTGGACTCAAACTTTGGGGATTTATCAAGCAAACCTCTCATCCATTCGGTGATGCTGTAAAACATACCTTGTGTGAACATGTCCTGAAAGCGCTCCCTCTGCCTGGAGGGCCTTTCCCTGGACACGTTTCTCCCCAGCTTCTCCCAGCTACTTCTTACTGCTCCTTCAAGACCAGGTACAAATGCTGTCTGCTCTATGAAGCCTTTTTGGATCCTCTTCCAGAAGTAATCACCTTTTCTTCTAAACTCTCAGAGCATTTTTATTCCCTCCCTTTCTACCTTATATTACAGGGACTGGTTACACATCTCATCTTCCTGCTAGGCTGCTCCTTGAGATTACCGGACATGTCTTATTCTCTGTATGCCCAACATCACCTTGTACTGGGCCTTGCACAGAGTGAGTGGTCAGTAGGCATTGGTCAAATAGCAATAGACTCATCATCGATTTAGAGCCCAAGGGACCTCAGACACCACCTGGTCCAAACTACTTATTGTACAGATGAAGAAACTGAGGCACAGGGAAGAGAAGTGACTTGCCCACAGTTGCACAGATAGTAAGTGGCAAAGCCAGGCTCCAAACCCAGCATCATTTCTACTATACCACCCCACACACACACACACACACTGAATATTTACAGTATGTTATAGAAGACTTGGAGTGATTTGTATCTCACACTCGGGCTGGCCAATTCTCACAAGATCAATTTTAGCTATTAGAGCTCAGACTGGTAATATAGATCCCAAAGATAAGTCCTGAGATTTTTATCTAGGTAAGTTATGACAGTCCACTGTGAGATATTTTACATCATAACTTCTACATGTTTAAAATGAATTGTCCTTTGTAGATTGGATAGACAAGTTGGAGAAGTGTTTTATGACATGGCTGATATCATGTTTGTGCCAGCTGCAGAGGATGTATGCCCACCTTTCTTCAAGTAGGCTTGTAGTTCCTTGTGATTCTCAGGTAATGGGTAGTGTAGGACCTGGAACTCAATGACTGTCTTAAAACATACCCCTTGCATTTAGTTTGGTCATCTGCTGGGAAACAGAAACATTTATGCCCGGTTTTCTGAGCCGAAGTCAGAATCATTGACTAAGAATACAAATAATTAATTGTTCTGTGACATTTGACCCCAGTTTCTGCCAGTTTTCTTATAGGAGGGTAGAAATGAAAGCCTTGTCCACTCTTGTTTTTGAGTGCACAAGTGGGGGTGGGGTAGCATTTGGGGTGTCATGTGGATTAGGTAACAGAGCCAGTCTTTGTGATGACCTTTCAATAAAGACCCAGAGGTCAGCACCTATAAACATCCTTCCACCTATTACTGTACCCATGGCTTTCCCTTTCCCTTTCTTTAGCATTTTGCCTCCTGGTATTGAGAGATTAATAAAGCGTGCCAGCAGCCTTTTAAGCAGCTTGATTTGGGTTCTCTTTTCCACCCTATTAGCAAGGAGGCAGACCATTCACATTTCCAGCTAGTAGGTACTTAATAAATGCTTTTCCATGCTTTCATTCATGTATTTCTTGTATTATAATTATTGATGTTTCTGTCGTATCTCCTTAGGAGACTATAAGTTCCATGAGGACAGGGACTCAGTCTTTTTGGCAACTTTGTATCTCTCCCAGTCCGCAACATACAGCAAGTATTTGTAAATATTAGATGAAAAAATAACACAATAAAAATGAATGCTGTGTAATTATAATGATCAAGCTTTTCGTGAAAGAAAAAAAGGAGACAATGTACCTCCCTTCCTTCTTTGCAGAGATAGAAGACTGTGGTTTGGAAGAATGCATACATAGCCCATCAGACTTGGTTGATGTGTTGGTTGGTTCTCCTGAAGGGCTTTCTCTCTTCTCCCTTTATTTTTTGTAATAGTGGGTAGCTATCTGGGAAAAGGAGGGAGGAAGATAATATTTAAAAAAGAAGATGATATAAAACAAAGGATATCAATAAAAAATTTTAAAAGTCTGTTGACTTTCTGAATTGATCCAGCTATTTGGCTGGAAGGGTCACTGTTTGCTCAGCAAGAACATGTCACTAGACGCTGAAACAGATGAGGATGTTATTTTCAAACTGCATGTAGACCCCCAAGTGCAACATCTTCTTTTCCAATGCAACCCCTTCTAAAACCCACCCGACAAATTGAGTTTCACTTTGAGCAAGCTCCTAGCACTGGGTGAAGACAGAAACCAGCAGCCATTTGGGCCCCCTCAGTACAGATCCTGCTCAAAGATAAAATTATTTGTTGCCTGTATTTCTCCTTCTTCCTTCCTCCCCCAACTTCCATGATTATTTGCCATCTTTTCCCTCCTTTTTTCTCTCTCTTCTCTTTTTCCATGATTGATCTTTCCCTTTTTCTCCTTCTCCTATGTCCTTCCCTTTTTTCATCTGAACATCTGTTAAGGACCTACTATGTGCCAGTCACTGTGTTAGGCACTGGAACACCAAAACAAAGATAACACAATGTTTGGTCTCTTGAAGTTGACATTCTCCTGAAGCTTAGATGCAAAATCCTTAAGGATTAGGTCTTTTTCTTGCATATAATCTATGAGCTATCCTGTATGCATTCAATATATGTGGAGATGGGACATGTGGTATCTTATAGATAGGACATTTGGCCCAAGAGGCTTGATTTCCCTTTTTCATTTGTCCTCAAAAATAAATAAATGAATGAATAAATAAATAAATAAATAAATTCAGGCTTTGCCCCAAGGTACATAATGTGGAGATTCCTTCATGACTGGGTTGATTTAGATGGCCTCAGAGATCCCTTGGCCTCATTCCAGCATCTATAAAATGGGTTGGATTAAGTGAGGTCTAAGGGGCTTTTCAAATCAAGAGTCATAATCCTAAGACTCTCCTAGAGTCCTTCAGTCATTCCCCATCAGGCCACACTCCTCTGGACTTCTCCATCATTGCCTTCTCTCCCCACCCCATCTCACTCACTTTTCTGCCTCCTTTTACATGCTGTCTTCCCCCATTAGAGTGTAAGCTGCTTGAAGGCAGGGACTGGCTTTCTTTGTGCTTGTATTTGTATTTCCAGAACTTAGCACAGTGCCTGGCACCTAGTAAGCATTCATAAATGTTTGTTGATTGATCAGTAAGTGTCAGAGTCAGAGTTCGAATCTAGGTCTCCTGATTCCAAACTCAGTGTCCTTTCCCCACCACTATGATGACCATCCCACCCACCCCCTTTGCTATTTTGAATAGTAACTACTAGTTACATAGTACTATATAACTAGTAACATAGTTACTCCACCTGTCGCCAGCAGTATTAGTTGTACAGTGACTCAGTTGATCATTTGACAACCTCCCAGTGAAGTCAGGCAGCATGTCATGCACAGGGAGCCCAGGGGGCTTGCAAAGGCTCACAACCTGTCTGCTTACCACCCTAAAGAACACTCCCCACAAGAAGATAGGAAAGAGGCCGGTGGAGAGGAGGGAAGGAGGCAGCAAGTACAGTGGAAGCCAACCAGTCTGTTCTGACTCCTCACCCTCAGCCCAGCTGCAGGGTCTGTCTCCTGCGGGCCTGTCTTCCCCACTCAGGGAATCCCCAAGTTCCCTCACTGTCCTTAGAAAAGAGTCAAATCTCCACTTTCCTCTGTTGTACCAATGCCTGAGTCACCCCTTAGCTAGGCTCTGTCCAGGTGGCATTTTGACCTAGTCCCTGCTTAAAGAGCAACCCAAGCATGTCCTGGCAGAGCCCCTCAGTCAGTGTGCTTGCTTTGTGATCACTTGACAGCAAGTGCAAAGAGCTCTTTTTGAAGACGGAAGCCTGGAAGACCCAGCATTGAAGCACAGACAAAACCTCTGGCTCACACTAATGGTGGTTCTAAGGCATCACTGGAGGAGAGGGAGGGGGAAAGCCAGCACAGTCACTTGAGTATCTTGCCTGGAGAGTGAGCTCACTGGAGGGGAGCCATGCAGGATCGGAGAAAGAGCATGGGATTTGGAGTCAGAGGACCAGAGGATCCTGTGCCTAGAGCTCAAGGGGAGCTGAGGTCACTTTGCCCAACTCCCTTGTTTTGCTGATGAAGAAACTGAGGTTCAGAGAGATCCAGTGACTTGCCCAGGTAGTAAGCCACAGGTTCAGGATCTGAACTCAGTTTCTGAAGCTCCAACTTCAAATGTACCACATTTCCTTTGTATCACAACTTGGGATTCAATTCCACCTCTGCCATTTGTTATGTATGTCCTTACACAAGCATTTATTAATTGCCTACTATGTACCAGGCATGTGTGCTGGGGATACACAAAGGAAACTGTTCCTCTAAGAGCATAAAGCAAGAAACCCCAACTCTCCAAGGTTCAGTTTCCTACCATAAAAATATGGCAGGAATGGTTTGGAGGGTCTTTACTATGTTTGTGTCCTCGATCCCTTTGGCAGTCTGGTGAAGCTGTAGGCCCCTTCTCAGAGTAATGGTGCTAAATTCATAAAAGAAAACATATGGGATTATAATGGAAGCCAATTATATGTTTACTGACTACTCAAGACACATGTATATAAACATGGTGGGCATATAGGTGATATAGTGAATAGAGGACTGGGCCCAGAGTCAGGAGGACTCATCTTCATGAGTTCCAGTCCAGCCTCAGACACTTACCAGCTGTGTGACTCTCAGTTTCCTCATCTATATAATGAGCTGGAGAGGGAAATGGCAAAGTACTTCAGCACTTCTGCTAAGAAAACCCCAAAGAGGTCACAAAGAGCCAGACGCAACTGTAAATGACTAAACAATCACAACATATCAATATGAGGTTAAGAACCCCTGGACTAGATCCTCTCTATGGATTCTTCCAGCCCCAAATCCTTTGATACTACGAATTTATGGAATAGTGGAAAGAACACCAAACTAGGAGTCAAGAGACCTAGCTCCTTGTCTGGCTACTAACTTTCTGTGTGACATTGGACAAGTCACATGTAAAAGGACAATGATCATACTTAACTCACAGGGAGCCAAGAGATAACTTGTGAAGAAAGCACCTTGAGAAGTAAAAAGGGCTAGGACCCTTCTTGGCTGCCACATTGGATTCCTCTATACTCTCCTCTCTTCCTCTTCTATAAAATCAGGAGTTGGCACTCGGTGACCTCTAAGGTATTACAGCTTCCGGCCCTCAATCTATGCTCCTACAATCCACACTTGCTTCCCACTTCCCAGAGTGGGTCAAACAGAGGTTACCTAAAGTATTTATAAGGCAGCTCAAAGCCTGGGAGGTTTGTTACTGGCTGGAGCCTAATTTTCTAGGCTCACTGGGCATTCCTCCCCCTCTCTAACCCTATATTGCAGCCAGACTGACTTGCTTTTGGTGGTATATGCCATTCATTCCATCTCCTCCTTCCCTAGGCCTGGAAGGCACTTCCTCGTCACTGCCATTTCTAAAAACTCCTAGCTTCTTTCAGGGCAGAAGTCAAACTAGGTCTATGCTGCTTCCTCCACTTGGTAATTAATGTTCTTCTTGCCTCCAGTCCTAGAAATTGCCTCGTTTTATTTTTACTTAGTATATGTTTGATGTGTTCCTGTTGTAATGTAGAATGTAAACTCCTTGAGGGCAGGGACCATTGATTTTGCCAGCAAAAGCAAACTCTTCAATTTTTCCCCACTTATTAGCATTTTGTTTTTTCCAATTACATGTAAAGATAGTTTTCAGCATCCACTTTTATAAGGTTTTGAGTAACAAAATTTTTTTCTCCCTCCCTTCTTCCATTCTTCTCTCCCCAGGATGGCAAGCAATCTGATATAGGCTATACATGTACAATCATATTAAACATATTTCCACATTAATCATGTTGTGAAAGAAGAATCAGAACAAAAGGGGAAAACCACGAGAAAGAAAAAAGAAAAAAAGAGAAAATAGCCTGCTTCAATCTGCATTCGAGCTCCATAGTTCTTTCTCTGAATGTTGATAGCATGTTCCACCACAAGTCTTTTGGAATTGTCTTAGATCATGGTATTGCTGAGAAGAGCTAAGTCTATCAAAGTTGGTCATTGCACAATGTTGCTATTACTGTGTACAATGTTCTCCTGGTTCAGCTCACTTCACTCAACATCAGTTCATGTAAACCTTTTCAAGTTTTTCTAACCTGCTCATCATTTCTTATAGCATTCTATTAAATTCATATACAACAACTTGTTCAGCCATCCTCCAATTGATGGGCATCCCCTCAATTTCCAATATTTTGCCACCACAGAAAGAGCTGCAATAAATATTTTTGTACATGTGAGTCCTTTTCCCTTTTTTTATGATAGCTTTGGGATACAGACCTATAGTATATTGCTGGATCAAAGGGTACACACCGTTTTATAGCCCTTTGGGCATAGTGAACTCTTCAATCTTAACCCCGGGGATTTCTGCTTGGCTTTGAATAGGGAGTCCTACCTATTTATAGTACCTGTTATTGATGTTATCATTGTCCTGGCAGGCGGCAGCAGAGACAACTGACAGGTGCCCTGAGGAGATGAAATCCAGAATCTAGTAGCAAAAGGACACCTGGCAACAACCATGAGACCAGCAGAGATGCTGCCTAACCATTTTAAGGAAATCCACTTTGACAGGAGTTTTTTTTAATCTATTTTGGGACTTGTAACAAGAGAAAATATATCAATATAAATTTAAAAATTAAATAAATTAACTTCATGTAGGAGTGAATAGATTGTTAAGAAATGTCACCCTCAGGGATTGGTTAAAATCTGATGTCATGAAGGGAAGCATAATTGAAGTGAAGGTGCACATAGTAGGTATGAGTAGGTGGCAGCCATGAAGAATTGCACAAGAGAAGTGGTGTAACAAATCACTGAAGAGATTTTTGCTGGGAAAAGAAGATGAGCTATTCATGAATGGGAGATAACCAACCAACAGCCTGCATGCTTCACTGGTATTCATACAATGTCAGGAGATCTGAAGGAAGGCTTCTAGCACATTAGGTGCCTCTATGGAGGCTTTCTAGGAGGTCATGGACAAGCGTACCCCTAGATAAGGAGATTTGGGTAGGTTCAGTTCAATTCAATTGATCATTTATTAAGCTCTGTGCTAAGCATTAGGGATACAAAGAGTGAAGTGATCCTTACCCACAGAATTTACATTCTTATGGGAAAGACTATAAGTACAAACAGAATAAATATAAAGAGAATAAATACAAATCAATTTAAATACAAGGTGGTTTGAGAGGGAGGGCACTAGTAACCAGGGTTGGGGGACTTATCAAAGCTTCATACAGAAGGTGATGTTTGAGCTGCATCTTGAAGGAAGAATAAGGATTCTAAAAGGTGATGGAGAGAGGAAGATGAATTCCAGGCATGGGAGACAAAGGCAGGAGGTAGGAAATGGTTATGTGCTGAGTGAAGAAAGAAGCATTTGTGATCTGGAGAGTTGGGAGGGAGACCCCACAGTAATGAGATCATAAATCTATGGAAATATTGAAGTGACAAACCTGAAAACTGATGAAAGGACCAGGAAGTGGGTAGAGGTGTGATCTTGTGGTTGGAACAGTGACGGCAGGTAAGCGTACTGTGTTTTTGTTCTGGCTTTGTCACTAGACTTCCCTACGAAACCCTGGGTTCAACCAGGCAGAATCAGACACTTGTCTCGCAAGGTCTTGGGGCATCAAGTGAAAGGGAGTGTCTAGCATATAAAAGTTATTGGGAGGCCAATCGTTGTGGAGTTTTTTTCTTTCAACAAAACAAAAAGCTTTCCTGAAAGGGTAAAGGATATTATAAGTACCTTACAGATGAAGAATGCAATAATCTGAGTCCCTGTCATATTTGTGGGTTTGTGAAATGTACCAGAGCCATTCATCAATCAAGATGACGTAGCCCTGAAAGCAGCAAGAGGAAAGCAAAGAGTCATGATAGGAAATCCCACCTCCCTGGTGGGCAGTGGGGGAGAGGAGTGAATCATGGAAACCTAGGAGGCTTCTCTGTTAAGACACAGCCACCCTACCTACACTCAAGAACACTGACCTATACTTGAACATTTGAGTCAAACACTGGTATTCTCTCATTTACAAGGCGTGGAAAGGGCCAAGTCCCTTGAGGACGAAGCACTTTTTCAAGCACCTTTAGCCAACCCTGGAGGAGATCCTGGGGTCATCCCTTAGGCTGGGTGCCCCAGATTTATGTCTGATCCCTCAGGTGGTGCTCCAGAGTCTCTCCTTCCAAACACAGAAGAGTAGATGACACAGAAGAATTTCATTTTTCTAAGGATCACAGAACAGATTCTTAGGGTACAAAAGGATTTGAAGAAATTCCCTTGTCCAGATCTTTCATTTTACAAATGAAGAAATAAATAAAAGCCTACAGGGTTGAAGTGACTCACCCACAGTCACACAGCTAATTAACAGTAGAATTGGAACTAAAAACCAGGCACATGGACCGGCAGATCAGTGTCCTTCCTACCACAATAGGCTGCTTCTCCATCTTCTTGCATGAGAAATACAGTAAGTTAGTAAATACTAGAGAAAAAACACAACCCCCCCCCCAAATAACCTTGTAAAAACAAGTTAAAATTAAATGATATGGTAGTAAGCAAATGAAAAAAAAATGCTGCCTAGGTCTCATTTTTTAGAAACAGAACTGGACTGATGAATGTCTGGTTGGACTCATTCTAGGGAAATGTAGTGGAGCCCTTCCCTGATCTAGTCCCTACTCCATTAGGATGCTTAGATTCTTGGAGACGGAAAATTAAGTGGTCCTCCTTCACCATACTCCTTTGTTGAAGACAGAAGCACCATCGAGTCTGCAGCAGCAGCAGACTCTCTGTTTCTGCCACTCTGAAGGGCCTACAAGGCGTCCTCAATGAACACAGACCATCTAGATACTGTGGAATCACTTTGTTCATAGGGCACAGTCGACAAAGAAGACAAAGCAGAGTGGATTCTCTATACAAGGAGTCAGAGTTTTTTCTCAGGAGACCAAGCTTCTTCAGAAACCAGATTAGAGCTTTCTTCCAGGATGGCACACGCACAAAGACAAATCATTCTGGTCTCTCCCTTTTCTGAACTGAGGGTTACAATAAGAAACAAAGCTAATAAGGTCAAAGTCTGGGGAGCAAACAGTTGTATAAGGACTAGGATGGCATTTTCACTTTTGCCTTGGACGCTGGAGCTAACTTTACACATAGCAGGAAACAGTGTCAAACTGGAAAGAACCTCAGGTGCTCTGGCCCAACCACTTCATTTCTCCAATGAGGAGACTGAGGTTTAGGGAGGTTTTGTGATTTGCCTAAGATCACACAGACAGTATATTTAAGGGGCAGGATTCAAACTCAGGTCCTCTGACTCTATCCCCCTGCAAGATGTTGCCTTCCCTGAACAGAAGCTCTGAGAAGGAAGAATATAAAGTATTTCTTCCATCTTGTTGGGTTCTGCTTTGTATATTCAAATGTGTATAAACACATTTGTTTATGGTTGTTGATGATTGTTAAGTTCCTAATATAATGGAGAAAGATTTGGAAAATGAAGAAGTCAAAAAGATGGTGGCTGAGAGGAGGATTTGGATTTTAGGTCACAACACAAAATACAGAAATGATGGCCTCTGGGCCAAGATTGGCTGGTAGGGATGGAATTTACTTGGAGTCTTATACCTCTAGTCAAAAGGGTTTGGGAGAGAAAAGGAGCGGAAGGGATAAACTGGGCATATGTGTGGACTGTGTGCCACACAGCAGGGCTCTTAACTGGTCCAGAAGGGTCTGGTCACAAATTTTCAGGAGGTCTGTGACCTACGATGAGAAATAAATCACGTCTTTGTTTTTCACTAACTTCTGACTGAAATTTGGCATTTCCTTTCCTTCAATGGTGAATTTTCAAAAGCCCACATTATTCAGAGAAATCTATGACACAAAAACAGCCAAGAGCCCTTGCCATAGAGGAGAGCTAAATCAAGGAGGAACAGGCATCAGGACACCCATGAGTCCACAGGAGACACTCCAAGGAAGGAGCCCCTGTAAAGGCCATGGCCTCAGAGGACCCTCTCCAGAAGCAAGCAAGGCTGGCTGACAAGGAGATGCATGGAAAAGGGCTGAGAGAGAGATCGGAACTCACAGGCATGAGCGCAGCATGGGGTAAGGCCAAGCCCCACTGCATGCACATACCCACAGAAAAGGGATGAGACTTTGTAAAAGAAAACAGAGTTAACTGGGTCAAAGGTAACTGGGTGTCAGAGATAACTGGGTCAAAGGTAACTGAGTGTTGGTGTACACAGTGTTGGGGCAAGAGGGCAGTCTGTCTCAAGGAGCCCTGAGGGGTGGAGGAGCATGGTAGGTACCAGAGAAGCATGACTATAGTAAGCACACACTGCAGACCCTCCAGACAGAAGAAGCAAATAGAAGAGGAGGCTGGGAAAATGCTATAACCTGACAGAGGCACGCTATCTGAAGCAAAGCAGGCTTCAACTGTCCAGGTATCTGTGGGTGCTCCCTCTCTGCCAAAAGTAAAATGCTTTCTAATTCCTGAACTACCTTAATGGTAATTTCTTCCTTCAGAAGGTGAAGGAACCAGTGGAGATCCTATTCTGCATCTCCATCCCACCCAAAGGAGAGGTAACTGGGTCAGAGGTAACTGGGTATCAGAGATAACTGGGGTGAAGGTAACTGGGTGTCTGAGTACAGAGTGTTGGAGCAGGAGGGCAGACTGTCTCAAGGAGACCCATTTGGTTGTCCTGGCGGGTGGCGGAGCATGGTAGGTACCAGAGAAGCATGACCATGGTAAGGACACACCGCATACCGCTCCCCACCCACCCAAGGAAGAGGAAGCGAAGAGAAGAGGAATCTGAGAAACCATTATAACCCGGCAAAAGCACCCAGGTGCTCCCTCTCTGCCAAAAGTGAAGTGCTTTCTAATTCCTGAACTACCTTAATGGTAATTTCTTCCTTCAGAAGGTGAAGGAACCAATGAAAGGAGACCTTATTCTGTGTCTCCCTCCCACCCAAGGGAGAACATGGCTGCTGGCTGGAAATGAGAGTTCTGCAAGGAAAGGGAAGGAAAGGAAAGCAAACAAGTCTGATGGGCAGGAAAGACTTTACAAGGTTCAGGGAAATGTCAGGTGGGGTCTCACGGACTAAAATTCTACAGGGGAAGTCAGGAAGAGCTCAAGGAGATTTTAGAAAAATAATTCCAAGGTACAGTCTACGAAAAGGCCCAAACGATGCACATGGAATTTACCAACCAGCTTAGATTTTGAGAATCTAAATTGGCGCTGAGCGGACCTGTTTGGTGAATAAAACAATCACCTAACACTCGTTAATTTTGCTGGCCCCAGACCAGGCTTCCTACCCTATTCAACTATCCACCAGCACAACAGGGTCCACCCATGGTGAGCATACCACCCTCAGCTTTGCTGCCACTTGTCTCCTTCTCCTGAACTCCCCCCACCCCTAGATTTCCAAAGGCTTGTTCTGGAAACACTAATAAAATCAATGCTGCCATCGCGACTGGAATGGAGATGATATTCTAGCACCGTAGTTAACAATCCCCTAACTGCTGAGAACAAAAGTCTCTTCCTTGGCCACTACTCCCCCACAGGTAGCATATTCCCCCACTAGACTGTAAGTTTTCTGACAGAGGAACCACCCCAGTTTTGTCCTTGTTAAGTCCCCAGAGCCTTGAACAGTGCCTAGCACATAGAAGGAAGGCAACGTCTATTAAATGCCTGTTAATGTTAAATGTTAAATGCCATGATCAGAAGTTGGAAGCAAGGGCAGATATCAAAGGGTGGATACAGAAACATGGCATGGTCCCACAGAAGCCCCAGGTTACTCTAGCTCAGAATAAGCAGAGCTTGGTGAAGAAAGTGAAGGACAATAGAAAGGTGGTTTTTAAAAAATACATAGTGAGAAATAAAGGTGGGTCAAAGCAGCAGCAGGATCATGGATCAGAGAGAACAACAGAGAGAAGGCAATGATGTCACTTTTATTCTGCTTTTGGCAAGAACAATGATCTTTGGACTGAGAGGGACAGGACAAACACAGCTAACAGAGAAGTGATTCCCAAAATCAATAAGGAGAAAGTCAAAAGCTCTTGGGCACCCCAGACAAATTCAAGGGATTCGGCCTAGCAGAACTATATCCTTGGGTGCTACAAAACTAGCCTGTCACGAAGAAGGCTCAGCAGCTAGCTCCAATCCACTGTCTTCCTCGGTCAGAGGCTGGAAGACCATCTGGTACTTCAGGGCAGAGATATGCAGAAGCCAGAGTCCATTAGTGTCAGGATGGATCGTATTTTTCCCAGTGATGCTTCTATGAAGCTTCATTCATTAAAACGCTCTCTTGCCATCAGGTTTTCAAGCCCTGGAATTGATTAAATCCTGAGGCCTCAGAAGGAAAGAGTCAGAGACAATATAAAATTACCAGAAAATTTCAAGCTCAGAGCTCAGAGGAGCCCCAGGGTGTCTTTTTTGCCCTGTACTTTGCTTAAACTACAGTGATGACAACTGCAGTACCAGGCTTTCCAGCCAGACTGAGGAACATTAATCTCACATCATTCCAGATGAAGCCTTATTTTAAATGATCTGACCCTTCCTCCTTTCATGGTCTCTATTTCTTGAAAAAACATGCCAAGACAATGAAGTGTCTTAACATGTGTTCTAATACTTCACATTATAGAGCAAATATGAAACCATTGCTTCTGGGAGAAATACAGGGTCAGGTTCCTGTGAGCCTCTGGTAACAACATTTACTGAAGCACTTTCCAGAGTTGGCTAATGGACAGATTGGTAGATTTTCTTTACCTTTTTCTCATCATACCATATTGCTAACATCGAACTGAAGGCCCACAGGACTGTAATTCAGGTCTAACACACATACTTTCTCCATACGGTACTTCCCAGCTTTCTTCCACTTAGGGACACTAGACAGCACTTAAAGCACTGTGTTTGGGGGCCATTTTAAATGACAAAATCACCAACAAAAAATGTGGAATGTGATGCTAAATAGACCACACAAAGGATACTTGTTTATAGAGCTGAAACAAGAAGGCAGAGCATCACTTCATTCACCTCAGCTGGAAACAGGTTGGACAACTCAAATTTTTCATCACTCTTCATGTATCCATAAAGGACAATGAAAACACTGCAAGTTACAAATAAATTTGAGTAAGCAGGAGAATACCCAAATACAGAATGCAAACAAGGACTGACTGTAGCTGCTGTCTGAAAACCTTCTCAATGGGGTGGGTACGTGGATCACAATTGTTCTCTCCTTCTCAACTCCTGCCCTTACACTAGAGGACTTCAGCATCCACATGGACTCTCCCTCAAACACCCTGACTGCCCACGCAGTTCCCCAACCCACTTCCTTTTCAGGTCACTGTGCTCTCCTGGTTCTCCTCCTACCTCTCTCATCACTCCTTCTCTGTCTCCTTTGCTAGATCTTCCTACAGCTCATTCCCTCTAAGCACAGGTGTTCCTCAGGGTCCTGTCCTGGGCCTTCTTCTCTTCTCTCTCTATACTACTTCCCTTGGGATCTCATCAGTTCCCAAGGATTTAATTACCACCTCCACGCTGATGATGCTCAGATTTACCTATCCTGCCCTAAACTCTCTGCTGATTTCCAATCTAGCCTCATTTCTAACCACCTTTCATACATCTCAAACTGGATGTCCAAAACAGAACTCATTATCTTTCCCCCTAAACCTACCCCCCAACCTGCCATCCTACCTATCTTCTCTATTTCTGTTGAAGGTAACATCATTGTCCCAATCCCTCAGACTTCCAACCTAGGCATCATCCTTGACTCTTCACCATCTCTCACCCCCTATATCTAATCTGCCAACTTCACCTTTGCACCATCTCTCTTGAATATGCCTCCTTCTCTCCTTTGACATTGCCACCTCTCTGGTATAGGCCCTTATCCCTCTCATACCTGGATCACTGCAATAGCCTACTGGAGAGTCTGCCTACCTCAAGTCCCTCCTCACTCCAGCCCATGTTCAAAATCGCACCACAGTTATTTGTCTAAAGTGCACATCTGACCATGTCACCCTCACCCACACTCAATAAACTGCAATGGCTCCCTGTTGCCTTCAGGATCAAATACAAAATCCTCTGTTTGGCATTCAAAACCACCTATAACCCCTGCTCCACGCCTCACTCTCCAACGCCTACACTTGGCCACCATGGATCCCTTGCTGTTCCACAAATAAGACTCTCCATCTCCTTACTCCAGGCACTTTGTCTGCTTGTCCCCCCACACCTGGAATGTTCTCCCTCCTCATCTCTGCCTACTGGCTTCCCTGATGTTCCACGTAAAATCTCCCCTTCTACAGGAAGTTTTTCCCAGCCCCCTTAGTTTTTGTGCCTCCTCTCTGTTATTTCCTAATGATTTGTTACTTGGCTTGTTTGCGTGTTCTCTTCCCAATTAGAATGTGAGCTTCTTGAGGTCAGGAGCTGTCTTTTACCTCTTTTTGTACTCCCAGAGCTTAGCACAGTGCCTGGCACATAGTGTGCAATGAATTAATTAATCTTTACTAACTGACTGACTGCCCAGTCTACACCTAAAGATCCACAGGGATGAAAAGCTCACTCTCTTCGAGGCTGCCCAATCAGCTTTTAGAGACTTCTGGTAGGAAGGTGTTCCTTGTATTCAGCTGAAATCTGCCTCAGTAATTTTTCACTTCCTGTCCTTAGTTCTACCCTCCAGGACCAAGCAAAATTAGATAAATTCCTCTTCCCCTTTATGACCTTTTAAATATTTAAAAAAACAGCAATTATGTTTGGCCTCACCTCTCTGACCCCCACCCCAAGTCTTCTCTTTTTTAGATCAAACATCCCTGGTTCCTTAAACCAATGTTGACATACAGTCACACGTTCTCTCACTACCTGGACACGCTCCAGCCTGTCCAGGTCCTTCTTAATGCAAAGCATCTGGGGCTAAACATAACACTCCAGACAAGGCCTGACCAGCTCATAGCACATGACGGCCATTCCTTCCCTCATCCCAGTCACTGTATACTTAGATAAGCATTTAAGACTGTGTTAGCTTTCTCTACGTCCTTGAAGGCAGGGACGTCTTTTGCTTTCCTTGTGTCTCTTGGTCTCTGAGCACAGAGTGTTCTCAACACGTGTTCAATAAGAATTTCATAGATGTGGAGCTAGAAGGAATTTCAGAGATTTTCTGGCTCAAGTCCCTCATTTTATAGGTTTCTATATTTTCCTAGGCCTCATTTTATAAATCCTTTTTCTCTCTTATCTAGTTTAGCCCCATCAATGCTGGGAAGAACTACCCAGGATCCCTTGGAGTAACTCACCTATCTTGCTACAGAGAAGCTAAATGAATAACATACTGGAGCAACACAGAATTACCTTTATCCAAGGACTGGCTACTGTGACCACTGACAACAGGCAATCAGAACTTTGTGAACCTTACGTGAAAAACTAGGTTTATTACAAGAGAAATGAACATGAGTGTTGAACCCAAAGAGTTCACAATCCATACAGAAGTCTGCACATTTACATCAGCAGGACAAAGGAAGGAGGAGATATCAGAATCCCTACCTGAAGGGGCGTAGCGTGGGAGGGGAAAGGTGCAGTAAAAGAGGGAAAAGGACAAAACCCCTCCTGAGGGGAAAGAGCAAGATGAGGGCCAAAGCCACACTCTTTTCCCTTGGGAACTGCTGGACCATGAAAATAGGAGGGTCTCCTTATCTGCAAGGGTCCAGTTGCACAAGCCTAGTACAGACTGACTGGAGCCTGCCTTAACCCCAAGGACACACAGGAAGTCCAGCTTGGAATGCAAATGACAAATCACATCAGCTCGGGGAGCTTCATCCTTGACACATTCGGGGCCTCCTACATACTCTGGGTCCAGTGTTTCTGGAAATTATCACAACTCAAAAATACAAGTTAAATTCCTTAACATCGATCTTGGCCAAGATGGCAGCTGGAAAGCAGACACCAGCGTGAGCACCCCACCAAGTCCCTCCAAAAACCTATAAAAAATGGCTCTGAACCAATTCTAGAATTGCAGAACCCACAAAATAGCAGAGGGAAGCAGGGCTTCCAGGACAGCCTGGATGGTTGCTGTGTGAGGTATATCGCCCACAGAGCTGGGAGCAGGAAGGGAGCTGAGCAGAGCCCAGCGTGGGCTGTGCGGACCAACCAGACCAGGAGCCGGGTGGCGCAGGCTCTAGCACCCTGAATCAGTGAGCTGTGGCAGTTGCCAGACTTCTCAACCCACAAACACCAAAGACAACAAAGAAGAACTGCAGAACCCACAAAATAATGGAGGGAAGCAGGGCTCTAACCAAGGGCAGCCTGGATGGTCTCGGGGTAAGGTCTATCCCGCATGGAGCTGGAAGTGGAGCGGGGCTGAGCACAGCCCAGCATGGGTGGCATGGACCAACCAGACCAGGAGCCAGGCGGAGTATGCCCTAGTGCCCTGAATCAGTGAGCTGCAGCACTTACCAGATTTTTCAACCCACAAACACCAAAGACAACAGAGAAGGTTAATGGGAAAAGCTGCTGGGGACAGGGAGGAAGGGAAGGTGGGGCAGCTACAGAACTACAGCTACAGTTGCTTCCAGCCCCAGGCCCACCTGGTGGGAGGAATTAAGTGGCATATCAGAGCAGGAGTGCAGAGCCTGCTGAAGATCTAAGTCCAGTCCGGGTTGGGGGTTCTTGGGGAAGGAGGAGTGCTGCTGTGGCAGAGCTGGCTGTGATAGCTCTGAAATCAACAGCGCATCCCCTCAAGCTTGGAACATACCCTGCTGAAAAACTCAAGGGTCAAGTAAGTTGGCTGGGAACATGGCCAGGCAGCAAAAATGCACCCAGATTCAGTCTCAGACTTTGGAATCTTTCTTTGGTGGCAAAGAAGACCAAAACATACAGGCAGAAGAAGTCAACAAAGTCGAAGAGCCTACAACAAAAGCCTCCAAGAAAAACACGAACTGGTCTCAGGCCATGGAAGAGCTCAAAAAGGATTTGGAGAAGCAAGTGAGAGAAGTAGAGGAAAAACTGAGAAAAGAAATGAGAAGGATGCGAGAAAACCATGAAAAACAAGTCAATGACTTGCTAAAGGAGACCCAAAAAATACTGAAAAATATACTGAAAAAAACAACACCTTAAAAAATAGACTAAGTCAAATGGCAAAAGAGCTCCAAAAAGCCAATGAGGAGAAGAATGCCTTGAAAGGCAGAATTAGCCAAATGGAAAAGGAGGTCCAAAAGACCACTGAAGAAAATACTACCTTAAAAATGAGATTGGAGCAAGTGGAAGCTAGTGACTTGATGAGAAATCAAGATATTATAAAATAGAACCAAAGGAATGAAAAAGTGGAAGGCAATGTGAAATATCTCATTGGAAAAACCACTGACCTGGAAAATAGATCCAGGAGAGATAATTTAAAAATTATTGGACTACCTGAAAGCCAT
This sequence comes from Trichosurus vulpecula, assembly GCF_011100635.1. NCBI lineage: Eukaryota > Metazoa > Chordata > Mammalia > Diprotodontia > Phalangeridae > Trichosurus > Trichosurus vulpecula. Next base: position 405,556,880 of record NC_050575.1, on the reverse strand, counting down.
GGTCAAGAAAAGAGCCTAGAGCTCATCTTTCAAGAAATTATCAAGGAGAACTGCCCTGATATTCTAGAGCCAAAGGGCAAAATAGAAATTGAAAGAATCCACCGATCACCTCCTCAAATAGATCCCAAAAAGAAATCTCCTAGGAATATTGTCACCAAATTCCAGAGCTCCCAGATCAAGGAGAAAATACTGCAAGCAGCCAGAAAGAAACAATATGAGTATTGTGGAAACACAATCAGAATAATCCAAGATCTAGCACCTTCTACATTAAGAGATTGAAGGGCTTGGAATACGATATTCCGGAGGTCAGTGGAGCTAGGATTAAAACCAAGAATCACCTACCCAGCAAAACTGAGTATAATGCTCAAAGGCAAAATGTGGATTTTCAATAAAATAGAGGACTTTCAAACTTTCTCAGTGAAAAGACCAGAGCTGAATAGAAAATTTGACTTTCAGACACAAGAATCAAGAGAAGCATGAAAAGGTAATCAAGAAAAAGAACAAGAAAAAGAAATTGCAAGGGACTTACTAAAGTTGAACTGTTTTGTTTACATTCCTACATGGAAAGATGATATGTATGATTCATGAGACCTCAGTATTAGAGTAGCTGAAGGGAATATGCATATATATATATATATATATATATATATACATATATATATAGTGTGTGTGTGTGTGTGTGTGTGTGTGTGTATGTATGTATATGTGTGTGTATTTATGTACATATGTGTGTGTATGTATGTGTATATATATACATATATATGTATATATATGTATATATATATACATATATATATATATATATAGAGAGAGAGAGAGAGAGAGAGAGAGAGGGAGAGAGAGAGAGAGAGAGAGAGAGAGAGAGAGAGAGAGAGAGAGAGGGCACAGGGTGAGTTGAATATGGAGGGATGATATCTAAAAGAAATAAAATAAAATTAAGGGATGAGAGAGGAATATATTGAGAGAGGGAGAAAGGGAGAGATAGAATGGGGTAAATTATCTCGCATAAAAATAGCAAGAAAAAGCAGTTCGTTGGAAGGGAAGAGAGGGCAGGTGAGGGGGAATGAGTGAATCTTGCTCTCATCAGATTTGACCTGAGGAGGGAATACTATACATACTCAGTTGGGTATCTTACCCCACAGGAAAGAAGGAGGAAGAAGATAAACAAGAGGGGATGATAGAAGGGAGGGCAGATGGGGAAGGAGACAATTAAAAACAAACACTTTCAAAAAGGGACAGGGTCAAGGGAAAAAATTGGATAAATGGGGATAGGTTAGGAAGGAGCAAAATATAGTTAGTCTTTCACAACATGAGTATTGTGGAAGGGTTATACATAGTGATACATATGTGGCCTATGCTGAATTGCTTGACTTCTTAGGGAGGATGGGTGGGAAGGGAAGAGGGGAGAGAATTTGGAACTCAAAGTTTTAAAAACAGATGCTCAAAAACAACAAAAAAAGTTTTTGCATGCAACTAGAAAATAAGATACACAGGCAGTGGGGCATAGAAATTTATCTTGCCCTACAATAAAAGAGGGGAAAAGGAGATGGCAGGGGAGTGGGGTGACAGAAGGGAGGGCTGACTGGGGAACAGGGCAACCAGAATACATGCCATCTTGGAGTGGGGGGGAGGGTAGAAATGGGGAGAAAATTTGTAATTCAAACTCCTGTGAAAATCAATACTGAAAACTAAATATATTAAATAAATTAAATTTTAAAAATAATTCCTTAACATCAGCAACATCAGGATATTTTAAAGTAGGGCTGAGCAAGATACCTGGGGCAAACTGATGGTCTCATTCAAAGAGACACCAGGGAATCTAAGGGTTACCAAGACAGACTAAGTAAGGTGCTTAATAGAGATGTGGCAGCATAAACAACAGAGGACACTTAGGGAAAATGACTATTTGCCCCACTTCAGGTTTCTCACCCAAAGAAATATGTAGGAGAGCTGTAGGAATAGAAAACTGGACTTTAAACTCCAGAAGGGCAGGGATTATGTCTTACATAAACGTTATTTCTTCCCCAATGCTTAGCACAGCAATCTACACAAATCAGATGCCCACCAAATGTCTGAAAAGTGAACTTGGATGTAAAAGTTCTTCAAATGGAAGAGCCTCCTGGATGGGAGGGGGGGGCGTGGTTTAAATGTGATGAATTAAGAGTCAGGAGACTATAAATCTTTTACCCTATATTTCTAAATTCCCCTTTAGGAAGTGGTGTTTTATCTTCCATTTGCACTAAAACCAACATTCTCTAATACTCTGGTCCCAGGTTACAGCACTTACCTGTCCATATTCTCTCTCTTCCCCATTAGGAGGACAGCAAGTTCCCTCATTCATGTCTCAACTGTATTCCTTTAGAGAAGCCTTGAGAACTCAGTACAACATGCCTCAGCACAAAATTTCTGGCAAGGCCAGAAATCCAGAAGCCACAGGTAACAGTGGAAAAATCAAGGTCTCTATCTTTTCATTGGTCATGCAGGCTGAGGCAGAAGAAACAGGACTCCTAAGAAACTGGGCAGCCGCTAACTTCAAGATTCCCATCCAGCCATCTCTGGGGGACTCAGTTCTCTCTTGGAATCTTCAAAAGATGCAGCAATGTTAGTGACTTAGATTTGCTAACTCTTCTGTGCTGCAAGGCCAAGCTGCCTCTGCAGATCAAGTCTCTGGGCCCTCAGATCCAAGTGAACTGTCGATTCTGCCTCACTTCTGCTACCAGGAACGTCAGGCTATGTCCGTGTACCAGAAAGTACTCACACAACTCAGGCCCAGTGAAGAGTTGGTTTTCTTGTATAGCAAACAAAGCCCTAGGCAGTGGTCAGAGCTATTGCATTCAACTCTGTGATAAAAAGCAAACCCATGTTATCATCTACAAGTGTGGTCTCTAACAGAGAGGGCCGGTACCCCCAGCAGGTGATGGCATCACTACATGGGGTAACCAGCCAGAGGATGACAGGTCTTCTCATGCCACCTTCTAGTACTAACCAATCTGCTACCTTCAATACAATTCCATCCTCCCTTCCCAATCATTCCCCTACTCTACTCCTTCCCAGTGGCTGCCTCCTCCAAAACTTTCCCCTCCTGAACCTGGCATAGGCTCCTCAGGTCAGTTATAACCTGCAGCAGCAGCTGAGTCAGCCATGTTCCTCCCTTTGCCCATCCCTCCCCCCAAGAAAGTGCTCACACTGTACCCCCAGATTACCCCACGGCTGAGGCAGATGCCTGCAGGGAGGCAAGCCTGTCCATCCCTTCCCTTTTGTTTTTGCTGAGACAGAGTGAGCTAAGTAGACAAGCAAGGACGGATGCATTCTGTACCAACAGGGTCAGTATGTTATCTTTCCTTCAGAAACCACCCTCTTCCCAACTCCTCTTTTCTGTTCAGCGGTCCACCATCCTTCCAGTTAGCTCCTGCCTTCCTTTGCCCTCCCCTCATAGATCCAATCAGGTGCCACATCTTGTTCATTTACCTCCCACACCTGGCATCTACCCCCTTCTCTCCACTGACATAGCTCCTCACCCCAGACTACTGCAACAATTTCTTCTTTGGTCCCCTGAACTTGGTTTTCCTTAATGGAATCCAGCTTCCACACACCTGCCAAATTGATAATACTCTTGGTTTTGTTTTACTATTTCTTGTTTTCTCATAAAGTCATAGTTGTGTTCATATAGTTCCTGGGCTGGTTTGGCTAGGTAGACTCCAAAATATTTTATCATGTCTATAGTAACTTATAGAAATGAAATTTCTCTATCTCTTGCTATTGGGCTTTGTTAGTAATATATAGAAATGTAAATCATTTATGTGGGTTTATTTTATATCCTGGAACTTTGCTAAAGTTGTTTATTATTTCAAGTAGTTTTTTACTTGATTCTCTAGGATCCCATAAGTATATCATCATATCATCAGCAAAGAGTGATAACTTAGTTTCTTCTTTGCCTATTCCAATTCCAGCAATTTCTTTTTTTCCTCTTCTTGTTAAAGCTAACATTTCTAGTACCATGTGGAATAATAGTGGTGATAATGGATATCCTTGTTTCACCTCTCATCTTACTGGAAATGCATCTAAGTACATATGCTAGCTAATGGCTTTAGATAGATGCTACTTATCATTTTAAGGAAGGCTCCATTTATTCCTATGCCCTCTAGTGTTTTTAATAGGAAAAGGTGTTTTATTTTGTCAAAAGCTTTTTCTGCATCCATTCAGATAATCATAGGGTTTCTGTTAGTTTTGCTGCTCACATGATCAATTATGCTGATAGTTTTCCTAATATTGAGCCAGCACTGCATTCCTGGTATAAATCCTACTTAATCAAAGTGTATTATTCTCGTGATAAGTTGCTGTAATCTTTTTGCTACTATTTCATCTCAAATTTTTGCATCTATATTCATTAGGGAAATTGGTCCATAATGTTCTTTCTCTCTTTGACTCTTCCCGGTTTAGGTATCAGTACCATATTTATATCATAAAAAGAATTTGGTAGGACTCCTTCATCACCAATTTTCCCAAATATTCTATATAGTACTGGAATTGTTCTTTAAATGTCTGATAGAATTCCCTTGTAAATCCATCTGGCCCTGGAGATGTTTTTCCTAGGGAGTTCATTGATGACTTCTTCAGTTTCTTTATCTGTAGTGTTAACAGGTCTGCATTTGGTTAAAAAAAAGCCTAGGGGACAATCTTAGCCTCAATCTAAAATGGGATCCTCCTAGCTCAGTTTCCCTATTGTGTTCTTTTGGAAAGGAATGTTTCCCACCTGACAATTCCTGAGTTTAGCCATGGAACAGATGCTGCATGATTGAAGAACTGTAACCATATCTGATTTTAAACAAAGCAAGTATGTTTTATCTTATCATATTGGGTATGTCACATGTCCCTGCTTTTTCCTTCTATAGAAAAATTCTGTGATCAGAGCAAGTAGTCGGCATAAGATATGAGCTCTTTTGTGTTATCTTACTAGGTAATCTAATATTATTTTTACGTAGAACTAGAACATAAGCAGAACTTTATACAAACTGCTTCAGCCTCCCTTAAGATATTCCCTTTGTTTAAAAGGATTCTAAGAGTGATAGTATTTTTCCTGTACTCAGTCTCTTACTTCTACCAATGTGAGATTCCATTACAACACCTTTATGATATCTAAGAACTCTGTAATAACTAGAAATTTTGTTTGTTATAATACTTTGGGAATTGTTGTTACTTAAGGACTTTTGCACCAACTTAGTAAGGCCTTATGAACAAGAGTGGAAATGCATGCAAGCTAGTTAGGGCTCACTTTGGAGATGTTCCTTAAGCAATGTGAGAATGTTATTTTGTTATGTGATCAATATCATACTTGTCTAAAGTTTTGTTATAATTAATAATGCTAAAAAGAAGAATGGTTTGTTGTTTCTTTTGTAAATGCCATCAAAGAAACATGGCATGAAGAAGGTTAAGATTTCATATGCATTCTGTTAAAAATTGACTACTCAATGTATTTATGTATGTACTGAAGCCTGCTATTAATCCCTTAAGTGAAATCTCATCCTCCTGATGAGGAAATTAATAATGGATGAATGTAAAGTGTAAGACATTGCGTTCTGATGTGAATTTCTTAAACATGAGAATTGGCCATGGTTCCAAGTTTGAGTTTGTAAAAACAATCAGGGCTATAAGGATTAGAAATGATAATTTAAAATTGTGCTAAGGTCACTTTTGTAGGAGAATGGACACAAAGCTGGTTCGTACAAGAAGAAAAGAAAAAGAAGATGCTGAGATGCTGTGGAGATGGCTGGAACAAATACCAAGGACCAGAGGACTTCATTTAGGATGTTCCCTGACGGACAGTTTTATAAGAAAAGATTTTTGAATCTTAAAGAGACAATTAGATTTTTATTTCTTTTTGAGTCTCTGTATCTACATTCATAAAGGGAACTGCCCCTTTGATTTGTCAATGTGTTGATCAATCCTTCCCATATTTACTTAAAGGGGTGATGGTTAAGGGGAAGAATTCAGATGTATCTATAATGGTGAGGGGTCTTCAGAAGAAAAAGGGAGGATTGATTGGAATGCTGAAATAGTAAAACGGCCCTCTTCCTGGTATTGATCCAGAGGGGGTAACAAAAACAATTATTGATACTTTCAAAAAGCTTAACCCATTTAATGATGTGTTGTTGACTTGTTTTCCATACACTACCTTATATTCTTTGTTCGGTCATAGTAAATTTTTTTGTCTACCTTGTATCCTCAGGATAATGAATGCTATGACGAAGCCACTTAAAATTTCAGAATAAAAAGGAGGAGATTTGCAGATCCAGCTATATCCTATTTAGGCCTCTTAGACCTCTGCAGGGCACCCTCCTAGGCCTCTGCGAAGCAAGGTCATTTGAGGATAGGTCTATGCGAGGCAAACGCTACTGAAGGATGAGAAGACGTGGCAGAGAATACCCACCTTCGCAGCTGCTACCCACATGGGAAAGAACAGAAATGTTTCAATTTGGTTAGCAGTTAGGATACTAGCGTCTCATTCCCAAGCACAAGTTGATAAGGAACTTTACTATGTTAAACCATTACTTCACTGTATTTTTTCTGAGAAGTCAGAATGACTCAGTAATTAACCTGTATAAAAGATTGTCTATGTCCCCATTAAAATCAGTCTATAGCCAGACTATATGTGAGTGTGTGTGTGTGTGTGTGTGTGTGTATGCATGTGTGAGTGCCTGTGTGTGTGTGTGTGTGTGTGTGTGTGTATGTGTGTAACAGATTAGAATCCCAGGCCTCCTGAACCAAAGGCCAGTCAACCTTTATTACATCTTGCTGCATCTCTTAGATTTATCTTATTACACATTAATCTGCTCCCACCCATCTCACACCGTATTAGCTCATCTAGGAAGCAAAATACCAATAGGGACAACTGGAGATGGCTCTGGATACAGTGGGAGATCTTGGCCTTTTTAAACTAAGGTCTTTCCTAAGGCTCAGTTTGACTGAGGCAACACCCATTCGGTGATTAGGGCTAGGTAAGGAATGAAGGAGAGAATGGCCTCTTTAACTAGTCCAGAAATAAAAAAAAAATTGATCTGGGAGAGGAAGACCCTCAAAGTTTCTGGCCAAAACAAAATAGTTGCTATTTACATTTATTCTGAGCCAATCAGGGCCAAAATAATGACCAAGTGGGGCTCGGCCTGAGACTTATTGTAGGCCAATCAATGAGAGCCAGAGTGATTTGGATTGAAAGCAAGATCCTTAAGAAAAGTAATCGAGTCAGGAAACCCCAATGTATCTTGCAAGGTTTCAGTATTCAAAACTTGCATTCCTTTGGGCAGAGCATCTGCAGGTAAGGGTATCATACCCTATGTGGACAGAGCGAAGGGAAGGGAAGGGGGGGAGAGAGAGGGGGAGAGAGGGACAGATAGAGACAGAGAGAGAGATAGATAAATACAGAGAGATAGAGATAGAGAGAGATAGAGAGAGAGAGAGAGAGTGAGAGAGAGAGAGAGAGAGAGAGAGCATATGAAAGAGAAAGAAAGAACGAGCTGTGTTGTCCAGAAGGTTCTGGAGGAGAAAGTCAGGCTGGTGGTTTTACACAGCCCTCCTTCACTTATGTCCGATTCACTTGCACATCATGGCATCACCTCCCTGAAGTCATGGTGCTCTTCAAAAATGAAGGACAAAAGCAACAGCAACAACAACAACAGGAAGCAAGAAGCCAGCGAAGCAAGATGTTTGACAATCCTAAGTAGGCTAAGCTACTATTGTGGAAAGCAGAAGTAAGGAGATCAGTTATATAAAGCATCTTCTCTACAGTCTACATCAGAATCCTGAAGGTAACCTTCATTTGGACCTCCTGTTTTTAAACATCAGCATGTGGAAAATAGGGAAATTAGTTTTTATGTGGCAAAAAGAACTACGGCTGGAAGATAGGTCATAGTACCAGTGTAAAGAAGGTAGGCACATCTGTCCTTGGAAGAATAATTTTTTAATAAATGTAAATCCATTTCAAATCAACAAATAGTTATTATTAAATACTATATACAAGGCAGCTAGGTGGTGCAGTGGATAGAGCACTGGGCCTGGAGTCAGGAAGACCTGAGCTCAAATTTGGCCTCAGACACTTCCTAGTCGAGTGACCCTGGGCAAGTCAATTTTGTTGGCTTCAGTCTCCTCATCTGTAAAATGAGCTAGAGAAGAAAATGGCAAACTACTCCAATATCTCTGCAAGAAAACTCCAAATGGGGTCACAGAGAGTCAGACTGAAAATCGATTGAACATCACCATCGCTGAATGAAAGGCATCGTACTAGGTGCTGTCATTTCACATGTTTACTTTGTGCATGAGAACAAAGCTGAAATGGGGAGAGCAGGCTGGACAGGACCAAGAGTGCCATGCATCCTAACCTCTTATCAGACACTAAGGCACATTTTGTGTTGCCAAAGTTCTCCTGGTGATGAAACAGAGCTGGGAATCACGGGACATCCCAGTCTCAAATGATCTAAATTGGAGATGCCTGAAAGTATGTGGAAAGGCAAATGTAGGGAAAGAGGGAGTGGTGAAAGGAAGCACAGAGTTATACTGCAAAGACAAGGAAGAGGTCAGACCCCTATCCACAGGGCAGTAACAAAAAAAGAAAAGACCCTCGAAGAAGGCTCCTTGCTCACAGAGCCAGAGCTGGAAGTGACCTCAGAGGAAAAGGAAGCCCGAGGGGCCACATGACTTGTTCCAAGTCTCTCAGGCAGTGATTTCTGGAGGTGAGATTTGAGCCCAGGTTCTTTGACTTCTTGGTGGACTGCACCGCCACTTCCCAGAGGTTGGAAATGCATAGGTGGGCTTCCATCTGCACCAACAGAAGAAGTACCCTCATCAATTAAGTCATTCATATATAACTGGAAGGGGAAAACTCACTGAATAGGTATTTAAGTAAGTAATTGACTTCATCTGTGTATACACACATATATAAAACATTATGTGAAGCCTGTAGCCATGGCATGACAGCATCTATTTAAAGGGCAGCCAAAAAGCAAGTGTGATTTTGGGCCTCACACAGAGGCCAAACTTCTAGGAATAAAGAAGGGATAGGTCTGCTCTATTTCTACCCTGGTCAGAACCTATCTGGAGCACTGCGTTCTGGTCCTGGAACCAAAGCTTAAGGAGAACACTGGCAAACTGGAGACAGACCAGATGAGGGCAACCAGTGTGGGGAAGGTCCCAAGTCCATATTGGAAGTTCCTTGAAGGCAGCACCTGGTTTTCTTTCTTTCTTCATGTGTCTGTGTGTCTTAGATCTGTTTTATTTTTTTTTTACATTTCCTTTTTATTTTTAGTTTACAACACTCAGTTGCACAAGTTTGTGAGTTCCAAATTTTCTCTTCCTCCTCTCCTCCCCCCTCCACCCTAAGACAGCATGTAATCTGACATAGGTTCTACATATACCTTCCCATTAAAGTAATTTACATAGTAGTCAAGATGTAAACAAGAATTATAACCAATAGAATGAATAATAAGAAAGAAGAAACAAAACCAAAAAAGAAGGAAAAAAAAGAGAGGAAATAGTTTGCCTCAATCTGCATTCTGACTCCATAATTTTTCCTCTGGATGTGGATAGCTTTTTCCTTTATGAGCCTTCTGGAGCTGTCTTTGAACTTTGTATTGCTGAGAAGAGCCAAGTCTATCAAAATCAGTCATCACAGATACCATGTGTCTGTAATTGTGTAATAATGGTCTCCTGGTTCTGCTCCCCTCACTCAGCATCAGATCATATAAGTCTTTCCAGGTTATAATGAAGTCTGTCTGCTCCTCATTTCTTATAGCACAATAGTATTCCATTACATTCATATACCACAACTTGTTTAGCCATGCCCCAATTGATGGGCATCCCTTTGATTTCCAATTCTTTGCCACCACAAAAAGAGCTGCTGTAAATATTTTTTGTACATATGGGTCCCTTCCCACTTGTATGATCTCTTTGAGATACAGTCCTAGAAGTGGTATTGCTGGGTCAAAGGGTATGCACGTTTTTATAGCCCTTTGGGCAAAGTTCCAAATTGCTCTCTAGAATTGCTGGATCAGTTCACAGCTCTACCAACACTGTTCCAATTTTCCCACATCCTCTCCAGCATTTATCATTTTCCTGTTTTGTCATGTTAGCCAATCTGACAGGAGAGATGTGGTGCCCAAGAGTTGTTTTGATTTGTGTTTCTCTAATCAATAGTGATTTAGAGCATTTCTTCATATGACCATAGATAGCTTTAATTTCTTCCTCTGAAAACTGCCTGTTCATATCCTTTGACCATTTCTCAATTGGGGAATGACTTGTATTCCTATAAATTTGATTCTGTTCCCTGTAATATTTTAGAGATGAGGCCTTTATCAGAGACACTGGTTAGAAAGATTTTTTCCCAATTTTCTGCTTCCCTCCTAATCTTTGTTGCATTGCCTTTGTTGGTACAAAAACTTTTCAATTTAATATAATCAAAATTATCCATTTTGCATTTTGTAATGCTCTCTTATCTATTGTTTGGTCATGAATTCTTCCCTTCTCCATAAATCTCACAGGTAAACTATTCAATATTAGGAAAACTATCAGCATAATTGCTCATATCAACAACAAAACTAGCAGAAACCATATGATTATCTCAATAGATGCAAGAAAAGCTTTTGACAAAATACAACACTCATTCCTATTAAAAATGCCAGAAAGCACAGGAATAAATGGAGTCTTCCTTAAAATGAGAAGAAGAATCTACCTAAAACCATCAGTAAGCATTATATGTAATAGGGATAAGCTAGATGCATTTCCAATAACATCGAGAGTGAAACAAGGATGTCCACTATCAACCCTATTATTCAATTTGGTACTAGAAATGTTAGCATTAGCAATAAGAGAAGAAAAAGAAATTGAAGGAATTAGAATAGGCAAAAAAGAAACATCAGTTACTTGTGGTTAGGCCGAGCTAATATAATAAATGACAATTTTACCTAAATTAATTTACTTATCTAGTGCCTACCAATCAAACTACCAAAAAATTATTCTACAGAGCTGGATAAAATAATAACAAAATTCATCTGGAAGAATAAAAGGCCCAGAATATCACAGGAATTAATGAAAATAAATGCTAGGGAAAGTGGCCTAGCCATACCAGATATTAAAACTGTGTGATAAAGTAGCAGTCATCAAAACTACTTCATACTGACTAAGAAATAGTGGTGGATCAGTGAAATAGGTTAGGTACACAAGAGACAGTAGTCGACGACTATAGCAATCTACTCTTTGATAAACCCAAAGAGTCCAGCTTCTGCGTTAAGAATTCACTATTCCACAAAAACTGCTGGGAAAACTCGAAAATATTATGGCAGAAACTGGGCATAGACCAATATCTTACACCATATACCAAAATACAGTCAAAATGGGTTCATGATTTAGGTATAAAGGTATAAGCAATTTGGGAGAGCATTGTTTTTGTTTTTGTTTTTGTTATCTCCGTGCTTAGCACAAATACAAAGTATGTAGGAGGCACTGAATAAATGGTGATTGGATTGAACTGGATTGCCAGTTCCTAAGCTAAGGGCTGAGGAATGGGAAAAAAAGCGAAAACATATCCTGCTCTCATACAGGTCAGTCTGATGGGGAGATAACATTGGAACAACTCTGTACAAACTTGCTGGGTTTTTTAAAAGTGTAGTTTTATGACTGTATCCATATAACTGGCTTCCTTTGCAGCCCTGCATACTGTGTTTGATGCACATAAGAAAAGGGTCCACAGTCTTCCACAGCCTACCCGGGGGTCTGCGACCCCAAAAGGGAATAACTCTAAGATGCAGAAACGGTGCCAAGCTGCCCTGGAGATGGGAGGTCTCTCTATACAGTGGGATCCCTGCCCCACCCCCATTCCCATTCCCATCCCCAATTCCTTCCAGCGGAAAAAGCCCAGGATGCACCAGGGGAGCCCCAGCTGCTGGAGAGGTTACTTAGTATCAAATCCTTCGGGTCACGCCCTTCTCCCGCCTCGAAGGGAAGCTGGGTGGGGTGGGGCGGGGCACACTGGGCTTTCGGCTGGGGCGCGCGTCCTGCGGTGACCTAACTGCCTCAGCCGGTGATCCCTTTTCCCACAGAAACCGCCTCAGTCCAGCAGCCACCACCTCAAACCGACTCCCCCGGCGTCTGCCCTGGGCACTGCCCCGCCCCGGCCAAACGCGCGGCTCAGACGGAACTACACTTCCCAGCAGTCTTCGCGAGCCTGCCCTAACGGATCCCGGAGAGAGTGCCAGGGTGCAAAGTTCCAGGTCCAGTCGCTGGACTGCCCAATTTTGCTGCCCGCCCTAGTGGTGCGGATGGGCGAGGTGGGTGGGCTATGGGCGGGGCGGCGCCCAAGGCCCTCCTTATACCTGGCCAGACCACCCCGGGCTCCATTCCTCGGAGGCGGTCAACACGATGTTGTGGCTGTGGTGGGCGCTGGCGTCCGGGGTCGCGCTGCTCGTGACCCGGGTCCGGAGGTTCGTGGGCGGCGGCGGCCCGAACCCCTTCGCTTAAAGACGTGAGGAGGCCGCGGGAGCCGCTGGTGACCGACCGGGAGGCCCGCAAGAGAGTGCTCAAGCAAGGTGCGAATCCCGCGCCGTGCCTCAGTTTCCCTCTATGTAAAACGCAGCGCGGAGGTGGAGGGTTGGCGGGGGGGTGGCGTGGGGGCCAGGCCCGTCGGTTTCAGAGCGTGTCACTGTTGGGACCCACCCCCACGAGGATCTGTGACTGAGCGAGGCACTCCCGCCCACGGCCTGTTTCCCCACAGGTCAGACTAAAGTGTAGCTCCGAGCCCCGCAGAGCGGCTGTCGGGGCCGGACGTGGTCAAGCTCTAAGTGTCTGGTCAGCGTGGCCAGTGACCTCTACCTACGAAGCCCGGCGGGCCCTCACTACGAACCACCCGCAGAGCCATTTATGCAGAGCCCAGTTATTCCTCCTGGAGCTTGTGTCCCTCGCCCCCGGCACCGAATAATGGGCCTTCTTCATTTAGCCTTCTGCACTGTGTCATTTCACTCAAGACTTCTCTGGCTTCTCTTATAGTATTGTATTTATATATCATGATTTATATATCATGATTTTTCCATCCTTTCCTCATTGGATGGGTACCTCCTTAGTTTCCACTTCTTTACCATCACAAAAAAGAGCTGGTAGAAATATTGTTGGTGACACACTAAGTCCAGAACCAATATGGTGAGCAGACAGGAGTGGGGGAAAGGGATTAGAATTTGGGTGGAGTACAAAGCTGTCTAGGATGGGGTAAACTGGTTCATGTCAGAAAGGGAGCAGGCCAAAGCTCTAGTGCTGACTGGTGGTGGGATCAGGTCCATGAATGGCTGATGCCACTGGGTAACACAGGAAGGCCCAATCAAAGAAAGGAAGGAAGGAAGGAAGAATTTCTGGAAATAAAAATACATGAACAAAATCAAAAGCAAAAAAAGAATGAATTAATAAAATTAGGAGTTGGATTTTTTAAAAAAATATGGACTACTTTAGGTGAATTTGATTTTTTAAAAGAAGAAATAGGAAAAACTGATTATCAGTATGAATAATTAAAAAGGAGAATTCATAACAAATGGACACTAGACCTAAAGGCAGGAAGGCTGGAATTCGAATCCAGACTCAGACCCTTCCTATGTGACCCAAAGCACATCACTAAACCTCTGTATGCCACAGTTTTCTCAGTGAAATGGGGATAATCCTATCTCTCAAAATTGTTGTGAGAAGACAATGAGATAATATTTGTATAGTGCTTTGCAAACCTTAAATTGCTATATAAGTGCTAGCTATTATTAGTATTATTACTGGAAACAATTTTGCTCAACTATATATCAATAAAAATCACAAATGAGATGGGTGAATATTTACAAAAACCTAAAGTCCAGATTAACAGAACAAGAAATAGAATTTAATTAACCCAACCTCAGAAAAATAAATTGAATAAGCCATAAATGAACTCACAAAAGGGAAAAGACGGGGAAGAGATGGCATTATAAGAAACTTCTCTCAAACATTCAAAGATGAATAAATTCCATTATTCACAAACTGCTTGCAAAAATAGAAAAAGAAAATCCTCCCAATTTTTTTCTATGATACAAATGTGGTCTTGATGCCTAAAGCAGACAGTCAAAACTGAAAGAAAACATCAACATCTCTAATGAATACTGACATAAACATTTTATATGAAATATTAGCCAAGAGACTACAGCAATATATCACAAAAATTATATTCTGTGACCAGGTTGGATTTATACCAGAAATCCTGATTTGGTTCAATAGTAAGAAAGCTACAAACACGATATACTGTAGTAATAAAAAGAACAATAAAAATTGTGATTCTATCAATATATATAGAAAACGATTTTTGATAAAGTATAACACATAATTCTGTTAAAAACATTAGAAAACATAGGAACAAATGGACCTTTCCTTAATATGGCAAGTAATATCTATCTAGTGCAGCTAGGTGGCACAATGGATAGAGCACTGGACCTGGCGTCAGTAGGACCTGAGTTCAAATTTGGCCTCAGACACTCACTAGGTCTGTGACTCTGGGCAAGTCTCTTAACCTTGTTTGCCTCAGTTTCCTCATCTGTAAAATGAGCTAGAAAAGGAAATGGCAGACCACTCCAGTATCTTTGCTAAGAAATTCCCAAATGGCACTATAAAGAGTCAGATATGACTGAGCAATAATATTTACCTAAAATCCAGAGACAACATTATATGTAAAGTTAATAAATTAGAGACCTTTCCAATAAGATCATCCAAATGACACCTAAGTGGTGAGCCTGGGAGACTGAGAAGATATTGGCACCATTGACTAATGGAAAGGGTAGGAAGATGGGGAGGTTTGGGAGGAAAGATGATGATTTTGGTTATGGACATGTTGAGTTTAAGACATCTAAGGGAAATCCAGTGCAAAATGTCCAACAAGCAGCTGGAGACATAAGACTGAAGGTCAGCAGAGAGGTTGGGCTGGACAAAGAGATGTGAGAACCATTTGCATAGAGATGATCCACGGGAGTTAATGAGATCACAAATGAAATACTATAGAGGGAGAAGAGAGGAGAAGGCTCAGGACAAAGCCTTGAGGGACACCCACAGCTGATGGGTATTACATGGATGAAGCTCCAGCAAAGGAGACTGAAAAGAAGGGCTCAGGGAGGAAGGAGAAGTAGGAGAGAGTCATGTCAAAAACCTAGAGAGAAGAGCATATCAAGGAGAAGATAGTGCTCAACAGTGACAAAGGCTACAGAGAGGTCAGAAGGAGGAAGCTTGAGAAAAAGCCATTCTCAGACTCCTGGGAGCCAAGACGGTGGAATAAGCAGTAAGTCATTCTCAATCTCCCTTACTGACCTCTAAAAACCCAGAAAACATCACCCCAGGAAAAATCCTGAAACAGCAGAGCCAACAGAAAGATGGGGAGCAGCAGTCTTTTAGCCCAGGAGGCTTGGGGGATTAATGGGGAAGATCTCTCTTGCTCTGGTGGAAGGGGAAGAGTACAGAATGGGAGGCATCTTGGCAAGCAGGAATCCTCCAGCAGTCAGATATTGCCACCTCCCTTCCCCCCAGCTTCAGTGTAGCCCCAGGGAAATGCAGAAAAATCCCACCTGTCCTCAGCACATGCCAGCCACCACCACTAGGACCCCAGCTCAACACCAGGTAAGCTGCCAGACCCCTACTGCCTCTAGCTGCTAGTACCTGAGGGCCCAACACACAAAGCCAGTGACCAGGCCCCTGGACCCCAACTCAAGAAGCTTGGGACAGTGCTTCCTGTGCTCCAGCAGGAGAGCTCAACTTTAAAAGTCAAGAAATAGGCAAACATAATGAGCAAAAAGAAAAAATGAACACTGATCTTAGATTCTTTCTATGGAGACAGGGAAGATCAAAACACAAATTCAGAAGAGGACAATATTGTAAATATATCTACATGGAAATCTCAAAGAAGAATAGGAACTGGTCTCAAACCCAAAAAGCTTTTTTGGAAGAGCTCAAGGACTTTTAAAAAGTTAAAATAAGAGAGGTAGAAGAAAACTTGAGAAAAGAAATGAAAGTTATGCAAGAGAAAGTCAATAGCTTAGAAAAGGAAGGACAAAAATTGACTGTAGAAAACAATTCCTTAAAAAAATACAATTGGCCAAATGGAAGAAAAAAAAAGTCCACTGAAGAAAACACCTCCTTAAAAATTAGAATTGGCCAAATGGAAAAGAAGGCACAAAAACTCAGTTAAGAAACTCCTTAAAATAGAAGAAAATATAAAGTATTTCACTAGAAAACCAACTGATCTTGAAAATACATTCAGGGGAGATAATTTAAGAATTATTGGTCTACCTGAAAGCCATGGTCACAAAAAGAGCCTGGACAGCATCTTTCAAGAAATTATCAAGGGGGGCAGCTAGGTGGCGCAATGAGTAGAGCACCAGCTTTGGAGTCAGGAGTACCAGAGTTCAAATTCGACCTCAGACACTTGACACACTTACTAGCTGTGTGACCTTGGACAAGTCACTTAACCCAATTGCCCTGCCTTCCTCCCTGCAAAAAAAAAAAAAAAAAGAAAAGAAATTAGCAAGGAAAATTGCCCTGAAGTCTTAGAACCAGAGGGTAAAATAATCATTGAAAGAATCCACTGATCACTTCCTGAAAGAGATCCCAAAATGAAAATGCCAAGGAATATTGTAGCCGAATTCCAGAATTATCAGACCAAGGAGAAAATACTTCAAGCAGCCAGAAGGAAACAATGTAAATATTGTGGAACCACAGTTCCATTACAAGGACCTTGCAGCTTCCACCATAAAAGATCGAAGGGCTTGGAATATAATGTTCCAGAAGGCAAAGGAGCTTAGATTACAACCAAGGATCAACTACCCAACAAAACTGAGCATAATCTTTTAGGGGAGGAGATGCAAATTCAATGACATAGGAGACTTCCAAACCTTCCTGATGAAAAGACTAGAGCTCAACAGAAAATTTGATCTTCAAATATAAGACTCAGGAAAGGCATAAAAAGGTAAACTGGAAAGGGGAAAAAATGTCATTCAATAAAGGCAAATTGTTTACATCCCTACATGGGAAAATGGTACTTGTAACTCTTGAGAACTGTAACTTTGTTATGACATTTAGAAGGGGTATACAGGCAGGAGGTGTGGGTATAAGTTGACTTTGATGTAATGATAAAAAGTCTAATTAAGAAATGAAAAGGGATTGTACTGGAAGAAGAGGAAAGGAGGAGGCAGAAAAGGGTAAATTACATCACATGAAGAGGTGCAAAGACCTATTACAGTAGAGGGAAAGAAGGGAGGGAGATGAGCATCATTTGAACCTTACTCTCATCAGATTTGATTCAAAGAGGGAATAATATACTCACTTAGTGTAGAAATCTAACTTACCTTATAGGAAGGAGGGGAAAGGGGAAAGAAAAGAGAGGGTGTGGATAGAAAGGAGGGAAGATTGAGGAAGGCAGTGGTGAAGAGCAAAACTCGGAAAAGATAGACTAAAAATTAATTAGAAACTAAATCATCTAATCCTAAAGAATGAGTGGGTCAAACAACAAATCCTAGAAACAATCAGTAACTTCATCCAAGGGAATGCCAATAATGAGACAACACACCAGAACTTATGGGGTGCAGCCCAAGTGGTTCTTAGGGGAAATGTTATATCTCTAAATGCTTACATGCTACCCAGAGTCTTGTCTGGGCAAATCACACAAACACTCTTCCAATGAGTGAGCTCCAAAGCAAAATGCCAACCTCAGAGTATACATACTGTTTCCAATCGAGGACTCTTAATTCAAAGACTCTTGATTGAAACAAAGGCAAGTCTCAATCAATCAAAGGCACTTGATGGCCTTAGTGCTAAAAAGCACTCCAAAAGAAAAAACAGCAAAAAGTCCCACTTTACTTGCCATTACATTCAGTCAACCTCTTAAAGGAAATGGTCGTCTGCGGAAAGAAGGACTGACTTGGTTAGCATGTGCAGTCTTTGGAGCATATTCAAGTCCTCTTAGCAAACTGCAATGCAAGGTACACAATCCCTATAGCACAAACTATTTCATCACACTACAGTGGACACACTGGGCTCTAGGAGTCAGGACACCCCACAATCTAATCCTGGCTCTGCTATGTGACCACAGGCAAGTCACACCCCCTCCTCTGCACTACAAGGGACTCAGGTTAGACAAGGTCGTGGGTCCCCTGTGGTTCTAGATTCTGTGATTCCATCATTATTTATTTGTATTCTCTATACAGCATCTCCTTACCTGTTACAGTTAACATCAAAGCACATTACAAGGGAAACCCTGATTTACTAAGGAACCTGGCGATGATATTCAATGAATAATGAAAAACCCATCTTTAATTAGTGTCATCATCTTCTTTAGAATATTATTTTTTTAAAAATCAAATACACTTCTTCTGCTAGCCAAAGAAATTAACCTTTTGTCATTTACTGTCAGGTGATTAACCCTGTACCAAGCTTTCTGATTGGCACAAGTGGTCATTTTGCAGTGCTCACATTTAAGTTCAGATATTTCTAAAAGTCTTTAGCATTTAGGAGGAGGCAGCTTGGCCTGATGGGTAAAGTGCTAGGCTTGGAGTCAGGAAGACCCCTGGTTCAAAACATGCCTCTAAGGTTAGTTGATAATCCTAGGCACTTGTAAGTCAGCCTCCCATGGGAGCATTATCCATTCAGCAGCTCCCTCCCTAGGGCTTTCAAGTCATCAGGAATACTTACTGGCTGTTCCTGTACTGAGAGTGGTATAATACTGTAGTTCTAAGTTCTGCATAGCAGGTAAGCAAGAACAAGAGGAAAAGAAGAATGGGCATTTTATTACTTCTAGCTAATGCATTCCTGGTAGTGTAGCTAAAGGACCATCACACCCTCCTCCTGCCTCTCAAGATCCTGATCAGGTTATTATAACAAAAGTGGCTCCTTTTCAAGTCCCAAATCCCACTTTCATTCTGCTTTAGCTGTAATGGGCTGAGCAGGATCTTGTCGGTCTCATGGGAAGGGATGATCAAAGGTCAGTGTAGCAAGAACTCTACAAGGAGCCAAGAAACAAAAGCTGAAATGTATTGGGGAAAATGATAAATGTAGACTCAAACCCAAGCAAAACAGAATGAAGACACTTCCATGAAGAGGAGCATTTTAAAAGCTCATGGTAAAAGTCATCATTCTATTTTCCAAGATACTGTTATTCCATTAAACCAAATTTTTAAAATGTTAGTAACACTAAAAACACTGTTGTTCACCCACCTGTGGCCCGCTTCTCTCGAGTATATGAATGATTTTTACGTTTCTGCACTTCATTGAGAATGAGGAAAATTCCTAGCTTCATGATTACAACAACAATCAAATGATTTCTGTTATAGCATTTCTCTAAAATAGTCAAAATGAATGTTTATCTTCAAGACTATGAGGCAGATACGTAGATTTTGATCCAGATGCTATCAGATTCAAGTTAATTACCAGCATAAGAAAAACGCAACAGATTGCATCACAGCAATATCCTTCTAGAAAATTTAGAAATTAATTATTCAATGCAAGGAATGCTTTTTGTTTTTAACTAGCTAGTGAGAGTCATACTTAGAACGAAGGGAGGAATGACTAAAAAAGCATTTACTATGCACTGTGTTCCAAGGGCTGTGCTAAGATCTAGGGAAAAACCCCAAGACAATCCATGCTGTCAAGGAGATCCCACTAAAGGCTTTGCTGATTGTGTCTGCCCTAGGGAGGAAGGTGAGGACAGCAAATTCTTGTATTATACTGTAGATCTTTCATGAAAAATAATGTTAGATTGAAATCCTGTGCACTTGTTACAGATAGCATCATCTAAAAATTGACAGAATTAAACAAGTAGGAAGTTCTTACCATGGAGGCAGCTAAAGTGGCTCCTTTAGATGGAGCCAGGAAGACCCAAGTTCAAATCCTGCCTCAGGCACCTACTGGCTATGAGACTTTGGGCAAGTCACTTAATCTCTCTCAGTCTGTTTCCCCTTCCATAAAAATGAGGATAATAACGGTACCTTCCTCCCAAGACTGTTGTGAGAATCAAATGAGAGAAGTTTTGTAAAGCACTTTGCAAACTTTAAAGTACCCTCTTATTATTATGTGCACAGGAACTGTACCTAAGGCCCTGTTGTAAACACTGAAACTTCAATATATACGAATGCAAACACATTACCAAATAATATTAGTGCTATTATGGGATAATTTTTTTTTCACATAGGATGACAAAACTTTGAGACCTGCGCTTTTGATCTGTTTTTCTTAAGAGATCTAGCCTACAAGCTACACTTATCTTAAGATGTGCAAAGGTTGGTTTTATAACAAGCTTGTAGTTCATTATCAGCAAGCATTTATTAAGAGCTTACTGGGTGCTAGCCACTGTGCTAAGTGATGGAGACACAAAGAAAAGCACAAACAGTTCCTGCACTCAAGGAACTTACCTTCTAAAGAGGAGACAACATGCAGACAACCATGTAGGTACAAGACATTTACAGTGTAAGTGGGAGGTAACTTCAGGAAGGAGGCCCTGTGTAATATTAATTAAGGTGGGGCTTTTTTACAGTTTTCTCTTTTAGAATGCTAAAGTAATCAAATGCCTTTGATTAAGCCTTACTAGGTGAAAGAAAAGCCCCAAGCCCACACCCTTTTGCTGATTAGGTGTGAAGCCCCAGGCTCACATCCTTTTGCTGATTAGGTGTGAACCCTTCGGTACTAAAAAGGATATATAAACTCAGAGGTTAGCATTTCGTTTGGGGCTCTCACTCACTGGAAGAATGTTGGTGTGGAGACTCTGGGTAGCTGTTGTTAAGAGTGCCCCAGCTTATAAACCCAGATATTGATGCTTCCCTGGTAACTCTGAATTGTGATTTGAATCAGACAGGGTCTGTCTGTTGATGTTTGTAATTTCTGTTTGTATTTGCCCTGAAGTTCAGGCTGCTGGCTTTTCCTCCTGAACTGAGTTATATATGTATGTCTGATTAAAGTGAGATTGTTAACCCCTTAAAGTTACTTTCCTTAGTAAAGCAGATCAAAGAACCTGTGCTGGCAGCTCTTGTTGCTGGTCCTGTTGGGTCTTATACGCCAACAGCAGCAGCTAGCCACATTGTTGTTGCAAAATCAAGAAATCTCGCACTGTTTCCAGTATGCTAGATGTCAAGATTAGTTAGCCCTGAACTCTCACTTCAGTATAAAAACCTAAATAATGGCCAAAAGTATTTTTCCCATAAAAAGATAGGCTCGAACTCATTTAAAATTGCACCAAGAATCTTAGAAGCACACATACACACACCCCAGGAGAGGTCACTGTCTTAGTTTGTAGGGGTGTGGTGCCTGTGACCTTGAAGCCATATGTGGGCCCTCTAGGTCCTCAAGTGTAGCCCTTTGACTGAATCCAAACCTCACAGAACAAATCCCCTTAATAAAAGGATTTGTTCTGTAAAACTTGGACTCAGTCAAAAGGCTGCACCCAGAGACCTAGAAGGCCACATGTGGCCTCAAGGCTGCAGGTTCCCCACCCCTGGTACTAGATAGCCAATTATGGAGTCAGGAAGACCTGAGTTCAGGTCCTTACTTGGACAAGTACTGGACAAATACTCTCTCTCTCTCTCTCTCTCTCTCTCTCTCTCTCTCTCTCTCTCTCTCTCTCTCCACCTTCCCTCCTCTCCCCCCTCCCCCCTCCTCCTCTCTCTCTCTCTCTCCTCCCTCTCTCTCTCCCTCTCTCTCTCTCTCCCTCTCTCTCTCTCTCCCACCTTCCCTCCCTCCCCCCCCCTCTGTCTCTGTCTCTCCTCTCTCTCTGTCTCTCTATCTGTGTCTCTTCCTCTCTCCCTCCCCCTCTCTCACTGTGTGTCCCCTGGACATGTCCCTTCACCTCTCAGTACCCTCAGCCATGAAGATTTCCTACAAGGTTGCAAGTATGCATCAGTGGAGGAAACTTCCACCTTAGGAATTACTCAAACCAGTGAATGGACAGCTCCTTATGTATGCTCCCACCCTTCTCCCCAAAGATTTATTTTTATCAAATAAGTAAATAGACCTAACCTTCCACAAAATCGTTAGAGTAACAGTAAGCCTTTCAGCAGAATTGGGCACTAAGCAAAAGTGGTTTAAATTCCATCAATGGTCTTCATGTCTTCAACTGCCAAGCTCCCCTTGGAGAAATCAAATCAGTTCTCATCGTCCCAGTCCATTTCCAGAGACATTTATGTAAGCACAGAATCTTTATAATCCTTTCTGCCTCAAGCTATCATTAAATTTGTCAAAAAAAGCAGTGATGTCTAAAGTCACTTGATATTATCTAATAGAATTAGTTAAGAAAGAGATGTAAATTGGCATCTCTGCTGGCTGGGTGACTTGGCAGGTCATCTAACCTCTTGCTGTCCCAGGCTTCTACCCCAGAATTCATTGGTGAGCAGGACCTAGTCTGCATTGGTGGAGGATATTGCTTACACCAGGGATTCTCAGGTCCAATCCAAAAGAAAAGGGATCAGTGTAGGAAAATCAGGGGGCGGTTGGTCCTAACTTTGCACAATTTGTGCTTTCTAACATATGGCTAGAAAGCAAATGGCAGTTTCTACGATAAAAGATTTCACAGAAAAAGAAAACCCTGAATGTCTAAATTGAAAATTACTTTCAAAGAAAGGAATGTTGACTGTAGCTATTACTAGGGAAGGCAAGGTGTTTACTGGGAGTTCTTCAGAGTACCTTCCAAAACGGGAAATTCACTACCTACTGAGAGCTTTCATTATACTTTTGGAGTATAATCGTAAAGCTGCTAATTGCTAAGATTTTCTTGATGACTCAGCTTCTGCCCATTGCACCCTTTGGGACCAAACAGAACAAGCATCATCTTCATATACTTGGAGATAGCCGTTATCCCTGACATGTGGCCTCGAAGCCATAGCTTCCCCACCACTGATGCATCTGACACATGGTGCATGGGAGGAGGTGACAGGTCAGATATGAACCTTAGGAAAAGTGACCCTTAACCTCTAGGTACCTCACGGACCAAGGTGGGGCTCACCCCCCATTCCAGTGAATAGGGAATCTTAGCATCCTTCTCTTCCCTAGCATTTCCACTGTATGACTCATCACAATGTATTGTAATAGCTCAGGCCCACCAACGCTCCCTTCTCCAGTCTACCCTCCCTCAGACACCCCTGCCAAATTCACCTGGCTGAACTACTGGTCTGCACGTGGCATTTCCACTGCCCAAATAGTCAGTGATTTTGTACTTTGGCATTCAAGGCCCTGGTCAGTCTGGCCTTTATTCCTCCTGGCTGACTCAGTCAAGTTTTGATGAAGGGCTTATACTGCCAGACATTGTGCTGGGGCTGAAGAGTTGGTGGCTGAGTTCTTAGATTAAGAAAGGCAAATCCAGCCCCCGCCCTCAAGGACCTCTCACTTTAACAAACTGGGCACATCCAAGATGGCTACAGAGTGAATAGAAGGTTGGGAGGCAGAAGGGAATCCTGGGAAAAGCCTCCTGCCTAAGGGGGACTAGAAATGAGTCATGAAGGAAGCCAGGGAGATGAGGAGGGGGCCCTCCAAAGGAGGAAGGGACAGATGGTGCATGGAACAGCAAGGGGGCCAGGTTGGCTGGACAGTGAGCATGTGGAGGGGAGCAGTGTGTGGGAAGGCTGGGGAGAGGAAGGGGCCAGTGTATGAAGGGCTTTCAATGCCAGAGAACTGTCTTTGATTCTTGAGGCAAGAGAGAGACAAGTGGTATTTAGTGAGGCAGCTACTGGGTGCCATGGGGCATAGAGCCCTGGGCCTGGGTCAGAAAGACCTGAGTTCCAATCCAGCCTCAGGCACTTCCTAGCTACATGACCCCTGCACCTCTGCCTGCCTCAATCTCCTCATCTATAATGGGGATAATCACAGCATCTCCCTCCCAGGGTTGTTGTGAGAATAAAATATTCTCACATCACTTTGCAAACCTTAAAGTGCTACCTCTATGCTGCCTATAGTTCTGAAATCAAATCTCCTCTGTGACGCCCCTCCAGGCCACAGGCTCCTTTGACCATCTGGTGGCACCCACATGCTAATGGGCTGGACAGTCAGCTTTCTTCCCCATTAGACTGCAAGCTCCCCTGGAATAAGAAGAGTGCCTTGGGCTTCTCTGCCTCCTTCCCAGCCAGCACAGTGTTCTTGTGGAGGATTATACCCGAGAACCTTTTCTTACCCTGGAGGCTGTGATTTATAACAAGGGAAAATGCCCTCTGAGGAGCAAGACAGGAGACCCTGAGACACTCCTTCCTCCTCCTCATCCATCACTGGGGGGCAGGGGAGGCAAAGTTTGGACAAAGGTACAAGAATGGGGAGTATTACGAAGTGGAAATGACCTCCTAGTTAAGGTTCTATTCCTTCCCCTGTAGCTGCCCAACAGTGACGAGTAGGATTTAAGTTGAGTAGAAGGTTTTGTTTTGTTTGACGGGCAGGAGGATCCAGACCTGTGGGGGATTTCTAGTGTGTAAACTCCCTTCACTGACACAGGTCAGCAACTTATCTATAACTGATACAGACTTAGTGAGAGTCTAGGACACTGGAAGTGAAGATAATTTGCCCATGGTCACACTGAACCCATGTCTTTCTGATTTCTATCTACTACTTCATGTCACCTCCTTGCTAATAATTTAGGTCTTTATTACTCTTTTCTCACTTCTATAAGGAAAGGAAAGTTTTCCTGTGCACACACATTTCTAATGTCCCAAGTCTGTGCTGCCCTCTACCTTCTCTAAAGCTGTCACTCGACTATAATAAGGAAATAGTGGAGAAAACTGTGCTTTGCCTCCTCCCTCCCCCCAACCCTAGTCCCACCTGACTAGGGCACCTGGGTGGTGCAGTGGATAGAGCACTGGGCTTGGAATCAAGAAGACTGATATTCCTGAGTTCAAATCTGGCCTCAGGCACTTACTAGCTGTGTGACCCTGGGCAAGTCACTTAACCCTATTTGCCTCAGTTCCCTCATCTGTAAAATGAAATGACAAACCAACCACTCTAGTATCTTTGCCAAGAAAACCCCAAATGGGGTCACAGAGAGTCAGACATGACTGAAATGACTGAACAATAACAAAATCCAACCTGACTGGAGGCAGGAGCTGAAATATAATTAGATTAGATTGCTGTGTGTTCATGATTTCTCCTAAAATAAATGAGGAATCAGCGATCAGAGCCTAGAAGACAACTCTTTGGGGAATAAGCACGGTGATCCCAGGAGGGCTGGAGATTGCTCTGCACAAAGTAGATGAGGCTAGTCCAGATCTGTTCAGTTCCCCAAGGATAGATGGACAAGATGAAAATAAAGTGAAGGGGTTCCACTCCCAGGTATGGATACCCAAGCCTGACTCAGTGCCACTGACTGAAAACAAAATAGAATAGAGTTCTCTCCAGAGAATGTCTGTAAGCTGAGGCAGTTTCAAGAGGAGAAGGGTGGTGATCTGGGAAGCCACACAGGGGCAAACTAGCAAAAAAAGACAGCAACTCCAAAGATTTGGACTAGCAGAGGCTTGCAATGGAGAGTTACAAGGTCCTGCTTTCAAGTGCTGGTTCTGCTGTGACTTTAGACAAGTGAGAATTCATTACTCTGGGCCCTAGTTTCATAACTACCACCATGAAAACAACTAGCATTTATATAAAGCTTCAGAAATATTATCTCATTTGATCTTTACCACAGCCCTGGGTGATAGGAGCTATTATAATTCCCATTTTACAGATGAGGAAACTGAGGCAGACAGAGGTTAAGTGACTTGCCCAGGGTCACACACCTAGGGAGTATTTGGAGTGGCATCTGAACTAAAGTCTTCCTGACTGTTGGCCCATTGCTCAGCGCCCTCTGCGCTCTGTAGCTGCCTCAGTCTACCACCCTCATCCCCAAAGAAGAAGGGGCTGGCCCAGATGATCCCTAATGTCCCTCTGGGCTTTAATATTCTAGGATTCCATTGCTGAGGAACTGAAGATAAGGAGCACCTCTGATCCACGGGATGCACCAAGTGCTTAAACTGGTGCCAAGTCAAGCCAGGATCTGTCTCTTAGTCTGTGTGAAAGCACTTTGTCACTATCAAGAAATTTGCAAATGCACCATAATGTGGCTTATCACCTTCGTCTCCCTCACACCAAAGGAAAAATAGCTGAAGACTCAACTAGACTTTTTCCCTCTACTTCAGGAGCCATGGAAGGGAAGAGGCACCATCAGAGAGAAGAAATAAGGAGGAGTCATAAGTCACTGTGTCTGGTTTTTGGAGGGACTCCCACACTCTAAGGGCCTCACCCTCAATCCCAGCTCCACTGTGGAGCTGGCCACGGGTTCATTTCATACTGAATCCTCTTGGCCACTTAGAAATGTCTCGAGGCTTGACCATGTTTCTAAGGAGTTAAGGAAATAGAGATTGCCATCTGATAGGCTGTTTTCCAAAAGTTCACTTTGAAGTTGGGTTTTAGGGAGGCCAGACACCACCCCCTGCATGTGCTACAGTTGGCGGTTGAGTTCTCAGATTAAAACAACTTGTCCAACTTGTAATTTAGGTCAACTATAATGTTAATAGCACTTAATATTGGTTCTCTGTCCTGAGCATGGTTAAGGTGTGGGGATAGACATGTGGCACAGGAGGGAGAAGAGAAATGCTTTAAAAATGTTTAATGAAATAGAATGATAGAATATTGAGTCAAATGGACCAAGTGTTAACACCTCTCTAGCCCAATCTATCTAATGAAGGAATTACTTCCACATCACCCTTGCTCAATGTTCACCCCTGAACACCAAACCCATCTCACAAATGCTGCCGATTTAATTTTAAATTTTTTGACCGCTATAATCCTGAGTTGCCCATTTATTTTTCCTACATTAAGCTGAAAATCTGACCAGACCACTAAGAAGAATGAATATTCCATGTATCTTTGGGCAATGTACAGCACCAGTCCATCCTGAGTACCTGGTACTAAGAAATAATCATCTGCTATGGTTCTTTCCTATCAGACTTTAATTTTATGGATTTAATTTTCTGAATACTTTTGCTTGCTTTCTGTAATTCGCATTAAAATACTTCCATACTTATGTCATTTTCCTACTGCTTAATATAGGGATTTGCCAGAATTTTATTTTACTTTTTAACAACATTCATGCCCATCCTGTATCATATAGGTCCAGGTCTGCCCAACTCCCAGGCTCCACTGCCTCTCTAGGAAGAATTCTTAGGACGTGGTAACTTACTGGATGTGGGGGTCAAGGATGTCTCTACCAGCCAGAGATATTGACTAACTTTTACAGACAGAGGGAGGCCCCCAAAGGGAACTGCCTTGGAAGCTGGTGGGGGGTGGGGATTAGGCAGCACGGTGTAATAGAGAACACACTGGATTGGGACTGTGTTTTCACTTAACCTCAGGCCTTCAGCATCCTCACCTGTAAACCTGTGATTTGCAGTTATATGGGATTCATAGACCTCCTATGAGGTGAGAAAACCGGCTGGAAAGGGGAAGTGACATGCCCAGTGTCACACAATGCTAAAGGCAGGATCCAAGCCTGGGAACCCCTCCACAGGGAGCACTCCTTCCCTCCCCAGCGCCACCCCATTTGGTCCTGCCCAGTCCTTTGGCCCATGACTACTTAGCATTCAATTCAAGTTTTTCTCAGGTCTCTGAAAAACCACTTGTTTTCTTAGAATTTCCATGAACATGTTTCTATTTTCCTCTGCAGTAAGTTTTGATAGTCACCAGGGGGAGGTATTGACCTCTTTTTGATGGAGAGTTTTCAATGCACTTTCAAGTCTGTGCCACCCCCCCCCCCCAAGAGAAAATCAAGTTTCCCTTATTCAGTGTGACACAGGAGAAGATCTGAAATAGGAGTGACTCTTCTAGGCAGCCTTTTTATTTGGCTGGCTTTAGAGACCACGGTAGAACCGTTTCTTGCATAGCAGATTTGGGAGATAATTATAGAGATGGTCCCATTGAACCCCACCTTTTTAAGGTGCAGAAGCCCAGAGATGCACAGGGCCCTGCCCAAGGTGACACAGAGATATTCATGTAGCCAGGCCTAGAACACAGGGCTCCTAACACCTAACTGGGTGCTCCTTCCATTACATCACACTAATATGCCTGTTTTTAAAGAGCTGTTCAAAGTAAATCAAAGGTGCCTATAGAATCAAACAGCTCATTAAATGATTTCTAACATACCTCTGGGACGTATTTAAACTGGACTCAAACTTTGGGGATTTATCAAGCAAACCTCTCATCCATTCAGTGATGCTGTAAAACTTACCCTGTGTGAACATGTCCTGAAAGCATTCCCTCTGCTTGGAGGGCCTTTCCCCCAAGTCTTTCCCCCGACATGCTTCTCCCCAGCTTCTCCCAGCTACTTCTTACTGCTACTTCAAGACCAGGTACAAATGCTATCTGCTCTATGAAGCCTTCTTGGATCCCCCTTCCAGAAGTAATCTCCTCCTCTTCTAAACTGTGAGAGCATTTTTCTTCCCTCACTTTCTACCTTATATTACAGGAACTGGTTACACATCTCATCTTCCTGTTAGGCTGCTCCTTGAGATTACCGGACATGTCTTATTCTCTGTATGCCCAACACCACCTTGTACAGGGCCTTGCACACAGTGAGCGGTCAGTAAGCATTTGTCAAATAGCAATAGACTCATCATTGATTTAGAGCCCAAGGGACCTCAGACACCATCTGGTCCAAACTACTTATTGTACAGATGAAGAAACTGAGGCACAGGGAAGAGAAGTGACTTGCCCACAGTTGCCCAGACAGTAAGTGGCAAAGCCAGGCTCCAAACCCAGCATCATTTCTACTGCCCCCCCCACACTGAATATTTACAGTATGTTATAGAAGACTTGGAGTGATTTGTATCTCACACTCGGGCTGGCCAATTCTCACAACATCAGTTTTAGCTATTGGAGCTCAGAGTTGGAATGTAGATCCCAAAAATAAGTCCTGAGATTTTTATCTGGGTAAGTTATGACAGTCCACAGCAAGATATCTTACAGTATAACTTGTACATGTTTAAAATGAACTGTCCTTTGTAGCTTGGATAGACAAGTGGGAGAAGTGTCTTATGACATGGCTGATATCATGTTTGTGTCAGCTGCAGAGGATGTGTGCCCACCTTTCTTAAAGTAGGTTTGTGGTTCCTTGTGATTCTCAGGTAATGGGTGGTGTAGTACCTGGAACTCAGTGACTATCTTAAAATATACCGCTTCCATGTAGTTTGGTCATGTGCTGGGAAACAGAAACATTCGAGCCTGGTTTTCTGAGCCCAAGTCGGAATTATTGCCTAAGTATAAAAATCATTAATTGTTCTGTGATATTTGACCCCAGTTTGTGCCAGACTTCTTGTATGAGGGTAGAAATAAAAGCACTGTCCATTCTTGTATAGAGGGCACTACTGGAGATGCGGTTGGGTTTTGGGAGTCATGTGGATTAGGTAAGAGCCAGCCTTTGTGATAACCCTTCAATACAGAGACCCAGAGGTCAGCACCCATAAACATCCTTCCACCAATTACCATACCCATGGCTTTCCCTTTCCCTTTCTTTAGCATTTTGCCTCCTGGTATTAAGAGATTTATAAAGCATGCCAGCAGCCTTGTAAGCAGCTTGATTTGGTTTCTCTTTTCCACCCTATTAGCAAGAGGGCAGACCATTCACATTTCCAACTAGTAGGTACTTAATAAACGCTTTTTTATGCTTTCATTCACTTCTGTATTTTTTTGTATTATAATTATTGATGTTCCTGTCATATCCCCTTAGGAGACTGTAAACTCCATGAGGCCAGGGACTGAGTCTTTTTGGCAACTTTGTGTCTCTCCCAGTCTGCAACATACAGCAGGTATTTGTAAATATTAGTTGAAAAAAAAATGAACATACAATAAAAATGAATGCCATGTAATTATGACAAAGCTTTTCCTCAAAGTAAAAAAGGAAACAATGTACCTCCCTCCCTTCTGTGCAGAGATAGAAGATTGTGGTTTGGAAGAATGTACACATAGCCCGTCAGACTTGGTTGATATGTTGGTTGATTCTCCTGAACTGCTTTCTCCCCTCTCCCTTTATTTTTTGTAATAGTGAGTAGTTCTCTGGGAAAAGGTGGGAGGAGGGAAATATTTAAAAAAGAAGATGATATAAAAATAAAGGATATCAATAAAAATTTTAAAAGTCTGTTGACTTTCTGAATTGAACCAGCTATTTGGCTGGAAGAGTCACTGTTTGCTCAGCAAGAATATGGCACTAGACATTCAAACAGATGAGGATGTTATTTTCAAACTGGATGTAGACACCCAAACGGAATGTCTTCTTTTTCAATGCAACCCCTTCCAAAATCCACCTGACAAATCGAGTTTCACTTTTAGCAAACTCCTGGCACTGGGTGAGGGCAGAGGCCAGCAGCCCTCAGTACAGATCCTGCTCAAAGATAAAATTATTTGTTATTGTCCTCCTTCCTCCCTCCCCCAACTTCCATGATTACTTGCCATCTTTTCTCTCCTTTTTTTCTCTGTCTCCCTTCTCTTCTTTTCCCATGATTGATCTTTCCCTTTCTCTCCTTATCCTATGCCCTTCCCTTTTTGTATCTGAACATCTGTTAAGGACATACTATGTGCCAGTCACTGTGTTAGGCACTGGAAGACCAAGACAAAGATAACACAATCTTTAATCTCTTGAAATTGGCATTCTGCTGAAGCTTAGATGCAAAATCCTAAAGGGTTAGGTTTTTTTTCTTGCATATAATCTATGTGGTATCCTGTAAGCATTCAATATATGGGGAGATGGGACATTTAGTATCTTATAGATAGGACATTTGGCCCAAGAGGCCTGATGTTCCTTTTTTCATTTGCTGTCAAAAATAAATAAATGAATGAATAAATAAATAAATAAATAAATTTAGGCTTTGCCCAAGGTACATAATGTGGAGATTCCTTCATGACTGGGTTGATTTAGATGGCCTCAGGGGTGCCTTGGCCTCATTTCAGCATCTGTAAAATGGGTTGGACTAAGTGAGGTCTAAGGGGCTTTTCAAATCAACAGCCACAATCCTAACACTCCTAGAGTCCTTCAGTCATTCCCCATCAGGCCACATTGCTCTGGACTTCTCCATCATTGCCTTCTCTCCACATTCCCAATTCCACCCCATCCACTTTTCTGCCTGCTTTTACATGTTGCCTTCCCCCATTAGAGTATAAGCTGCTCGAAGGCAGGGACTGGCTTTCTTTGTGTTTGTATTTGTATTCCCAGAACTTAGCACAGTGCCTGGCACCTGGTAAGCATTCATAAATGTTTGTTAGTTGACTAGTAAGTGCCAGAGTCAGTGTTTGAATCTAGGTCTCCTGATTCCAAATTCAATGTCCTTCCCCATCACTACAATGACACCACCTCCCCCTTGCTATTTTGAATAGTAACTGCTAGTAACATAGTAATATATAACAAGTAACATAGTTACTCTGCCTGTTGCCAGCAGTAGAAGTTGTACAGTGACTCGGTTGATTCTTTGACAACACCCCAGTCAGGCAGCATCTCATGCACAGGGAGCCCAAGGGGCTTGCAAAGGCTCACAACCTGTCTGCTCACCACCCTAAAGAACACTCCCCACAAGGAGATATTAAAGAGGCAGGTGGAGGGGAGGAAAGGAGGCAACAAGCACAGTGGAAGCCAACCAGTCTGTTCTGACTCCTCACCCTCAACCCAGCTGCAAGGTCTGTCTCCTGTGGGCCTGTCTTCCCCACTCAAGGAATCCCCACGTTCCCTCACTGTCCTTAGAAAAGAGTCAAATCTCCACCTTCCTCTGTTGTACCAATGCCTGAGTCACCCCTTAGCTAGGCTCTCTCCAGGTGGCATTTTGACCTGGTCCCTGCTTAAAGAGCAACCCAAGCATGTCCTGGCAGAGCCCCTCAGTCAGTGTGCTTGCTTTGTGATCACTTGACAGCAAGTGCAAACAGATGTCTTTGAAGATGGAAGCTTGGAAGACCCAGCATTAAAGCACAGACAGAACCTCTGGGTCACACTAAAGGTGGTTCTAAGGCATCACTGGAGGAGGAGCATGGGGAAAGCCAGCAGAGTCACTTGAGTAGCTTGGCTGGAGAGCCAGGTCACTGGAGGGGAGTCACGCAGGATGGGAGAAAGAACATGAGATTGGAGTCAGAAGACCAGAGGATCCTGTGCCTAGAGCTCAGGGGGAGCTGAGGGCCACCTTGCCCAACCCCCTTGTTTTGCTGATGAAGAAACTGAGACACAGAAAGATCTAGTGACTTGCCCAAGTAGTAAGCCACAGGGTCAGGATTTGAACTCAGGTTCTGAAGCTCCAACTTCAAATGTATCACATTTCCATTGTACCATAACTTGGGATTCAATTCCAGCTTTGCCATTTGTTATGTATGTCCTTAGGTAAGCATTTATTAATTGCCTACTATACACCAGGCATTTTGCTAGGTGCTGGTGATACACAAAGAAAACTGTTCCTCTAAGAGTATAAAGCAAGAGACCTCAACTCCAACATTCAGTTTCCTACTCTCAAAAATATGGCTGGAATGAATTGGAGGGTCTTCACTGTGTTTGTGTCCTGGATCCCTTTGGCAGTCTGGTGAAGCCATGGGCCCCTTCTCAGAGTAATGGTGCTAAATGCATAAAAGAAAACGTATGGGATTATAATGGAAGCCAATTACACTGTTACTGACTGTTCAATACACAAGTATATAAACATGGTGGACAGCTAGGTGATGCAGTGGATAGAGTACTGCTCCTGGAGTCAGGAGGACTCATCTTCATGAGTTCCAATGCAGCCTCAGACACTTACTGTGACCCTCAGTTTCCTTATCTATAAAATTAGCTGGGGCAGTTTCCAGACTTCTCAACCCACAAATGCCAAAGACGACAGAGCAGGTCAGTGGAAAAACTGTTGGACCTGACTGAGAGAAGAGCAGTCTGGCCCCTGCCCTGGGGGTGGGGGAAGTGGCTGCAGCGGCAGTGGCAGTGTTAGCTGTAGCAGCATCAGCAGTGGTTGTTTCTGGAGCTCCAGGCCCACAGGTGGTGGGCGGAATCAAGTGGCTGCTCAGAGCAGGAGTGCAGGGATCTCTTTGCTTTTGCTGAGGCAGAGTTCTCTTGCTTTGCCCTGCCTGGATCTGGGTTGCAGACCTGGTTGGCTGTCCTTCGGGAAGGGGGAGCACTGGTGTGGCAGAGCTTGTGGTGGCTGTGGAGAGGGTGTCCTCCTGGTAGTTACATGGCAGAAAGGAGTGCCTTCACTCACATATCAGAGCACAGGCCAGAAGAGGAGCATCATACTACCACAGAATAGAAGTAGCTCTGAAAACAGCAGCACAAAACCCCTGAAACTTGGGAGAAAGCACTCACACTCTGGAAGCAGTCATACCCTGACAAAGAGCTCAAAAGTCAAGTAATTGGCTGGGAAAATGAACAGGCAGTGTAAAAGGACTCAGACTACAGAATCTTTCTTTGGTGACAAAGAAGAGCAAAACATACAGCCAGAAGTCAACAAAGTCAAAGATCCTACATCAAAAGCCTCCAAGAAAAATATGAATTGGTCTCAGACCATGGAAGAGCTCAAAAAGGATTCTGAAAATCAAGTAAGAGAAGTAGAGGAAAAATTGGGAAGAGAAGGGAGAGTGATGCAAGAAAATCATGAAAAACAAGTCAATGACTTGTTTTATTGGAGACCCAAAAAAAAAATACTGAAGAAAATAACACCTTAAAAATAGACTAACCCAAATGGCAAAAGAGCTCCAAAAAGCCGATGAGGAAAAGAATGCCTTGAAAAGCAGAATTAGCCAAATGGAAAAGGAGGTCCAAAAGACCACTGAAGAAAATACTGCCTTAAAAATTAAAATAGAGCAAATGGAAGCTAGTGACTTTATGAGAAATCAAGAAATTATAAAACAGAACCAAAAGATGAAAAATGGAAGACAATGTGAAATATCTCATTGGAAAAACCACTGACCTGGAGAACAGATCCAGGAGAGATAATTTAAAAATTATTGGACTGCCTGAAAGCCATGATCAAAAAAAGAGCCTAGACATCATCTTTCAAGAAATTATCAAGGAAAATTGCCCCGATATTCTAGAACCAGAGGGTAAAATAGAAGTTGAAAGAATCCACCAATCACCTCTTGAAAAAGATCTGAAAAAGAAAACTCCTGGGAATATTGTAGCCAAATTCCAGAGTTCCCAGGTCAAGGAGAAAATATTACAAGCAGCCAAAAAGAAATAATTCGAAAATTGTGGAAACACAATCAGGATAATACAAGATCTAGTAGCTTCTACATTAATGAACTGAAGGGCTTGGAATATGATATTCTGGATGTCAAAGGAGCTAGGATTAAAACCAAGTTCAGTTCTAAAAAATAAATGTTTAAAAAATTGTTTTTACATGCAACTTGGAAATAAGATATACAGACAATGAAGTATAGAAATCTATCTTGCCCTACAAGAAAGTAAGGGGAAAGGCGATGGGGTAGGGGGAGTGGGGTGATAGAAGGGAGGGCAGACTGGGGAAAGGGGCAATCAGAATACATGCCATCTTGGGGTGGGGGAGGGTAGAGATGGGGAGAAAATTCGTAACTCAAAATCTTGTGGAAATGAATGTCGAAAACTAAAAATAAATTTTAAAATATTTTTAAAAAGAAAGGAAAAAAAGATCATGGGTTGAGATTAAAAAAATAATTAAAAAGAAATAAAATGAGCTGGAGAGGAAATTGGCAAAGTACTTCAGTACCTCTGCCAAGAAAACCCAAAATGAGTTTACAAAGAGCCAGACACAACCATAAAAGACTAAACAACAACCACAACTATATCAACATGAAGTTAAGAACTCCTGGACTAGATCCTCTCTATGGATTCTTCCAGCCTCAAATCCTGTGATACTATGAATTTATGGAATAATAGAAAGAACACCAAACTAGGAATCAAGAGACCTAGCTCCTTGTCCAGCTACTTTCTGTGTGACATTGGGCAAGTCTCCTGAAAAAAGAGAATAATCACATTTAACTCACAAGGAGCCAAAAGAGATAATGTATGAAGAATGCATCTGGAGAAGTAAAAGAGGCTAAGACCCTTCTTGACTGCCATGTTGGATTCCTCCATACTCTCCTCTCTTCCTCATCTGTAAAATCAGGAGGGGTATTTGATGACCTCTAAGGTATTTCAGCTTCCAGCTCTCAATCTATGATCCTACAATCCACATATTGCTTCCCACTTCCCAGAGTGGGTTAAATAGAGGTTGCCTAATTTAAGTATTTATGGGGCAGCTCCAAGCCTGGGAGGTTTGTTACTGGCTGAAGCCCAATTTTCCAGGCTTGTTGGGCATTCCTTCCCCCTCACTAACTATACTGCAGCCAGACTGGCTTACCTGTCTTTGGCGGTATATGGCATTCATTCCATCTCCTGCCTCCCTGGGCCTGGAATGCATGTCCCCCTCACTGCCATTTCAAAGAACTCCTACCTTCTTACTGGGCAGATCTCAAACTAGGTCTAGGCTACTTGCTAATTAATGTTCTTCCTGCCTTGAGCCCTAGGAATTGCCTTGCTTTTTTTTTTTACTTAGTATATATTTGGTATGTTCCTGTTGTAATGTAGAATGTAAACTCCTTGATGGCAGGGACCATTGATTTTGCCAGTAAAACTGAATGCTTTGATTTTTTTCCCCACTTAATAGTATTTTATTTTTAAAAAATACAAATTCCACATTCACTTTTATAAGATTTTGAGTTCCAAAATTTTTTTCTCCCTCCCTTCTTCCCTTCATCTCTCCCCAAAACAGCAAGCAAACTGATATAGGTTATACATGTACAATCATATTAAACATATTTCCACAATAGTTACGTTGTGAAAGAAGAATCAGAACAGAAGGGGAAAACCATGAGAAAGAAAAAAGAAAAAAAGAGAAAATAGTCTGCTTCAATCTGCATTCAGATTCCATGGTTTTTCTCTGGATGTCGATAGCATTTTCCATCATGAATCTTTTGGAATTGTCTTAGATCATTGTATTGCTGAGAAGAGCAAAGTCAAAGATGGTCATTGCACAATGTTGCTGTTACTGTGTACAATGTTCTCCTGGTTCTGCTCACTTCACTCATCATCAGTTCATGGAAATCTTTCCAGGTTTTTCTAACCTGCTCATCATTTCTTATAGCATTCTATTAAATTCATATATAACAACTTGTTCAGCCATTCTCCAACGGATAGACATCCCCTCAATTTCCAATATTTTGCCACCACAAAAAGAGCTGCTATAAATATTTTTGTACATGTGGATCCTTTTCCCTTTTTGTGATCTCTTTGGGATACAGACCTAGTAGTAATATTGCTGGATCAAAAGGTACACACAGTTTTATAGCCCTTTGGGCATACTGAACTCTTCATTCTTAACCCTGAGGTCTTCTGCTTGCCTTTGAATAGGGAGTTCTACCTCTCTGTGGTAGTTGTTATTGATGTTATCATTGTCCTGGCAGGTGGGAGCCGAGACAGCTGACAGGTGCCCTGAGGAGATGAAATCCAGAATATGGCAGGAAAGAGAAGCTTGGCAACAACCATGAGACCAGCAGAGATATTGCCTAACCATTTTCAGGAAATCTTTGAAGGGAGTTTTCTTTGAGTCTATGTTGGGAAATTATCTCTTGTAACAAGGAAAAATATGAATAAAATTTAAAAATAAAATAAACTTAATGGAGGAGTGAATGGATTCTCAAGAAATGTCACCTTTAGAAATTGATTAAAATCTTACGTCACAGGGCAGGCTGGGGGAAAGCATGATTCACCTGGATGTGAAGGTGCATGTAGTAGGTATGAGTAGGTAGGAGCCACGAAGAATTGCACAAGAGAAGTGGTGTAACAAATGTCATTGAACTGATGTATGTTGGGAAAAGAAAATTGGCCAATCACGAGTGGGTGATAACCACCCAGCAGCCTGCATGCTTCACGAGTATTCATACAATGTCAGGGGATCTAAAGGAAGGCTTCCAGCATTTGAGGTGCCCCCATGGAGGATTTTTGGGACATCATGAACAAGAGTCCCCCAAGATAAGGAGACTTGGGCAGGTTCAGTTCAGTTCAATCCAATCGATCATTTATTCAGTAGTTACTATGTGCCCAGCTCTGTGTTAGGGATACAAAGAATGAAGTGAACCTTATCCACAAAGAGTAAATTCTTATGAGAAAGACTATTAGTACAAACAGAATAAATATAGAGAATAAATGCAAATCAATTTAAATACGAGGTAGTGTGAGAGGGAGGGCACTAGCAACCAGGGTCAGGGAATTTGTCAAGGCTTCACATAGAAAATGATGATTGAGCTGCATCTTGAAGAAGAGGAGAGATTCTAAGAAGTGATGGTGAGGGGAGGGTGAATTCCAGGCATGGGAGATAAAGGCAGGAGGTAGGAAATGGCACATCCTGAATGAAGACCAAAGAAGCATTTGTGATCTGCAGAGTTAGGAGGGAGACCCCACAGGAATGAGATCATAGATCTATGGAAATATTGAAGTGACAAACCTGGAAACTGATAAAAGGACCAGGAAGTAGGTGGAGGTGTGATCTTGTGGTTGGGACACTGACAGCAGGTAGGGGTACTATGTTTTCATCCTGGCTTTGTCACTAGGCTCCCTTCGAAATCCTAGGTTCAACTGGGCAGAATCAGACATTTGTCTGGCAAGGTCTTGGGGCATCAAGTGAAAGGGAGTGTCCAGTATGATATAAGAGCTATTGAGAGGCCAACAATCAGGGGTTTTTTCCTTTAAACAAAACAAAAAGCTTTCCTGAAAGGGTGAAGGATCTTGTAGGTACCTCACAGATGAAGAATGGAATAATCTGAGTTCCTGTGATATCTGTGGATTTGTGAATGCACCAGAGCCATTGATCAGTCAAGATGATATGGCCCTGAAAGTAGCAAGAGGAAAGCAGAGAGTAGTGATGGGAAATCCCACCTCCCTGTTGGGCAGTAGCGGGAGGGGAGTGAATCATGGGAACCCTGGAGCCTTCTCTGGTAGACTCTGACATCCCACCTACACTAAAGAGCACTGACCCATCCTGGAACATTTAAAAATTTTTAATTTTTTAAAAAAGCATTATAAATGACAAATATTGAGAAATGTGAATATTTCAATGTACAAAAAAGGATTATATATGAACTCATGCATTTCTATTACAGATAGTTTTTTTAAAAAGCATGTATTACATTTAACACAATAGAACTCACATTGCCTTGTTTGTCTGTGTTCCCTTTGGACTTTCTTCTGCTCTCTTGTGTGTATTTTAAAGTCATGATCGATTACCGCATTGATCGGAGTCCCCAGAATTAATTATGCCGAAGTAGGTGGCAATCGGGGAAAAAAAGTTTCAGAGCCTAATTGCTTGATGTTTACTCTTCATGTTGCCACAACTGAGGCGACAGCCATTAACGCTAGTGTCTGCATGTACATGTATGAACTCGGGATTCTAAACCCTGGGATCATAGGAAACTTTGATAAAATTGCCATATATCGGATAAGCCAGCGTAAGAACCAGGAAAAACCTGGGGCATCTTGTGTCCCTGGCTGAGGACTGGCTGGCTGATAGACAGGAGAAAGGGCATCTCCTCTCTAATTCCATTCTATTCCAAAACTCCTTATTAGATTATAAGCTCCTTGAGAGCAGAGGCTGTCTTTTGCCTCTTTTTCATCCCCAACACTTAGTACAGTGCCTGTCACATAGTAGGCACTTAATACATGTTTGTTGATTAATTGATAATCCATTGGCAGGATAAAAAAGTAAGGGCTCTCACAGACAGCCTTAGGAAGGTAAGTGGAGCCATAAAGGGTGTCCAAAGAGGAAATCAGAGTAACAACCAACATTTATGGAAGAATCTTAATGTCTGAAAATGCATTAAATTAAACCAGGAGAAGTGGATAAGGCCAGTATCCCTGGAAGGGTGAAAATATAACTGGAGCAGATGAGAGAGTAATTTTCAGTTTCCTGACACATACAGAAGATGACACAGTCATGTACTTGGAGGTGGAAGGGAACTTTGGGGTCATCTAGTCCCACTCTCTTGTTTTACAGATAAGGAAACTGAGACCCGAGGAGATTAAGTGATTGTTCAAAGTCACAAAAGATGCTGTTTATTTCCCTCTGCTTTGAGTTCAGACTCATCTTCCCACATTTCTCTGAATTCCTCCAGCTCATAATTCTCCTGGGGCCATAATATTCCATTATACTCATAGAGCACAATTGGTTCAGCCACCCCTCCATCTAAAAGATCCATCTTTTAAAATTCCTTCTTAAATCTTTTCTGGAGAGGCATTATGGCTGTACATGATGACATGCCACCATTTTGAGGGAATCAAAGTTCCAGGTCACCCTAAAGCCAATGGAGAGATGCACGATAAGGGTGTATGAGCTGTAGGGTTTTTAGTATCTATGTAAAAGAGATTGTCAAAGAAATGAGGTGAGGCCATCCAAGTAGTGGGCCTCAGTTTCCTCATCTGTATAATGAGGCTTTTGGACTAGATGACATCTGGGGTTCCTTTCAGCTCTGAATCTAGGACCCTATGTTGAAATAAAAAAGGAAATCCCAATGCTAATGAACTTACTGAAGCCCTTCTCTATCTCAGTCCCCAAACCAGGATTGGCTCTCTAGTTTCCTTATCTTCAGAAACCAATTTGCAATGACTAATTGATGGTTTCTCTTGGGCTGCC
This sequence comes from Trichosurus vulpecula, assembly GCF_011100635.1. Lineage (NCBI taxonomy): Eukaryota > Metazoa > Chordata > Mammalia > Diprotodontia > Phalangeridae > Trichosurus > Trichosurus vulpecula. The sequence continues at coordinate 405,517,227 of NC_050575.1, read as the reverse complement.
ACCAAGGCACAAGCAAGAGTGAGCTCTTTCTTCTGCTAGGACTAGGAAAGGCACCCAAAGAGGCGACTCTGTTTGAGTAGGGACAGCTTCGGAACGTTAGATCTTCCTCCTCCACTGGGCCCCTGGGGATTTCTTTCTGAAAACAAACCACCCACTTTCTATGAATAGTCAGCAAGCATTTATTAAGTTATTATGTGCTAGGACTCAGAATACGTTTAGCCAGTGAACTAGCACTATTAAGCGCCTACTATGTGCCAGGCACGGTGCTGAATTCTGGTGATACAAAGAAAAGCAGAAAACAGTCCCTGCTCTCGAGGAACTAATGGGGGACACAACATGCAAATAGCTATGTATGGACAAGCTAAATACAGAATAAATTGGAGATAACAGAGGGAAGGGACTAGAATTTGAAGGGATCAGGAAAGGTTCTACCTTTGGAAGCTGACCAAGCTTGAAAAACAAAAAGAGGGAAAGTGGAGATGGGGGATCTTCTTCCCCCAATCTCGCGATAGCTTATAAACCTTGACTTCCTGACAGGGGAGTCTAGTTCACGTAAGTTGTAAGTGGCGAAACTGGTATTTGAACTGAGATCATGGGCCATGGGGCTAGAGCTGGAAGTCACCTCAGAGAATATTTAGTCCAGTCTTTCTTTTTATAGTTAAGGAGATTAAGGCCCAGGGAGTTTAAATGATTTGTCTACAATCGCACAGGTAGTAAATTTCAGAAGTGGGATTTGAACCCAGGGCTTTTGATTCCAAATCCAGCATTCACCAAAATTTCACAGGGATGGCGGTGAAATGAGGGAACACCTTGGCCCAGGAACCTACAATCGTTCACTGGTGTTTAGTTAAAATTGTCAGGGGGTCAAGATGACCCATCAAATAAAACAAAACAAGACCTTTTACTGGGTGTGATGTCTTTTCTCTGGCTTCCTGGGTCAGCTCTGGGCCTTAGGAAGTCACCACAGAACCCTTGGGTTCCTTCTTAAAAGTGAAAGAAAGGCAAATGAAGCCTGAACTAATGAAGAGGGAGGAGAGGGAGGCTGGAGCAAGTGAACCCTTAAACCACGAATCAACCTGAAGAGGAGGAGAGAAGGGGAGGCTTTGAAATGTTTATCTTAAAATTAAATGTCTATGTTGAGGGAGTGGTTGGGGTGTGTACATGTAGGAGGGTGGTGGGGTTGGCCATGCAGGAGCTTGTCTCTTTGCGGTATCTAAATTAGCATTTTTTCTGTGTGTGTGTGTGTGTGTGTGTGTGTGTGTGTGAAGATCTGTGATTTCATTATTTCCTGTGTGGAAACTCCCTTCACCAATGCTGAAGTAGGTCTCTACTCGTCTGTAACTAATAGTTTTAGGAAGTTGCCTGAGGACGATGAGAGATTCACTGATTTGCCCAGCCAGTTACTGTATGATTACAAAACCAGCATATATCAGAGGGTATGGTGGAGAGAAAAACCAAACTGAATAATGTATACACCAGCATGTTTAAAGAAAAAGGATGAATTTTTATAAAAAATGCAAATTATCAAATTTGACAAGATTAGAAATAAATAACTTAGACAAATTCATCTTGAACAAAGAAAGTGAATAGGTCATAAGTGAACTGCTGCAGAAAAGAACACCAGGACCAGATGAGTTCACAAATCAATTAATAAACATTTATTAAGTACCTACTGTGTTCCAGATGCCTATTCTATTAAGTATTTAAAGAATAAACAATCTCTACATTTCTGTAAACTATCTTCAAAAGTAGAGAAGGAAGTTACTCTATCAAATTCCTTATATGAAACAAATAAGATCCTGATAAAACCAGGAAAGGATAGTACAGATAAAGAGAACTAGAGATCAATAACACTAATGAATATTGATGCACAATATTGGCAAATTGTAAATAAATATTTATATATTTACATTAAGCATCAGAAACCCTTTGGAGGATTCATATTACTTACTGTTTCACAAAGTGATACCGAGCTAGATTCCACAAGTCTGCGGGGACCCATGTCCACTAATCAACTAACAAGTCTTTACAGAGCACCTCCTTGGGTTCCATTCACTATTCCAGTTGGTTATTGGGATTCTCATGGATGTCCTTACCATCCCATATTTATGGGTCTAAAACTGAAAGGAACCTCCGAGGCCATTTATTCCAGCTCCCTCATTTTACAGATGAAAAATCTGAGGTTAAGTGACTTGTCCAATGTCACACAGATAGTTACATGGCAAAGTCATGAATTAAACCCACATCCTCTGACTTCAGATCCAGTGTTCTTTTCACTCTACTTTCTAAATCATTTGGATCTCAGTTTTCTCTTCTGTAAAGTGGATAATACCTGCCCAGCCAACCTCACTAGGTTGTCATGAGAAAGAAATGAAGTAGCATTATTAATAAGAACAACTCTATACGATGTTCACCATAACTCTTAGAGGTTGCTATCATCTGCTTCCCACTGAATCCATGTGCTATGTTCTTTAGCTTGGTTTTCAGGGTGATCAGAACCCCATTCAATACACTAGCATCTGCTGGCATCACAGACTGTCTGGCCTAAGACTTTGTCCAAGGTAGACACTTAATAAATGTTTGCAGAGAGGACTTGGTCTTGAGATGCAGCTTGATTCTCTAAACATCCATCACTCGTCTGCTTGGTGTTAATGTCCATCCAGGCTATGACGGGAGCTTTTGTTTTCTCCTAGCACTGAGGTGCATTCTGCTGTCTACTATCACACAAAAGAAGAGCTTCAAGTACCTTTAAAACACTTAGTTGTAGTCTGATGAACAGAGCCCTGGCTTTGGAGGTAGCACACCTAAGTACTGGTCTCCCTTCCATCATTAAATATTAAATAATGTGACCTCTAACACTTATCTCTGAACCTCAAGGCCCTCATCCATTAAATGGGTCTGCTTTGACTATCTGACTCAAAAGATTGTTGGGAGCACATGTAGAACCAATGAATGGATGGCACCTTAGACATAGGGTGTCATCATGGCATGCCCTACAGTCAGAAGATCGGGGGTCTAGACCTGGCTATGCCACTAACTAGCCATGCAATGTTGATTAAGTCAGTCATGTTCTCTGAACCTCAGTTTTCTCATCTTTAAAATGGGGATAATTACACCTGCCTTGCCTACCTCATAGGGTTAGTGTGAGGAGCAAATCAGACAATAGATGGTTAAACAACAACAATGAAAACCCAGAAAACAAAATAAATAAGTATTGGGAGGCATGGCATAGGTGAGAAAAAAGAATTGGGGGGGCAGAGAAAGAAAAGATGCTTAATTACGATTATTAGTAATTATGGAAGTAATATGAGTCGCACAGTTACTAATTGTGGAAGTCAGATATTTGGTAGATCTGTTGAGTTGTTCTGCAATTATGCAGTTTTTCCTTTTGCTCCTAAATCTTCAATGGCTCCCTACGATCCCTAGGAAAAAACAGAAGCTTGTTGGCCTGCCATTTAAAAGCCTTTCACAATTTGGCTCCACCTCAGTTTCCAGAATGCAAACCCTCGGGCATCAGAAGTACCTGACAAAAGCTCTGACTGACTGGTTTTACTCCCTGCAGCCACTCGACAGCTGGGTCCCGATTTGTGTGAACAACAATGAGGGAATCCCTGGGAACTGGCTGCTTATCTGAAGTCACGTTGCGTGTTTCCACTGGGCTGGAGCCAAGCCTACATAACTGTGACCTCCAATAGGGCAAATTCAAATTCATAGGACCACTTCAGGGAATTCATCATGGGCACTAATCAGGACCAAACTGTACATTCCAGCCATCTGCCCTATTTTCTGCCCTTCAGACTTGGCGTTTCATCTCCTGCCTCTATGACCTTGCATAGGCTGTGACCCCTGTTCCTGGAATGGAATGCCTAACTCCCTTCAGCATTCAGTACATGTGCCAGTCTTCCTGCTTATTTGTTTTCTTGAGAAAGTCTCACAATACTTTGTGTTTACCTATCAGTGTATATTCTGTATTTCCCACTTCCACCAGAATATAAGCTTCTTGGCCATTTTTGTTTTCAAATTTCCCTTGCCTAAAAGAGTTCTTACACATAGTAGGTGCTTCAAGACATGCTTGCTAGATTGAATTAATTATGTATCTTTGGCTTAAAAAAAAGTTCTCTGGTCTGTCTCTTTTTGCTGCTCAGGCTTTTATCTTCTAGTCCCCTCTTCCCAAGCTCACCAGTAAGTGGGCCTGGGTCCTGGCCCCAAGGTTCTTTTACTTTATGTTAGCCCAGGAATACTGAAGTTTTCTGCTTTGATAAGATAATGTTAATAGAAATGCCTGTTGAAACAAATTGATCCAAGAATCTCAAAATCATTTCATGTGCCCACTAGATCTTCTATCCCTCAAACATTCCCATTTTATAGATGGGCAAAGTGAACTTTGTACAGGGAAAGTCAGAGAGCAATTCTGCTCCTCTTAGCAAACTCTGGCCACAGCAGCTAGTCTATAGAGTTATTCCCAGAGGTGTAAACTAGATTTGATCATTTAACCCTCCTGCTAGGTCAGTGACTTCAAGAGAGTTCTCAGAAAAAAAAAGCTTGGTCTGTAGAAGCTAGCAGCAAAAGAGAAGCCCCCATGGTCTGTTCCCATGATGCCCTGTTTTACCTCTCCCCCTTCACCTTCTGTGCTTATAGATTATTTTGGATGAACATAAAAGGAATGAACTTTTTCAGATGACTTTTGTAAAGTGTGTGGGGCAATGGTACAGTTTGAATCCCAAAGGATTTAACATTATGAGGTAAGCTGAAAGCAAAGAGGAATTATGTCCTGAACTAGATTGGTTTTTTTTCCCATTATATTAGAGCCATCTTATCCTTGTCCCTGTAAAAAACAGGAGAGAAATTATGAACCTCAGGTAGGTGACTCTTAGCTTCAGCATTGGATGGTAGACTCACAGACATGATCTGAGCCTTCTTAGGGTACCAGGTATGCCAAGGGTGAAACATGGGCTTGAGAACTAGGCAAAGAAAGCACTGAATATGGCCAGGCCTGGGAGTCTGGCATCTGGCTCAGGCCCATCTCTGGTCACAAGCCTCAGGACCAGGCATAACCTGGAGCAGACTGGGGAGGGGTCCCTACTTTGCCCTGAGGCACCCAGAGAATACAAGAGGGACCATTAATGGCTGTGTGACAGCAAAGTTTCTGCAATTGGAAGAGCTGGTAGTAAACCGAACAGCATGTGGCAGTCTGTCAGGTTTTGCTACCATTTTCAGAGTGGGACTTAGTTTGGTTTTACATTCCCAAGTGAGATGAGCTTGCGGCAAGCCCCTAATTCTTAGTAATTTAGGAAGTGTCCCATTGGTCGTACATTTAATTTCATCACAAACCAAGGATTTGGTTTTCAAGTGTGTCCTACAGAGCCGAGTCTCCTTACCTGAGAGTCATATCCTCTAAGAATTCTGGGAAGAGAAAGCTGGATGAAGGAGTGACCACAAAGACACAGGCTCCAGCTTTGGCCTGGCCTCTAACTAGCTTAGGAATTGTGGGCAAGTTCCAGCTTCTCTCCATTTTCTGCATCTCCAGAATGAAGGGGACGGATAAGGTGGTCTCCAAGCTCCCCCTTAGCTTTAGGATTCTATGTCTCAAATGTGTTTACAGAAGGTCTGTTTTATACAGCATGACTGTATATAGAGAAGCAGGGGTGAGGATGGCACCCTTGAAATAGGCAGCAACAGAGCCCAGGTGTCGCACAAAACAGAAAAATGCTACATTCAGTAGGACCATCTTTTCACTCAAATTACTCCAGGCCAAACTGCCATCTCTGAGCTAATATATTTAGCTGAAGGCTTAGTCATAGATCTCGAGTCCAGCATCTGGAAGATTCATACTGGTTAGTTGGATCTTTCTGTAACTGTTACTCTTTGACCTGGGTGTAAATATGAGGTGACCTCAGGTACTCCTCACTGTTACTCCTGACTTGTCACCAAAGTGAATGAAAGGAAAAAGCATTTATTAGGTGCTCCCAATGTGCCAAGCACTAAGGATACAACTACAAAAGAGTCGTGCCTGCCATCCAGGGGCTTCCACTCTAACCTCTACAAGGGAGGGGTGGGTGGACTGGGAGGGGAACTTTGGTCCAGAACATGTCTGTGAGTGGGGTCCCATGGAAACAGATCATGGTCTCAGAGAGCAGCACATGGCTTTTCAGAGGCAAAGTAAAAACCACATACAGCCCTTAAAATTAAGTATATGATATTTTTCTCCAAGTTCTCCAATCCTTACTTCTGAGTAAACCCTCTGTTGTTCTAGCTGGTCTGGTAAGGCCCCAGCAAGTGGGAATTAGAGGAGACAAACAAGAAATTAGTCCTTAAAATTAATTCACATCAACCTGAAGCAAATTCGAAGGTGGACTAAAGTTCCTGTTTGAAAGGCAAAGAGGGCATCAGGACAGTTTTTAAGTGCCAGAGCTTGGGTGCATGGACTTTCCTTATCCAGAAGTTGGTGGGAGTCAAGGGGGAGGCTCATGCTCCAGAGGAGTAGAGGCCTGGGTGCTCAAGGAGATGGAGGAGACAAGGGGAAACCTCAGGTCAAGCTAGGGTGGGGCTGCACCAGCCAATCCTCTCTTGGTTGTGGGCCCATAGCTCTCCATACCCGAGCACGAGTTGTCAGGAAGGAGCCAAGCTCTCTGAGCTGAGCAGGCTATCTCACTGGTAACTGGAGGAAAAGTCAGGCAGAGAACAACATGAAGGAAATGAAGCCTCCTTGAGCCAGCTAATTTTCCATGAGAGCAGCCTGGGGACTCATTTGGAGAGACACTCTTCCCGAAGGGCCTGGATCACTATTCGAGTGATGTTTACTGACATCACACAGAAGGGAAAGTGCTAGAAAAAAAAATGACACCAAGTCAGGGGCTGAGCTACCTCTGTGCTGCCTTTTCCCCAACTTCTACCTTCTAGAATCCCTCTGGGGCCAACATCCCACCACCACCTCCACGAGCTACACCTTGTTAGGGTGAAATCTGAGCCCAATGTCCGGCCTCTCTCTGCATGTCACGCCATGCCCCTAAAGGTGAGGGCCACAATTCCCAAATACTCAGCAACAGACTCTGAAGATGTGGCTCAGGGCCTTAGGTTATCTCTTTTCCACTCTTGGTCTTTGGCTATTTCCCTCCAGCCGAGGGTTGGCAGAGAAAATGAAAGGCTGACGAGATACCACTTTTCCTTATGGTTGGCACAATCTGTCACCACCAACAACCAAGAACAGACTGAACTCCTTTTCATGTGTCACAAGCCTATGGGTCAGCAAAATACCCAGGTGGCCAAATGGATTCCATGGCGTACTGGGATAAGAATCAGGAATCGATTATTGACCAGCCCTATGATCTCAGGCAAGTCATGTCCAGTTTCTAAGCCTGTTTCCTCATCTGAGAAATGGGGATAATATTTACCTTACCTATCTCATTCACAGGGTTGTTGTAAGGATCTAATGAGATAGCGGAACACTTCTAAGGTTGTATGGTCCTATTCAAATTTAATGTTTTATCATAAGATACATTTTAAAAGAGCAAAAATTAACGTAGGAGTAAGTTGCTAAAATTTAAGAGCATAACCAATTTAAAAGCAAAACCATTCTGCCCTGCAGAACTTTATCATATGATAGCAGCTGCCTGTTTTTCAAGACCAAGTGGACCAGGCACACTGCTCCAAAGAGGCTGGCATAAAGGAGCTGGGGGTGAGGCTCTTGGGGCCAAGTCCCTTGAGGACCAAGCACTCTTTCAAGCACCTTTAGCCAACCCCGGAGGAGATCCTCGGGTCATCCCTTAGGCTGGGTGCCCCAAACTTATGTCTGATCCCTCAAGCGGTGCTCTGGAGTCCATCCTTCCAAAACACATAAGTGTGGATCACACAGAAAAATTTCATTTGTCTAAGGAATCATGGAACAGACTTTTAGAGATTTTAAAAGGATGTAAAAGGATTTTAAGAAATCACCTCATCCATCTTTTTCATTTTACAAATGAAGAAATAAAAGCCTACAGAGTTGAAGTGACTCACCCACGGTCAGCTAATTAATAGTAGGATTAGGGCTAAAAACCAGACACATGGACTACCAGATCAGTGTCCTTCATACTACAATATACTGCTTTTTCATCTTCTTGCCTGGTAAATATAGTTAGTAAATATTCAAGAAAAAACACAACCCCACACCAAAAAATGTTGTAGAAAATAAGCTAAAATTAATTGATATGGGAGTAGGCAGATGAAAAAAAATGCTGCCTTGCTCTTGTATTTTAGAAACAGGACTGGCCTAATGAATGTCTGGCTGGGCTGGTTCTAGGAAAATGTAGTAAAGCCCTTCCCTGATCTAGTCCCTAATCCATTTAGATGATTAGACCCCTTGAGACAGAAAATTAAGTGGTCCTCCTTCCCCAAACCCCTTTGTTGAAGACGGAAGCACCATCTGCAGCAGTAGCAGTGAGCTCCTCTCTCTGTTTCTTCCCCTCTGAAGGGCCTACAAGGCATCCTCAGTGAACACAGACCATCTAGATACTGTGGAATCACTTTGTTCATAGGGCACAGTCGACAAAGAAGACAAAGCAGAGTGGATTCTGCATATAAGGAGTCAGAGTTTTTTTTTCAGGACACCAAGCTTCTTCAGAAACCAGTTTAGAGCTTTCTTCCAGGATGGCACAGGCACAAAGACAAGTCATTCTGGTCTCCCCCTTTTCTGAACTGAGGGTTGCAATATGAAAGAATGCTAATAAGGTCAAAGTTTGGGAAGCAAACAGTTGTGTAAGGACTAGGATGGCATTTTCACTTTTGCCCTGGATGCTGGAGCTAATTTTACACACAGCAGGAAACAGGGTCAAACTGAAAAGGACCTCAGGTGCTCTGGCCCAACCACTTCCTTTCTCTGATGAGGAGACTGAGGTTCAGGGAGGTTTTGTGATTTGCCTAAGATCCCACAGGCAGTATATTTAAAGGGCAGGATTCAAACTCAGGTCCTCTGACTCTATTCCCCTGCAAGATGTTTCCTTCCCTGAGCAGAATCTCTGAGAAGGAAGAATATAAAGTATTCCTTCCATCTTTTTGGGTTCTGCTTTGTATGTTCAAAAGTTTATGGTTGTTGATGATTGTTAAGTTCCTAATAAAAAGGAGAAAGATTTGGAAAATGAAGAAGTCAAAAAGATGGTGGCTGAGAGAAGGATTTTGATTTTAGGTCACAACTCAAAATACAGAAATGACAGCCTCTGGGCCAAGAGCAGTCACACCTCAGCAAACACTGGTGGGAATAGGACTTGCTTGGAGTCTTGCACCTCTATTCAAAAGGCTTTGAGAGAGAAAAGGAGGGGAAGGGATAAACTGGGCACATGTGTGGACTGTGTGCCACACAGCAGGGCTCTTAACCAGCCCAGAAGGGTCTGGACATAAATTTTCAGGAGGTCTGTCACCTATTATGTGAAAAAAATAACATCTTTGCTTTTCACTAACCTCTGACTGAAATTTAGCATTTGCTTTCCTTCAACTGGTGAATTTTCAAAAGCCCACATTATTCAGATAAGTCCATGACACAAAAACCGCTAAGAGCCCTTGCCATAGAGGAGAGCTAAATCAAGGAGGAAGAGGCATTGGGACACCCACGAGTCCACAGGAGACACTCCAAGGAAGGAGCCCCTGTAAAGGCCACGGCCTCAGAGGACCCTCTCCAGAAGCAAGCAGGGCTGGCTGACAAGGAGATGCACAGAAAAGGGCTGAGAGCGGAACTCACAGGCATGAGCACAGCATGGCGTGAGGCCAAGCCCTACTATATGCACATACCCACAGAAAGGGGATGAGACTTTGTAAAAGAAAACAGAGGTAACTGGGCCAGAGGTAACTGGGTATCAGAGATAACTGGGTTGAAGGTAACTGGTTGTCAGAAATAACTGGGTCCGAGGTAATTGGGTGTCAGAGATAACTGGGTTGAAGGTAACTGGGTGTCTGAGCACAGAGTGTTGGAGCAGGAGGGCAGACTGTCTCAAGGAGACCCATTTGGGTGTCCTGGAGGGTGGTGGAGCATGGTAGGTACCAGAGAAGCATGACTATGGTAAGGACACACTGCAGACCGCACCCCCCCGCCCAAGACAGAGGAAGCAAAGACAAGAGGAAGCTGGGAAACCATTATAATGGCAGAAGCACCCAGGTGCTCCCTCTCTGCCAAAAGTGAAGTGCTTTCTAATTCCTGAACTACCTTAATGGTAATTTCTTCCTTCAGAAGGTGAAGGAACCAATGAAAGGAGACCCTATTCTGCGTTTCCCTCCTACCCAAGGGAGAACATGGCTGCTGGCTGGAAATGAGAGCTCTGGAGGGAAAGGAAGGAAAGGAAAGCAGACAAGTCTGATGGGCAGCAAAGAGTTTACAGGGTTCACGGAGAGGTCAGGTAAGGTCTCATGAACTACAATTCTACAGCGGAAGTCAGGAATAGCTCAAGAAAGAGATTTCAGAGAAATAATCCGAAGGGACAGTCTGTGAAAAGGCCCAAATGGATGCACATGGAATTTACCAACCAGCTTAGATTTTAACAATCTAAATTGTTACATTGATGGTGGAGTTGTGAACTGATTCAGCCATTCTGGAGAGCAATTTGGAACTATGCCCAAAGGGCTATAAAAATATTCATACCCTTTGACCCAGAAATACCACTTCTAGGGTTGTATCCCAAAGAGATCACACAAGTGGGAAAAGGACCCATATGTACAAAAATATTTATAGCGGCTCTTTTTGTAGTAGCTGAGAATTGGAAATCAAGGGGATGCCCATCAAGTGGGGAAGGGCTGCACAAGTTGTGGTATATGAATGTAATGGAATACTATTGTGCTATAAGAAATGGGGAAGATACGGACTTCATAATAACCTGGAGAAACCTACACAATATAATGCTGAGCAAGCTGAGTAGAACCAGGAAAACATTATACACAACCACAGATATATGGATTCTGTGATGACTAACCCAGATAGACTTCGCTCTTCTCAGCAATACAGGGTTCAAAGACAACTCCAAAGGACTCACGATGGAAACAGCTATCCATATACAGAGAAATAACTATGGAGTCTGAAGGAAGATTGAGGCACACTGTTTGCTCTCCTATTTTTTTCCTTTGTTTTTTTCTTTTGTTTTCGTTTTTATTTTATTTTTTGGTTTTGTTTCTTCTTTCTCTTGATTCATTCCATTGGTCATAATTCTTTACAACTTGACTATTGTGTAAATAAGTTCAATGAGAAGTTATACATAGAAGATATATCGGATTCCATGCCATCTGGGGCGGGGAGGTGGGGTAGAAAATCTGGAACTCAAAATCATGTGGAACTGCAGTGTTGTAAACTAAAAATAAAAAAAAAATCTTAATTAAAAAAAAGAATCTAAATTGGTGCTGAGCGAACCTGTTTGGTGAATAAAACAATCACCTAACACTCACAAATTTTGCTGGCCCCAGACCAGGCTTCCTACCCTATTCAACTATCCACCAGCACAACAGGGTCCACCCATGGTGAGCATACCACTCTCAGCTTTGCTGCCACTTGTCTCCTTCTTCTGAACTCCCCCCACCCCTAGATTTCCACAGGCTTGCTGTGGAAACACTAATAAAATCAATGCAGCCATCGTGACTGGAATGGAGGTGATATTCTGCCAGGAGAGTTACAATCCCCTAACTGCTGCGAACAAAAGTCCCTTCCTTGGCCACCACTCCCCCACAGGTAGCATATTCCCCCATTAGACTGTAAGTTTTCTGACAGAGGAACCATCTCAGTTTTGTCCTTTTTTAAGTCCTCAGAGCCTTGAACAGTGCCTAGCACATAGAACGCAATGTCTATTAAATACTTGTTAATTAAGAAGCCACGTTCAGAAGTTGGAAGCAAGGGAAGATATCAAAGGGTGGATACGGAAACATGGCATGGTCCCACAGGAGCCCCAGGTTACTCTAGCTCAGAATAAGCGGATCTTGGTGAAGAAAGTGAAGGACAACAGAAAGGTGGGTTTTTAAAAATATATAGTGAGTGGGGCAGCTAGGTGGCGCAGTGAGTAGAGCATGGCCCTGGAGTCAGGAGGACCTGAGTTCAAATGCGGCCTCAGACACTTGACACAATTACTAGCTGTGTGACCTTGGGCAAGTCACTTAGCCCCAATTGCCCTGCCTCCCCCTCCAAAAAAAAAATTAAAAAAAAATATATAGTGAGAAATAAAGGCGGGTCAAAGCAGCTCCAGGATCACGGATCAGAGAAGACAACAGAGAGAAGGCAATGATTTCACTTTTATTCTGCTTTTGGCAAAACGAATGATCTTTGGACTAAGAGAGACAGGATAAACATAGCTAAGAGAGAAGTGATTCCCAAAATCAATAAGGAGAAAGTCAAAGAGCTCCTGGGCACCCCTGACAAATTCAAGGAACTTGGCCCAGCAGAACTATATCCTCGGTCTTCTCTGGAAGGTCACAGAGCAATAATGTGAAGAAAAACACCACCAAGAGACTTAAGAAGTCATGAGACAGAATGGAAATCTTGCTTCCAGAGGAACGATGATGAGGCACACTTACAGAGACATTATATGAGAGACCCAGAGGGCTGCAAATACTGTCTCCTGGAGGCTATTCTTTGCCACAAAGGTGGGGGCTGGGGTGGAGATAGGGTTACTAAAAATGATAATGATGTTGGGGGAAAAGAAGCAAGAGCTTCCAAAAATATTTTTAAAAAGAAAGATTGTGGAGTAAAAAAATAGGAATAGAGAAGGTAAATATCTCAAATTTTTAAAAAAAGAGAATGGAGTCTGCCAACCATAGGCCAGTGAGCTTTATTTTTAATTTCCTGGGAAAATGCTAGAATATGTTACTAAAGGGACAGCTAGTGAACATCTTGAAAAGGAAGCAGTAATGACAAAGAGCTAGCACAGCTTCATCAAAAGCAGGTCATGACAGACTAACCTTATTTCCTTTTGGACAGGGTTACTAAGAGCAGGTGCAGGAGCATGCGAGACACAGAGTGTACCTAGGTCTTAACAAAGCACTCAATAAATTCTCTCATGCTGATCTTATGAACAGGATAGAGAGATGTCACCTACACAACAGTAAGGCAGATTCAGAACTAGTGGAATGGCTGGACTCAGGCATCAATGGTTTAATGTAATCCGGATCTTCAGCGAACTGTCCCAGGGATATGTAATTGGCTCTGCATTGCAACAATTTCATCGATCTCTCCAATAAATACATAAGTGGCACCATTACCAAAGCTGCAGGTGACAAAAAGTTGAGAAGGATAGCTAATATATTTCATGATAGGGTCAGGATTCAAACAGAACTTGTTAGAATGCTGGCCTGAATCAAAAAAGATATAAGGATAAACAGATTTGAAAACTCAACTTTACAAGGTGAAAAATGATGACTAGATAGCAGTCTGTCTGCAAGATATCTGAGAGTTTAGGGCACTGCAAGATCTGTGAGAGTCAACAGGGTGATAGAGCAGCCAAGAAAATGAATGCCATCTTGGGGTGTATTTATTAAGAGGCATAATATCCAGTGCTAGGAAAGGGATAATACAGAGGTTCTTGGGCCCAGTCATGCAGCCTCCGGAGTGGTATGTTCTGTTTTGGATGTGATTTAAGAAGGATAGACACAGGGGAAGCTAGATGGCTCAGTGGATAGAGTATGGGCCCTGGAGTCAGGAGGAGCCAGCTTCAGACACTTACTAGCTGTGTAACCCTGGGCAAGTCATGTAATCCCAATTCCTTCTTCCCCACCTCCCCATCCCCAAGAAGTATAGAGATTAGGTAAAATGTCCAAGGGATGATAATGAGAAAGACTCCAAATTTATACCAGATAAAGAAATTGGGGATGTTTAGCCTGTAGAAAAGAAGAGCTGCTGAAGGCCAAGGAGAAGTGATAACTGTCTTCTAGTACTTCAAGGGCTGTCTCATGGAAGAGGGATTCAGTTTGTTCTCCAGATCGCAGAATTGAGGGAAAATGTGTGAAAGCTGCAAAGAAGCCAATGTAGGCTTGATGTCCAGAAAACCTCCTAACAACTGGAGCTTTAGAAGACAGAATGGGCTGCCTTGGTCATAGATACTCTAATGGAAGGCCGTCAAGAAAAGCTGAATGTGTCGTAGAGAGGCTTCACTTTCAGGTATGGCTTGGACTCGATGGCCACTGAGGGACCTTTCCACCTTTGAAATTCTGTGATTCTTTCCACAAATTCCATCACATTTCGTTTTTAGAGGCTTCTCAAAATTCCTCTGCACTGGTCTCTGGGGCAGGAACGAGCACCAGTTAGAAAGTGTGCAGAGACATAAAGATTCAGGCTCCTCTGGAACCATGGCTGATCTTGGAGGTTTGGAAGAGAAAGGGTCCTCACTCCAAACTCTCAGGACAAGGGGAAGGGGCTGCTCTTGAATATCCTGACTTGGTGACATGGTAGATTGGTCAGAATAAAGAAAATCTCAACCTGAAATATCAATCTAGCATTTTAAGCACGGGGAGATTAGCCAAAACCTGGTGTCTTCTTTTTCTCCTAGTACTCGGTAAACTACTTTCTCTGATCCTCCAGGAGATAAAAAGGTAAATATTCTTCCACTTTTCAGCAAAGGAGGCTGAGTTCAGGGAAGATGAATGAGAAAACCACCCAGTAAAGCAGGAAAAGAACTGAGAAAAACAAGGGACATTTGTTTTTTTTCCAAAGTGCTTCGGGGATATTCTATCTGTACAACAACCTTCAAGCTAGGTAAGGCAGATATTATTATTCCGACTTCAGAGACCGAGAAATAGAAAAAGAGATTAAATAACTTGCTTAAAATTACCTAAGAAATCAGCAGCAGCACTGGAAACACAGCCAGGTCTTCTGATGCACAAGCCCAGTCATGATCACAAAGTTAAGCCTCTAGAATCCTCTGAAAGGGAGCCCAGGACAAGCGTAAATAACCAAGCACAGATCTCTGGAGGCTCAAGTCTGGCCATCCTCACACTGATGGAGACTCAAAGTTCTAAGTATGCCTGTGGTGACCAAGAAGGCTCATCAGCTGGCTCCAAACCACTACCTTCCTCGGTCAGAGCCTGGAGGACCATCGGGTACTTCAGGGCAGATATATGCAGGAGCCGGAGACCATTCGTGTCAGGATGGAGCAAACATCCTTTTTCCCAGTGATGCTTCTATGAAGCTTCAGTCATTAAAGTGCTCTCTTGCCATCAGGTTTTTAAGCCCTGGAATTGATTAAATCCTGAGGCCTCAGAAGGAAAGGGTCAGAGACAATATGAAATTACCAGAAAACCTCTAGCTCAGAGCTCAGAGGAGGCTGAGGGTGTCTTTCTTTGCCCTGTACTGAGCTTAAACTACAGTGATGACAACTCCAATGCCAGGCTTTCCAGCCAGACTGAGCAACATTAATCTCACATCATTCCAGATGAAGCCTTATTTTAAGTGATCTGGCCCTTTTTCCTTTCGTGGTCTCTGTTTCTTGAGAAAACATGCCAAGACAATGAAGTGCCTTAACTTGTGTTCTAATACTTCACATTTATAGAGCACTTGGGGGTTGACAAGGTGCCTTCCTCACAAGAACCTTACATGGAGGGCAGTGCAAGCCTTATTCTCATCTGACAGATGAGCAAACTGAAGCTTAGAAAGGCTATGGAGTACCCTCATGACCATGCAGCTAGCAACCAGGAGTCAGGATCTGAATACAAGCCAACTCACTTTGAGGTCAGGCTCTTTCCCCTAACCAGTAGTTACTCCAGGTTTGCTAATTTGGGGTGTGGTTGTACCTTTAGGAAAATATCTGAAGGTTGTTATCTATAGGGTGAGGACTTTGATTCCCTATCAAGAGTTCCAGAGAAATAATATAGCAGAGATGGTAAATGTTAATAATTAGAGGACATATTTTTTCCAAAGTGCCCCTTGATTTTAGGAACAGAAGTCCAACTCCTAAGGGGTAAAGCCAGACCCTGAAACGAGGCTAATTGGAACTTCAAAGCCTATATAATCACAAGTAATGATGTGGCAGTACACAGAGACCTAGGGTATATACACATATATAAAAATGCTTGCTGAATGACTGATCAATGGGCACTTCTAAAGAACTGGCACAGGTCAAGAGATGCATACAGGTACACATTTGCTGGCTGGAAGGAAGCTGCCTTGCTCATCATTTTGTAGGGAGGGCTCAACAGAAGTCTTCATAACGTAAAGGAAATAAGGAGAGGAATCAGTTTACCGGGGATGTGTCCACCATCCAGATGTGATGCATAATTGAAATGATTTAAAAATTTAATGCCTATAAGTGTCCCAACACATCTTGACTCCAATGTTCCTTAAAATGGATTAACTTCTGAGAAGGTAACTTTAAAAAAAAAAAGGAATAGAGAACTACTGACCTGCTTCACATCCTACTCCCTCATTTACAAATAAAGAAATGGAAGCCCAGGGGGTCATGAAGTTGTCAAGTAGCAGAGCTGAGCCTTGAGCAGGGGCCCCCAACTTCAGGGCTCTCTTCCACATCCCAAACACTTCCCTCCAAACAAGCCTCCTTCAAGGTCTGATGCTACTAGGAACTCTCCCCACATTTCCCCTCTACAGACTTTGAACTCTTGAAAGTCTGTACTATACAACTGGGCAACTGGACTGTTTGGAGAATCACAGGCTCTCAGATTTGGGAAATACCTTGGAAGTCAGCTAATCCAAACCATACTTGAGTAGTAATTCCATGTATAACATACCTAATACATAGTGGCCTCCATTCAATGAAGAACACTTTCACCCAGCACACTCCACACATCCCAATCATTCTGAATGCCCTGAGGATCATCACCCAAAACTGCCTGCCCATCCCCCATCACCTGATTCCTCATTCCCATCCCCTTCAACCCTCCCTGAAAAATTCCAATCAAACACCACCTCCTTCCACGGTGCCCTTTGGAATGCCTGTTCTATAAGGAATAAACTTCCTTTCATCCTCTGTTCCTCTCCCACTCCTTCCATCTTCTAGCTGTCACTGAAACCTGGCTTTCCCTAATGATACAACTTCTTTGGCCGCTCTTTTCAGCACTGGCTGTACCTTCACTCATTCCCCTCTGCTCACTGGTCAAGGCAGGGCAGTAGGAAAGGAGTTGTCTGTTGATCTGTGCTATTTTCTCTGCTTGTATTTTCTCTATGTTCAGGGTGCTCACCTCTCCCCGGAACTAAGGGAATGATATATATGTTTAATTAAAGTAAAA
The DNA here is from genome assembly GCF_011100635.1 of Trichosurus vulpecula. Classification (NCBI taxonomy): domain Eukaryota; kingdom Metazoa; phylum Chordata; class Mammalia; order Diprotodontia; family Phalangeridae; genus Trichosurus; species Trichosurus vulpecula. The sequence goes on along the minus strand of NC_050575.1, from coordinate 405,500,058 downwards.
TGGTTGACTCCTTTAAAAGCAGATCAAAGAACCTGTGCTAGCAGGCCATCCTGGGTATGCTAGGGTGCTTGCTGTTAAACCACTGCGACTTCCAGGTTCTCCCCATACCCCACCACTCATGCTATTCATCTCTACTATACAATCGAAATCCTAGTATAGTTGATTCTTGTCATTCATGGCAGTTATGTTCTATAAAGTCATGGTGAACAATGAATTGGCAAATATGAAACCATTGCTTCTGGGAGAAATACAGGGTCAGGTTCCTGTGAGCCTCTGGTAACAACATTTACTGAAGCACTTTCCAGAGTTGGCTAATGGACAGATTGGTAGATTTTCTTTACCTTTTTCTCATCATACCATATTGCTAACATCGAACTGAAGGCCCACAGGACTGTAATTCAGGTCTAACACACATACTTTCTCCATAAGGTACTTCCCAGCTTTCTTCCACTTAGGGACACTAGACAGCACTTAAAGCACTGTGTTTGGGGGCCATTTTAAATGACAAAATCACCAACAAAAAATGTGGAATGTGATGCTAAATAGACCACAAAAAGGATACTTGTTTATAGAGCTGAAACAAGAAGGCAGAGCATCACTTCATTCACCTCAGCTGGAAACAGGTTGGACAACTCAAATTTTTCATCACTCTTCATGTGTCCACAAATGACGGTGAAAACAGTGCAACTCACAAATAAATTTGAGTAAGCAGGCGAATACCCAAATACAGAATGCAAACAAGGACTGGCTGTAGCTGCTGTTTGTAAACTTTCTCAATGGGGTGGGTACGTGGATCACAATTTTTCTCTCCTTCCCAACTCCCACCCTTACACTAGGGGACTTCAGCATCCACATGGACTCTCCCTCAAACACCCTGACTGCCCACTCAGTTCCCCAACCTACTTCCTTTTCAGGTCACTGTGCTCTCCTGGTTCTCCTCCTACCTCTCTGGTCAACCCTTCTCTGTCTCCTTTGCTGGATCTTCCTACAGCTCATTTCCTCTAAGCACAAGTGTTCCTTAGGATCCTGTCCTGGGCCTTCTTCTCTTCTCTCTCTATACTACTTCCCTTGGGATCTCATCAGTTCCCAAGGATTTAATTACCACCTCCACGCTGATGATGCTCAGATTTACCTATCCTGCCCTAAACTCTCTGCTGATTTCCAATCTAGCCTCATTTCTAACTACTTTCATACATCTCAAATTGGATGTCCAAAACAGAACTCATTATCTTTCCCCCTAAACCTACCTCCCAACCTACCATCCTACCTACCTTCCCTATTTCTATTGAAGGCAACATCACTGTCCCAGTTCCTCAGACTTCCAACCAAGGCAACATCCTTAACTCCTTACCATCTCTCACCCCCTATATCTAATCTGCCAACTTCACCTTTGCACTATCTCTCTTGAATATACTTCCTTCTCTCCTTTGACATTGCCACCTCTCTGGTATAGGCCCTTATCCCTCTCATACCTGGATCACTGCAATAGCCTACTGGAGAGTTTGCCTACCTCAAGTCCCTCCTCACTCCAGCCCATGTTCCAAATCACACTAAAGTTATTTGTCTAAAGTGCAGGTCTCATCATGTCATCCTCAATAAACTGCAATGGCTCCCTGTTGCCTTCAGGATCAAATACAAAATCCTCTGTTTGGCATTTGAAGCCACTTATAACCTCCCCCCAACACCTCACTCTCCAACACCTACACTTGGCCACCATGGATCCCTTGATGTTCCACAAACACGATTCTCCATCTCCTTACTCCAGGAATTTTGTCTGCTTGTCCCCCCACACCTGGAACGTTCTCCCTCCTCGTCTCTGCCTACTGGCTTCCCTGATGTTCCACATAAAATCTCCCCTTCTACAGGAAGCTTTTCCCAGCCCCCTTAGTTTTTGTGCCTCCTCTCTGTTATTTCCTAATGATTTGTTACTTGGCTTGTTTGCGTGTTCTTTTCCCAATTAGAAGGTGAGCTCCTTGAGGTCAGGGGCTGTCTTCTACCTCTTTTTGTACTCCCAGAGCTTAGCACATTGCTTGGAATATAGTGTAAAATAAATTACTTAATCTTTAATAACTGACTGACTGTCCAGTCTACACCTAAAGATCTGCAGGGATGAAAACCTCACTCTCTTCAAGGCTGCCCAATCAGCTTTTAGAGAATTCTGGTAGGAAGGTTTTCCTTGTATTCAGCTGAAATCTGCCTTGGTAACTTTTCACTTCCTGTCCTTAGTCCTACCCTCCAGGACCAAGCAAAATTAGATAAATTCCTCTTCCCCTTTATGACCTTTTAAATATTTAAAAAAACAACAATTATGTTTGGCATCACCTCTCTGCCCGCCACCCCAAGATCAAACATCCCTGGTTCCTTAAACCAATGTTCACACACAGTCACATGTTCTCTCACTACCTGGACACGCTCTAGCCGGTCCAGGTCCTTCCTAAAGCAGGGCATCTGGGACTAAACATGACACTCCAGACAAGGCCTGATCAGCTCATAGCACATGACAGCCAGTTCTTCCCTCATCCAGGTCACCGTATACTTAGATAAGCATTTAAGACTGTGTTAGCTTTCTCTACGTCCTTGAAGGCAGGGACGTCTTTTGCTTTCCTCGTGTCTCTTGGTCTCTGGGCACAGTGTGTTCTCGACAGTGTGTTCAACAAGTATTTCATAGATGTGGAGCTAGAAGGAATTCAGAGGTTTTCTGGCTCAAGCCCCTCATTTTATAGATGAGGAAACTCACTACAATCAATACCCTGTAGGTTTCTATATTTTCCTAGGCTTCATTTTATAAATCCTTTTTCTCTCTTATCTAGTTTAGCCCCATCAATTCTAGGAAGAACTACCCAGGATTCCTTGGAGTAAATCACCTATCTTGCTACAGAGAAGCTAAATGAATAAAATACTGGAGCAACACAGAAATACCTTTATCCAAGGACTGGCTACTGTAACCACTGACAACAGGCAATCAGAACTTTGTGAACCTTACGTGAAAACTAGGTTTATTACAAGAGAAATGAACGTGAGTGTTGAACCCAAAGAGTTCACAATCCATACAGAAGTCTGCACATTTACATCAGTAGGACAAAGGAAGGAGGAGATATCAGAATCCCTACCTGAAGGGGCGTGGCATGGGAGGGGAAAGGTGCAGTAAAGGAGGGAAAAAGACAAAACCCCTCCTGAAGGGGAGGAGCAAGATGAGGGCCAAAGCCACACTCTTTTCCCTTGGGAACTGCTGGATCATGAAAATAGGAGGGTCTCTTTATCTGCAAGGGTCCAGTTGCACAAGCCTAATGCAGACTGACTGGAGCCTGCCTTAACTCCCAAGGACACACAGGGAGTCCAGCTTGGGATGCAAATCACAAATCACATCAGCTGGGAGGGCTTAATTGTTGACGCATTTACAGCCACCTACATACTCTGGGTCCGGTGTTTCTGGAAATTATCACTACTCAAAAAGACTAGTTCAAGGGATCCCTTAACATTCCTTAACATCAGAAATATTAGAATATTTTAAAGTCAGGCTGAGCAAGATACCTGGGGCAAGCTGGTGGTCTCATTCAAAGAGACACCAGAGTATCTAAGAGTTATCAAGACAGACTATATAAGGTGTTTAATAGAGATGCGGCAGCAGAAAGAACAGAGGACACCTAGGGAAAAATGGCTATTTGCCAGGTTGCAGGTTTCTCACCCAAAGAAACATACAGGAGAACTGTAGGAATAGAAAACTAGACTTTAAATTCTAGGAGGGCAGGGATTATGTCTTACCTAAATGTTATTTCTTCCCCAATGCTTAGCACAGCAACCTACACAAATCAGATGCCCATCAAATGTCTGAAAAGTGAACTGAGATGTAAAAGTTCTTCAAATGGAAGAGCCTCCTGGATGGGAGGCGGGGTTTAAATGTGATGAATTAGAGTCAGGAAACTATAAATCTTTTACCATATATTTCTAAATTCCCCTTTAGGCAGTGGTGTTTTATCTTCCATTTCCACTAAAACCAACATTCTCTAATACTCTGGTCCCAGGTAAGAGCACTTATCTGTCCATCTCCTCTCTCTTCCCCATAAGGGGGACAGCAAGCTCCTTCATTCATGTCTCAACCGTATTCCTTTAGAAAATCCTTGAGAACTCAGTACAACATGCCTCAGCACAAAATTTCTGGCAAGGCCAGAAATCCAGAAGCCACAGGTAACAGTGGAAAAATCAAGGTCTCTATCTTTTCATTGGTCATGCAGGCTGAGGCAGAAGAAACAGGACTCCTAAGAAATCAGGCAGCCGCTAACTTCAAGATTCCCATCCAGCCATCTCTGGGGGACTCAGTTCTCTCTTGGAATCTTCAAAAGATGCAGCAATGTTAGTGACTTGGATTTGCTAACTCTTCTGTGCTGCAAGGCCAAGCTGACTCTGCAGATCAAGTCTCTGGGCCCTCAGATCCAAGTGAATTGTCGATTCTGCCTCACTTCTGCTACCAGGAACATCAGGCTATGTCCATGTACCAGAAAGTACTCACAAAACTCAGGCCCAGTGAAGAGTTGGTCTTCTTGTGTAACAAACAAAGCCCTAGGTAGTGGCCAGGGCTATTGCCTTCAACTCTGTGATAAAAAGTAAACCCACGTTATCATCTACAAGAGTGGTCTCTAACAGAGAGGGCCGGCACCCCCAGTAGGTGATGGCATCACTACATGGGGTAACCAATCAGAGGATCACCTTCTAGTACTAACCAATCTGCTATTTTCAATACAATTCCATCCTCCCTTCCCCATCATTCCCCTACTCCACTCCTTCCCAGTGCCTGCCTCCTCCCAAACTTTCCCATCCTGAACCTGGCATAGGTTCAGTTATAACCTGCAGCAGCAGCTGAGTCAGCCATGTTCTTCCCCTTGCCCATCCCTCCCCCCAGCAATGTGCTCATACTGTCCTCCCAGATTACCCCACGGCTGAGGCAGGTGCTTGCAGGGAGGCAAGCCAATCTATCCCTTCCCTTTTGTTTTTGCTGGTTCAGAGTGAGCTAAGTAGATAAGCAAGGATGGATGCATTCTGTACCAACAGTGTCAGTATATTATCTTTCCTTCAGAAACCACCCTCTTCCCAACTCCTCTTTCTGTTCAGCGGTCCACCATCCTTCCGGTCAGCTCCTCCCTTCCTTTGCCCTCCCCTCATAGATGCAATCAGGTACCACGTCTTGTTCATTTACCTCCCATACCTAGCATCTACCCCCTTCTCTCCACTGACATAGCTCCTCACCCCAGACTACTGCAACAACTTCTTCTTTGGCCCCCTGAACTTGGTTTTCCTTAATGGAATCCAGCTTCCACATACCTTCCAAATTAATAATACTCTTGGTTTTGTTTTAGTATTTCTTGATTTCTCATAAAGTCATTAGTTTCCATTTGTTCCATTGCAATTTTTAAGGGATTATTTTCTTCAGTGAGCTTTTGGATCTGTTTCCATTTGGCCAGTTCTGCTTTTTAAGGCATTCTTCTCCTCACTGGCTTTTTGGACTTCTTTTACCATTTGGCATAGTTGTTTTTTAAGGTATTATTTTCATTACTATTTTTTTGTTTCTCCTTTAACAAGCTGTTTACTTGTTTTTCATGATTTTCCTGAATCATTCTCATTTGTCTTCCCAATTTTTCTTCTACCTCTCTTACTTGATTTTCAAAATCCTTTTTGAGCTCTTCCATGGCCTGAGACAAATTCATATTTTTCTGGGAGGCTTTGGATGTAGGAGCTTTGACTTTGTTGTCTTCTTCTGAGTGTGTGTTTTGATCTTCCTTGTCACCATAGTAATTTTCAATAGTCAGTTTTTTCTGTTGTTTGCTTATTTTCCCAGCCTATTATTTGACTTTTAACTCTTAGTTAAAGCAGAGCTCTATTTTTTAAGTGAATTTATTTTTTGTTTTTAGCATTCACTTCCATAAGTTTTAAATTTTTCCCCCTCCATCCCCTCCTCCCTCCCCAAGACGGCATGCAATGTGATATAGGCTCTACATATACATTCATATTAAACATATTTTCACATTAGTCATGTTGTATAGAAGAATTAGAACTAATGGGAGGAACTTTGAGAATGGAAAAAAAGAAGACAAAATAAAAGTAAAATAGTCTGCTTTGCTCTGCATTTAGACTCCATAGTTCTTTCTCTGGGTGTGGATGGCATTTGCCATCATGAGTCCTTTGGAATTGTTTTAGGTCCTTGCATTGCTGAGAAGAGATGTTTATAAAAGTCAGTCATCACACCCTGTGTACAATATTCTCATGGTTCTGCTCATTTTGCTCAGGATCAGTTCATAGAAGTCTTCCCAGGTTTTTCTGAAGTCTGCCTGGTCATCATTTCTTATAGCACAATAGTATTCTATTACATTCATATACCACAACTTGTTCAGCCATTCCCCAATTCATGGGCATCCCTTCAATTTCCAGTTCTTGGCCACCACAGAAAAAGCTGCTAAAAATATTTTTGTATATGTGGGTCTTTTCCCACTTTTATGATCTCTTTGGGATATGGCCCTACAAGTGGTATTGCTGGGTTTGTACAGTTTTAGAGCCCTTTGGGCATAGTTCCAAATTGCTCTCCAGAATGGTTGGATCAGCTCATAACTCCACCAACAATGAATTAGTGTTCCAACTTTCTCACATCTTCTCCAACATTTATCATTCTCCTGTTTTGTCATATGGCCAATTTGATAGGTGTGATGTGGTACCTCAGAGTTGTTTTCATTTGCATCTCTCTAATTAACAGTGATTTAGAGCATTTTTTTCATATAACTAGAGATGGCTTTAATTTCTTTCTCTGAAAACTTCCTGTTCATATCGTTTGATCATGGGGGAAGGACTTGTATTCTTACAAATTTGGCTCAATTCTCTATATATTTTAGAAATGAGGCCTTCATCAGAGACACTAGCCATAAAAATTCTTTCCCAGTTTTCTGCTTCCCTCTTAATCTTCGCTACTTTGGCTTTATTTGTGCAAAACATTTCAATTTAATGTAATCAAAATGATCAATTTTGTATTTCATAATGTTCTCTATCTCTTGTTTGGTCATAAATTCCTCCATTCTCCATAAATCTGACAGATAAACTATTCATTGCTCCCCTAATTTGCTTGTAGTATCAGCCTTTACATCTATTTCATGTACCCATTTTGACTTTATCTTGGTATATGGTATCAGATGTTGGTCTATGCCCAGTGTCTGCCACACTATTTTCCAATTTTCCCAGCAGTTTTTGTCAAATAGTGAGTTCTTATCCCAGAAGCTGGGGTCTTTGGGTTTATCAAAAAGTAGATTGCGATAATCCTTGACTACTGTGTCTTATGTACCTAACCTATTCCACTGATCCATCACTGTATTTCTTTGCTAGTAGAAACCAGTTTTGATGATTGCTGCTTTAGAATACTATTTAAGATATGGAATGACTAAGCCACCCTCCCTTGCATTTCTTTTCATTAATTCCCTTAATATTTTGGACCTTTTGTTCTTCCAGATGTATTTTGATATTTTTCTAGCTTTATAAAATAACTTTTAGTAGTTTGGTTGGTATGGCACTGAATAAGTAAATTAATTTAGGTAGAATTGTTGTTTTGATTATATTAGCTCAGCCTACCCATGAGCAACTGATGTTTTTCCAATTATTTAGATCCAACTTTATTCATGCGTAAAGTGTTCTGTAATTGTGTTCATATAGTTCTTGGGTTGGTTTTGGTAGGTAGGCTCCAAAATATTTTATAATGTCTACAGTAACTTTAAATGGAATTTCTCTATCTCTTGCTATGGGGCTTTGTTAGTAATATATAGAAACGCCAGTCATTTATGTGGGTTTATTTTATATCCTGGAACTTTGCTAAAGTTGTTTATTATTTCAAGTAGTTTTTTACCTGATTTTCTAGGATTCTACAAGTATATCATCATATCATCAGCAAAGAGTGATAACTTAGTTTCTTCTTTGACTATTCTAATCTCAGCAATTTCTTTTTTTCTCTTATTGTTATAGCTAACATTTCTAGTACTGTATGGAATAATAGTGGTGATAATGGACATCCTTGTTTCACGTCTCATCTTACTGGAAATGCATCTAAGTAATCCCCATTATATGTAATGCTAGCTGGTGGTTTTAGGTAGATGCTACTTATCATTTTAAGGAAGGTTCCATTTGTTCCTATGCTCTCTAAGGTTTTTAATAGGAATGGGTGTTTTATTTTGTCAAAATCTTTTTCTGCATCCATTCAGATAATCATATGGTTTCTGTTAGTTTTGTTGTTTATATGATCAATTATGCTGATAGTTTTCCTAATATTGAACCAGCACTACAATCCTGGTATAAATCCTACTTAATCAAAGTGTATTATTCTCATGATAAGTTGCTGTAATCTTTTTGCTACTATTTCATTTAAAATTTTTGCATCTATATTCATTAGGGAGATTGGTCCATAATTTTCTTTCTCTCTTTGATTCTTCCAGGTTTACGTATCAGTACCATATTTGTATCCTAAAAAGAATTTGGTAGGAATCCTTCATCACCAATTTTCCCAAATAGTCTACATAGTACTAGAATTAATTGTTCTTTAAATGTCTGATAGAATTCCCTTGTAAATCCATGTGGCCCTGGAGAATTTTTCCTAGGGAGTTCATTGATGACTTTCAATTTCTTTTTCTGAGATGGAGTTATTTACTATTTTACTTTCTCTTCTGTAATCTGGGCAATTTATATTTTTGTAAATATTCATCCATTTCACTAAGATTGTCAAATTTATGGGCATACAGTTGGGTAAAATAATTCCTAATTATTGTTTTAATTTCCTCTTCATTGGTGATGAATTCACCCTTTTCATTTTTGATACTGGTAATTTAGTTTTCTTCTTAGCAGAGCTCTATTTCCAAGATGGAGGGCATGTTGTCCTAAGCTTCAGGGGTTTTGTGCAGCTGTATTCAGAGATAATTCTAGGGACCTGTAAGTTTTCAGTTCTTTCAAGTTGGTATGATCTAAGGAGAAATGTGTATGCCTCTCCTGACCTGTGCTCCAGTCTGCGAGCAACCACAAGCACTCTTTTTGGCCCTGGAACTGTGAGGAGGGTCCCCTTTTTACTGCTGCCACAGGTTCTACTATGCCAGGGCTCCTCCTTGTCCTGGGAGCACCACCCAGGACTGCAACTTGGATCTGAGTATCGGCAAAGCAACAGAGTCCTGCCTCAGTGCTAGCAAAGGAGCACCTGTAATCTCTTTCTGACGAGTTGTTTGACCCCTTTACCATCTGAGCTGAGAGAAGCAGCCTTTGCCATTGCCACAGCTAAAACAGTCACTCCCAAGGCCTGCTCCTGGATTTCTGGGGCTGTGGCTGTGCTGGTACAGCCTGTGCTGGACTGCACTCCACTCTCTGCAAGGCAGCCTCCTAGGCCTCTTCTAAGCAAGGTCATTTGAGGATAGGTCTATGCAAGGGAAACACTATCTAAGGATAAGAAGCCATGGCAGAGAATACCCTCCTTCATAGCTGCTACACACATGGGAAAGAACAGAAATGTTTCAATGTGATTATGTATTAGGAGGGCAGAGTTTATAATCTCAAAGAGGATCATAAACATGTCTGAAAGGTTCGGAACCGCCAGATATAAGAAACTCTCCAAGTAGAAGGTAGAAGAATCAAAACATATATTTAGGCTCCACAGTAACCAACCCATGAACCAGCAACCCCATTTTGATATATTGATCAAAAGCTTCCAGGCCCAATAAGTACGCCTTGAAAGAGTAACCAGGAGGCTACAGAGAAGCATGATTGTGTAAAGCAAAATCATGCTTCCCCCTCTATGGTAAAAAGATTACCCACTGGCCTGAAGTCTTTGTTCAGCTTCCTCCCGTAGGTCAGCTCTGCTACTGGCAGCTCCTGCTTCAGCTGTGGCTGTAGCTGTAGCTGTGGCTGTGGCTGTGGCTGTGGCTGTGGCTATAGCTGTGGCTGTGGCTATAGCTGTGGCTGTGGCTGTGGCTATAGCTGTGGCTGTGGCTATAGCTGTGGCAGCCTCTGGCTCCAACGGGAGCTGCTTTTAACCATCCAGCTTCTGCGGGGGTGTAAGGTACGCCGGGGAAAGCACAGGTTCTTTCCATCAGCTTAAGCAAGGGAAGCAAGGTGAAGGGGCCGACAAGCTTACTCCAGTCCAAGATACAAACAGCATTCAGTTCAGGGGAAAAAGCCAAACTAGTCAAGGCCACTTGTTGACCAAGTGCTAAGGAGCCCATTTTTGGTTGCCAATACACTCCACCCCTTGTTATAGGATACATAATCTAATCAGCCATGTATCCTAGAACATACATTGTGATCCAATTACAAAGGAAACTAAAACATATCATTCATTATAAAGCAAAACATATCATTTGGTGACATTCCTAAATATTGGTTTACGATTCAAATGTGATCCACCCCTAGGTCCCAGCAAGATAATCTCTTCAATCAATCATCCCAAAAATAATTATTAATAGTTCAAATGTCCACCCCTAGATCCTTGTATCCATTACATAGGATCAATAATATCATAACAATAAAACAACATAGCAAGGATAACACAAAATAAGTAGACATAGAATACTATCATCATTCCCACCCCCCTTGAATGATTGGGGCTCAAAATCTTGGGGTAAGGGGTGAAGGTCTCATTTTCCATAGCTTCTTCATGCTGAAATTGGATGTAGAGATGGCCCTGCCCCAGAAAGTCCCATTCCAGAGGTCAGTTAACGAGCTGGCAGGAATTCCAAGAATGCTATGTGCTTAGGCAGTCACCAGAAAGTGCAGGGTGCTTAAGCCTAAAGGAAACAAAACTAGCAACAATGTTAGCCAAAACAAAGGACAAAAAGGGTAGACAAGTATGGACTATTATTCTTCAAATAAAATCATCTCAAGTTTGGTTGAGATTTCAGTTATGCAAAGATCCAACATCAGAGCCAAACTCAGGTGGGAAATGTTTCTTTTCAAAAGGAACATAATGAGGAAGCCAAGAGGATCCCACCCTAGATAGAGACTAAGATTGTCCTCTCAGCCTTTCCCCAGATGTACAAGGAAACACAATGGGAAAATTAAACTAAGAGGATCCCATCCTAGATAGAGACTAGGATTGTCCTCCCAGCCTTTCCCCAAATGTACAAGGTTTCATCCGTTAATCACACAAGGTCACCTTTCCTCTGAGTGGCTTATGGCATTTACCAGCATCAGCCATACCTGTGGAGTCTGTGAATCTATTATTATAACCTATTCACGGTAAAATATATGGTTCAGGGGTACGATTTGGTAATTATTTTCCCCTGAATAGACAACTGTTACAGTGTTGTCCTTCCCATGGGCTATAACTTCTGCAGCCTTTGGAATATCATCTGGCTTCCGTTTTACCCATACCTTAGCTCCTGACTTTATTCTATCAATGGAGCAAGACCCTTTTGCCCCTCTAGTAGTTATTTTGGGAGGAGGGTCAGTTTTCACAAAGGGTATTTTTTCACAGGGGATAATAATCACTTGAACCATCCTATCATTTCTACAAAATTGTACAGGTTTTTTACCCATATTCTGGAGTGTCACAACAATTTCTTTTTGATAATTAGAATCTATCACTCCAGCCAATACATGTATTCCTTGAGCCGCTAATCCTGGTTTAGGTAATATCCATCCAAGATGATTCTTGGGGATTCTCATACATACTCCAGTAGGGGTTTTTCTTATCTCTTTCCTATTTAACCTAAAATTCTCTATACAATGTAAATCATATCCTGCTGAACCAGGTGTTCCTGGACTTGGTAGTGGGACATCTTCCCTCACAGTCCAAAATTCAATGTTTTGGATCTCACATGTTTGCTGTTCTCTGATCTGCAGATTTGGGGTCATCATTCTGGCTAGAGGTGTACTCCCCCCTAAGGGCCTATTATTCAAATTACGTAAGGCAATAGACAAATTATCCTTCCAATGTCGATATGAATTATTTGAGCTTAATTTTCTCAGCTGTTCTTTCAACAATCCATTCATTCTTTCAATTAGCCCAGATGCTTGTGGGTAATATGGAATATGATATATCCATTCTATATTATTCAACACACAATATCTTTTCACTTCTTTGCCCTTGAAATGTGACCCATTGTCACTTTGAATCTGCATTGGGGTTCCATAATATAAACTTACAATATCTAGAGTTTTACAGGTGTTTTTCTGAGTTGCGTCTTTATAAGGACAAGCCACTAGTACACCTGAATAGGTGTCAACACACGTACATACATATTTACATCCTTTATCCTGGGGTAGTGGGCCAATATAATCTATCTGCCAAATTTGGGCTGGAACTTTTCCCCTTGCTATTTCTCCAGTAACTATCCTAGGAAGAGTTCGTTCTTTTTCTAATTGGCATATACAACACTCCTCTGTTATTTGTTTTAACAACGCATGAGAAATACTGATACCTCGATCCTGTGCCCATCGATGGGTGGCCTGGACCCCTAAATGGCCAGCAGTCTGGTGGACCCATCTTGCTAAGGCTGGGTCATCAGTTGGAGTCGGAGTAGGGACAATACATTCAGTAGCAATCTTTGCTAGTCGATCCGCATGTGCATTGTACTCACGTTCTGGTGTGGTCAGGGTTGCATGAGCATCAACATGAAAAACTGACAGATCTGTAACCAAAGACATGTCCCATATATTTTCCCATAACTCTTTACCCCAAACTTGTTTGCCATGAATCTCCCAATTCTGATTCCTCCATATAGGCATCCACGTAGCTAATCCATTAGCTACTGCCCACGAGTCAGTAAATATATGACACTGTCCTCCTTTCTCTGCTCTGATGGCCTGATGCACTGCCATCAGTTCAGCATATTGGCTACTTCCACCTATCCCAGAACTTTCCAGAGTTCTCCTTGTACAGGGGTTATAGGCTACTGCTTTCCAATGTCTCTTCTGTCCTAAATATTTTGCTGTCCCATCAGTAAACCAAGCATGTTTCTTCTGTTCTTCATTTAGTCCGTCATATCCATTATTCCATTTCACTAAGGATGGTACCATCTGTTGCTTAGATTCAAGGGGCTTTTCATTGCTCTCAGTATCAATGTTCGCCACAGATTCATGTAGAGCAGAAACTCCATTTTTGCCTGCTCTGGACCTATTCTGAATATACCACTTCCATTTGATTATGCTTGCCTCTTGTGCATGTCCAATTCTGTGAGAAGCTGGGTACTCATTACCCAAGTCATAATTGGAATTCCAGGCCTTAATACCACTTCATGACCCAGAGTTAGTTGCTCAGTTTCTACTAAAGCCCAATATGCAGCTAACAGCTGCTTCTCAAAAGGTGTATATTGCACTCCAGATGAGGGCAGTTTCCTTGACCAAAAGCCTAAAGGTACACTTCGGCTTTGTTGTTTTTTGCCACAGACTCCAATTTGCATAGTCATCTTGTACAGTCACTTGTAACTCCACTGGCCCATTTTGCATAGGCCATAAGTCTAGAGCTAATTGGATAGCAGCCTTTGCTTCCTCAAAAGCTCTACTTTGTTCAAGTCCCCAGTCAAATTCATATTTCTTTCTGGTGACTTTATACAAGGGTTTTAAAATCTGTCCCAAATGTGGGATGTGGTGTCTCCAATAACCAAATAGCCCTATGAACTTTTGGGCCTCTTTCTTATTGGTAGGGGTGGGAAAATCCTGGATTTTTTGTCGAGCTTGTGGGAGAATTTCTCGCAGTCCTCTATTCCACTGTATCCCCAAGAATTTTACAGTTTGAGCTGGCCCTTGAACCTTTGCGGGGTTGATTTCCCATCCTTTGCTTTTAATATGGTCAATTAATAATGCTAAACTCTCCTCCACCTCATTTATATTCTTTCCCTGTATCATGATGTCATCTATGTAATGTGTAAGCTGTACACCAGGTAACTTTAATTCATCCAGATGTTCAGCTACAATCCTGTGGCAAATAGTTGGGCTATGAATATATCCTTGCGGCAGGCGTGTAAATGTATACTGTCGGCCTTGCCAAGTAAAAGCAAACTGATTCCATTGCTTGGGGTCTATTGGGATTGTAAAGAAGGCATTGGCCAAATCAATAACTGCATACCAAGTCCCTTCACGTTTTTGTATTCTCTCTATTAAAGTAACCGTGTCTGGGACAGCAGCATACAAGGGAGGAGTCACTTTGTTCAGCTGTCTATAATCTACTGTCATCCTCCATGTCCCATCTGACTTTCGGACTGGCCAGACAGGGTTGTTCCATTGAGTAGTTGTAGGGACTAACACTCCTGCCTCAACACATTCTCTTATAGTGTTGGCAATTTCATCTTGCCCACCTGGCACACGATATTGCCTCAAAGTAATTATTTTAGAAGGTTCGGGCAAAGTGATTGGATCCATCTTGATTTTCCCCACTAAGACTGCATTAATGCCCATTTTCCTCACAGCAAATTGGTATTTCCCTTCGGGTAAATTTAAGGTCATACCCTTCAATATGTCTATTCCAATGATGTATTCGGGAATAGGCACAATAACCACACTATATTCTTTCTTGGGCAACTGTCCAATTTTCATCATTAATTTAACTTGCCTGGCTGATATTTCAGTCCCTCCTAGTCCTGTAATGGTAATAGGAGTTCCATGGCTGAACTTGTCTGGATTTCCATAAATAAGGGTGGCCTCGGCCCCAGTATCTATTAATGCCTCAGTTACCGTACTTGACCCATTTTTCCAATACATGGTCAAGTTAATGTGAGGTCTGCAATCCAGCCTGTGTATTTCCTTAATTTGGACTGGGGCTCGGCCTGTTCCCTAGTATTCCCTTTCATGTGATTCACTTGGGTTTGAAGGTTCAACATCTGTAGTATTTGCAGGAGCAGTTCTTATTTCCCTATCTCTCCTGTTATCAAGGCCTTTATCTCTATACATTCTATATAATTCATTGGTTGGAATTCCATCTATCATTTCAAAACCTACCCCTGCTCTCAATAAAGCAGTAAACATTTCTTTCCTTGTTACTCTCCTTTGGCGCCAAGTTTGCTGGTTATTCACCCTTCTCTCTCGAGGAGATCTATCCCTTCCCCAGTCACCTAAGTCATGTAACTGTAAAATCTTATTTATCACTGTTGTAAGACGGCTCCCTACTTCTCCAAGTAATAAATTCAAAATTAGTTGTTTATAAGCAGGGGGAGCTGTCCTAATTATTAAATTCCTATGAGGCAGTCCCATTGGATCATTGTAATATTTGTCTGCAGTTCCTATCATAATGGCAGTCTTCATTACCTCCTCCTTTAGTCTCATGATACAATCTCTAAGTGAATACCAGGGTCTGTGCTCAGTGGGCCACATAGAATCAGTAGCATATCTCTTATTGCATCCCACAGCGGCTAATGCCAACAGAGTAGTCCTGCTATCACCATCTCCTTGCTGATGATGTTCCCTAAAAGCTTGTTGAACTAGAGGATCATGGCTGATACCTATGAATCTCATGCAGTCTGTCCTATCTACTGATATTCCACTGGCCCCTTGATCACTGAGTCTTACCATCCAAGATATCAATGGTTCTCCTATTCTTTGGCTGAATCTACTCAAAATATCTGTGACCTCTTGTGGTGAGAAATCTTCCTGAATTTCCCTTGTAACTGAATCTTCACCTCGGGTTTCTGTCTTCCTCCTTTGTATGGGTCGAGCCCTTGTCTGATCATTTAACCATCTCCTATTCTCTGTGTGAGGGACATCCTGAACCCCAGTAGTGTTTTGTGCCTCAGCCCCTAACATTGTCTCATTTTCCCCCCACTCACTTCCTCTGCCACCATGGCTAGGACGAAGCAGGCAGTCAGGCTCTTTCTGGGCTGGGTTGAAATGCACTCTGGGCTTTTTTGGTCTCCTGTTGCTCTTAGCCACATTAATAGAAAAGTTCTCATTTGAGTCAGTTTGGTCTCCTGCTATCTGAGATTCCCCTTCTTCCTGTGGGGTAGGAGTGCTCCCATGTCTTTCACTTAATCTCAATCTTTCATATACTAGCCGGTAGGCTGATAACACTATCCAGCTTTGCCTAGATAGTGATGCCCCTGACTGAATCCCAACTTCTTGTAAACACTTTTCTAAATCCCTAGGATCTCCTCTCTGTAGCCTTGGTTCCCAGTTTTCACAGGGTCCAGCTTTTTTAGCCAATTCTTTTGCTAGGGAGGAATAAAATGGATCCTCCCATCCTGGGATATTCATCTCTTCCTCTGGAATTGTTCTGCTTCTAAATAGAGATCTTATACCTAGCGATCCCATCCTTGTCGCCAAATGTATTAGGAGGGCAGAGTTTATAATCTCAAAGAGGATCATAAACATGTCTGAAAGGTTCGGAACCGCCGGATATAAGAAACTCTCCAAGTAGAAGGTAGAAGAATCAAAACATATATTTAGGCTCCACAGTAACCAACCCATGAACCAGCAACCCCATTTTGATATATTGTTCAAAAGCTTCCAGGCCCAATAAGTACGCCTTGAAAGAGTAACCAGGAGGCTACAGAGAAGCATGATTGTGTAAAGCAAAATCATGCTTCCCCCTCTATGGTAAAAAGATTACCCACTGGCCTGAAGTCTTTGTTCAGCTTCCTCCCGTAGGTCAGCTCTGCTACTGGCAGCTCCTGCTTCAGCTGTGGCTGTAGCTGTAGCTGTGGCTGTGGCTGTGGCTGTGGCTGTGGCTATAGCTGTGGCTGTGGCTATAGCTGTGGCAGCCTCTGGCTCCAACGGGAGCTGCTTTTAACCATCCAGCTTCTGCGGGGGTGTAAGGTACGCCGGGGAAAGCACAGGTTCTTTCCATCAGCTTAAGCAAGGGAAGCAAGGTGAAGGGGCCGACAAGCTTACTCCAGTCCAAGATACAAACAGCATTCAGTTCAGGGGAAAAAGCCAAACTAGTCAAGGCCACTTGTTGACCAAGTGCTAAGGAGCCCATTTTTGGTTGCCAATACAGATTACCTGCATGGGAAAGAACAGAAATGTTTCAATTTGGTTAGCAGTTAGGATACAAGCATCTCATTCCCAGGAACAAGGAGATAAGGAACTTTACTATATTAAACCATTACTTCATTGTATTTTTCTGAGAAGTCAGAATGACTTCACAATTAACTTGTATAAAAGATTGTCTATGTTCCCATTAAAATCAGTCTATAGCTAGACTATATGACTTGGTTAGCCTCATTTTGTGTCTTTTTGTGTCAATTACTCCATCCTATACTTGCACCACTGCTGGCACTCACCCAGGTACAACAGACATTTCCTGCCGACCTCCTGGGTTGTATTTTGCATCTAAGGACTGAGAGGTCTGGAAACTACCACTGCTATGAGTGATTCAGTCACCCCAAGGCCTGCTCCAGATTTGCTGGGGGTCTGGTCTGCTCTGGTGTGGCCTGTGCTGAACCATGCTCCTCCCTCACCCTGGTGCAACATACTTTTCTTGCTGACCTTCCAAGTTGCCTTGGGCTGGAAATTTGTTTCACTCCATCTTTTTGTGGGTCCTGCTGATCTAGAATTTAATTGTTTAAAGGTATTTGTAGGGGTTTAGGGGAGAGCTCAGGTGAGTCCCTGCTTTTACTCCATCATCTTAGCTCTGTCTTCTCAAATTGATAATACTAATGTGTGGGTCACTCCTTCATTTAATCAAATGATAGTTTACTACTGACTCTAAGATCAAATGGCATTTCATCTTTATTTCATCCCTTTTAAATTCTATTTTTTGTGCAAATTTAATAATGTACATAATTATTTGTATAGTAGTAGTAATAAATGTAAATACACATATACATATATTTGGGGGTTGTGTTCAAATTTGTTTTACTTTTAGAGGTATGTGGCCAAGAATGTCTGGAGACTGGTGATCTAAAATGCCATTTGGGAAAGTCTGAACCATGATTTAATCAGTATAGGGAGCTCTATAACTTGTGGGGAATGAATAACCTTAGTGAATAGCTGGGGGCCTGGAAGATCAAATGACCTGCCAAAAGTCAGGAAGGTGTGTGTGAGTGCATGCATGAGTGCATGCGTGCATGCGTGTGTGTGTGTGTGTGTGTGTGTGTGTCTCTGTGTGTGTGTGTGTATGTGTGGGTAACAGATTAGAAGCCCAGGCCTCCTGATCCAAAGGCCAGCCAACCTTTACCCTATTATATTTTGCTGCATCTCTTAAATTTATCTTACTACATATTAATTTCCTTCCACCCATCTCACACCATATTAGCTTATCTAGGAAGCAAAATAGAGATAAGGACAACTGGAAATGGGAGATCTTGGCCTTTTTAAGCTAAGGTCTTTCCTATGTCTCAGTTTGACTGAGGCAACACCCATTCGGTGATTAGGGTTAGGTAAGAAATGAGGCAGAAAATGGCCTCTTTACCTAGTCCAAAAATAAAAAAAAAATTGATCTGGGAGAGGAAGACCCTCAAAGTTTCTGGCCAAAAGAAAATAGTTGTTATTTACATTTATTCTGAGCCAATCAGGGCCAAAATAATGACCAAGTGGGGTTTCACCTGAGACTTATTGTTGGCCAGTCAATGAGAGGCAGAGTGATTCGGATTGAAGGCAAGATCCTTAAGAAAAGTAATCTAGTCAGTAAACCCCAAGGTATCTGCAAGGTTTCAGTATTCAAAACTTGCATTCCTTTGGGCAGAGCATCTGCAGGTAAGGGTATCATACCTTATGTGGACAGAGAGAAGGGAAGGGAAAGGGAGGGGAGAGAGGGAGATGGAGAGAGAGAGAGAGAGATTGAGAGAGCATATGAAAGTGAAAGAAAGAACGAGCTGTGTTGTCCAGAAGGTTCTGGAGGAGAAAGTCAGGCTGGTGGCTTTACACGGCCCTCCTTCACTTATATCCAATTCACTTGCACATCATGGCATCACCTCCCTGAAGTCATGGTGCTCTTCAAAAATGAAGGACAAAAGCAACAGCAACAGCAACAACAGGAAGCAAGAAGCCAGCGAAGCAGGATATTTGACAATCCTAAGTAGGCTAAGCTACTATTGTGGAAAGCAGAAGTAAGAAGATCAGTTATATAAAGCATCTTCTCTGCACTCTACATCAGAGTCCTGCAGGTAACCTTCATTTGGACCTCCTGTTTTTAAACATCAGCTTGTGGAAAATAGGAAAATTAGTTTTTACATGGCAAAAAGAACTATGGCTGGAAGATAGGTCACAGTACTAGTGTAAAGAAGGTAGGCACACCTGTCCTTGGAAGAATAATTTTTTAATAAATGTAAATCCATTTCAAATTAACAAATAGTTATTATTAAATACTATATACAAGGCAGCTAGGTGGTGCAGTGGATAGAGCACTGGGCCTGGAGTCAGGAAGACCTGAGCTCAAATCTGGCCTCAGACACTTCCGAGTCGAGTGACCCTGGGCAAGTCAATTTTGTTGGCTTCAGTCTCCTCATCTGTAAAATGAGCTAGAGAAGAAAATGGCAAACTACTCCATATTTCTGCAAGAAAACCCCAAATGGGGTCACAGAGAGTCAGACTGAAAATCGACTAAACAACACCATCGCTAAATGAAAGGCATTGTACTAGGTGCTGTCATTTTCACATGTTTACTTTGTGCATGAGAACACAGCTGAAATGGGGAGAGGAGGCTGGACAGGAGCAAGAGTGCCATGCACCCTGACCTGTTATCAGACACTAAGGCACACTTTGTGATGCCAAAGTTCTCCTGGTAATGAAACAGAGCTGGGAGTCATGAGACATCCCAGTCTCAAATGATCTAAATTGGAGATGCCTGAAAGTATGTGGAAAGGCAAATGTAGGGAAAGAGGGAGTGGTGAAAGGAAGCACAGAGTTATACTGCAAAGACAAGGAAGAGGTCAGACCCCTATCCACAGGGCAGTAACCAAAAAAAGAAAAGACCCTTGAAGAAGGCTCCTCGCTCACAGAGCCAGAGCTGGAAGCAACCTCAGAGGAAAAGGAAGCCCGAGGGGCCACATGACTTGTTCCAAGTCTCTCAGGCAGTGATTTCTGGAGGAGAGATTTGAGCCCAGGTTCTTTGACTTCTTAGTAGACTGCACTGCCACTTCCCAGAGGTTGGAAATGCATAGGTGGGCTTCCATCTGCACCAACAGAAGAAGTACCCTCATCAATTAAGTCATTCATATATCCCTGGAAGGGGAAAACTCACTGAATAGGTATTTTAAGTAAGTAAGTAACTGACTTCATCTGTGTATACACACATATATAAAACATTATGTGAAGCCTGTAGTCATGGCATGATAGCATCTACTTTAAAGGACAGCCAAAAAGCAAGTGTGGTTTGGGCCTCACGCAGAGGCCAAGCTTCTAGGAATAAAGAGGGGATAGGTCTGCTCTATTTCTACCCTGGTCAGACCCTATCTAGAGCACTGCATTCTGCTCCAGGAACCAAGGCTCAAGGAGAACACTGGCAAACGGGAGACAGACCAGAGGAGGGCAATCAGGGTAGGGAAGGTCCCAAGTCCATATTGGAAGTTCCTTGAAGGCAGGACCTGGTTTGTTTTCTTTCCTTCTTTCCCTTCCTTCCTTCCTTCCTTCCTTCCTTCCTTCCTTCCTTCCTTCCTTCCTTCCTTCCTTCCTTCCTTTCTTTCTTTCTTTCTTTCTTTTTGTCTTAGATCCATTTTTTACATTTATTTTTTATTTTTAGTTTACAACACTAAGTTCCACAAGTTTGTGAGTTCCAAATTTTCTCTTCCTCCCTCTCCTCCCCCCTCCACCCCAAGATGGCATGTAATCTGATATAGGTTCTACATATACCTTTGCATTAAACTTATTTACGTAATAGTCAAGATGTAAACAAGAATTATAACCAATGGAATGAATAATGAGAAAGAAGAAACAAAACCAAAAAAGAAGGAAAAAAAAAGAGAGCAAATAATTTGCCTCAATCTGCATTCAGACTCCATAATTCTTTCTCTGGATGTGGATAGCTTTTCCCATCGTGAGCCTTCTGGAGCTGTCTTTGAACCTGGTATTGCTGAGGAGAGCCAAGTCTATCAAAATCAGTCATCACAGATACCGTGTGTCTGCAATTGTGTATAATGGTCTCCAGGTTCTGCTCCCCCCACTCAGCATCAGATCATGTAAGTCTTTCCAGGTTACAATGAAGTCTGTCTGCTCCTCATTTCTTATAGTACAATAGTATTCAATTACATTCATATACCACAACTTGTTTAGTCATGCCCCAATTGATCCCTTTGATTTCCAATTCTTTGCCGCCAGAAAAAGAGGTGCTATAAATACTTTTGTACATATGGGTTCCTTTCCCACTTGTGTGATCTCTTTGAGATACAGTCCTAGAAGTAGTACTGCTGGGTCAAAGGGTATGCATATTTTTATAGCCCTTTGGGCAAAATTCCAGATTGCTCTCTAGAATGTCTGGATTAGTTCACAACTCCACCAACAATGCAACAATGTTCCAATTTTCCCACATCCTCTCCAGCACTTATCATTTTCCTGTTTTGTCATATTAGTCAATGTGACAGGAGAGATGTGGTACTCAACTTGTTTTGATGTGCACTTCTCTAATCAATAGTGATTTAGAGCATTTTTTCATATGACCACAGATAGCTCTAATTTCTTCCTCTGAAAACTGCCTGTTCCTATCCTTTGACCATTTCTCAATTGGGGAATGACTTGTATTCCTATAAAATTGATTCTGTTCCCTGTAATATTTTAGAGATGAGGCGTTTATCAGAGACACATGTTGGAAAGATTTTTTTCCCAATTTTCTGCTTCCCTCCTAATCTTTGTTGCATTGGCTTTGTTGGTACAAAAACTTTTCAATTTAACATAATCAAAATTGTCCGTTTTGCATTTTGTAATACTCTCTATCTATTGTTTGGTCATGAATTCTTCCCTTTTCCATAAATCTCAAAGGTAAACTTCGATATTAGGAAAATTATCGGCATAACTGATCACATCAACAACAAAACTAGCAGAAACCATATGATTATCTCAATAGATGCAAGAAAAGCTTTTGACCAAATACAACACTCACCATCAGCAAGCATTATATGTAATGGGGATAAGCTAGATGCATTTCCAATAAAATCGGGGGTGAAACAAGGATGTCCACTATCACCCCTATTATTCAATTTGGTACTGGAAATGTTAGTTTTAGCAATAAGAGAAGAAAAAGAAATTGAAGGAATTAGAATAGGCAAAGAAGAAACATCAGTTACCTATGGTTATGCCGAGCTAATATAATAAATGACAATTTTACCCAAATTAATTTACTTATTCAGTGCCTATCAAACTACCAAAAAATCATTTTGCAGAGCTTGATAAAATAATAACAAAATTCATCTGTTAGAATAAAAGGCCCAGAATACCACAGGAATTAATTAAAAGAAATGCTAGGGAAGGTGGCCTAGCCATACCAGATATTAAAACTCTGTGACAAAGCAGCAGTCATCAAAACTACTTGGTACTGGCTAAGAAACAGAGTGATGGATCAGTGGAATAGGTTAGGTACCACAAAATGCAGTAGTCAAGGACTATGGCAATCTACTCTTTGATAAACCCAAAGAGTCCAGCTTCTGCGTTAAGAATTCACTATTTCACAAAAACTGCTGGGAAAACTGGAAAATATTATGGCAGAAACGGCATAGAACAGTATCTTACACCATATACCAAAATAAAGTCAAAATGGGTTCATGATTTAGGTATAAAGGCTGATACTATAAGCAATGTGTTAGAGCATGGTTCTCTTTTTCTTTTTTTGGTGATCTCTGCGCTTAGCACAAATACAAAGTATGTAGGAGGCACTGAATAAATGGTGATTGAATTAGACTGGATTGTCAGTTCCTAAGCTAAGGGCTGAGGAATGGGAAAAAAGAAAAACATATCCTGCTCTTATACAGGTCAGTCTAATGGAGAGACAACATTGGAACAACTCTGTACAAACTTGTTGGGTTTTTAAAAAGTGTAGTTTTATAACTGTATCTACATAACTGGCTTCCTTTGCAGCCCTACATACCGTATTTGATGCACATAAGAGGGTCCACAGTCTTCACCAGACTACCCGGGGGTAGTAATCAAAAGTGATAACCCTAAGCTGCAGAAACGGTGCCAAGCTGCCCTGGAGATGGGAGGTCTCTACACAATGAGATACCTGCCCCTCCCCGATCCCCATCCCCAATTCCTTCAAGCGGAAAAAGCCCAGGATGCACCAGGGGAGCCCCAGCGGCTGGAAAGATTACATAATATCAAGCCCTTCGGGTAACGCCCTCTTCCCGCCTCCAAGGGAAGCTGGACGAGGGGGCTGAGGGGGACACTGGGCCTTCGGCGCGGTGCCGCGTCCTGCAGTCACCCACCGGCCTCAGCCTCCAACGCCGCCTCCCCTCTCGGTGATCCCTTTCCCCCAGGGTCCGCCTCCGTCCACCAGCTCCCCCTCAAACTCACTCTCCCTGCGTCTACACCTGCCCACTGCCTCGGTGCCCCACCCCACCCCCCAACAGCGCGCGGCCGAGCCGGAACTACACTTCCCAGGAGTCCTCGCTAGCCAGCCCTAACGACTCCTCGCCGAACCGGGCAGAGAGCCAGGGTGCAAACTTCGACGTCCAGTCGCTGGACTGCCCAATTTTGCTGCCCGCCCTAGTGGTGCGGAGCGAGGTGGGTGGGCTATGGGCGGGGCGGCGCCCAAGGCCCTCCTTATATCTGGCCAGACCACCTCGGGCTCCATTCCTCGGAGGCGGTCAACAAGATGTTGTGGCTGTGGTGGGCGCTGGCGCTGGCGGCCGGGGTCGCGCTGCTCGTGACCCGGGTCCGGAGGTTCGTGGGCGGCGGCGGCCCGAACCCCTTCGCGAAAGACGTGAGGAGGCCGCGGGAGCCGCTGGTGACCGACCGGGAGGCCCGCAAGAGAGTCCTCAAGCAAGGTGCGAGTCCCGCGCTGTGCCTCAGTTTCCCTCTATGTAAAACCCATAGCGGAAGCGGAGGGTTGGCGGGGAGGTGGCGTGGATCCAGGCCCGACGGTTTCAGAGCGTGTCACCGGCGGGACCCACTCCCGCAAGGATCTGTGACTTTGAGCGAGGCACCCCCGCCCACGGCCCCAGTTTCCCCACAGGTCAGACTAGGGTGTAGCCCTGAGCCCCCCAGAGGGGCTGTCGGGGCCGGACGTGGACAAGCTCTAAGTGTCTGGTCAGCCTGGCTCAGTGACCTCTAGCTACGAAGCCCGGCGGGCCCTCACTACGAACCACTCGCAGAGCCAGTTCTACAGAGCCCAGTTATTCCTCCCGGAGCTTGTGTCCCTCGCCCCCGGCACCGAATAGCTGCTTAATGGGCCTTCTTCATTTAGCCTTCTGCACTGTGTCATTTCACTCAAGACTTCTCTGGCGTATCTTATAGTATTGTATTTATATATCATGATTTTTCCAACCTTTCCACAGTGGATGGGCACCTCCTTAGTTTCCACCTCTTTACCATCACAAAAAAAGAGCTGGTAGAAATATTTTTGTAGGCGTGGGTCCTTCAGCTCTATGTTTGACCTTTTTGGTTATAGGCCTAGTAGTGATTAAGTAATTAAGTAATGGTAATAGTAGTAATTAAGTAATTCTTTGGGCAAGGTTCCAAATTGCTTGCCAGAATGGCTGAAGCAATTCACAGCTCTGCCAGCATGGCATTTAATGTGCCTGTGACCTTCCAACATTTGTTATTTTCCTTTTTTTATCATCTTTGCCTATCTAGTGGATGTGAGGTTGGAACCTAAAAGTTACTGTCATTTGTATTTTTCTAATTATTAGTGATTTTGAGCATTTTTCCGTATGGCCATTGACAGCTTGGGCTTCTTCCTTATTAAAATGTCTGTTTTCACCATTTATCAGTTGGGAATGGCTTTTATAAGAGGTTTGAATGAATTCCTCATAGATCTTGAAAATGAAATTCTGATCAGTGAGACTTGTTGCAAACATTCCCCCCTGTATGTTTCCCTTCTAATTTGAGTTGTATTGGCTTTGTTATCCAAAAACCTTTTAATTTTATGTAATCAAAATTGTCTGTTTTGGATCCTCTCTGGCCCCCATTTGTTCACGAGTTCTTCCCCATCCATAGACCTAAAAAGTCATTTCTTTCTTGCTCCCCAGATTGTTTATGATGCTATCCTTAATGTCTCTAAGTTATGTATCCATCAGTGATCTCTTAATCATCAGATCTTGTGGCCTATTCCTCCGTGGCCTTTCTTGGAAGGTATTGACCACCTTCTCCTCCTGTAAAGTCTCTTCTCTCAGATGTTCTGGCACTGCTTTCTCCTGGTTCTGCTCCAACCTGACTACTCCTCCATCCCTGTGGCTGGATCTTCATTCCTGTCCCACCTACTACCTCTTGGTGTCCCCAGAGCTCTGCCTTGGGGCCTCTTCTTCCTCTGTACTCTCTCACTTGGAGATCTCATCAGCTCCCATGGTTTAGTGATCACCTCTCTGCACATGACTGCTGCATCTCCAGATCCAGCCCTAGTCTCCTGAGCCCCAGCCCTATACCACCAACTGCCTATTAGACATTACAAAGAGGAGATCCCATGGGCATCTCAAATCTAGCTTGTCCAAAACTGACCTCACTCTCTTTCTGCCCAACATACCCATCTTTTGAACTTTCCTGTTTCTTTTGAGGGAACTACCGTCCACCTTTCTAGGCTCCCAGGCTTGCAGGCACAGCATCATCCTTGATTCCTCACCTTAATTACCAATCAGTCATCCAATCTTAGTGTTGTCCTCCTCATTCCATCTCTTCTATGGTTTCCTTTCTCTCTGCTCTGGCCATCACCCCAGTTTAGACCATCCTCACCTCTTGCCTCTACCATTGTAGCCTTCTAATTGATCTCCCTGCCTCAAGTGTCTTCCTACTCTAATTTATCCTCCATTCAGCTACCAAAGCGATTTTCCTGAAGCTTGGGTCTGATCATCTTCTCTTCTCCCTTCCCCTCTCCCTGACCCTATCCTTCCCTGATTCAGTAGACTCCAAGGGCGCCCTGTTACTTCTAGGATCACATGCTAATTCCTCCGTTTGGCCTGTAAAGCTCTTCATAACTAGGCCCCTTCCTAACATTCCATGCTTCTTGTCCCCTTCACACACTCTACAGCTATTCTAGCCATGCTGGATACTTGCTGCTCCTCATTTAACAATAACACAATAGTTCTCCTTTATGTAGCGCTTGCTGTGTGCCAGGCCCTGTGCTGAGCCCTTCACAGATATTATTTCATTGGATCCTCACAATCCTGGGAAGTAGGGACTCTATTATCCCCATTTTGCAGATGAGGAAACTGAAGCAAACAGGTTATATAACATGCCCAAGGTCACACTAAAGTTACTAAGTGTCTGAGGCCAGATTTGAACTCAGCTTTTCCTGACTCCAGGTCCAGCTCTTTCCAATCAGTGATGCTCCATCTCCTCGCTGCCTCCACACTGGCTGTTCCACCAACCAAGAATGTTCACCCTCCTCAATGCAGCCTCTTATGCTCCAATGTCACCTTTTTAAGGGGGCCTTTTCCTTGTCTCCCAGCTCCCTCCAAGGTTACCTTCCATCTACTCCTTACGTACCTATATCTGTACAAGTTGTTTCATCCATTTAACTATCCCCTCCTCAAAGGCAGGGCTGCTTTTCTTGTACCCTCAGCACTTAGCAGAGGACCTGACACATGGTAGGCCCTTAATTGATACTTTTTTGATTTTCGACTGAGTCCAAGGCCAGCACTGTCTCCTGACTTCCAAGCCTCATCTCTGTTTCCAGAATGAGAGACCAGGGGGAGGTCACACCTATTCAGTTATTAAGGCTAGGTAAGAAATGGGGCAGAGAATGGCCTCTTTTACCTAATCCGGAAAAAAAAAGTCAATCTGGGAGGGGAAGACCCAGGATCTTATCTCTTGTTTGGACTCCAGGTTCTAAACTCACCTCTCAACTGCTGTTATCTGATGAGTCAGGTCCTCATTAGGTATGGGAAAATTTTCATTGGAATAGACTATGCCAGTTCAGATTACATATCTCACTCTCCTTGAGACAGAGGGTCAGTGCCTGTACTTGTGGCTTTTCTCATTGTACGTGGCCAGAGATGTTCGCTTAGATTCCTGTTCCACCTCCCACTCATCTAATGCTGTCTCAGAGATCAACATGCCATCTCTCCCACACTTTCTTTCACAGCTTTCTCTGCCAGTCGTGTGCCAGACCACCTGGATGCTGTGGTGATTGGGAGTGGCATCGGGGGCCTGGCAGCAGCGGCCATCCTCGCCAAAGCAGGAAAGCGAGTCCTGGTGCTGGAGCAGCACACCAAGGCAGGCGGCTGCTGTCATACCTTTAGTGAAAATGGTCTGGAGTTTGACACAGGTAAAGTAGGTCTGTTTCCGGGCATACCTGAGGGTGGCAACACAGGCTAGGGAAGAGGATACAGAACTCAAGAGTGCTGGAGGCCAAAGCTGGGTTCTGCCTCCTACTGCCTCCCTGGGCCTCAGTTTCCTTATTTGTAAAATGAGGAAGATGAGACCAGTTGGCCTCTGAGGTCCCTTCCACCTCCAGACTAATGATCTTAAAGTTCTGCTACGGTGGCACCAGGTGACTTGGATTGGGAGTTAGAGGAAACCAGACGGAAGGTGACACTAGGCATCCTCATTGGTTTAGTGAGTCCCTCTCCTTAATAGACTCTCTTTTTTTCTTTCAGTACACAAGAATTCTCTGTAGCCTTGTTCATGGTTTGTCTTATAGACCAGACAGGGAGATTTCCTTAGAGCAGGGGAGGTTATCCTTACTTCTGGGTCAAGTCCAGGCAACAAGCCTTTTATTAGAATTCTAACTCTGGGCCAGGTCCAGTACTAAGCACTAGGGACATAAATACCAGCTAAAAGACAGTCCCTGCCTTCAGAGCTTACATTCTAATGGGGAGAGGGGCTGGGGTGGAATGGGCTGGAGCCTGGCTGAGCTGGGCCCTTCCTCAAAATGGAGGAGAGAAGGGGACCCTGGGAGGGTGGCTCAGGCAGAGAAGGGAGCTGAGTCACTGGGGGCAAAGTCTGGAGAATGAAGTGGCCAGACTGGGACCCTTCTCATAGTGAAGGCTCTGAGAGTTCAACAGTGAGAGAAGACAGCCAAACAGCAGTGGCAGAGTGTGGAGAGTAAAAAACAAAACAAAACAAAGCCACGCTTTTATTAAGTGCCTGCTGTGTGCCAGGCACTCTGCTAAGCCCTTACAACTATATTATCTCATGTGATCCTCACAACAACCCTGGGAAGTAGGTGCTAGTATGATCCGCATTTGACAGATGAGGAAACTGAGGCAAACAGAGATTAAGTGACTCACCCAGGATCACACAGCTCATAAGTGTTTGAGCCAAGATTTGAACTCAAGTCTTCCTGACTTCAGGCCCAGCTCTTTGTCCAGTGCACCACTGAGCTGCCAAGTGAAGGACAGCTGGTCTGGGGCTTTCCTGTTACCAAAGGGTGATCCCAGGGTTGATCTATATGAGGGGAAGTTTGGGAGCTTCCAGCCACCTTCATGTGACTTTCCTTCTTTCTCTACCTCTGTGGG
Organism: Trichosurus vulpecula; assembly: GCF_011100635.1. NCBI lineage: Eukaryota > Metazoa > Chordata > Mammalia > Diprotodontia > Phalangeridae > Trichosurus > Trichosurus vulpecula. The sequence continues at coordinate 405,471,592 of NC_050575.1, read as the reverse complement.
GTTATGCTCAGCAGCATACCCATTCTATACCACTCTTTGACAGGAATCCATTATATTGGGCAGTTGAAAGAGGGCAGCTTTAACCGCTTCCTCTTGGACCAGATCACGGAGGGGCAGCTGGACTGGGCTCCCATGGACTCCCCCTTTGACATCGTGGTGCTGGAGGGACCCAGTGGCAGAAAGGAGTTCCCCATGTACGCTGGGGAGAAAGCCTATATTCGGGGCCTCAAGGAAAAGTTTCCTCATGAAGAAGCCGCCATTGACAAGTACATGAACATGGTGAAGGTAAGACTGGGCTGAGCTGGGAGGCTCCTCCCCATCTGCAGAGACCCAGGAAGGGCCAGCATTGACCTACAGGGGGAAAGTGGAGATGGAGGAGGGACAAGACTTCTGGCCCCAGCTGCTTCTCATCAGGACATTGGATATTTGCCTGACACCCCCAAGCCATGGCCTTGGGGATTTCCTCCTTTACAAGCACTGAGGGCTCCCATGAAGATACACTGGTGGGCAGGAAAGTCTTAGCCCCTAACAAGTCACTAACAGCTGTCTGCCTCAGTGTCCTCTTCTGTAAAATGAAGATAATATTAGCACCTACCTCCCAGGGTTGTCCTAAAGATCAAATGAGATAATCCTTGTAAAGCATTAGCCCTGTGCCTGGAGCATAGTAGGTGCCATCTAAAACCTGTTATTTTAGTAGGCTCTAGTTTATTAGATTAGCTCCTGTCACCTCACAGGGTCCTGAAGAAAGGGAATTTGATGGAGGGAAGGAAGGCTCAGGCCAGGTTGGGGGCATTGAACACTGCTGTGGAGAATGAGTCATCTGTGGTCTGTGGGCAGTTAGGGTGGGAAGGGGCACAGCCTGAGGGCACTGGACAGAGGGGGAGAGGGCCATGAACAGGAAGAAGAGCCCAAAGCGGTGGTGGAAAAACCCTAAAACAAACATCCTACACTCCCCAGTTTTACCTTCAGTAGATCAGGGCAGGGCTCAGGTCACTGTGTTGCCCTGGGAACAGCATTGGTTCTTAGTAAGGATTAATGAGTAAAATGTTCAAAATGCAGATCTTTCTAAGAATGATTTGGGAAGTGCTGGGAGGGACCCCCCCTCCTTTAAAGTCAGGCTATGCTTCTTCCCACCTGCTTAGTGATTGAGATCTGGCCCATGTCAACGGGGCCTCAGCTCTTTGGGCTGGCAGGGCCAGGAATGCAGTAACTTCTTTCTGCCTGGGGTCCTTTCTTTCTCCAGGAGGTGGCAAAAGGATCCTCTCATATGGCCATGCTGAAGCTCATCCCTTTGCCCATGGTGAAGCTTTTGGACAAGTTTGGGGTGCTGGCCTTTTTCTCCCCTTTCTTTAGAGCAGCCACCCAGAGCTTAGCGGACGTGCTCAACCAGCTGCCTGCCTCCCCGGAGCTCAAAACCGTGCTCAGCTATATCTTTCCCACCTATGGTATGGACGTTGGGCTCTGGGAACACTGGGAGCAGCCAGGTGGGGAGGGGGCAGCCTTTGTGAACAGACTGCTTGTCTCTTGGCTCTCCTTGCTTTGCTGGCATTGGAGGGAAGAGGAGTTTATACTTGTAGCCCCCAAGAGCCTGTTAACAAGACGGCTCGTCTTTTGTGCGTCACTAGGTGTTGCATTGCACAGAGTGCTGGGTCTTGAGTCAGGAAGACCTCAGTTCAAATCTAGCTTCAGATATTTACTAGCTGTGTGACCCCAAGCAAGTCACTCAACCTCTGTTTTCCTCAGTTTACACAGCTATAAAATGGGGATCATAAGAGCATCTACCTCCTAGGGTCGTTGTGAGGAACAATGAGTTCATATTTGTAAATGGCTAAGTACAGTGCCTGGCACATGGCTGATGCTGTATAATTCTACCTATCTTCATTATTCTTATTGTCACTCTGCCACCTTGAATGGGTTGTGATCTGCTGGAGGGAGGACCAACATGGATTAGATCATAAATCCATTGGCTTGAAAAGAAACTGAATTTGTCACCAGAGGAGCTGGGTTCAAGTCCAGGCTCTACCACTGAACAGCTGGGTGTAGTAACAACAGTGCTGCTAGCAGCTGTTGTGGAGGTGAAAGACCAACAGCAGGAGCACACAGGAGGGCTGCTAGCACAGGTCCTTTGATCTGCTTTTCTAAGGAAAGCAACTTTAAGGGGTTAACAGTCTTACTTTAATTAAACATACATATACCATTCACTCAGTTCAGGGGGAAGAGCCAGCACCCTGAACTTCAGAGCAAGTACAAACAGAAAATATAAACAGAGCAAAATAACACAAATCAGCACACAGGCTTCTCTCTGACCACAGCAATACAAACACAGTTACCAGAGAGAGAAGCACCAACATCTGGGTTTTCAAAGCCGGGGGGCTCCATGAGGCTACCCAGAGTCTTGTCTCATCAAATCCCAGGACACTCTTCCCAGTGAGTGAGAGCTCCCAAACAAAATGCTAACCTCAGAGTTTATATACACTTCTTCAGGATCAGAGCACTTCACACCTCTCAAGGGTTTCACACCTCTCCTGACCTAACTAGCAAACCAAGACTCAGTCAAAGGCACTTGATTGCCTTAGTGTTGAGAAGCACTCTAAAACAAGACAACAAAAAGTCCCACTTTGCTTGCCATTACACTGGGAGACCAGTAAGCACTCAGTTTACCTGTGAGCCTCAGTTTCCCTAATTGAAGTAATACTCATACTACCAGCCTACTAAATTTGTTCAGGGAGAATAGATGTGAAGTGCTTTTTAAGTCATAAAACACTCTAAATGTGACCCATTTTATTCATTCTGTTGTTGTCAAATGTCCTTGCTAATGCTTCTTCATTATGCCAGAGGAATCTTGGGTACTTGACAGCTAAGCCAGTGGAGGGCCAGCTCTGATGAGGCCCTTCTGATGGTGTCTGTTCCCTTCTCTCTACTCTCATATCCACCACTTGGTTTCCAGCCCTCATCCTCTCTTACCCAGACCATCACTGTGACCTTTGCCTTCCCACTTAGCATCTTCTACGTTGTTAAAGCACATCTGATCATATCATGCCCTTACTCAAGGGGAACTAGAAGTTGCTCATCCCATCTGGGATCAAATAGAGATTTTATTACCTATCTCTACCCTACTTTGCCAGCCTTATTAGGTGTAATTCCACTTCCTTTGCCCCCTGTGACATAGCCGAGTGCGCCTTCTTGTGACTCTCACCTGCCTTCCTTTTCTCTAGCTATCAGCTAGATGCTGGTTGAATCATTGCTAGGTCTCTAGAATTTGCCCCCACACCATTGTTGGGTTTGTCACTTGTTTGAAATCCCAACATTTGCTGACTTAATAGCTGAGTCTTCCTGTAGTTCTTATACCTTTAAGTACTTAAATGCTATTTCATTCAGCACATCACTGAATGGTCATTGTGTTAGTCAAAGTGAGACCTGGGAAAGACCTCAGCTTAAAAAGGCCACAGTCCCCCACTGCATCTGGGCCATCTCAGGTCATCCTGACCTGATCTGTGTCTTGTCACTGGACTCAGATAGCTCTCAAGGAGAGCGTGAGGCTGGTGACTTTGCAGAGCCCTGCAACACTTAAATCCAACTCACTTGCAAGTAATGACACCACTTTCCTGATGTCAAGGTCCTCTTTGAGCCTGAAGGACAAACAATGAACAAATGAATGTCACTACCCCATAAAAGTTCCTTCACTCTGTGCCCTGGAACTTTTGCTGTCCTGTGAGATGTGGCTGTCATCTTTAAATAAGCCATCATTGCAATCTTGAGGGAGAACTCTTCCATTACCACAGGTTTGGTTGGTGACAAGGTTCCCTGATAGATTACGTATTGGGGGAGATTTTGGTCCTGAAGGGATCATGCTGGCCGGTAATGTGTGAGTGCCAAACCTAAAACACTCACCTTACTTTTCTCCCACAGGTGTTCCCCCAGAGAATGCCAGTTTCTCTATGCATGCCATGCTCATCCACCACTACCTTCGTGGAGCCTTTTACCCCCAGGGAGGCTCCAGTGAAATCACTTTTCACCTTATCCCAGTGATTCAGCAGGCTGGGGGTGCAGTCCTTGCCAGGGCAACAGTGGAGAGTGTGCTCTTGGATTCTGCTGGAAAAGCCTGTGGTGAGAGCAAGCACTGTTTCAATAACTGCTTTGTGCCAGTCTCTAGGAATGCAAAGAACAATGAAATTGCCCTTACCCTCAGAGAAATTACATGCTGTCAGAGATTACATGTGCATTTCAAAATGGCATAAGGTAAAAATTTTCTGCATGGGGAAGGATGAGCCGTTGGGCGATTGACATCAGAACAGGCTTCATGTAGGGACTGGTGCTGGAGTAGAATCTGAAGAAAGCCAGGGAACCCCAGAGCCTAAGTTGAGGTGGTAGTACCTTCCAGGAAGGAGACATAACCTTGTCAAGGTTCAGTGGAAGGATGTGGGAGGTTGGGTGGGAGGTCCATCCATCAGCATGGGCCATAGGCAGCAGAATGGGGAGTAAGAGCAGAGGGAGACCACTTGTAAAGGCTGCAGAAACTGAAAAGAAGACATTTGACTTTATCCTAGAGGCATTAGAGAGCTGCTGAAATTCACCAAGAGGGGAAGGGACCTAGTGAGGCCTGCCCCCAAGGGAATTCCTTCGGCAACTGGGCTGACAGCATGTATTTGACATGGGGGGACCAATTGGGAGGTGGTTTCAGTAGTCCAGAGCTGAACTGGTGAGGGTCTAAGATAGGGTGGTGGCCGTTTGAGTTGAGAGGAGAAGGTGGATATCAGAGATATGTGGAAGTGGACATGACAGTATTCAGCACCCGATGGCTTATTTGTTGTGAGAGAGAGTGAGGAATCATTGATAATGCCAAGGTTGTGACATGAGACACAGATATTGATAATAGGTACCAGTAATTGTAAGTCATAGGTAACCATAACATGAATATGATAGGGCTCATTAGACAGGGACAGACCAAATACTAGGGGAGTTCTGAGGACGGGAATGGATTACTTTGGCAGAAAAGTTTTCATAGGATAGGTGGCATTTTCAGTATGGGTGAAATTGAGGCAGAAATAGATGGGGTTGGGGGCAGTGTGATGCCAGGAAATAGCTGAGGAGAAGGAGGGAGACCAGGGAACGGGGAGCTGGGGCTCCTGAAGAAAGCATCACCTGCTATCCAGCTCTGCTAAGGCATCTATCTCCCTGCTTAGGAGGCAAGGTGGGCCTTTGGAAGATGTATTGTGAAAGGCCCTTTGTGCTCTGCAGGGCTTCTCTTTCCTTTCTGGGCTTCCTGGACCTCATCCAGTCTCCTCTGTTTGCAGGTGTCAGCGTCAAGAAGGGCCGCGACCTGGTGAACGTCTACGCTCCCATCGTGATCTCCAGCGCAGGAATATTTAATACCTACGAGCGCTTGCTGCCTGAGAAGGCGCGCTGCTTGCCAGGTAAAAGCCGCTTGTCCTTCCCCGCTCTGCTTCCAGGCTGGCTCAGCTGTGTTCTGCAGACTCTTCTTAGGGAAGACAGGTCACTGCCTCCCTCATGCCCTCTGTCAAAGCCAGGCCTGGGGCTTGGGTGGCAGATTCCTTTGTCATGGTCCTTGAATCCCGATCATCCTCGTCCCCTTCTTGGTACACGGGTTCTTCCTCCTGTCCATGTCTCCCTCTTCTCTTGCAAGTCCGTCTGCTGGTGGCTAGCACTTCTATAGCATGTGACATTTCCACAGCACTATAGAGATATGTTCTCATTTGATCCTCAAAACAACCCTGGGAGTTAGTCACTATTATCAATCCTATTTTGAAGATGGGGAAACTGAAGCAAACAGAGGTTAAAGTGATTTGTCCAGGGTCATACAACTAGGAAATGTCTCAAGCTGGATTTGAACTCAGATTCCCGACAGAAAGCAGGGCAGGCTTGCTGACTGTTAAGCAACAGTCATTCACAGCATGCCCTTGCCCTCTGAATCTCTGCACCCCTTCATGTCACCGTGTACAGGCAGAACAGACCGTGGACAGACATTTGTAGGCCTTTGGACAGGCTGTGTACCTCCCCAAGGTCATACACACATTTTTAAATTTTGGAGAGGTAATGTCAGGTTCCAGGGGAGGCTTGTGAGGAAGGAAACATAGGAGGCTTAGTGTCCCCTTAATCAGAGGCTTAGAGGCCAGAAGGGAACTTGTTTTGGTGGGAGATGGACATGATGTTTGAGACATGTAAGATGCCCTAAATAGAACAGAGTGGCTATGAAAATTGAGAAAGGCTACAGGCATTCACTGAGCACCTACTGTGTACCTGGCACTGGGCTGGGTGCTGGAAGGGTAAGGGATTTAGAATCAGGAGACCTGCATTGAAGCTTGGGCAGTAGCTCAGTGAGCTAAAACCCACCATACTCTGAACAAGGGTGCTTGGAGGGAACAAGGGTGAAGAGACGGGCTCATAGCCCAAAGACAGTGGTATTAACACCAAGCGGCAAAGCGTTGACAGAGGAAGGAAGAAAAAGGAAGCTTCTCACAGAAGGTCAGACTTTAGCTAAGATCTGAAAGCAGCCAGGGAAGCTAAGAGGCAGAGATGGGGGGCCGGGGTCATTCCAGGGATGGGGGGTGGGAAAGTGGGACACATGGTAAAGACACCTGACATGAGAGATGGAGAGTCTTGTTTGAGGAACAGTCAGGAAGGCAGCTCATAGAACAGTATTGGGAGGATTGTTAGTATAAGACAATTGAATGGGTGGAAAGGGGTCAAGATATGACGGGCTTTCAAAGCCAAACAGGATTTTATATTTGATCGTATACATAACGGAGAATTTAGGGAATGTGAGTGACCTGGGCTGACCTGCACTGCAGGAAGGACAGTTTGACCGAGGGGAGAGTGATGGACTGAAAGGGTTAGAGACTGGAGGCAGAGAGACCTACAGGCCTTGCCCTTGTTCAGGCATGAGAGGGTGCACCATGGTGGTGGCAATGTCAGAGGGAAGGAGAGGAGTCTACAGAGATGCTATGTGCACCATGGTGGTGGCAATGTCAGAGGGAAGGAGAGGAATCTACAGAGATGCTATGGAGGTCAGATAGATGGGCCTTGGCAATGGACCAAAATGGGGGACGAGGGGATTGGAGAGTGACAGTCTGGAGACAGTGTGGGGAACTGGGAAATGGGGCTGTTCTTGGCAGTAAATGGGGGAAAGATACTGAGTTCAGTTTGGACATGTTGAGTTAACGATGTCTGTGGGACATCCAGTTCAAGATGTCCAATAGACAGTTGGTGATGTGAGACTGGAGGCCAGGAGAGAGGTCAGATCGGGACAAACAGAGCTGAGAATCATTTGTATAAAGATGATGATAGAATCCACGGGAGCTCATAAGGTCACCAAAAAAATGGTATATAGGAACAAGAGAAAAGGACCCACTGTTAATGGGCACGGCTTGGATTCAGCAAAGGAGACTGAGAAGGAGTGGTCCAACAGCTAGGAGGAGAACCAAGAGAGAGAAGGGAATCAAGGAGAAGGTGACTGACAGTGTCAGAAGCTGCAGAGAGGTTCTGAGATTTGGATTGAGAAAGACCACTGGCTTTCGCAGTTAAGAGATCATTGGTCTCTTTGGAGAGAGCAGCTGCATTTGCAGGGTGCAGTTGGAAGCCAGATTGTAGAGTTAAGAGAGGGAGAGGAGAAGAAGAGCAGGCACCTGGGGTAGATGCCTGTTGGAGTTTAGCCACGACAGGGGGAATATAGGACGACAGTTAGTGAGGATGGACAGGTCGAGTGATGATTTTTTTGAACATGGGGAGACACGGACGTGTTTGTGGGCAATAGAGAAGTCACCAGGAGACAAGGAGAGACTGGAGATAAATGAGAGGGGTGACCAGCTGGAGAGGATGGGATGGAAGGGGATCATGTGCCTTGGCGGGGAGAAAGGGCTCGTGATCAGGTGAAGCAAAGATGAGGGAGGAAATAGTGGTGGAAGACACAGGTGATGTGAGGTGAGGAGAGAAGAGAAGCTCTGAGAATGGCCTGTTTTCTCAGTGAAATGTGAGGCAAAGTCCTCAGCTGAAGTGGGGAAGGAGGTAGAGCGTTGGGCTGTGGGAAGTTCAAGGAGGGTGGAACAACTTTGGAAATGTTATGGTGAATGGGTAATGATTCCACAAAGGAGATGTAAAAGAGGGAGAGGAAATAAGCGTTTGTATGGTGCCAACTAATGATTCTCTCATTTGATGCAAACAGTGGTTAAAGTGACTTGTCCAGAGTCACACAACCAGTAAGTGTCTGATGCCACATTTGGACTCAGATCTTCCTGACTCCAGGCCCACTGTTCTATCCACTACCATCCACTCCTCTACCCAAGGCTTGGCTTGCCACAGTGAGGGCCCTATTAAGATTACGTAACACAAGCTTGTTGTGGATCCAGTCCATAGGGTTTCATGAATTTCTCATGCTTTGTTCAGCAGCACAAGAACAGGAGCAAAAGCAGGGGATGGTCACCATGATCCAAGGTCAGAGTTCATCAGGGCAAGGTCTTCCCTAGAGGAAAAGGGCAAGGGCCTAGAGAGAAGACAGTAGGGGGGAAATGATCCACCAATGGGTCAAAATGGGTAAGGGAAGAGAATGTCATCAGTGCAGGGTGATGGACTGGGAGAAATCTGATGGGACAGAAAGCAGTAGTTCAGGGTTGCAAGGGAGAGAGAGGTTCTCTCAGGTTCTATCTGTCAGATAAAGGAACTTCAGAGTTTGTGAACATGGATGTGAGGCATGTGTGGGTGATGGCAGCATCCCAGATATGACCTGTCTGTAGAGTAATGGGAAATGAATAAGCTGGAAAGAGAGGTAAGGGCGTTTGCGGAAGTATCAGCAGATATGTTGAATGCTCTTGGTGTAAGGGCAGGAGTTAAAAGAAAAAAATACAGTGAGCCAGGCACTGAACTCACTGAAGAAGGAAGGACAGCATCGTAGACGTCTGCAGACAACAGCTACCAACATCTTGATGGGGTGATAAATGTGGATTGAGTGTATCTTGCAGAAGGAAAGGTTAGTGAGACATGGAGGTAGAGGGAGAACCTGGAAGTGCCATGGGGAGCAAAGAGTTTTCCAACTCCCCTTCTAAGATCAGTGGGTGGTGGGGAACACAGCATAATGAGTGAAAGTGCAACCAGGGCTGGAAAGGGTGGCCAGAGAAGCTGGGTCACTTGGAGAGCCAGGACTCAATGAGGATGAGAAGATGGAGAGACCGGGGAAGGAAAGGTTGAGGTGAAATCTCCAGTCTTCCAGCAGGGACAGTAGAGGAGTGGAGAGTTTGGGGGTTGGAGGATTCAGGTCGGGGGGGAACATTGAGAGGGATGGGAATAAGGAGCAGTCATTGGGTGATGGAAAACAGCAGCCTGAAGTATTGAATCCCTGTGATGGGTAGTGGCTATGACTAGTGGAAGTGCCTGAATCATTGAGTAAAGATTGAAGTAGGTTAACTTTGTCCATAGGGTAGAAGGCCTCAGGTGGATTTGTCTCAGGGCTCAGGCAGCTGTGTGTGGCTGGAAAGAGAAGGGAGTGTAGGTGGTGCTTGGATGGGCCAAGCCATGTCCTGTGGAGCCATGGGTGCTGCAGATGATGCCTGCAATAACTTTGTCAGACATGGCCCCCATCCTGCCTGATCTCAGAAAAGCTTAGGAAGTCTAATTTGCTCCCTTTCATTAAGAGCTTTAATTTCTTTGCTCATTACTAATACTTTGTGCATTTATGTAAAGATATCTTAGGCCATGGCTTTTATGGTTGAAACCTTTCTAGGATTTTTGTCTTGGGCTTGTAAATTTATGAGAATTCCTCTAATATTCTTCTTCCTCTGTTGTCCCTATTCTTTCTGGTACTTAGCTTGATAGGTAAACAGGCAGTATATTTTCTCTGTCTCCTGTTTGGTTTGGGCCCAGGGGAGGAGACTAAGCATTTGTTAAGCTGGGCTGTGCTAAGGGATTTACAAATATCATCTGATTGGATCCTGGAAGGTAGGTGCTACTATTGTCCTCATTGAAAGATGAGGAAACTGAGACAGGCAGTGGTTGAGTGACTTGCCCAGGGCCCAGCACCACACAGAATTAAGTGTATGAGTCCAGATTTGAACTTAAGGCTTCCTGAGTTCAGGCCTAGCACTGTATCCACTGCATGCAACACCTAGCTACCCAGCTCTTATGAGGCGCCCTCCATCTAGGGCCAGGAGCACATCATTCCTATATTTTAAGCCATGATCCAGATATCCAAATTTAGATTCCAGACACCAGTTTCTTAAGCTGTTCCCTTCCTAAATTTGTCTCACTTTTCTAAGACTTTTCTCTACAATCAGCAGCAGGGATAAAAAAAAAACATCTAGGCCACTTAGCCTTCAGTTTCATAACTGAACGAAATAAGGAAAAAGCTTTTATTAAGAATTATGAAGTGCTGTCAAATACAAGTGAAGACAGTCTCTGCTTTCTTGGAGTTCACACTGTAATTGGGGGTACAACATAATGAGTTTGGGTGCAGGTAGATGGCAAGGCCCAAGGGTTTGGGGGGCTCTGGACAGGTGAGACAACAGTACCTAAAGGAATGGAAGGAGTAGCAGCAGATGGTCAGCCCTGGGGGCCTGGAGCAGATAGTAAGGCCCAGGAAATCTCCACATTCCTGGAATGGTCATAGCTGGTGAGACCTAACTCATCTAAAGAACATGAGCAGCCAGATGGGGTGAAGGATGGGAAGAAGTGCGAGAGCACCCCCAGGGTGGCTGGCACTGTGGCTCAAGACTTCATAATCCTTGGCAATGCTTTCTAAATCATTTTAGTCAGTTATCATTTGTCTTCACTGTAGTCACCACAAGTTTGTGGTAGTGAGGTTTGGCAAGTCTGAGAGGTTTCTCCTTCGGATATTCGATACTTGCCATGGAAAGACACCAGAACTCTGGATTAGTAATATCTGGTTGACAAATGGCTTTGTCTCTACCCCTTAGGGACTCACCAGATGCTGCTGATAGCATACCAAGGATGGGGAACCTGCGGCCTTGAGGACACATGTGGCCTTCTGGGTCCTTGGGTGCAGCCTTTTGACTGAGTCCAAGTTTTACAAAACAAATCCTTTTATTAAGGGGATTTGTTTGGATTCAGTCAAAGGGCTGCAGGCCCTAGGGGGTCACATGTGGCCTCAAGGTCACAGGCTCCCCACCCTATTGTTGCTTGGAGGACAAGTTGATGCTTCTGTCTCTTTGGGAAGAGCCTCATATCTGTTGCTTAACTTCAAGTGTCCTCCTTTGCCTTCTTCTACCCTCCAACCTCCAGACCCAGGTCAGGATTTCCCTCTGGCTCTTCAGATCCTTTCTCAAGTCCCTTGACCTTTCATGAAATATTTTAGAAAGTAGGAATAGTGTCCTGATCCACTCGGAAGCGAGGGTGTCCAGCATGCTGTCCCTCAGGCAACAGGGGTAAGTTTCAACCACCAGGCAAGCTTCCCTGAGGTCAGTGACTTTAACCCCATCTGTAGGCATATACATACATACATACATACATACACACACACATATGTACACACATATACATATGGCCACCAGTCTGTCTCTGGGTGCTGAGGTCACTGGTCTTTTTGACAGGTATACAGACCCAGCTGGGAATGGTGCAGCACGGCATGTCTACACTTAGTATCTTCATCTGCCTCCAGGGCTCCAAGAGTGACCTGGGTCTGGAAGCCAAGAACCGTTATGTCTACTTTGACACAGACATCGACAAGGCGTAAGACCTAAAGGAGAGCTGGGGCTAGGGGCGGAGGGTAGCCATTGATCCTCCTCCTGTTTCCTAAAAGCTAGGCAGAAAAGGGGTCCCAAACTGATTCAGAGGCCCAGGGTCTCCACAGCCAGTTGCTCACTCTTCCTCTTTGAGGTCAGATCTCCTTCTAGAAGCTCCTGTATCTTTTTTCTCCTTCCATCTCCTAAGCTATCTTCCTCTTTCCTTTGGTGCCAGGATCAGTTGTTGGTTTTACCTGTTTAAGTTGTCTCTGTCAGCATTTTTGGATGCAAGGAATCTGTCCAGCTCCTCTTCTACTTAACTGTCCTATTTGGGGAGAATGACTCCTGTCCCCTTCTTTTGAGAGGGTTAAGACACCACCTCCGAGTGTGGCTCCATTGATTCAAACTGTAGAGGAACCAGTCATGTGGGTGATCTCTTCTTTCCTCCCCACAGGATGGAGAGATACCACTCCCTATCCAGGGATGAAGCTGTGGCACACATTCCCTTTTTCTACATCACCTCAGCATCATCCAAAGACCCAACATGGGAGAAGAGGTTCCCAGGTGGGACAGAGGCCATGGAAGAGGGGAAAGGAAGAGGGAGGATAGGCCCAGCACCAAGCATAGTGACCAAAACTCTATCTCCACAGACAAATCAACAATGATGATGTTGTTGCCTGCCCGCTATGAGTGGTTTGAGGAATGGCAGGATGAGCCCCAGGGCAAGAGAGGGAGTGATTATGAGGCCCTGAAGAACTCCTTCATTGATGCTTCCATGTCTGTTTTGATGAAACTTTATCCTCAGTTGGAGGGGAAGGTACTGGAGTGAGTGGGAAGAGGGAAAAGAGGGTGGGTCATGTAAGTGAGTGGTAGAGAGGAAGCTCAACCTTTACAATCTCCCTCCTTATCTTGGTACAAGAGAGAGGGGTCCTAAAGGAATGTCACACTGTGGGTAAGGGGATATAGCCACATGCACCCATTGGTTTGACTCACCTTGGAGTAGTGTAGACAGACTGGAGAGAATGAAGAGAACACAGATGCTGGAGTCTGAGGCCACTATTGGATTTCCTCACCTCTGCTACCTTCCTCACCTTCTCAGGTGGAGAGTGTTTCAGCAGGGTCACCATTGAGCAATAAGTTCTTTCTGGCTGCCCCCCGTGGAGAGCTCTATGGGGTTGACCATGACCTGAGCCGTCTCCAACCCCAAGTAATAGCTGCAATGAGGACCCAGAGCCCCATCCCCAATCTCTACCTAACAGGTATGCTCCTTCACTCTGCAGAGATTTCTGCTGTCCCTAAGTACCCTCCCCTCCCCATCCCCCCATGTGCCCCTAAACCTAAATCCCTTCACCTCTACCCAGGCCTTGCCTTTAATGTAATAAGCACATGTGAGCAGTAGGAGACATATGTGGGATCCCAGGGAAATCAGGGACATAGGCCTGCGGGAGTGATGGGGAGAAGGAACAAGGAACAAGAATATGTGGTGCCTCGAGACAGTCCCCTTGGATTTCCAGGATTAGTCTGAGCAAAGTGACCCCTTAGCACTTGGGCATGGCATAGTCCATCTTTAGCAAGGGACCATTTTGTGCTGACCTGATTAATGTCCCTAGAAGAAAAGAAAAGAGAAGAAGGTTTCTATCCCAGACCAGAACCCAGGGCCCTTCCTGTCTTGACTTCAGTGCTGGGCTGACAGACATAGTGGTACCTTGCCGCTTGGCCCAGGACTCAGGTTCACGGAAGTCTAGAACTTGAGTTGGGAAGGACTTAAGTGGACATCTTGTCCACCTCCTACAGGGGACGAATCCCCCTTATGACATGCCCACAAGTGACTGTTCATTCTCTGAGCAAAGATGTGGGGAGAACCGCCAGTCCAACCCAATCTAATCAACATTTATTTAGTGCCTACTGTGTGCCAGACCCTGTGGATAGAATCAATAAATAGAAAGATAGTCCCTGTACTCAATGAGCTCACAACCTAAAGGGCTCTCCCAGTATGCAGAAGGAGGCAGGAAAGGCAGGGGGCAGACCAAAGGGTGCCTGCTGGGGGAGCATCTTGTTCCCTGAAGTCAACACCAGACAGGCAGCAGATGCAAAGTGGAATGAACTGAGAGTCCAGTTTCTATCCTCTACAAAGTAAGGTATTGGGTGAAGTTATGTATCCCCACTCCAGCCTTCTAATCAGAGGGGAAAGGAAGCTGAGGGACCTGGTGTCCATCAAGGCTTGAGTTAGCAGCCTGGTGATGAGATAAGAAGTGATGAACTCAACCTGGGAGGGGCAGCTTGTTCCAGGCAGATGTACCCTCACCATTTTTGGATGGCTCTCCTTGTTAGGAAAGTTTGCCTGAAGTGACTCCCATGACCTTGCTTTTGCTTTTTCCTTCTAGGGCAGGATGTGCTCGCTTGTGGTTTTTTTGGGGCCCTCTATGGGGCTATATTGTGCAGCAGTGCCATCCTGCAAAGGAACTTGTACCGGGACATCATGAAGCTCCAATCCCAGGTTTCAGCTGCCATGCCCAAGAAGATGAATTAGCACAATCCAAGTGGACCCTCTATGGCAAGGGAGTCCTTGGTCCCAAATGGCCTGAGAGAGCAGGGAAGATTCCAGGACCTTTGACTCCTATTACCTGTAATGTAACCCAATACCCACTACACTGTGCCTTGTGGAAAGGAATAGCCACTCAATAAATAATAATCATTTTAGTAGTAATTGTTGGCTTGATTTTTAATGCATCCACCAAAGTGACGTTCTTTTATTTTAGACCATGGTTCTAAAAGTCAGGTTCCTTCAGCTCTGCGAGCTGAGCATAGGGAGTTATGTTGCTAGTCCTACTTCTATAACATGGATCTTTGGGATTAGGTACACAATGTGTAGTAGTAAATGACTATATAATCTAATATCTCATAAACCTAAAAATTCAAGCTTTTGGAGGTGAGAATTCACCATTTGACAAAATTTAACAAAAATTGCCAGGAAAACTGGAAAGCAGTTTGGCAAAAACTAGCCATAGACCAACACCTCACAACATATATCAAGATAAGGTTAAAATGGGTCCACAAGAAGCAGTAGTGCTTGTGGCTGCAAAGTATCAAGTGCTCTTTCTACATAAGAACCAGAGCACAGACCAGGAAAGTAGTAGCCACACCTTTCTCTGTATCACAGCACCTTGGAAACACCAAAAAATGCCAAAACCCCAGAAATAGTTCTGAAAACAGCAGTATGAAAAAGCCTGAAGTTTGAGATGGTACCTCCCTTCATCACCCGAAGTAAGCAGAGCCCAACTTTAACAAATTTAAAGTCAAGAAATAGCCTGGAAAAATCAACAAACAACAATAAGTTGTAGGAGGTAAAGCAGATTAAGGGAGGCAGTGGTCAAAAGCAAAACACTTCTGAAAAGGGATTAGGTAAGAAAGAGAAAGATAAACAGAAGAAAACTGGATGGAGAAAAATGCAGTTAGTAATTATAATCATGAATGTGAATGGGATGAACTCACCCATAAAATGGAAGCAGACAGCAGAGTGGATTAGAAATTGGAATCCCAAATATGTTGTTTACAAGAAACACTCAAAATGGAAAGACACAGGTAGAGTTAAAATAAGGGGCTGGAACAGAACCTCTTATGCTTCACCTGAAGGTAGCAGGGATAGCAATCAAACTCAGAAAAAGCAAAAGCAAAAATAGATAATTAAAAAGAGATGATCAGGGAAACTATTTTGCTAAAAGGCACCCTTGACCATGAAGTAGTAGCAATACTGAACATGTGCAGAGCATTCAAATTCTTAAAGGAAAAGTTGAATGAGTTACAGGAGGAAATAGCAGAACTGTATTAGTGGGGGACCTCAATTTTATCCTCTCAAAAGTTAGATAAATCTAACCATAAAATAAATAAAGAAGTTAAGGAGACAAATAGAATTTTAGAAGAGTTAGATATATTAAACTTCTGGAGAAAACTGAATAGGAATAGAAAGCAGTATACCTTTTCCCTAGCTGTGCATGGCCCTTTCACACATATTAGGACATAAAAACTTCACAAATGCAGAAAACAAATATTAAATGCACCCTTTTCAGACCATAATGTAATAAAAATTACATTCAACCAAAGGGCCTTGGAAGCAGAGATTAAAAACTAAAGGGGCAGGTAGATGGTACAGTGAGTAGAGCACCGGCCTTGGAGTCAGGAGGATCTGAGTTCAAATCCAGCCTCAGACACTTGGCACATGTACTAGCTGTGTGACCTTGGGCAAGTCACTTAACCCCAATTGCCCTGCCTTACCCCCTCCAAAAAAATTAATTAGAAACTAAATAATCCTAATGAATGAGTAGATCAAAGAATAAATCATAATTTCATTAAAGATAATAAAAACAGTGAGACAACACACCAAAATTCATGGATGCAGCCACAAGTAGTACTTGGGGGAAAATTATTGTCTCTAGACAAGTACCTCAGGAAAAACAGGTCATTAAATTGGGTATGCAACTTAAAAAAAACAAATTACCTGTATCAAAAATGAAAAAAGAAAATGCACCAATAATGAAGATGAAATTAAAGTAATTATTAGGAGCTTATTTTGCCCAGTTATATGCCAGTAAAACTGACAGTCTAAGTGAAATGGATTAATATTTACAAAAATAGAAATTGCCCAGATTACATAAATAACCTCGTATTAGAAAAAGACATTGAACAATCCGCAAATGGACTCCCTATGAAAAAATCCCCAGGACCAGATGAATGTACAAGTGAATACTGTCAGATATCTAAGGAACAATTAATTCCAATGATATATGAACTATTTGAAAAAACAGGTAAAGAAGGAGTTCTACCAAATTCCTTTTATAACACAAATATGGTTTTGATAACCAGGGGGAGCAAAAACAGAAAGAAAACTCTAGGCCAATTCTCTTAATGAATGTCAATGTAAAAAATTTTAAATAAAATACTACCAAGGAAATTATACAAAAATCATATGCTAGGACCAGGTGGGATTCGTACCAGGGCTGCAGGGCTGGTTCAATATTAGGAAAACTATCAGTATAATTGGCCATATCAATAAGAAAAACACCAAAAAAAAATGATTATATCAACAGATGCAGAAAAAGTTTCTAATAAAATATAATACCCATCCCTATTAAAAACAATAGAAGCCACAGGAATAAATGCAGTTTTGTTAAAATGGTAAGTGGTATCTATCTAAAACCATGAACAAGCATTATCTGTAATGGGGATAAACTAAAAGCCTTCCCAATAAAATCAAGGTGAAGTAAGGATGGCCATTATTGCCAGTGTTATTCAACATCGTATTAGAAATACTGACTATAGCAATAAGACATGAAAAAGAAATTGAAGGAATAAGAATAAGCAACAAGGAAACAAAACTATCACACTTTGCAGATGATATGATGGTAGGCTTAGAGAATCCTAGAGAATCAATTAAAAACTAGTAGAAATTTCCAACTTCAGAAAAGTTCCGGGATATTAAATAAACTCACATAAATCACGACTATTTCTATATATCACCAACAAAACTTTGCAGGAAGAGAAGGAGAAATTCCATTTAAAAATCACTGGAGACAGTATAAAATGCTTGAGAATTTACCTGCCATGACACACACAAGAACTATACGAACACAATTACAAAAAACTTTTCACATAAATAAAGATAGATCTAAACAATTGGAAAAATAATAATTGCTCATGTGTGGGCTGAGCCAATATAATAAAAATGACAATTCAACTTAATTTATTTATTCACTGCCATACCAATCAAACTACCAAAGAGTTATTTTATGGGGCTAAAAAAATAAGAAATCTAGAAAAACAAAAGGTCAAGAATATCAAGGGAATCAACTAAAAAAATATAAGAAGAAAGGTGGCTTAGCAGTAGCAGATTCAAACTTACAAAGTGGTAATCATGAAAATAATTTGGTACTGGCTAAGAAGTAGAGTGGTCAATCAGTGGGATGGATTAGATACACAAGACACAGTAGTAAACCACCAGAGTAATCTAGGGCTTGATAAACCCAAAGATCCAAACTCTGTTCCCTTGTGACCACAAGTGTTCCTTTCTGCTCTGGGACAGGGACCCAGAAGTGGATATGGGCAATGAATTGCCAAGCAGAGTCTGGTCCAGTGCCCAGTGCTAGTGCAGTGGTGCTCTGTAATCTCTCTTTCTGGCCAGTTGCCCAATTCCCTTCTCTTGCTTGAGAGCTCCCAAGCTACCATCTCAGTTCCCTCCAAGGCTCACAACTGGTGTTGCCACCATGTGGGCTGTGGCCAGCCCCCAACCCCCTGTCACAGACCTTTCCTTCTAACTCTTCAGTTTCCTTGGGCTGGAAAAATGTCTCACTCCAACCTTTTGTTGACTCTGCTGCTCCAGAATACAATTTGAGGTGTTATTTTAAAGCTGTTTGGTAGGGAATGTTGGGAGAACTCAACTGGAATGCTAACTCTACTCCCCCATCTTGGCTGCCCTCCAAACCATCTTACAAACACCTGTGAAACTGGCATTGCTAAAGCCAAGCCTGACAATTTCATTCACAGTGGCTATATCAACAATGTTGCTACTCGCTGCTACTGTGGCTGTTTAAGACCAATGATAACAGCACACAGGAGGGCTGCTAGCACAAGTTCTTTGATCTGCTTCTCTAAAGAAAGCAACTTTAAGGGGTTAACAACCTTACTTTAATTAAACATACATATACCATTCACTTAGTTCAGGGGGAAAAGCCAGCACCCTGAACTTCAGAGCAAATACAAACAGAAATTATGAGCAGAAATTATATAAACAGAGCAAATAACACAAATCAGTCTGTCCATAGCAATACATACAGAGTTACCAGAGAGAGAAGCACCAAAATGCGCTCCTTAACAATGGCTATCCAGAGTCTCATCTGGTCAAATTGCATGACACTCTTCCAGTAAGTGAGCCCCACGCAAAATGCTGACCTCAAAGTATATATACAATTCTTCGGGATCAGAGGGTGTCACAACCACGTGACTCAAACATCACTTAGGCTTTCTTGTGACTGACGGAGGTCGTCAAAGACAGCCCATTCAATCAATGACTCTTGATTGAAACAAAACGCAAGACTCAATCAAAGGCACTCAATTGCCTTAATGCTAAGAAGCCCTCAAACAAAAAACAGCAAAATGTCCCACTCTACTTGCCATTACAGTGGCCAAGAAGCTCCAAAGGCTCTCTTGCCCCTAGGACCAAACAGTGCCTGTGCATATTAAGCCTTTGATTAATTATTAATTAATGCTTGCTGACTTGACTGATTTCTAAGGCCCCCCCATACCCAGGTTGCAGCCTACCTCCCTAGGTTTGGAGTGCTATACTCTCCTTAATGCACACTAAGCTCTAACCCACCTGACCTTTTTGTTCTGATAACAAACAATTCTATCTCCCTCCTGCCTTTATATAGGCTGTCTCTGCCCCACCTCCACTGCCACCCTGGTGCCTGCTGTATACTACCTTCTCCCCTCTGCCTCATGGAACTTCCTCAGGGCTCAGCTCAAGTAACATCTGCCATAAGATGTCTGGCTGATTATCGTCTCAGCCCCTCTAGAAAATCCTCCCCACCACAGTTACTTTGTATATATTTTTGTTTAGCTTTGTGTATCTGTTTTCTTTCTGCAGTAGAATGTTTCTCGAGAAAGGGATTTGCATCCCTAGGACCTAGAAACAGTGCCTGGGAAGCACTTAAATGCTTGTTGAACGAATGAGTTGGACCACACACTAAGAGTACAAGTTCATCCTATCTCCTAACTCCTGTCCTAGCCATCCCTGAATCTTCCAGGTACATGCTGTAACTTCAGGGGATTTGTAGAAAATTCATGTGGGTCAGTCACTGCTAAAACAATAGACACCCTTTTGATTGTTACCCACGGGAATATGGGTCGAGGAAGACAGGGACAAGGGAAAGGGTGCTAGGATAGTCACACAGAGGCCAAGGCTGACACCTCTAATGCTATGGCAGCCCACCGACCCCCTCCCCAATACTGAGCCTGGGACTGATACCTCCAAAGCAGGTAAGGGAAAAGGAAGGAATACAACAAGGGTCTCCTCCAGAGAGACTTGGGTATGATGGTCTTCAGGCCCTGGAATGAGGAGGGACATCTTACGCAGCATGCTTGTAAGAGGCTGCTTCCAAGACTTACAAATCATTCTGTCAAGATCTTGCTAGGATTCCTAAATTTATCTTCCCTCCATTTATCAGGCCAGCTCAAGCACCTATAGATAGATTCAGGGCAGCTCAGCTATTTTATTCAGAAGGGTGGGGTCCCACATGTGAGGTCCTGAGGAAAGAGATGTCAATCAATTAGGAAACTGAAGGTTTCTAGAAACTTCTAGGCAGAGATGATCGAGACATGAAAGATTCCTGGGAAGGGACAGAACTAAAAATGGGGTGGGGGGGGGGGGACATAGATGGGAGCAGATGCCATGACCAGAGCACAGAGAGTTTGTTGGATGGAGAAAGATTAGGTTAGAAGAAAAAAAAAGTTTTTCCAGGCTACAATAGGTAACCTACCCCTGACTTCTCTGAGGACCAAATCACCAAGTATTTATTGACTCGAAGCATATGATTTAGTCTCCCTACTTCCTCCACCTGGTAATCCCTGGTGTTTGGTGAACCATCAGCCACCCTCCTGTCATGATAAGAGTCTGGAGTGTAGAACCCCTGTTGGCCTGCCAGCATCTCATGATCCCTTGTAACAACAATTTGTCTAGCAGCTGCTGAAGAGGCTACCCAGAGTCTCCACGCCAACACACTTCCAGTGAGTGGAAGCCCCAAAACAAAATGCTAACCTTTGAGTTTATATGCCCTGTTCAGCATCAAAGGGCATCACAACGTGAGACTCAAACCCACGTGACCTAAAAGCTTCTTCAGGGTCAAAGAGATCACAAACATGGACTCAAATCCATGTAAATTAGGCTTTCTCTTGAGGTAAGCAGGTCATCAAAGACCTGGGATTTAATCGAAGAAACAAAGGCCACAGTCATCAAGGGCACTTGATTAAATAAGTGCTCCAAAAGAGAAAACAGTAAAAAGTCCCACCTTAATTACCGTTATACCCCTTTCTCCTCTACAATCCCTGTGACTGAGTTTCCTTAAGCCAAGGGAAAACCCCTTTCCTCTGCTGCTATTCCCTACCCAATTCTCCATCTTACTTGGTTCTACCTCTCTCCCACCACTGTCCTCATCTGTTTCTCACTTCCATTATGCACCCACCCCAACCCCCAACCTTCACTCTACTGTTAGCAAACCAGCTTTTATCCTAGATCTCATCCTGTGACTGTATTTTTAAAGAGATTTAAAGTTTGCACCTTGACAAAATGACAAATGCAATAACCATTTGGCAATTTGGGGGAGATTATATTAGTATTGTTGGGATAATACCTAAGAGAAAGGTGGATTTTTTGAATTTGACTTGATAAAGAAAAGACCATTACTGATCACCAGAAGGTTCTGATTGAAGGCATTAGCAGCTGTCAAAAAGATAAGAGAAGAAACTTTGGAGAAAAGCTTTAGGATAAGACTAAAAGCAGGAGGAATCACTGGAAACTATTCAGAGTGGAGTCAGAAGGCTTCCAGCCAAGTCAGCTGATTTGGCAGCTGTTCTGCTGGGAATTTACTGATTGGCAGGGAGGAACTGCTTGGCTGATTGGCTGGAATATCTTGCCACTGTGTGAAGAGGTATGGAGGGAAAACTTCTGGGAGGTGCCTGTGCTGCTATCTACCTCACACTCTGGTTCCAGGGAATAAAAGAAAGAAAGGAAGCTTAGCATCTGTTTTCCTATGACCTGTACTTTGCTGTGAGACTGGAGATTTGGAGCTGAGGGAGGTTCTAAAAGGCAGAAATGAGAAAGAAGACATGCTTACAATGAGGGACAGCCTTCCCAATTGCAGTTGGGAGGCAGAATTTCTGAACCAGGGAACCACAAGTAGGGAAGTTCAGTCTGGAAATATCTTGGAGGGATTTTAGAGCCAAAAAGAGAAGTTTGTGTTGTATTTTCAAAGTAATTGAGAGCCACTGAAGCTCCCTGAATCAGCAGAGTCACATGGTCCAATCTGCCCAGTAGAAATATTGAGTTGGCATTTGCATGGAGGATGGGTTGGGGAGGGGAGAGACTGGATCTAGGGCATCTGATTAAGAGACTGTTGCAGTGGTTCAAGAGAATGATGATAAGGTCTTGGACTAGAAAAGTCATTATGTAAATGGAGAGAAGACAATACGGAGCAGGTAGATTTAGCAAGATCTGGCAATGAACTGAAGCCCTAGTATTTTTGTCAAAAGCTTTTTCTGCATCTATTGGGATAATCATATGGTTTCTGCTAGTTTTGTTGTTGATATGATCAATTATGCTGATAGTTTTCCTAATATTGAACCAGCTTTGCATTCTGGAATAAATACTACCTGGTCATAGGGTATTATTCTCATGATAAGTTGCTGCAATCTTTTTGCTAATATTTTATTTAAAATTTTTGCATCAATATTCATTAGGGAAATTGGTCTATAATTTTTTTCTCTGATTTGACTCTTCCTGGTTTAGGTATTAGTACCATATTTGTGTCGTGAAAAGAATTTGGTAGGACTCCTTTGCCTATTTTCCCAAATAGTCTTTAAGGTATGGGAATTAATTTTTCTTTAAATGTTTGATAGAATTCACATGTAAAATCATCTGGCCCTGGAGATTTTTCCTAGGGAGTTCATTGATGGCTTGCTCAATTTCTTTTTCTGAGATGGGGTTAAATATTTTACTTCCTCTTCTGTTAACCTAGGCAATTTATATTTTTGTAAATAATCATCCATTTCCCTCAGGTTGTCACATTCATAGGCATATAGTTGGGCAAAATAATTCCTAATTATTGTTTTAATTTCCTCTTAATTGGAGGTGAGTTCACCCTTTTCATTTTTGATACTGATAATTTGGGTTTTTTTAATCAAATTAAACAAAGGTTTATCGATTTTATGGGTTTTTTCACAAAACCAGCTCTCAGTTTTGTTTATTAGTTCAATAGTTTTATTGATTTCAGTTTTATTAATCTGTCCTTTGGTTTTCAGTATTTCTAATTTGGTATTTAATTGGAGATTTTCAATTTGTTCTTTTTCTAGCTTTTTCAGCTGCATGCCCAATTCATTGATCTCCTTTTTCTCTATTTTATTCATGTAAGCATTTAGAGATATAAAACTTCCCCTAAGGACAGCTTTTACTGCATCCCATAAGATGTTTGGTATGTTGTCTCACTATTGTCATTCTCTTGAATGATGTTATTGTTTCTATGGTTTGTTCTTTGAACCGCTTACTCTTTAGGGTCAGATTATTTAGTTTCCACTTAATTTTTAGTTAATCTTTCCATGGTCCTTTATTACAAATAAGTTTAATTGCATCATGATCTGAAAAGGATGCAGTGACTATTTCTGCCTCTCTGCACTGGTTTGTGAGGTTTTTATGCCCCAGTACACGGTCAATTTTTGAGTATGTGTGCCATGTACCGCTGAGAAAAAGGTATATTCCTCTTTATCCCCATGCAAACTGAAGCCCTAGTGACTGAAAGAATATTGGACTTCCTTATCTGTGTGCTGGTAAAATCCCTTCAGTAGGATGGAAACTCTATGACCACATGGACAGTTTCTTGATGTTTTCATCTTCCTAGTGCCCAATGTAGCCTTAGCAAATGTTTGTGGAATTTAAATAAGGAGATCTTAGCAATTCTCCAGACCAGAAGTGTCAAACATGATGCCAACAGGTGAAACACATCAAATGTTGCCTGAATCAAATTAAAATGCAAGTGGAAAATATTTAACCAAATAAATATACAATAAAACACAGGTAACACTACATTTTAAAACCAAGTCAACCTGCAGATCTAAGGATGTTTATGTACCGATCAGCAGCTTGCCTTCCTATTTGAGTTGGCCAGCAATGGCCCAACATGCCAAGGAGATGCTGGTTAAACCCTTGACAAGGCATCATCTCCTTCACAAAGTCAGGCTCATCCTTGGTCCTTATTTCACTTTTGCCTCAAATAACCAGGTTCTAAAGGTGCAGAATTGGTGAACTGACCAAGAATTAATAGTTCTTTACTTCTGAGGTTCACACATGACTTCCTTTAAAGGCTTCCCATGAGAGTATGCCTAGGCACATACGCTTTATCTCTCTACTGTTTTATTTAAGCAGTCTGTCCTATATCACTTATGATTATTCAACCTAGCAAACATTGTTTAATTCCTGACTATGTGCAAAGCCCTCTTTCTCTCTCCTGATCCCCGGTCCATTATCCAATGGTTTTATTGCTTGGAGTCCACATTCTAAACTCATCTTTGGATTTTTCAGATCTCTTCTCCTTCTCTGTTCCCTTGTGTTGCAGCTCTTCCTGAGTTGGATGCAGCAATGATGGGTAGGTACATACAGGACCAGGCATAAAGGTTGTCTTACCCAAGGCCAGAAAGGGATCCTGGTGCTGGAACAATACACCAAAGCCTATTTGTAGTATCATACTTTTGGCTAAATAGACCTAGAGATGGACAGTGTCGAAGTGGTGAAAATCTTTAAAGAACCTGCTGACCCGGAACTCTACTGATATACTAAAGATGTGATACCCAACCCTAAGCACTTTTTTACCTGGGGACTTCTGAGCAAAGAAGACTGCTGTGAGCTGCCTGGTGGGAGGAGGAGAACAGGAGAGACAACATATACCCCCCCCATCCCCTGCCATGTGTCTGTGAATGCATGATGCCTCTGCTTCTTCAGTCTCTTTTCATCTTTATTCTTCCCCATCTTTGGTGAATGAGTATCCAGAGATGGAACTGACCAGGTTAATGTGATGTAAGCTTCAAAAAATCAGAAGAGCCATCAGAGATCCCCTCAGTAATGAGGGTCTATAGCAAATGCCATTGGAGTTGGCTGCAAAAGTAGCCAAGCCTAGGGTGGAGCCTGAGTGGTAGCTGAGCAACCCAAATGAACCAGCCTAGCAGGGGATTGACCCATCAGCCAAGACAATGAGGACTGGAATAAGTTAGGCCAGCTAAGCAAGGGAGTGACTTGTACATCAAATCACTATGTCCCAGAGCAAACATGATGGAGAATCTATGAAGGGAGAAAAGGACTCCCAGGGCTAATGCCACTGTGCAAGACAGGGAGGTCCAATCTGGGGGAAAAAAATTCTGGAAATAAAAAAAAGATGAACAAAATCAAAAGCAAAAAGTGAATTGAATTAATAAAATTAGGAGCTGGATTTTTTAAAAAATGGGCTATTTTTAAGGTAATTTGATTTTTTTTAAAAGAAAGAGCAAAACCTAATCATCATTATGAAAAATTTAATAAGAAAAATGAGGCCTTTTTAAACAGAAAATGGCTGTAAAATTTTTTTCAGTTATGATTATTAACTGTGTATTTCCCTCCATATTATTTCTCCCCATTTATCAGGAGGACTTCAGAAAAACCTCGAAAGACTTATATGAACTGATGCTGAGTGAAATGAGCAGAACCAAGAACAGCGTACACAGTAACAACCACATTGTGTGATGACTGACTTTGATACTTAGCTCTTCTCAGCAATGCAAGGTTCTAAGACAACTCCAAAAGACTCATGATGGAAAATGCTATCCACGTCCCGAGAAAGAACCTAGGAGTCTGGATGCAGATGGAAGCATTCTATTTGCTCTCCTTTTCTTTTGTTTCATTTTTTCTTTCTTGTGGTTCCTTCTTTTCTAATTCTTCTTTATGTCATGTGTGAAAATATGTTTAATATGAATATATAAGTAGAGACTATATCAGATTGCATGTCTTGGGGAGGAGGCAAGAGAGGGAGGGGGAAAAATTTAAAACTCAAAATATCATGGAAGTGAATGTTGAAAACTAAAAGTAAATTATAAATTTTTTTTTTAAAAAAAAGAAGTCTAAAAAAATCTGCCAGATAAACCAACCAATGGATAAATATCCTTTCTTTCAAAGGGTTTTACGAGTGTGTTTTCTTTTTCTTTCTGAAAAGAGAAATTTCCCAGCCTTGTGTTTTAGCAATTTTGATTTAAAGATCTTTCCCACCCATTAATAGGCCATGTGACCTGCTTATGCCACAGGAAGCCTAAGTTACATGTGGTGGGAGGAGCTTCCTGACAGGAAAAGGAAGTTATATCACAGAAAATGCTGAGAAAGGGAGTGAGTGAGAGAGAGAAAGAGAGAGAGAGAGATATGTTATGGCTGATGGTGGCTACTAATGGCTGCCCTCGTGATTTGAACAGGCTGACTTAGCTGTATCGTGAGTTTGTTTTGGGGAAGAACCCAGCAGGGGGTTGGAGAGGTTTTGGGATGACAAGTTTCCAGGCTGTGATATGGTGTTTTAAGTTCCTTGCTGTTACGATAAAGTGGGCTGACTGGCTGTGGGAGCTGAGCATTTGGTTATGGGATATGGTTTTCTGGTGTCTGAATAAACGTTATACTTCTTTTACCTTCTTTATGGAGAGTATCTCATACTTTGCGATATAGAACTACATAGGCATATTCACAATTATCGTTGATGTTGTTATTATTGCCTTACCATTTCCTAAGAGGATGGGATCACAAGGTATCTCTATTTAAAGGTAGAAGAGCTTTAGAAGAAGAAATAGCTGTCCCAGGATGGGAGGATGTAACTTTCTGCTCCCTTGCAAGGGAATGGTCTAAGGGCACTGGTCTCTGTGAGGATTGGAAGCAGAAGCTACAGGGTGGAGGGTCTAAAGATTTAGAGCAATGCCTCCAGACACACTATTGAGAGAGAGAGAGAGAGACATGTTATGGCTACTAATGACTGCTAATGGCCGTCCTCACGATTGCTAGAGCTGAACAGGCTGACTTAGCTAGACTGAGAGTTTGTTTTGGGAAGATCCCAGCACGGGGTTGAAGAGGTTTTGGGATAGTGAGTTTCCAGGCTGTGATATGGTGTTTTAAGTTCCTTGCTATTATGATAAAGTGGGATGACTAGCCTGTGGGAGCTGAGCATTTGGTTATGGGATATGGTTTTCTGGTATCTGAATAAATGTTATACTTTTTTTGCCTTCTTTATGGAGGGTCTCTCATACCTTGCGATGTAGAACTACATAAGCATATTCACGATTATCGTTGATGTGTTTAATGCATTACTGTTTCACCTTGTCTTCAGTGTGGCTGAGAAGCACCTCATGTTCTAGTCTCATTTCGTAAAAACTTTTTTTTTTAATTCGTACTTTCTTTTTTTTATTGCTTTTTTTCTATAGCCGTCCACACACCAGAGATGCTGTTTAAAAGAATTCCTGTAGTCATTAGTATCTACTTACTATGGGGGTAATTACTCTTTTTTTAAATCATTATTTAATATTTTTAATTTTCAGCATTAATTTTCACAAGTTTGAATTATAAATTTTCTCCCCATTTCTAACCTCCCCCCCACTCCACGAAGGCATATATTCTGATTGCCCCATTCCCCAGTCAACCCTCCCTTCTTTCACCCCACTCCCCCCCCCATCCCCTTTTCCCTTATTTTCTTGTAGGGCAAGACAGATTTTTATGCCATTGCCTGTATATCTTATTTCCTTAGTTGCATGCAAAAACTTTTTTGAACATGTTCTTTTAAAACTTTGAGTTCCAAATTCTCTCCCCTCTTCCCTTCCCACCCACTCTCCCTAAGAAGGCAAGCAATTCAACATAGGCCACATGTGTATCATTATGCAAAACCCTTCCACAATGCTCATGTTGTAAAAGACTAACTATATTTTGCTCCTTCCTATCCTATCCCCCTTTATCCAATTTTCTCTCTTGACCCTGTCCCTTTTCAAAAGTGTTTGCTTTTGATTACCTCCCCTCCTAATCTGCCCTCCCTTCTATCCTACCCCCTTTTTTATCTGCTTCCTCTTTCTTTTCCTGTGGGTTAAGATACCCAATTGAGTGTGTCTGTTATTCCCTCCTCAGGTCAAATCCGATGAGAGTAAGATTCACTCATTCCCCCTCACCTGCCCCCTCTTCCCTCCCAACAGAACTGCTTTTTCTGGCCACTTTTACCCCATTCTATCTCTCCCTTTCTCCCTCTCTCAATATATTCCTCTCTCATCCCTTAATTGATTTCTTTTTAGATATCATCCCTTCATATTCAACTCACCTTGTGCCCTCTGTCCATATACATATATATGTAAATATATATATATATATACACGTATGTATGTATGTATGTATGTATATTCCCTTCAGCCACCCTGAGGTCTCATGAATTATACACATCATCTTTCCACGTAGGAATGTAAACAAAACAGTTCAGCTTTAGTAAGTCCCTTATGATTTCTCTTTCTTGTTTACCTTTTCATGCTTCTCTTGATTCTTGTGTTTAAAAGTCAGATTTTCTATTCACCTCTGGTCTTTTCACTGAGAAACCTTGAAAATCCTCTTTTATTGAAAATCCATATTTTGCCTTGGAGGATGATACTCAGTTTTGCTGGGTAGGTGATTCTCGATTTTAATCCTAGTTCCACTGACCTCTGAAATATCATATTCTAAGCCCTTCAATCCCTTAATGTAGAAGCTGCTAGATCTTGTGTTATCCTCATTGTGTTTCCACAATACTCAAATTGTTTCTTTCTGGCTGCTTGCAGTATGTTCTCCTTGATCTGGGAGCTCTGGAATTTGGCAACAATATTCCTAGGAGTTTTCTTTTGGGGATATTTTTGAGGAGGGGGTCTGTGGATTCTTTCAATTTCTATTTTACCCTCTGGCTCTAGAGTATCAGGGCAGTTCTCCTTGATAATTTCTTGGAAGATGATATCTAGGCTCTTTTTTTGATCATGGCTTTCAGGTAGTCCAATAATTTTTAAATTACCTCTCCTGGATCTATTTTCCACGTCAGTGGTTTTTTTCCAATGAGATATTTCACATTGTCTTCCATTTTTTCATTCCTTTGGCTCTGTTTTATAATATCTTGATTTCTCGTAAAGTCACTAGCTTCTACTTGCTCCAATCTAATTTTTAAGGTAGTATTTTCTTCAGTGATCTTTTGGACCTCCTTTTTCATTTAGCTAATGCTGCCTTTCAAGGCATTCTTCTCCTCATTGGCTTTTTGGAGCTCTTTTGCCATTTGAATTAGTCTATTTTTTAATGTTACTTTCTTCAGTATTTTTTGGGTCTCCTTTAGCAAGTCATTGACTTGTTTTTCATGATTTTCTTGCATCACTCACATTTCTCTTCACAATTTTTCCTCTACTCCTCTAACTTGCTTTTCCAAATCCTTTTTGAGCTCTTCCATGGCCTGAGACTGGTTCATGTTTTTCTTGGAGGCTTTTGGTGTAGGCTCTTTGACTTTGTTGACTTCTTCTGGCTGTATTTTTTGATCTTGTCACCAAAGAAAGATTCCAAAGTCTGAATCTGAGTCTGTTTTCGCTGCCTGGCCATGTTCCCAGCCAACTACTTGGCCCTTTAGCTTTTTGTCAGCATATGACTGCTTGTAGAGACTACTTTGTCCCAAGCTTTAGGGGCTGTGCTGCTGTTTTCAGAGCTACCTCTACACAGCAAACTCTGCCACACCAGCCCTCGCTCCTCCTCCCCCAAGAACTGCCAACCTGGACCGTAATTCAGATCCAAGCAGGCTCTGCACTCCCTCTCTGATCCACCACTTAAGTCCTCCCACAGGGTGGGCCTGGGGCCGGAAGCAACTGCAGCTGGAGCTCTGGAAGCAGCCCCAGAGCTGCAATACTTCTGTGC
Source organism: Trichosurus vulpecula (assembly GCF_011100635.1). Lineage (NCBI taxonomy): Eukaryota > Metazoa > Chordata > Mammalia > Diprotodontia > Phalangeridae > Trichosurus > Trichosurus vulpecula. Next base: position 405,442,207 of record NC_050575.1, on the reverse strand, counting down.
CCCCAGGGCTAGGGCCGACCACGCACTCCTTTCACTCCAGTCTAGCAGTTTTTCCACTAACCTTCTCTGTTGTCTTTGGCATTTGTGGGTTGAGAAGTCTGGTAACTGCCACAGCTCAATGATTCAGGGCCCTACTGCCTGTTCCTTCCAGCTCCTGCTCTGGTTGGTCCTGGCATGGCCCATGCTGGGCTGCATTCCGCTCTCCACTCTGGTCCCAGCTCCTTCCCAGGGACCATCCAGGCTTTCCTGGGCTGAAGCCCTGCTTCCCTCTACTATTTCATGGGTTCTGCAGCTCTAAAATTTATTCAGAGCCATTTTTTACAGGTGTTTGGAGGGACCTGAGGGAGAGCTTAAGCAAGTCCTTGCTTTCCAGCTGCCATCTTGGCTTTGCCCCCTCAGCTACTCATTTTAATGGTGATGGATCCTTGAAAGTGTCAAATAGTTACACTGGTCTCTACTGAATCACTTTTAATGTTTGATAGACACAAGCAGATTACAATAGAAGCTCAGAAGTCATGGTATTCCTGGAATTTGCCTATGTACAGAGTCTGTGGCTGTGTCTTCGTAATCATGAGGTAAACCTGGTTCATATGATCGATAATATTGGACTCTCTGGTCATTGATGGATATTGATTTCTGAATGCTGTTAGCATGTATGAAGGGCAAATAGAGTTCATGAGAATGAGAGAAGAAAAACCTGGCCTCTTCAAGACTGAAACTTCAAGAGAGAAGATGCGACATTCCAATCACTCTTCAAGTCACTGAAGAGAAAGACTGGACATAAGCTGACGTAAGAGGAACTGGCAGTCTCTGTCACATCCCTATTCTCACCTTGCTACACTAGAGATTTTTGGGAATTTCCTCCTGGGTAGCATCTGAGACTCTTTTTGGCATTTCATTGAGAAGGTGGTCAAGCCTTGGATATAGAACTTGGATTCTTCTTTTCCTGGTAATGAAATAGTGATCAGGAACTGTAGTTTGAATCTAAAAGTTATGTCCCCTAGATTAATAATATTTAAGGGAGTAAATAGATATAATTCTAGCCCAGTATCTCTTCTCTCTAAGGAGAACAAAGTGGCTAGCCTCTGGCCCCAATCTCTTGCTTTCTCCCCACCCCCGCCCCGGTCCTGGGCAGGAATCAGTCTCTTTTGGAGAAGGTGGGAGGAGGAGACACTAGAGATGTCTATTCTGTGAGCAACACTAAGATATAACCATGTGGATGCACATAATTTACATGGGCAAAATGAAAGAGAACAGAAACAAACACCTGTAGGCCCATTTCTTGGAGCTCAGAGGTAAGAGGCAGAGTGGGGAAGGATGTCCTCCCCCTCTCACTGATTCAATTCATGGGGCCCATGCTGTGCGTGAATTATGATCTTCACTCTTTGGAAACAGTAGGAAAAAGTGATAGACCATTCCAGTCTGGCAATTTTTAAAGACATGGCCTGTTGTGGCCACACAATCAAAAGAGGCTATGCCCACCTATGTGACCTGTGTGGTGGGGGACACAGAGACCGCCATATTAGGTAATATGGACATGCTCCAAAGGCCCTTCAAGGGCACTTTCAAGTTAGGTGAGCTAGGCATAACCAGACAAGCCCAGATTACATTTGTAATACTATTTTCTAGTTTTGGTATTGTTACAAATGTATCAATATTCTATTTTCCTGCTATTAATACATGTTATATTGTTATTTTTCTTTGTATTTAAAACAGCATATTAGGTGGTGCTTTGCATGATGATACGTGATTGTATATTTTGACTTGATGTAATATCAATGTGGATTCAATATAAACAAATAATTTTCACTGGACTGAAACTATGTGGCCTCATGGATAAATGTAACATGTGCTTCAAAAACCTCTTCTACAGGGGCTATATTTTCTATTTTCTATTATTGTAGCCTTAAGCTACAAATGGAATGTTGTTGAAAAGGCAATTTTTAATGTTTGAGGAGACTGTTGTAAGAGCTTGAGAGAAAGTGAATATTATTTTCTGTCATGGTTGGAGAGATGATGGGAAGAAAGAAGAGAGAGCAGACTTACTTGACTGTACTGTTTTAATCTTTTTCTTGCGAAGAAGATGAAGTAAATTCTGGTAAAGAGACATGGTTACCTGAATGAACTGAATGATGTGAAACAGTCTTCTCTGGAGTAAAAAGCAGTCATCTGCCATTACAGTGAAGGTTTGAAGAGATTATAATTGTGATAATTCTTACAGCCCAAATATATTAAATAAATATTTTGTCTTTTTATATTACTTGCACTGTTAATAAGTTGTATTTTTAGCAATAAGTTTAATATTTAATCACAGGAGAGTAAATGATTTAGTATACAGAAAGATATGAGAAACTATTATTGGGAAATGAGATTTCTTCAATTCATTCAATACATATTAAACTCAATAAATGTCGAATGAAATGGAGTGAGAGTTCAAGCCAATTGACTGATTAATGAGAAAGACGTTAAATTTTTAATTAATAAGAAAACATTCAAATAGGACCCTGGATTATTCTACAATTCAAAAGGATAAGACTAAATATGGGAATGAGTCAAGAAGTATCTTGAGTTCGGATCATGCTTCAGACACTTACTGGCTGTGTGACAAGTCATTTAACTTATGTCTCAGTTTCCTTATCTGTAAAATGGGGATTAAAAAATAGTAATGCCTACCTTGAAGAACCGGTGTGAAGAGCAAATGAGATCATAATTGTAAAGCACTTAGCACAGTGCCTGGCACATGGTGGATGCAATATGAATGTTAGCTATTATTGTTATTATTATTATTATTATTATCATTATTATTATTATTGAAATTGACATGGTTTAGCCTATAATCTCCTTCACTTAATGGAATAAAGTCCAAGGGAAAGAACTGAGGCCCATGTTCCTGGGTCACATATTGACTTGAATGGGGAAGGCCTGCCTCTCTTCTCTCACCAAGAAGACAGCACCTGGTTAACCAAGATCCTTTTGAATGACCCTCAGGTCCAGCTGCATTGCTCTAGTCCATCAAAGAGGCTCCTTCCTCTCTTCATCTTGTTAGCAGACCTGTTCTAGTTACAGAATGTCTACACATGCTCCAAAGATTATGTGAGGATGACTTCAGTCTAGAACTCTGCACAGTCTCCTAAGAGCTGGGCTCACCAGCCAGTCCCCATATCCAAAGATGGAAAGAATCATGCTTCAGTGGCCTTGAACCTCACCTGGTTATAATTCATTGAAAACCTAGGAACTGTAATAAAAGCAAGACTTGTGAAAATGGATTATTCAAGGAATACGCACTTAATATCCAATATGATAAAAATGTGGTTTCATGAGGAAGAATGGAATAGGATAAAATCTTATGAACTCATTGCCAAATTATGTAAAACAAGTGATCAAAAGCAAAGGAAAACACAATGCACATGAAATATTTTTAAAAGATATAAAATGTTTTAAGATTTATTGTAAAAGTCAGTAAATCAAATTGCTTTCTCCAGTCTTTGTGTCCCCCTCATAGACACTGCCCCCACATGGGTATCTTCCTTTCTACCTCCATTCCTCAGCTTTGCAGATCCTCTTTATGTGTTGACTTTCTCCATTACAATGTAAACTCCTCAAGAACAGGGATTGCCTTTTTTTAAAGACAGAAATAAAAAGATGGAGAAATAAAGCGTTTTATTAAGAGCTTACTCTGTGCCAGGCATTGCGGTATGCTAGACAAGTTACAGTCTATTAGGGGAAAACAAAAAATAAAGGGGAGTTGAAGGGGAGGGGCATTGAGAAGGAAGAAGGGTAGCATGGCAACCCAGGGGGACTGGATGGTAGGTTGGAAATTCAGAGGGCAGCTTGGCTGAGAGGGTTCCTCCTGCTGTGGGGGTTTGCAAGGCAGGTATTAGGGTGGAACAAGTCTTCAGGGGAGCACAAAAGCCAGTGTGGAAGGGAAACAGACCAGAGACTGCTTCTATTAATAAATGTTATCTTCTCTCTGTCTCTATCTCTATCTCTGTCTCTGTCTCTGTCTCTGTCTCTGTCTCTGTCTCTATCTCCCTCCCTCCCTTCCTCCCTCCCTCTCTCTCTCTCTCTCTCTCTCTCTCTCTCTCTCCCCCCTCCCTCCATCTTGGTTTGTCTCATGTATTTCTTATGCCACGGTAGATCACAAGCTCCTTGAGAGCAGGAACCCCGACTTATTCCTGCCTTCCTTCCCAGAATGGTTGAGGAGCAGTTTTTAAAGCCACCATTGGAAGATGAATTTATGATCTTACCCCCAGTGTTCAGTTCAGGCCCTACTTGGCCCAGAGCCACCCTTTAATCTGGAGTTCGGGTCGGGAAGCCCCGGGGGCAGGGAGGAAGTGAGCATCAGAGGGTGACTAACAGGTATCTGTTTGCAGTCACCAGGTGATCCTTGCTTTGGCATTGCACCCACGGGCCCAGTGGAATGGGCAGCCTGGTGGAGGTCCTTTATTCTCTGTCTTTGTAGGTCTGAAAAAGCCTTGAAGTATTTGCTTTCCCTACACCATGAGCTGCACCAGAGAGGACAAGCATGGTGTGGCTGTGGACAGTGTTGGCTCTGGTGGCGGGGTCCTACTGCTAGTGACCAGGGTCAGGAGGCTCGTCCTGGGTGGCAGCGGCCCCAACTCCTTCACAGAGGACGTGAGGAAGCCTCCGTGGGCACTGGTGACAGAGAGGCTTGGAGGAGGGTCCTTAAGCAAGGTGCTCATAGGGAAAGGGGTACAGGGTGGGGGAGACACAGATAGGAGAGGGACTACAGTTCTGCTTCTGGAGTCCAGGGAGTCATGGGTTCATCCGCTTTCTGAGCCTCGGATTCCCTACTTGTACAATGCTGTAGTGATGTTTTACAGGAGAACAAAGTATAACCTAACCTCTGGTCCTTAGTTCTTTGAATGGACCTCTGACACATGTCCCTAATTTCTGAAGATGCAATAACTAATATAATAACTGGTCAAGACTAGATACCACAATACTGACAAAATTTGTACCTGACTTCCTTTAAAGCCTTCCCACCAGGTATGCCTGGGCACCCAGGCTTTATCAGCAGTTTTTATTTAGGTACAGTGATCACACACCAGCACATATAGTTGTTCTTATTCTATTCAACAAACATTCCTTCCTTGCCTATTATGTGCAAGTCACTGGGCTATACCTTCTTTCCTTCTCCTGTGCTGATCCCCGGTCCATCAAGTGATGATATTATTACTTGGGCTCCATGTTCTAAAGTCACCTTTTCCTTTCCTAGCTCAATCTGGTCTATTCATTCAAGTCTTGCTCAGCAGACAGGAAAAAGTTTTTGTTATAATAGGCTATACTTATTCCACTGACATTTCTCACTGCTTTTGAGTTAGAGAAACAAGAGAGTTGGAGACTCTCATTTTGTTCCCATACCCTACCTCCTGATCACCTGGTACTGTCTGAGATGCTGACTCCCTCTCTTCTGCCTATGTGTTGCAGCTTTCCCCATCACCTGCATGCGAGACCAGCTGGATGCAGTGGTGATGGGTAGTGACATTGAGAGCCTAGTAGTAGCAGCTGTCCTGGCCAAAGCTGGGAAACAAGTCCTCGTACTGGAGCAACATACCAAAGCAGGTGGCAATAGTCACACTTTTAATCAGAATGTTCTGGAATTTGACACTGGTAAAGTGTGGGAAGAGAGACACATAGGCAATAAAATGGCATCAACATATCCTTTTCAGAGTTAGACAAATCTAGCCAAAAAATAAACAAGAAATAAGGACCTAAAAAAAGATTTTGGAAAATGATAGATCTTTGGAGATTACTGAATGGGATTACAAAGGAGCATATCTATTTCTCACCTGTGGATGGCACTTCTATAGATATTAATAATGCATCAGGTCTTAAAAACTTCACAAACAAATGCAGAAAAGCATATATATTAACAACTCCTTACTGACTTCAATTCAGTAAAATTAATTCAAGAAAGGGCCACTGAAGAAATGATTAAAATAATCAAAGGCCAATTAATTTAATCCTAAAGAATTGGTGAGTTAAAAATATCATAGAAACAACAGAAAATTTCATTAAGATAATGACAACAATGAGAAAACCAGAATTTTTGTATGCACTCAAAGTAGTCCTTAGAAATGTAAAAAGTTTATATATCTAAATGTTTTTAACAAAAGAAAGAAAAACATCAATGAATTGTAACAAAAAAACTAGAAAATCAATAAATTTAACCCCTAACCAGAAATTAGCTAAGTGTATAACACTTTGGTACATCACTTAAATCTTTGCCTCTGGGGAGGCTAAGGATGGTGGATTTCTTGAGTTCAGGAGTTTTGAGTTGGTGACTGGGTGTCCACATTAACTCCAGAACCAATACGGTGAGCACACAGGAGTGGGTGAAAGGGATTAGAACGGGGGTGGAATACAAGGCTGTCTAGGATGGGGTAAACCAGCCCATGTTAAAAAGGGAGCAGGCCAAAGCTCTCACGCTGACTGGCGGTGGGATTGGGGCCATGAGTGGCTGATGCCACTGGGTAAGATAGGAAGGCCAATCTAAGAGAGAGAGAGAAAGAGAGAAAGAAAGTCAGGAAGGAAGGGAGGGAGGGAGGGAGGAAGGAAGGAAGGAAGGAAGGAAGGAAGGAAGGAAGGAAGGAAGGAAGAAAGGAAAGATGGATTTCTGGAAAGAAAAAAACAGATGAACAAAATCAAAAGCAAAGAAAGAATTAATAAATAAAATGAGGAGCTGTTTTTTAAAAATATAGGCTACTTTAGGCTAATTTGATTTTTTTAAAGAAAAAGGAAAAACTAATTATCACTATGAATAATTAAAAAAGACAATTCATAACAAATGAACACTGGACCTAGAGGCAGGAAGGCTTGAATTCAAATCCAGCCTCAGACACTTCCTATGTGACCCAAAGCACATCATTAAACCTCTGTATGCCAGTTTTCTCAGTAAGATGGGGATAATAATAGTGCCTATCTCTCAAAATTACTGTGAGAATAAAATGAGATAATATTTATATAGTGCTTTGCAAACCTTAAAGTGCTATATAAGTGCTAGCTATTATTAGTATTATTACTGGAAACTATTTTGCTCAACTATATAAATATTTACAAAAATCTGAAAGCTCAGATTAACAGAACAAGAAATGGAATTTAATTAACCCAACCTCAGAAAAATAAATTGAATAAGCCATAAATGAACTCACAAAAGGAAAAAAAAACAGGGAAGAGATGGCATTATAAGCAATTTCTCTCAAACATTCAAAGAAAAATGAATTCCACTATTTCACAAACTGCTTGCAAAAATAGAAAAAGGAGAATCTTACCTATTTTCTTCTATGATACAAATATGGTCTTGATGTCTAAAGCAGAGAGTCAAAGCTCAAAGACGACATCAACATCTCTAATGAACACTGACATAAACATTTTAAATGAAATATTAACCAAGAGGCTACAGCAATATATCACAAAAATTATATTCTGTGGCCAGGTTGGATTTATACCAGAAATGCTGGACTGGTTCAACAGTAGGAAAGTTATAAACACAGTATGCTGTAGTAATAAAAAACTGTGATTCTATCAATAGATATAGAAAATGATTTTTTAGTAAAGTACGATAAAGTACACATAATTCTGTTAAAAATATTAGAAAACATAGGAACACAAATGGACCTTTCCTTAATATGGCAATAGGACAGCTAAGGAGAGCACTGGGCCTGGAATCACTAGCACCTGAGTTCAAATTTGGCCTCAGAAACTAGGTCTGTGACTCTGGGCAAGTCTCTTAACCTTGTTTGCCTCAGTTTCCTCATCTGTAAAATGAGCTGGAAAAGGAAATGGCAAACCACTCCAGTATCTTTGCCAAGAAATTCCCAAATGGAGTTACAAAGAGTCAGATATGACTGAATAATAATATTTATCTAAAATCCAGAGACATTATAGGATAAACTAGAGACCTTTCCAATAAGGTCATCCAAATGACACCTAGGTTGTGAGCCTGGGAGACTGAGAAGATATTAGCACCGTTGACTGCAATAGAGAAGGTAGGAAGATGGGAGGTTTGGGAATAAAGATGGTGATTTTGGTCATGGACATGTTGAGTTTAAGACATCTGAGGGAAATCCAGTGCAAAATGTCCAATATGCAGCTGGAGACGTAAAACTAAAATTCAAGATGGAGGTTAGGCTGGACATTTGCATAGAGATGATCCATGGGAGTTAATGAGATCGCCAAATGAAACTATAGAGGGAGAAGAGAGGAGAAGGCTCTGGACAAATCCTTGAGGGACACCCACAGCTGATGGGTATTACATGGATGAAGCTCCAGCAAATGAGACTGAAAAGAAGGGCTCAGGGAGGAAGGAGAAGTAGGAGAGAGCCATGTCATAAAAACCTAGAGAGAAGAGCATATCAAGGAGAAGACAGTACTCAACAGTGACAAAGGCTACAGAGAGGTCAGAAGGAAAAAGCTTGAGAAAAAGTCATTCTCAGACTCCTGGGAGCCAAGATGGTGGAATAAGCAGTAAGTCATTCTCAATCTCCCTTACTGACCTCTAAAAACCCAGAAAACATCACCCCAGGAAAAATCCTGGAATAGCAGAGTCAGCAGAAAGATGGGGAGCAGCAGTTTTTTAGCCCAGGAGGCTTGGGGGATTAATGGGAAAGATCTCTCTTGCTCTGGTGGAAGGGGAAGAGTACAGAATGGGAGGTATCTTGGCAAGACAGCAGCAAGCCCCACCTCAGCAAACTAACAGGAGATCCTGAGCCCCAGGGTGGTGGAGCAGGCAAGTGCCAACACCAGGACCTACCCTCTCCCCCCTCAGCATGCCTTGACACAACCAGGAGAACCAGCAGACTCCAGCCCACAGAACTACCATGTGCACTGGTGGGCAATCATCCTCCAGCATTCAAACCATGCTGTGCTTCAATGTAACTCCAGATGGGCAGGCACCCTCCAGCAGCCCAACTCCCACATGCTTCAATGTAACCTCAGCCAAACAGGTGTCCTCAACTGCCAGTCCTCCACGTGTTTCATTGCAGCCCCAGTGAGCAGGAATCCTCCTGCAGCCAGATACTGCCAACCCCAGCCCCCCCACCCCAAGCTTCAGTGTAGCCCCAGGGAAATGCAGAAAAACCCCACCTGGCCTCAGCACATACCAGCCACCACCGCTAGGACCCCAGCTCAACACCAGGTAAGCTGCCAGACCCCTACAGCCTCTGGCTTGGACCCACAGCCTCCTAGTTGGACCTGAGGGCCCAACACACAAAGCCAGTGACCAGGCCCCTGGACCCCAACACAAGAAGCTTGGGACACTGACCCCTGTGCTCCAGCAGGACAGCTCAATTTTAAAAGCCAAGGAATAGGCAAACATCATGAGCAAAAAGAAGAAATGGACACTGACTATAGATTCTTTCTATGGGGAGAGTAAAGAGCAAAACACAAATTCAGAAGACAACATTGTCAATATAACTACATGGAAACCTCAAAGGAGAATAGGAACTGGTCTCAAACCCAAAAAGCCTTTTTGGAAGAGCTCAAGGACTTTTAAAAAGTCAAATAAAAGAGGCAGAAGAAAAACTGAGAAAAGAAATGAAAGGTATGCAAGAGAAAGTCAATAGCTTGGAAAAGGAAGGACAAAAATTGACTGTAAAAACAATTCCTTAAAAAATATAATAGGCCAAGTGGAAAAAATCCACTGGAGAAAACACCTCCTTAAAAATTAGAATTGGCCAAATGGAAAAGGAGGCACAAAAATTCACTGAAGAGAACTCCTTAAAAAGTAGAATTGGCTAAATGGAAAAGGAGGTACAAAAGCTAACTCAAGAAAATAATTCATTAAAAATTACAATTGGGCAAGTGGAAGCTAATGACTCTATGAAACATCAAAAATCAGTTAAACAAAATCAAAAGAATGAAAAAATAGAAGAAAATATAAAATACTTTACCAGAAAACCAAATGACCTGGAAAATACATCCAGGGGAGATAATTTAAGAATTGCTGGTCTACCTGAAAGCCATGATCACAAAAAAGAGCCTGGACAGCATCTTTCAAGAAATCAAGGAAAACTGCCCTAAAGTCCTAGAACCATAGGGTAAAACTGTCATCGAAAAAAATCCACTGATCACCTCCTGAAAGAGATCCCAAAATGAAAATGCCAAGGAATATTGCAGCCAAATTCCAGAATTACCAAGTCAAGGAGAAAATACTTCAAGCAGCCAGAAGGAAACAATGTAATATCATGAAATCACAGTTCCATCACAAGGACCTTGCAGCTTCCACATTCAAAGATCAAAGGGCTTGGAATATGATATTCCAGAAGGCAAAAGAACTTGGATTACAACCAAGGATCAACTACTCAACAAAACTGGAACATTCAATGAAATAGGGGACTGCCAAACCTTCCTGATGAAAATACCAGAGCTCAACAGAAAATCTGATCTTCAAAATATAAGACTCAGGAAAGGCATAAAAAGGTAAACTGGAAAGGGAAAAAAAATGTCATTCAATACAGGGCATCCCTACATGGGAAATGGTACTTGTAACTCTTGAGAACTGTAACTTTGTTATGACATTTAGAAGGGGTATACAGGCAGGAGGTGTGGGTATAAGTTGACTTTGATGGAATGATAAAATGTCTAATTAAGAAATGAAAAGGGATTGTCCTGGGAGAAGAGGAAAGGAGGCGGCAGAAAAGGAGGCAGTAAATTACATCACATGAAGAGGTGCAAAGACCTATTACAGTAGAGGGAAAGAAACAAGGAGATGAGCATTGCTTGAACCTTACTCTCTCATCAGATTTGGTGCAAAGAAGGAATAACATACTCAGGTGTAGAAATCTAACTTACCTTAAAGGAAGGAGGAGAAAGAGAAAGAAAAGGGAGGGGGTGGATAGAAGAGAGGAAAGACTGAGGGAGGCAGTTGCCAAAAGCAAAACTCTAGAAAGACTAAAAATTAATTGGAAACTAAACAATCTAATCCTAAAGAATGAGCAGGTCAAAAAATGAATCCTAGAAACAATCAATAACTTCATCCAAGGGAATGACAATAATGAGACAACATACCAAAATTTATGGGGTGCAGCCAAAGTGGTTCTTACAGGAAGTTTTATCTCTAACTGCTTACATGAACAAAATGGAGAAAGAAGAGATCAATGAATTGGGGATGCAACTAAAAAGGCTAGAAGATGAACAAATTAAAAATCCCCAATTAAATACCAAATTAGAAATTCTGAAAACCAAAGGAGAGATTAAATTGAAGGATTAAATTGAAATTAAGAAAACTATTGAACTAATAAAACTAAGACCTGGTTTTATGGAGGGAAACAATAAAATAGATAAACCTTTGGTTAATCTGATTAAAAAAAAAAGGAAACCAAAATACCAATATCAAAATTGAAAAGGGTGAATTCACCACGAATGAAGAGGAAATTAAAACAATAATTAGGAGCTACTTTGCCCAACCATATGCCAATAGAGTTAACAATCTTAATGATATGGATGAATATTTACAAAAATATGAATTGCTCAGATTAACAGAAGAGTAAATAGAATACTTAAAAGAACCTCATTTCAGAAAAAGAAAGTAAGCAAGCCATCAATGAACTCCCCCCCAAAAAAATCTCCAAGGCCAGATGGAGTTGCAAGTGAATTCTATCAAATATTTAAAGAACAATTAATTCCAAAATAGAGAAACTATTTGGGCAAACAGGCAAAGGAGTCCTACCAAATTCTTTTTATGATACAAACATGGTACTGATACCTAAACCAGGAAGAACTAAAACAGAGAAAGAAAATTATAGACCAATATCCCTAATGAATATAGAGACAAAATTTTAAATAAGATATTAACAAAGAGATCTTTACAAATGAAAGTGTCAATAAAACAAGAAGTTTATGGAACAGAGAAATTAGGGAGGGATTATTTGTATTCTAAAGTGATTCACTACACAATTCCTTTAAAATGGATTATAGATTTAGATTTGCAAGGAAATTGAAAAGCCATCAAATCCAACAGATGAGGAACCAAAGAATTTGAGAGGTGGAAGAAATCCCAGCAACCATCTGGTCTCAGTCATGGAAGCTGAGACTAAGAAAGGGTAAATGATACCTAAGGCACTTATTGGCACTAAGCATGTAAAAGTTCAGTTTGCACACAGCTTTTTAGGAACTTATCTATTGAATAACATCTGCCTGTCTTCTCTCAGGCCAGGAACTGCCTGCCTTTAGCATCATATTTTTCCGTGAAGGTGGCATTACATCCTGGGAGGGGGTGGGACGTCAGGCTGCCTACCATGGGGCAAACTGACCCAGTTAGGAAAAATAGGGCAGGTTAAAGCTTCCACAGAGATCAGCATTGAGATCAATCCCATGAATGGCCACTGAACTTCCAGCCTGAGTGAGAGAGGCCCAGTCTTTATAAACAAACAAAAACCCCTTATCTTCAAGGCTAGTTTTGAAAACCAAATATTGTTTCTTTTGTGTCATTGCGGTCCTTGCACCTTCCCACAGCTGTGCACTCTCTTCCATTAGGTCCCAGAAGTCCAGGTAGCATAACTCAGTAAAATTTCTCCCAAATCTTGCTTTCTGTAAATCTGCACTCTTTTTGTCCTTCATAGTATAAGTCATCCTTCCAAGAAAGGGAAGGCATCCCATCCTCGTCATACCACTTATTTTATTGGCTTTTCTTGATTGATCAGGCCCTACTAAACTGACTTATGTTAACCAAGCTCCCAGGAAACTTTTATAATTTAAACATCTATTCATTCTTTGTATTTGAAACCCAACCTTAGCAAACTATCAGGTAGAGAGTAGGTGCTTAATAAATGCTTGCTTATTGGTTGACTCATTTATTTATTTTGTTAACTAATTTTTACAAATGAACAAATATTTATTTTCTATACCTCTCCCCATGCATACTAAAATAAAAACCAAAACCCTTGTAATAAATATGCATAATCAAGTAACATAAATTCCCAAATTGGCCATGTCCAAAAATGTATGTCTCATTTATCATCTGGGGACTTTCACCTCTATGTCAGGAGGTAGGTAGCATTCTTCATCATTGGTCCTCTGGAATCATGATTGACCTTGAATGGCATTGATCAGTGTTCTCAAGTCCTTCAAAATTGTTTGTATTTATAATGCTGTTATTATTAAATGGTTCTATTTCTGCCCATTTCATGCTGCATTAGTTCCTAAAAGCCTTCCCATGTTTTTGGAAATCTTTCTTTTCATTATATTGTGTGGCATAATAGCATTCCATGACATTCATTTACCATAATTTATTTAGCCATTCCTTTGTTGATGGGCACTCCCTTTTTTCCAGTTCTTTCCCACCCCCAAAAAGAGTTGCTATAAATATGTTTGGGTTCTTTTCCTTTTTCTTAGATCTCTTTGAGTTACAAAGTCAACTAGAGGTATCCCCAAGTCAGAGACTATGCATGCTTTAGTGACTTCAATCTGCATTCAGACTCCATAGTTCTTTTTCTGGATGTGGATAGCATTTTTCATCATGAAGACTTCTGGAACTGTATCACATCATTATATAGCTGAAAAGAGCTAAGTTTCTCAAAGCTAATCATCACACAATGTTGCTGTTACTGTGTGCAGTGTTCTCCTGGTTCTCCTTACTTCACTTAGCATCAGTTCACGTAAGTATTTCCAGGTTTTTCTGAAGTCTGCCTGCTCATCATTTCTTAGAACAATAGTATTCCATTACATTCATAAGCAACAACTTGTTCAGCCATTCCCCAATTGATGGGCATTCCCTCAGTTTCTAATTCTTGGCTACCACAAAGAGCTGCTATAAATATTTTTGTATATGTGAGTCCTTTTCCCAGTTTTATGATCTCTTTAGGATACAGACCTAGAAGTGGTATTGCTGGATCAAAGAGTATACACAATTTTATAGCCCTTTGAGCACAGTTCCAAATTGCTCTCCAGAGTGGTTAAATTAGTTCACAACTCCACCAACAATGCATTAGTGTTCCAATTTTTTGACATCTTCGCTAACATTTACCATTTTCCTGTTTTGTTATATTAGCCAACCTCAACCTCAGAGTTGTTTTGATTTGCATTTCTCTAATCAATAGTGATTTAGAGCATTTTTTCATATTACTGCCAATAGCTTTAAATTCTTCCTCTGAAAACTGCCTGTTCATATCCTTTGACCATTTATCAATTGGGGAATGACTTGTATTCTTATGAATTTGACTCCATTCTCTATATAGTTTAGAAATAAGGCCTTTATCAGACACACTGATTATAAAAACTGTTTCCCAGCTTTCTGCTTTCCTTCTAATCTTGATTGCATTGGCTTTGTGCAAAAACTTTTCAATTTAATGTAATCAAAATTATCCATTTTGCATTTGGTAATGTTCTCTATCTCGTTTGGTCATAAATTTTTTTTTTGTTCTCTATAAATTCCTTGCTCTTCTAGTTTGTTTATAGTATCAGCCTTTATATCTAAATCATATACCCATTTTGACTTTATCTTGGTGTAAGATGTTGTCTATGTCTAGTTTCTGTGATACTGTTTTCTAGTTTGCCCAGCAGTTTTTGTTAAATAGTGAGTTCTTATCCCAGAAGCTGGAGTCTTTGGGTTTATCAAACAGTAGATTACTATAGTGATTAACTACTGTCTCTTGTGTGCCTAATCTATTCCACTGATCCATCACTCTATTTCTTAGCCAGTACCAACCAGTTTTGATGACTGCTGCTTTATAATGCAATTTAAGATCTGGTATGGCTAGGTCATCTTCCCTTGCATTACTTTTCATTAATTCCCTTGATACTCTGGACATTTTATTTTTCCAGATGAATTTTTAAATTATTTTTCCTAGCTCTATAAATAACTTTTTGGTAGTTTGATTGCTATGGCACTCAATAAGTAAATTAATTTAGGTAGAATTATCATTTTTATTATATTAGCTTGGCCTACCCGTGAGCAAATTATATTTTTCCAATTATTTAGATCTGGCTTTATTTGTATGAAAAGTGTTTTGTAATTTTGGTCATATATTTCCTGGGTGTGTCTTGGTAGGTAGACTCTCAAATATCTTATAATGTCTATAGTAACTTTAAATGGAATTTCTCCATTTTTTGCTATTGGGCTTTGTTAGTAATATAGAGAAATGGTGATCATTTATTTATTTTGTTTTTGGCAGGGCAGTTGGGGTTAAGTGACTTGCCCAAGGTCACACAGCTAGTACATGTGTCAAGTGTCTGAAGCCGGATTTGAACTCAGGTCCTCCTGACTCCAGGGCCAGGGCTCTACACACTGCGCCACCTAGTTGCCCCTAAATGCTGATTATTTATGTGGGTTTATTGTATATCCTGCAATTTTGCTAAAGTTGTTTATTATTTCAAGTAGTTTTTTATTTGATTCTCTAGGATTCTCTAAGTATAACATATCTGCAAAGAGTGATAGCTTTGTTTCTTCTTTGCCTATTCTAATTCCTTCAATTTCTTTTCCTTATCGCTAAATCTAATTTAGTTTCTAGTACCACATTGAATAACAGTGGTGATAATGGACATCCTTGTTTTACCCCTGATCTTATTGGAAATGCTTCTAGCTTTTCCCCATTACATATAATGCTTGCTGATACTACTTATCATTTTAAGGAAGACTCCATTTATTCCTGTGCTCTCTATTGTTTTTGATGGGAATGGGTGTTTTATTTTGTCAAAAGCTTTTTCCGCATCTATTGAGATAATCATATGGTTTCTGTTAGTTTTGTTCTTGATATGGTCAATTATGCTTATAGTTTTCCTAATATTGAACCAGCCTTGTATTACTGGTATAAATCTTACCGGGTCATAGTGTATTATCCTCATGGTAAGTTGCTGTAATCTCTTTGTTAATATCTTATTTAAAATTTTGTCTCTATATTCATTAGGGATATTGGTCTATAATTCTCTTTCTCTGTTTTAGTTCTTCCTGGTTTAGGTATCAGTACCATGTTTGTATCATAAAAAGAATTTGGTAGGACTCCTTTGCCTATTTGCCCAAATAGTTTATATTGTCAACCTTGAGTAAACTCCGACTGCAGAATCCTGTGCCAGGCACTGCATGGAGAAGCCTAATGGGAGAGGAAGACCACAAGCATTTGGTCTAAGAATTTTAGATACAATTGGGAATTCAAGGTACAAACTATGGGTTCATAGCCTCGTAGACAAAGGTCATCTAGTCCAATGCCTCCCTCCCAACTTTATTTTCAAATGAGAATCCCAAACCTAGAGAGATATTAAGATCATAGATTTAGAGCTGGAAGGGAATTTCAAGGCCATCTAGTCCAGACCCCTTGTTTTACAGATGAAGATACTGGGGGCAAAAGAGATTAAATTATTTTTCCAAGATTACATAAATAACAAGTATCAGAATCAGGATCTGCACCTAGTTCCTCAGATTCAGAATTCACCATTCCTTCTAATGCACTCCACTACCCTCATCTGGGCATCTCAGAGAAGGGCACTCCATTGTGACAGGCTAGGGTTATGGTGCATCCTAATCATTCAGCAGGTAAGCTGGTGCAACAGGGTCAGCTAATACTTAAGTCCTTGAAGATCATAGATATTGGTTTCAACTCTGCCTACCAACTTGCTGTATGATATCTTGAATAACTTATGGGACCCAGGCTAGGAGCTCCAAGCACCTGGAAGGACTCTGGTTTAGGGAAAAGGCAGAGCAGTGCAGTAGAGAGAATCCCAGGCTTGGAGTTAGAAAATCTGAGCTGGGGGATTATTAGGAGGTAAAGTTGAACTCTCCCAACACGCTCTAAACAACTTTAAAATTATGCCTCAAATCAAACTGTAGTGCAGCAAAGCCAACAAAAAGTTGGAGTGAGATATTTTTCTGGCCTGAGAAAATTTAAGACATTGGCATGTAATACAGGACTGAGGTCTATCTGAAGCCCACATGTGTGGCACCAGCAACAAATGACTACAGTAGCAGAAGCAGCAGCTTCAGGAACTCTTGGTCCAGAGATGTTGGGAGAGGTGAACACCTGCTTAGAAAGAGATTAAAGGGCACCTTTGCTAACAATGGGAACAGTTGGGGTTGATGGCTAATTCTATTTCCCATATACTGTTCTGCATCACAGTTCCAGGGCCAAGAGGCACACTTGTACTTGTGCCTGCAGGAGACCAGTGACCCTTCCTCGGTACAGACCAGAATACAGACCAGGAGAGCAGTGACTGTGCCTCTTCCAGGATCACACCAACTTGGAAGCACCAAAAACTTGCAGACTCCCAGAACTAGTTCTGGAAAGAAGAGCACAAAAAAGCCTGAAGATTGGTACAGTCCCTCCCTATCCCAAGGTGAACTTAACATTAAGTTCAAAGTCAACAAACAGGCTGGAAAAATGTGCAAGACACACACACACACAAATTTGACCATAAAAAGCTAATATGGTGGCAGGGAAGACTTAGACATAAACTAAGAAGACAACAATTTGAAAACAGCTACCAAAAAAACTCAAAGAGAAAATGCTAATTGTTATCTAAACCCAACGAGAAGTCCTAGAAGAATTAAAGAAAGTATTAATAACAGTAGAGGGAAAATTGGGAAAAGAAATGAGAGTAATGCAAGAAAATCATGAGAAGAAAATTAATAGCTTGGTAAAAGAGGCACAAAAAATGCTGAAAAAAATACTTTATGAAACAAAATTGGCCTAATGATAAAAAGGGGCACAAAACTTTACTGAAGAACTTAAAAAGCACAATTGGCCAAATGGAAAAAAGAGGTACAAAATATCACTGAAGAAAATAATTCCTTAAAAATTTGAATTGGGCAAGTAGAAGCTAATGACTCTATGAGACAGCAAGAAACAATAAAACAAAAGCATGAATAATAGAAGAAAATATGAAATATCTTATCATAAAAACATGAAAATAGATTGGTGATAGAAAATCTAAGAATCACTGGACTACCTGAAAGCCATGATAAAAGAAAAGGGCCCAGATATCATATGTCCAAAAATTATCAACGAAAACTACCCACATAGCTTAGATCCAGAGGGCAAATTAGTAATTGAAAGAACTCAGTGATCACTTCCCGAAAAAAGATTTCAAAATGAAAACTCCCAGTAATATTATAGCCAAATCACAGAGCTCCCAGGTCGAACAGAAGGTAATACAAGAAGCAAGCAAGGAACAATTCAAATATCGTGGAGCTACAGTCAGTATCACACAAAATTTAGTGGCTTCCATATTAAGGGAACAGAGGGCTTGTAATATGATATTCTACAAGGTAAAGGAGCTAGGATTACAAGTAAGAATCACCTATACAGAAAAATTGACAGTAATCCTTTCAGGGGAAATGGATATTCAAGGAAACAGAGGACTTTCAAGCGTTTCTGATGAAAAGACCAAATAGAAAATCTGACATTCAAACAAAAGCCTCAAGAGAAGCATAAAAAGGTAAACATGAATGGGTAATCACAAGGTGCTTGATACAGTTACACTGTTTACATCTCTATATGTGAGGAAGATACATGTAACTCCTAAGAACTTCATCATTATAAGGGCAGTTAAAAGGAGTTTGCATAGACAGAGGGCATGGGTCTGAGTCCATTATGTTGGAATGATTTCTAAAAAAAATAGTGAAAGGAGGAGAAAGAAGGATGCCGTGGGAGGAAGAAGGGAGAGACAGAATGGAGAGAATTTTCTCACATAAAAGTGGCATGCAGGGAAGTTTTTACAATGGAGGAGGAAATGTGGGGGCTGGCAATGCTTAAACCTCACTCTTATCAGAACTGGTTCAAAAAAGGAAAAATATATGTATTTCATGTTAATCAATATGATATGTGTAACGAATATGCCAATAATTTAATTTTCTCAAGAGCTGGCTCCGGCTTGGGAGTCAGAGCTTAAACTGATTAATCAAAACTCTGACAAGGCTCACAATCACTGGACCTAAGTGAAGGGAATCAAATACTGGAAAACTGTTCCTCTCGGAGAAGTCTGCTTCTGTACTTTAGGGAAGGTGGTCACAACCCCCAAAGACTTGACTCCATAATTGTGGTATTGTGGGATTTAAGGGTTTCTTGTGGGAAACCATGAAATGAATGTTTGTAATACATCAGCCCTCCTTCCCCAGTTGTGATTTGTCTATGACCTGTGCTTTTACTTCAGCTAAGGGAACATGCCTCGCTCTGAAATTAATTTAATGGCTTCCCTTATTATTTGTCTCTGGCCTGCTGTTTCATCATTCTCAGGTTAGAGACTGGCTCAGTAAAAAACACTGTTAATTAGACACATACATACATACATACACACACACACACACACACAAAATAAAAAGAGATAAGAAGGAGGGGTGATAAAAGGAGGCAGTGGTTAGATACAAAATAGACTTTTGAGGAGTCTTAAACCACTGCCTGGGTCAATGAAAGGTTAAGTGGCTTTCTTAGGAGTCTCATAGCCAATTAGTCTTATAGGATCACATATACCTAGAGCTAAAGGCACCTCAGGAGGCATCCAATCCAACCCTATCATTTTACTCAGATGAAGAAACAGAGACACAGATATGTTAAACAATCTGTTCAAGGTCACACAGGCATCAGAGGTGGATGTGACAAACAGGTCTCCCTGACACCAAGGCAGTCCCCTCTACCCACTACCGGACACATTACCATGATTACCCAAAATACCCTGCACATTGAACCTGAGGTCCATCAAGTGGTCCTAAAGCTACATGGGGCTTGTTCTACAGGCATGAGTGATTTCAGAAGACCTTTGCCTGTAATAGCCCTCCTCCAATTATATCTGCCTAATTAGCCTACTGGGGAGATTTGACCCTTCCTTTTTAAAATATAATTCTATACAGAATGAAAATGGTCATGGATTGAATTATAAAGAATCTTAAAGTTCGTGTAGCCCATCCCCCTTCAATGGACAATGGACATGAGACCTATCAAGGTCAAGTCTTTCCCCACTACAGTGTAAGCTCCTTGAGGGCAGGGCTTGTCTTTTTTTTTCCCTGCTTCTATTTGTATTGCCAGTTTAGCACAGTGCCTGGCACATATTAAATGATTATAAATGCTTGTGGACTGACTGACTTGCATAAGGACATACAAGTAACAGGTAGCAGTTGGGAACTGAACAGCCTACTTCCACGTGACTCCCAAATCTCGCATACTTTTGCCTTTCTTTGTATCCGCAACACTTAGCCCAAGTGCCTGGCACATAGTAGGTGCCAACAAATGCTTCTTCCCATCCCTCCCCTCTCCCCACCCCAAGGAAGCCCAAACACTGAATGGAGACAAGCTTTGTCACACTACTATAACTCCAGTAAAAAATTATCCTGAATTCTTTGCTTTATTATTGCCTGTTATTTGTAGCACATTTGCAGCGTTATTATTCAAATTAATAATAATGCAGTTACTAATAATTATATTAGGAGAACAACCGTCCTTATCATTTTCATTCCTTGCCACTCAGGTCAGTCTGAGAGCCCAAAGAGGACAAGTCCCTTGCTCAGTCCCGCAGCCAGCAGGGCTTCTAGCTGCACGTTCTACTTCTTCCTAATTCTGGCCCAGCATCTCTTCCTCAGACCGGAAGAAGCCCAAACTCGCCCCTCCCCCACAGCATCGGTACCTGACTCCTGGGAACAGCTGGTCCTCCAGGAATGTGGATTTCCAGGGAAGTCAATTTCGTTCATATACGTTACTGCGGGGGCAGACACGTGCTTTGGGTTTCTTAAGGTCCTATATCTAGCAGGGACCGAGAGGTCTCCCAGTCTAAGTAGATGAGGATGCCGGGCAACCCACCCAGGGCCAAGGACGGAGGCGGGATTCGAACGCGCTTTCAGTAGCTTCTCTAGCCTGCCCCGTCCCCCAGCTCGAGCCCCACGAGCAGTTAGCAGGAGGCGCACGCGCTACAGTGGGTGGGCGGGGCTCCCGGGGCGGGCCTACGGCGTCGCCCACTGTGACGCAGAGCGTGGGAAGCCGACGTTCTCCGTGCTAAGGCGGGGCGCCTGAGAACGAGGCCAGAGTTGGGGAGAAGGAGGGCTGGAGAGGGAGATGGTGGGCGGGGCGGGGTCCGGATGGGCGGGGCCGGCCGCGCGGCGCTTGGCCGCCTCCTGCGCAGGCGTGCTGGGCCGCCCCGCTGACATGGCGTCGGCGCCGAGCGCTGTCACCTCCTCGCCGTCCCTGCTGCCTCCGCCGCCGCCGGGGGAGGCTTCGTCCCCGGGCTCGTCCTCGTCGTGCGCGGCGGCGGTGGCGGCGGAGGCGGCGGCGGTGGCGGCGGGGGGAGCGGGCGTGGGCTCCCGGGCCGCCCCCTCTTGCGCAGCCCCCGCCGGCGGCGGCTCCACCACGGCGGCGGCGGCGGCGGCGGCGGCGGCGGCGGGGAGGGGGGACACTAGTTGTAATGTAGACTCCCGCCCCGGCCTCCGAGAAGGTGAGTGCCCGCCTCGGGAGGGGGCGCCGCGGGGCGGGGGCGCCCCCATCCCTCCAGCGGGGGGAGGGGACACGCCCATGTGACCAGCCCCGCCCAGCAGCGGGGGAGGGGCCGAAGGAACGGAGGGGGCGGGGGAGGGGGGGAGATGGAGATTTCAGGAGCAGGAGCAGCAGAGAGAGTGCGGGGACCCCAGGAAGGAGGGGCAGAGAGAGAGAGGGGAACCCCAGGAGAAGGGGTAGTATGGAAAGGTTAGGAGAGGAGGAGCAGAGAGAGAGGGGGCACCCCAGGGAAGAGGGTTAGGAGAGGTGGGGCAGAGATGGGAGGACCCAGGAAAAGGGGGTTATGGAAGGGTTAGGAGAGAAGGGGCAGAGAAAGAAAAGGGAATATGCAAGTGTTAAGGGAGAAAGGCAGAAGGAAATGGGGACCCCAGGAAAAAGGGGAATATAGAAGGGTTGGGAGAGAAGGGTCAGAAAGAAAGAGGGTACCCCCGGAAAAGGCTATGGAAAGGTTAGGAGACAAGAGATGGGGGAGAGTTAGGAGCCTTTAGTAAGGAGGGTCCAAGGCTTGGAAGGGGAGAGGTAAAGTGAAAACACATACATACATACACATTCATTCATACCTACATAGACATTTATGTTATATATAATATGTGTGTGTGCATGAGTGACTTTGCCCCCTAAGTCATCTGTTCCACTCTCTCAGACTAATTGTTGCAGAGAACATGCCAAAGTAGGAGGAGCTTCCTCAACTGGGAGTTCCGTAAACCCGTGAAATCAGGGTTCAGAGTCTAGTTCTTATCCCCTGTCTTCTTGTTACCATTGTGGCACTTGGCTCAGTGAATAGACAACTGTCCAGGAAGGCCTGGGTTCAAGTCCTGTCTCTGACATACGTGGCTGCATGACCCTGGACAAATGGCTTCATGTCAGGGCTATAGACAGATGTAGCTCTAAAAATGAGTTTGTAGAAAACGTTTTAGCATTGGCAGAACGACACAGGACCAAGGACAGATCCCAGAGTCACTCTATTCTCTAATATTCTCATCTCTAATTAAAAATGGGTTTAGAAGGGAATAGGATCATGGAGCTCTGGGAAGGATCCTTAGAGGCCATTCAGTGCAACCCCTTCCTTACTGAGGAGGAAGCAGAAACCACGCAGGTTCAGTGAATTCTTGCCCAAGGTCACAGGGTAGGTAGCATCTCAGGTATGGTTTACTAAAAGTGGTATTAAACACCAGTGAAAGAAAAGGAAAGTCTGTTAATGCACACGTAGCGTGGACAACTCAGAAGCTTTAGATTTCTGTGTAGATTGAGGGGCTTGGACTCGTGGACCTCTGAGGGCCTTTCCAGCCTAAACTTCGGGAACCTTGGCAAGATGTGCTGCTTGGCTGTCTTCCATATATAAAAGATGGGGAGCTTGGGGCTGATAGAGGTTAGAGTGACTTGTCCCTGTGTCATACAACTGTTGAATGTCTGAAGCCATATTTGAACCCAGGGCCATCTGACTCCCAGGTACAGTGCTGTATGCCAGGCTGCC
This sequence comes from Trichosurus vulpecula, assembly GCF_011100635.1. Taxonomy (NCBI): domain Eukaryota; kingdom Metazoa; phylum Chordata; class Mammalia; order Diprotodontia; family Phalangeridae; genus Trichosurus; species Trichosurus vulpecula. The sequence goes on along the minus strand of NC_050575.1, from coordinate 405,419,308 downwards.
TTTAGGGTAGAGAGTGGGCAGCACAGGGAAGGAGGGGGAGCCTACCCAACATGTGGGGACAAGTCTAGCCAGGTAGAGTAGGAGGAGAAGGTTTGTTGGGAGACCAACCAACCACCCGGGACTCCTGGGGAGAAAGAACAGGAGACACGGGCAGAGTGAGACTGTCCAGTTTGCCCATCATTTTCAGGCTGGGGTCCTTGGCAGTGCACAAACAGCCTCCCAGGGTTTCAGCTCATACATGAAGATGGAGTGGGCCAGAACGGGCACTAGAAAGGGGTCCCCTGTAGGGCCTGTTCTGCTGGTTCATCCTGTGAACCATGGTCCCCTACGTGGCAGAGATCTGATGTGACTTTCTCATTCCCATGGGATAATCAAGCAGATTTTTAGGCCCATGAAATACTAAGTACAAAGAGTAGTAAAATTCTTCATAAGCTCAGCTCCCTAGTCATTTTCCACACGTCTTCCCAGACCCTGTAGTCCTGCCCTCACTATACTAGCACTTTTTTCTCCTGAGAATCACACTTCTGCAGTGCTTCAGGCCCTTCTTCCTAAAAGAACCCAGCCTCCACCAGATCAAGGCCTACATGCTTCCTTGTTTGCCTTTTCTTTGGATGAATTCCATTCTAGTAGGCTTCAGGGAAACATTGATATAATGTGAATTTTTAAAAATTCAGCTCATTTATACTTGCTGTATAAGAAGTGCTCTGAAACTTTAAATGTTTTCATAACTTTTTTCCTTGGTTTTAAAACTGCCATTTAAAAGAAGATATCCTCCCCATCCCCCCATGAGGGAGAGTAAACATTCAAATGCTATTTTTAAAAACTTTTCGGGGAAGAGGAACAAGGTATTTTCTTTTTACCACTGGAGCACACTATAAAAATAGAAGTTTCCCCCTCCTTTTAAATTCTTTTTGTGTGCTATACAAAGCACTATAATAATGGTTTTTAAAAATCCCTGAAATTATTTTTACAGTGAGTAAGGTGACAGTCTTATGTAAATCACTACAGGTAGAAAATTAGTATAGTCTTCTATATAATAGGCCAAAGCATTCTGTAAATTTTAAAAAACCCCTTAAAAGAATTAGGCTGTGTTACCAGTCTATGTAATTGTTCTTTATATTCAGAAGTGGAAATCACTTGGGCATTTTACTGCTACCTTCCTGCCCCTAAAATGGAAGTTTGATCTGTTTTTAGTTGTAGTGGCTTGTGTAACATTATACCTGTCCAAAGGCTTGCCCTTCTCAGTGTCCTGTCATGTGATATAGACGGCTGGCTGTGGTCAGTCACCATCTTAAAGGAAATGGTTGTCTGTGGAAAGAAGAACTGACTTGGTTAGCATGTGCAGTCTTTGGAGCTTATTCAGGTCCTCTTCACAAATTGCAGTGCCAGGTACACAGTCCCTGCAGTACAAACCACTATATCACAGCACGGTGGAGTGGACGCACTGGGCTCTAGGAGTCAGGACACCCCGTGATCTTATCCTGGCTCTGCAGTGAGCCTGCTCTGTGACCTCGGGCAAGTCACATCCCCTCCTCTGCACCACAAGGGGCTCTGGCTAGACGAGATCAAGGGTTCCCCAGAGGTTCTCAGATTCTGTGATTCCATCATTCATTTGTATTCTCTACATGGCATCTCCTTACCTGTTACAGTTAACACCAAAGCACATTACAGGGGAAACCCTGACTAGTAACACAAACCCCATGGTGATATTCAGTGAATAATGAAAAACCCAGCTTTGCTTAGTGTCATATTCTTCTGCTTTCAGATATTTTTAAAAATCAAATACAGTTCCTCTGCTAGTCAAAGAAATGAACCTTTTGTCATTATGTACTGTCAGGTGATTAACCCTGTACCAAGCTTTCTGACTTGACAGAAGTGGTCATTTTGAAGCACTCACATTTAAGTTCAGACATTTCTAAAAGTCTTAAGCATTTATAAGGAGGCAGCTTGGCCTGATGGGTAGAGTGCTAGGCTTGGAGTCAGAAAGACCCCGAGTTCAAAACGTGTGTCTAACATAGCTGATGATCCTGGGCACTTGTAAGTCGCTTAGCCTCTCATGGGAGCATTATTCCTCAAGCAGCTCCCTCCCTAGGGCTTTTAAGTCATAAGGAGTATTTATTGGCTGTTCCTGTACTGGGAGCCATATAATACTGTAGTTGTAAGTTCTGGATAGGAGATAAGTAAGAACAAGGGGAAAAGAAGAATGGGCATTATATTACTTCCAGCTAGTGCATTCCTGGTAGTGTAGCTAAAGGACCATCACACCTTCCTCCTGCCTCTCATGATCCTGCTCAGGTTATTATAACAAAAGCGCCCCTTTTTCAAATCCTAAACCCCACTTTCATTCTGCTTTAGCTGTAATTGGCTGATCAGGATCTTGTCGGTCTCCTGGGAAGGGATGATCAAAGGTCAGTGTAGCAAGAACTCTACAAGGAGCTGAGAAACAGAAGCTGAAATATATTGGGGGAAATGAAAATATATTGGGGGTAGGCTCAAACCAAACAAAACAAAATGAAGACACTTCCATGAAGGGGAGCATTTTAAGAGCTCATGGTAAGAGTCATCATTCTATTTTCCAAGATATTGGTATTCCATTGAGCCAAATTTTTTAAATGTTAGTAACACTAAAAACACTGTTGTTCACCCACCTGTGGCCCTCTTCTCTCAAGTATATGAATGATTTTTATGTTTCCGCATCTAAAGAAAACAAAATGTAAGATACTCTTCATTGAGAATGAGGAAAATTCCTAGCTTCATGATTACAACAACAATCAAATGATTTCTATTACAGCATTTCTCTAAAATACTTAAAGTGAAAGTTTATCTTCAAGACTATGAGGCAGATACGTAGATTTTGATCCAGATGCTATCAGATTCAAGTTAATTACCAGCATAAGAAAAACGCAACAGATTGCATCACAGCATTATCCTTCTAGAAAATTTAGAAATTAATTATTCAATGCAAGGAATGCTTTTTGTTTTTAACTAGCTAGTCAGAGTCATACTTAGAACGAAGGAAGGAATGACTGAAAAAGCATTTAGCAAGCACTGTGTTCCAAGGGCTGTGCTAAGATCTAGGGAAAAACCCCAAGACAATCCATGCTGTCAAGGAGATCCCACTAAGGGCTTTGCTGATTGTGTCAGCACTAGGGAGGAAGGTGAGGACAGCAAATTCTTGTATTATACTGTAGATCTTTCATGAAAAATAATCTGTTAGACTGAAATCCTGTGCACTTGTTACAGATAGCATTGTCTAAAAATTGACAGAATTAAATGAGTAGGAAGTTCTTACCATGGAGGCAGCCAAAGTGGCTTCTTTAGATGGAGTCAGGAAGACCCAAGTGCAAATCCTGCCTCAGTCACATACTGGCTGTGGGACTTTGGGCAAGTCACTTAACCTCTCTCAGCTTCAGTTTCCCTTTCTGTAAAATGAGGTTAATAACAGCACCTTCCTCCCAAGACTGTTGTGAGAATCAAATGAGAGAAGTTTTGTAAAGCCCTTTGCAAACCTTAAAGTACTCTTACTATTATGTGCAAAGGAACTGTACCTAAGGCCCTGTTGTAAATACTGGAACTTCAGTATATACAAGTGCAAACACATTATCGAATATTAATGCTGTTATTGGGTGGTTTTCTTTTTCACATAGGATGATGAAAGTTTAAGACCTGTGCTTTTGATTTGTTTTTCTTAAGAGACCTAGCCCACAGGCTACACTTATCTTAAGATGTGCAGAGGTTGGTTTTATAACAGGCTTGTAGTTCATTATCAGCAAGCATTAATTAAGAGCTTACTGTGTGCTAGGCACTGTGCTAAGTGACTAAGTGTGCTAAGAGACACAAAGAAAAGCACAAACAGTCCCTGCCCTCAAGGAGCTTACCTTCTAATGAGGAGAAAACATGCAGACAACCATGTAGATACAAAATATTTATAGTGTAAATGGGAGGTAATCTCAGGGAGGAGGCCCTGGGAGGGTGTTCTGGACTGGGAAAGGCCTTCTGCACAAGGTGAGATTTGAGCTCAACTTGGAAAGACAGAGCATTCCAGGCATGGGGGACAGTCCTTGAAGAGGTTCAGGGTCATGTCCGTGGCACAGTGAAGGGGGCCAGTGTCTATGGGTTGCCAGGTTGCGGGGAGTGGAGTGTAAAGTGTAAGGAAGCTGGAGGTAGAATGGGGCCAGGTTGTGAAGGGCATTAAGAACCAAATAGCATCTTCTCTGTAATACTGAAGCACTGGGGAGTGGGACGTGGACAGACTAAACCTTGAGGAACATCTCTCTGACAGCTGAGTGAAGGATGAGCTGGAGCTGGGGGAAAACCTGGGGCAGGCAGGGAGACCAACAGAAGACTGCTGATATGATCCAGGCATAAAGAGAGGAGGGCCTGCACCAGGGTGGTATGTGATACATGTTGTGAAGGTAAAGGAAACAAGATTTGGCAAAGTGTTGGGTTTGTGGGGTGAATGAATGCAAGAGGAAATGAGGATGACCCTGAGGTGGCAAGCCTGAGAGAGGACCATGGTGCCCTAAACAGTAACTGGGAAGTTTGGTAGCCAGAGGGTTAGGAAGGAAGGTTAATGGGCTTTGTATGCTGAGTTTATGGACATCCAGTTGGAGACATCCAGTAGGCAGTAAGTGATCCAAGACTGAAGGTCAAGAGAGAGTTTAGGGCTAAATAGATTTGGGAATCAGCTACATAGAAATGATCATTGAATTGATGGAGCTGTTGAGATCCCCAGTGGATACAGTATACAGTGAGAAGAGGATATTTCTATGGGTGCTTATATATTTCCAGGACAAGAAAGAAATGTGGACATCCCTTGAAGTTCCTTTTAATGAGATTCGACTTGAGTGATAAAAAAGAGAAAGTTCTTTGTCTATTGTCACTGTCAACAGAGCAAGAGCTGGCTCAGGGCCCTGGGTTTTCCACAGCTCAGCGCCACATTTTGCTCACTGGTTGCCAGGATTTCATCAGTAGTGAAAGGCCAGATCGACTTTTCTTTTCCTGTTTAGAAGATGAAAACATCTTTCTATTTTTGTGGAGAGAGTTATTTGAGAGTCATGTCATGGCTTTACAAAATACTGCATTCCCTCACACATAACTATGGTAATTCAGTTCTTCAACATTCTGTTCCACCTGTAGGATTCAGATTTCAGGGGAGGGGAACAAAATGTAATTTGGTGTTTCCTTTTTTTCTTGGGAATTATCCCCAGGGTCTTAGCACATGAGGCAGCCTTAACAAGTGTTTGTGGAATAGAAATTTGAGGAGTCCAAAATATAAAACCAGCACTCCTGATGAAAGCAGCCCTCTTTTTCCCCTTTGCAAATATAAATTATTCAAATCACGGAACACTTAGCCTTTTTAATACATCAAGAAATCTCACATTGTTCCCAATGTACCATATGTCAGGATTAGTTAGCCCTAAACTCTCACTTCAGTATAAAAACCTAAGTAATGGCCAAAAGTATTTTTCCTCAAAGAGGTAGTTTTGAACTTGCTTAAAATTTCACCAGAAACCTTAGGAACACACACACGTGCACACACACACACGCACGCCCCAGGAGAGGTCACTGTCATAGTTTCTTGGGTTTTGTTTTTTTAATGATAGTTACCTAGGTAATTTATTGCTAGGTTCATTTGGAGAAGTGTTGCCTAGTAGCTAGAGCAGTGATGAGGTACTTATGTCCTCCAGGCCACATGTGGCCTTCTAGGTCCTCAAGTGGGGCCCTTTGATTGAATCCAAACTTCACAGAACAAGTCTCCTTTGTAAAAGGATTAGTCCTGTAGATCTTGGACTCAGTCAAAAGGCTGCACCCAAGGACCTAGAAGGTCACATGTGGCCTTGAGGCTGCAGGTTCTCTACCCCTGGCACTGGAGAGCCAGCCATGGAGTCAGGAAGACCAGAGTTCAGGTCTTTACTCTGACAAGTAGTGGTAGACACACACACACACACACACACACACACTCACTCTCTCTCTCTCTCTCTCTCTCACTCACTCACTCACTCACTCTCTCACTCTGTGTCCCCTGGACACGTCCCCTTCACCTCTTAGTACCCTCAGCCATGGAGATTTCCTACAAGTTTGCATCAGTGGAGGGAACTTCCACCTGGGAATTACTCAAACCAGTGAATGGGCAGCTCCCTATGCATGCTCCCACCCTTCTCTCCAAAGATTCATTTTTATCAAATAAGTAAATAGACCTAACCTTCCACAAAATCATTAGAGTAACAATAAGCCTCTCAGCAGAACTCGACACTAAGCAAAAGTGGTTTAAATTCCGTCAGTGGTCTTCATGTCTTCAGCTGCCTAAGCATTAGCAGCTCCCGTTGGAGGAATCAAGTCAGTTCTCATCTTAGTCCATCTCTAGAGACATTATGTAAGCACAGAATCTTTATAATCCTTCCTGCCTCAAACTTTATCATTAAATTTGTCAAAAAAAAAAAAAAGCAGTGATGTCTAAAGTCACTTGATATTATCTAATAGAATTGATTAAGAAAGGGATGTAAATTGGTATCTCTGCTGGCTGGGTGACTGGGCAGGTCATCTAACCTCGCGCTGTCCCAAGCTTCTCCCCCAGACTTCATTGGTGAGCAGGGCCCAGCCTGCACTGGTGAAGGATATTGCTTACACCAGGGATTCTCAGGTCCAATCCAAAAGAAAAGGGATCAGTGTAGGAAAATCAGGGGGCAGTTGGCCCTAACTTTGCACAGTTTGTGCTTTCTAACATATGGCTTGAAACCAAATGGCAGTTTCTATGAAAAAATAAAAGATTTCACAGAAAAAGAAAACCCTGAATGTCTAAATTGAAAATTATTTTCAAAGAAAGGAATGTTGATTGTAGCTATTACTAGGGAAAGCAAGGTGTTAATACTGGGAGTTCTTCAGAGTACCTTCCAAAAGGGGAAATTCATTACCTACTGAGAGTACTCATTATACTTTTGGAGTATAATGGTAAAGCTGCTGATTGCTAAGATTTTCTTGATGAGAAGCCTAACTCTTACTCCTGCTTCCTCCCCCTCCCCCATTGTTCCTAGTTCTGCTCCCTAAGGCCAACAGAATGCATCTGATCCCTCTTCCTCTTGACTGATAGCTTTTCCAAATTCTCAAAGACAGCTGTCCTGCCCCTTAGTAACTCTTCTGTAGTGAACCCTGCCCCCCCCATTTCTGATCCCTTGGGACATGTTTTCCAGGCCCCTGGCCATTTCTGTCATGCCTTCTGGACATCCTGTAGCTTTTCTCTGTCTTTTGAAAAATGTGTCACCCAGAACTGAAGACACTATTACCTACATGATTTGATGAAGGCACAGCACAGGGGCACTCTTGTCTCCCTTCCTCTGGACACTGTCTCTCAGCCCAGGCTTCCATACTGCACCATTCACTTAGATTTACAGATTCCCTGGTTCTTTTTCATAGGGGCTCTTCTCTACTTACACTGCTGTCATCTTGTACTTGGGGTTTGGGGCGATCATTTTTTTGAACCCAAGGATAGTACCTGATACCTACATTAAGAGAGCTGGTCTCAGAGTCAGAAGTTGCCTGGGGTCAGGTCGTGCCTTGTCCTGGGCAAGTAGCTCATTCTCTCACTGCTCAGGGAAGCTCTAGCACCCTAAGGTGCAGAGAAGATGCATTGGTAAAAGTAGCTCTTTATTGGAAGTTCCCTCCAGGTTTAAAAAAGTTTACTCAGTCCAACCTTCTAGTCTGTCAAGGTGTTTTTGTATACACTCTCAGCTGTGTCTTCTGCAGTCTTGACACACATGCCTTCTGTGGTTTCATGCAAGTAACTGATAAAAATGTAGACTGGCTCAGGACCAAGGACAGGTGCCTGGGAGACAATGTTTAGAAATATCCATACAACCAATCAAAAGTAAGCCACCACTACAAGCTAACTTATTCTCTCTGGGCCCTAGTTTCCTCATCTGCAGAATGAGGAGGTATATGATCCTGAAGGCCTCTCCCAGGTCTAAGTCTATGATCCTGTGACATCTCGATTCAAATCTATGACCGCTTTAGGGAGTTGGAGGCTTTCTTCTCCCCATGGCCCTTCCTCAGGAATTTCTCAAGTCTGGAATCCCTTGACTCCACAGTTAGGTCCCCATCTTTTATCTGGAGCAGGCTTCACCTTTATCTCTCTGTGCTTCTCTCCTTATCTGTAATGGGAAGGAGGTCCACAGCAGAGAAAGCGGCCCCTAGCTGTGCATATCCCTTCTGTGCTCTTGGGGAAGTTGTGCTAATGTAGTCCATGGTGCTAGGTGGCTGACTAGCTTTGGGACCTTACAGGTGTCCCTCTCCTCTCTACCTCTGTTTCTGTTCATCTGTATCGTGGTGATAACAGTGCTTGCACTATTCACCTCACAGGGTCATTGTGCAAACTTGATGGCCCCATAACAGCGTAGTCACTAAGGTACTTTCGAAGACTCATGGTTTCATTGGCTTGATGACTTGTCCGGCCAGCAAAGACTTAGACAGCAAGTGATAATTGCTATGGGCCATACAGCCAGCCTGGTGATGAGCCTCACCACACTGATCTCACCTGGTCCTCAGACAACCAGATGCACACTTGAAGCCTTTTCATCTTGATAGAGCCTCTGCTGGCCATGGTTATTATTATCAAATAGGATGATGTACATAAAGGTACTCCCAAGACAGTGACGGTACAGTAATGTCCCAGGATCCCTCTTGTCATAATTGGCATGGAATGACACCAGTAGATGCTTTAAAGATTTAATTAGTGCAGGGGCTTTGTATTCAGCAAAGCAAAACTACACCTTACTCTGAATGCGCCTAAATTCAAAATTGTGAAATAAGTTTACTTAATAATAATAGCTTTGCATCCTTTTCCCTTTCATCGTCTTATTCCAGACTTCTCAGTTCAATAAACATGAAATGCCTACTATCAGCCAGGCACTGTGCTAATTGCTAGGGATTCAAAAAGAGGCAAAAACCAGTCCCTGTCCTTAAGAAGCTTACAGCTGATCACATGATAGCCAGTTTCTGAGCTCCTATCCTGTTTTTCTCCAGTCAACAAAGTATTCTCATCCATTCTGCACAGTGGACTTTACAGTTATGTGATAGTGCATTGTGCTAAAGTTTACAGAGGCCATTTTATAGCTAACTGGATTACATTTCCTTATAAGTAGAAAGGTTGCAAAGGAAGAAAGTTATTCTAGAACAGGGATTAATGTGCCTGGAGTACATGGAACCCCAAGGGGCTTGTGGATAGATTTCAGAAGTCTGTGAAATTAGGGAGGAAAATACATCTTGATTTTCTTTGTAATCCGAGGAATTTTTATTCATTTGAAACCATTATGCTGGCAAGGGGCCACAGGTTTCCCCAGACTATCAAAAGGTCCATTATATACCCAAAAAGGGCCTCTGTTGTAGAGCATCCCGTTGAATTTTTGTGGTATCCAGAGAAACTTTGTAAAGCCTTTTAATTTTTATTATTTCACCTGCCCCTAAATTACTAATTTGGGCCTAACGTATTTGCATAAACACTAATTATGATTCTGAAGTATTTCCTGGTATCTCTAGCCTTAACCTCCTTTGTCAGGTTTATGAGGGATCAGGAAAATGTCATCAAATAGAACACAGAGACAGATTTTGACACTGTAGCCTTGTGAATCAGTTTTCTTCTTATACTCGTGTGGAAGATGGGGCTGTGCCCTGAACTGGGGCCAGGAGATAATCCTGCCCACAACAGGGCTCCTCTCCTAAGTCACCCCACCTATTGTCTCCTCCAGGCATGTGGTGCTATGGGGAAAGTTCTCCTTGGAGCCAGAAGACCTGGATCCAGGTCCTGGCCCCAGCTCTGACCTCAGGCTGATCTCTGAACATCAGTCTCCTTATCTGAAAAATGGAGGCAATATTAGTACAATCTGTTTCCTCAGTTTCTTCTTCTGATCAAAAAAACACTAGTATAAATATGAGCCAGTATTCATTTTTATTTCTCTTCAGGGCCTCCTTTGGGTTCTTTTTTAAACCACATAACATTTCCTTATTCCCCTTCCCTATGTACTACTACTAAAACTGAAAAAAGGGTCAGAATATACTATCAAGGGATCCCTTGCTGGTGCGTTATTGTCTGCAGGGCATTTCATTTCCTGGAGCTCTGTCCCCTCTCTGCCCCTGTAGTCATTGGAATGCTCCCCCGCTTCAGCTCTGTACCATCTTTGGGGTTAAATCTAACCTCTTCTTTCGAGCATGTGTAACACACACACGCATACACACACCACATTCTGCCAATCAGAACACAGCTTGAGACCCTCTCATGATCTTTGTAAACCAGCTCTTTGTGTGAGCTCATCACCTCACAAATCTGTATCTCAAAGCTGAATATCATTTCCAGACAAGCAAGCATCTTCTTTTCAGAGTTGACTGTGTGCCCAGCACACATCACCAGCAGGCCTTTCCCTTTCACTGTTGGGAATAATGAATAGAAGCTCCAGTATTGAGAGGAAATGAAATCAGGTCATACAGTTTGGGGTCGTTAAATAATATAGCTCACATGAAATGTTTCCCAAGCTCACTTAGTCCTGTGGATGAGGTAGAACAAAAATGTCCATTTTAAAGATGAGGAAACAAACTCAGAGTTAAAATGACTTGTCCAAGAACACACAATAAGTGGCAGAAGCAGCATTTGAACCCTTGTCTTCTGGCTTTGGGTCCAGTGCCTTTGCCATCAAATCAAGGCCTTGTGCACTTTGTGGCTTACCTTTATATAGCAGCTTATGGTACTGCAAAATACACTTTTCCTTCTGTCCTCACAACAACCCCATAGGGAAGGTGGTACAAAGTAATATGCTCATTTTAAAGATGGGGAAACTGAGGCACAGATTTAATGACCTACCCAAGGGTTATCCGCTAGCAGAGCTGGGCCTGACTTATTCCAAGCACAGAATCTGAGAGCTGGAAAGGACTTGGGGGCTATGTAGTCCAGCCCACACCTGTCTCTGTTACCCTCGTGGCAAGTTGTCATCCAGCCTGTCCTGGAATCCCTACAGGTAGGGGTCTCAGTGTCTCTTGAGGCAGCTCAGCTCTAGCTAAGATCATCCTTAACATTAAGCCTAAATGTGCTTGTTCTCAGGGCCAAACAGAGTAGTCTGAATCTCATCCATGTGACAGCCTTTCTGATATTTGAAGGCAGCCCTCATGTCGACTTCAACCTTTCCTTTCTAGGCTAAACACCCCCAGTTGCTTCAGCTTATTGTCATATGAAATGTCTTCAAGTCCCTCCACCATCCTACTTGTCCTCAGTGTCCTGCCTGGACTTGAATGCAACAGGCAGTGCAGGGAGGTCTGATGAGGGCAGAAGACAGTGTGATTATCTGCTGTCTGTTCTGTATGGTGGCCTCTAAAGCCACCTTCTGCTCTCAAGTAGTGATCCTATGATCTGTAAAATCAGCCACATCACCCTCTGACTCAGGGAGTTTGCAGTCCCCCCATATCTCTTTCATACACTTTGCTATCTAACTGTATAATTTTGCCGTGTTGTACTTGCAAAAATATTTTTTGTACCCAAGTATAAGGCTTTATATTTATTCCTCTTGAATTTCATCTTACTGAAGTCATTCCCATGCTTTAGGCCTAGGTTTGCAAACTACAGGGTCAAATCTGTAGTAAAGCTTTATTTAAAAATGTATTTAAATATTTTACATATTTAAAAATGTAAAAACTCAGGGCAGCTAGGTGGCATGGTGAATAAGAGCACCGGCCCTGGAGTCAGGAGAATCTGAGTTCAAATCCAGCCTCAGACACTTGACACACTTAAAAGCTGTGTGACGTTGAGCAAGTCACTTACCCCAATTGCCCTGCCTAACCCCCTACCCTCCAAAAATGTAAAAACTCCTCTTAGCTCAAGGGCCATATAGAAATAGGCAGAGGACCAGGTTTGGCCTGTGGGCCATGCTTTGTCTACTCCTGCTGTAGACTGGCAGAATCTGCTGTCTCTCATCCAGCTTGGTGTCACCTACAGATTTGACAGACAAGCCATTTATGCCTTTGCCCAGCCCAGGACCAAACTTGGATCCCTGGTATACCCCACTGGAGACCACATTGACTTCAAGCCATCAACTCAGTGGCCATTTGGAGTCCAACCATCCAGCCAGTCCTGCATCCTTCTATATGTATTTCCATCTAGTCCACATCTCTCCATCTTCTCCGTGAACCAAAAAGTACAAGGTACTTTATCACATGCTTACCTAAAATATAGGTAAATGCTATGTATTCTACAGCATTTCCCTCAACTAGGAATCATGTTTAAATCCTGTCACAAAAGGAAATGAAGCTGGTATGGCACAAGCTGTTCTTCATGGTGTCATGCTGGTTCTTTGTAAGCACTACTTCCATGTCTAGATAGTCACCAACTATCTCTAGTGATCCATTCTAGAATTTTCCCAGATCTGAAGCCTCATTCCCTTTGGAGTATGGGCTATAGGCTAAGAAATGCAGGCAGTCATGTAGAAGATACTTGGGGTAAAATATATGGAACTCTTTTGATCCTTAAATCATTAAAGTCCTAAAAGGAGCTCCATAGTTTGCTTGAAGAGTTATATCCTCTTTTTTTTTATTTTTTTATTTAGTTTTCAGCATTGATTTTCACAAGAGTTTGAATTACAAATTTTCTCCCCATTTCTACCCTCCCCCCCCACTCCAAGATGGCGTATATTCTGGTTGCCCTGTTCCCCAGTCAGCCCTCCCTTCTGTCACCCCACTCCCCTCCCATCCCCTTTTCCCTTCCTTTCTTGTAGGGCAAGATAAATTTCTATGCCCCATTGCCTGTGTATCTTATTTTCTAGTTGCATGCAAAAACTTTTTTTGTTGTTGTTTTTGAACATCTGTTTTTAAAACTCTGAGTTCCAAATTCTCTCCCCTCTTCCCTTCCCACCCACCCTCCCTAAGAAGTCAAGCAATTCAACATAGGCCGCATGCGTATCGTTATGTATAACCCTTCCACAATACTCACTTTGTGAAAGACTAACTATATTTTGCTCCTTCCTAACCTATCCCCCTTTATCCAATTTTCTCCCTTGATCCTGTCCCTTTTTGAAAGTGTTTGTTTTTGATTACCTCCTCCCCTATCTTCCCTCCCTTCTATCATCCTCCCTTTTTTATCTTCTTCCTCCTTCTTTCCTGTGGGGTAAGATACCCAATTGAGTGTTTATGGTATTCCCCTCCTCAGGTCAAATCTGATGAGAGCCCAAAATGACTTTTGAATGTATTTTCTTTAAAAACAGATGGGGAAGTTTTTTGAACCCCTACAACAAGGAAAATCATTTAAGGAACATTTACAAGTGGAAGACAACTTTAACTTCAGTTGATTTTTCTTAAAATTAACTATGGAATTGATAGCTGAATGTAACTATTATTTTGAATGGATATGAGGTTCCATAGAAGTTGTGACCCAAGGTTAGAGAACTCATTATTGATGGGATTAGGAATCCTGGTTATCAATCTATAGACTTCTCTCCACTATACCATATAGTCTCCCTAAAGCCTTCAGTTTAACCATTTTAAAAATTTTAACTGAGAAACAAAATTGTATTCAATAATTGTTACCAAAAACATATTTCAGTTCTATATTATGATTAATTAAGGGAGACAGGAAAAAAGATCAAGTCAGCCAGAAGTGAGAAAAGCCAACATTTCCAGCCCTTTTAGACCATGCTCACAACTCTCCACCTCCAAGGTACTCTTTGAGTATTTTGGCCTTTAAACCTCTAACACCCTGGGAAACGCCAAAGCCCTGATGGGATCAGCCACCTCCTTCAAGGCCCCACTGGTCTACCCATGAAGCCTCATTCATTGTCTCCTGACCAACTCTTGTTTGCTTCCTACAAACCCCATTTCTGAATGGGCCTGCTGTGATCACATTTCTCCTTTCCCTAGCTGGTCTAGCACTACCAATAATTCTCCCAGATCTTATCCATACCACCTGGGCTTCTTAAGTGTTGTATTTAATTTCCTATCTCACTGTCCCTATTCCCGTGTATAGGGAAGAATTGGATTCTAGTAGCTATAACATTTAGGAACCCAACTAAAATTAAGCAATGTAACCAGCAATCTCTCTGGCATCTGCTCTTTCACTCAGAAGGCTATCTCCCAAGGATTTCCCTGACTTGTAAGAATGGGTAACCTTTAGTCCCAAGATCTTGAAAACTCATAGAATTCTGTAAGATTTCATGCATTGTCAAATTAGGATTTGGAGCCAAGAAGGAATTATCTAGTTTTAGTACAATCCTCTCATGAATGAGGAAATAGACCCAGAGAAATGAAGTCACTTAAACAATGTCACATAAGTAGTAAATAACAGAGCTGATCATCAGCCCCAGATTTTCTGACAAAACCTTCTACTCCACCCCCCTGCCAACTTATTTTCATGGTTTGCCATGGCTGTCCTATAAAAAGCTGCATGCAGGAACTGGGTGACTCATTATTTCCCGTCTCACCCTTTTGTCTTTCTCCCTTTTATTTCTTCCCTATTCTTGCCATTACTGTGCAATTGAAATATAAAGTATTTGTTTATCGAATTGAATTTTGGGTTCCCTGTTATTTTTAAAATGAGAAGAACTTACCTTTCATGACTTTTTTTAAAAAATCTATCAAGTTAGCATTTGTTCTTATCATTCAACTAATACCCACTCCCAGTCTTCTATTATACAAGAAGTCAGAAGTTACATTTTAAAAACATTTTTTTCTGAATTATAACTGTTTAAGGGCTTAAACAATACAGATTTGTATGTATAAATTATCAGTTGTAGATCATATGAGACTGGCACTTGACTAAATTCTTCATTTGAAGTTCTTCAGTCAATTCATTTCATACATGACTGCTTCAGACCTTCTTTAATCCATTGTAAATGTTTTAATTTTATTTTTCAGTTTTTAAAAGACTAGATTGTGTAGTCTTTCCAAGATTCAGAATTCACAGAATTTCAAAACTGCTGAACTCCAGCGGCTCCCTGGAGGGGCCCAGTGGCCATCTAATTCACTTTGTACCTGAAAAAGAATTCCCCTCCAGAGTAGACCTGAAACATCACCAGCCCATCTTTGGCTGGAAACCTTCGGTAAGGGGCATCCCATTCCACTTTAGGACAGTGTGACTTGTTAGAAAATTCTCCCTTACCCCAAACCTAAATTTGGCTCTGCTTCTGCCCATTGCTGCCTTTGGGACCAAACAGAACAAGCATCATCTTCATACACTTGAAGATAGCTATCATCTCCCCAAGTCGTGTCTTCTTGAAATTAAATGGCTTGCTCTCTTCGAGCTGATTCTCATATGAATTAAAGCACCTTTACTATACCAGTAGTTCTTATCTTGTTACCCTCCAGCTGACTTATGTCTTTCCTAAAATGAGGTACTTCAGATGTGATCCGAGCAGGGAATAGAATTATTCTTACTCTTGTTTATTTACCTACTCACAATATTTAATTCATCCAGCATTTATTAAGCTATTATATGCAGAGGCTTCTTATAATGACTGAGAAAAAATAACACTAGGATGGGTTCCTGACCGAGTGGAACTTAGAATCAACGATTTAAAAATTTTCTCAGACTATTTAAAGGTCTGGCAGGAAATTTATCATGTAAGACTATATATGTATGTATGTATATATGTATGTGTATGTATATATGTGTTTTTTTCTTTCTTCAGAATCAGAAGTTTCTTTCTGCTTATACCAAATCCAACTTTTCTAGAACTGAAAATTTCTTTCTTGAAGGATTCTGAAATTTGGCATGTAAAATGTAATGGTTTATTGAGGGTGTCCTTCAAAATTTCTGGAATATACGGTCAAAGAGCTAAGTAGAACTCCCCTTTTCACAGATATTTTTTATTTTTAACATAAATGACTTCACTTGCTTGGAATCAAATACCTCAGAGTTGTAGAGTGACTAGGAATCCTATATTTAAATCCCTGACTCACTTAATTCCTAAAAGTTAGGATAATACCAGGAGAGCAAAAATTCGTTAAGAGTTTTCACATGATCACATCAGTTTTGTAATTCATCAAAATCACATTTTTGAACATCTGAAATGGTCATATCTCTGTGGATAGATTCCATTACTGATAACACCAAGTCGTGTGGCACACTACAGTCAGATAACTAACCTTCGAATTTAAAATACAGCTCATCCAACTTTCAAACCTTCTCAAAAACCTGACTTCTCTGAGTATCTCTTTTTCTGTCCCCCAACTGAATGTCAGCTTCTTGGGGACAGACATGAATTCTTTTTTTGTCTTGGAATTTTCATCACTTAACATTGGTGCTTTGTATGTAATAGGCACTTAATATGTGCTTATTGAATTGAATGGAATGTATTCTGTAGTAAAACACAGTTTGTGAATTGCTGACCTTTGCTCCAATGGTGGCTTGAATGGCCTGTTTCAGAAATGTACTTCAATCACTACATTTTGGTTGATTCTTCTTTTTTTTAAATTAATTTATTTATTTTTAGTTTACCACACATGGTTCTACATAGTTTTGAGTTCCAGATTTTCTCCCCTCCTTCCCCCCTCCCTCCCCAAGACGGCATGGAAGCTCATATAACTGTCCTGTATAACTTCGCATTGAATTAATTTATGCACCAGTCAAGTTGTGGAGAAGAATTTTGACCAATGGAATGAATCATGAGAAAGAAGAAACAGAACCAAAAAAAAAAACAAAAAAAAAAACAAAAACAAAAGAGAAGCAGAAAAGGCGAGCATGTAGTGCGCCTCGTTCTGTATTCAAACTTCACAGTTCTTTCTCTGGATGAAGATAGCATTCTCCATCATGAGTCCCCTGGAGTTGTCCTTGCCCCTTAGGTTGCTGAGAAGAGCGCAGTATGTCAGGGTTGGTCCTCACAGAATCCATATATCTGTGGCTGTGCACAACGTTCTCCTGGCTCTGCTCTGCTCACTCAGCATTATGTCGTGTAGGTTTTTCCAGGTTGTTACGAAGTCTGCATCATCCCCATTTCTTATGGCACAATAGTAGTCCATCACCTTCATATACCACAGCTTGTTCAGCCATTCCCCAATTGATGGGCATCCCTTTGATTTCCAATTCTTGGCTACCACAAAAAGAGCTGCTATAAATATCCTTGTACATATGGGTCCTTTTCCCGCTTGTGTGATTTCTTTGGGATACAACCCTAGAAGTGGTATTGCTGGGTCAAAGGGTATGAACATATCTATAGCCCTTTGGGCATAGTTCCAAACTGCTCTCCAAAATGGCTGGATCAGCTCACAACTCCACCAGCAATGCAACAATGTTCCAATTTCCCCACATCCTTTCCAGCATTTATCATTTTCCTGTTTTGTTATTTTAGCCAATCTGACAGGATAGATGTGGTATCTAAGAGTTGTTTTGATTTGCATTTCTCTAATCAGTAGTGATCCAGAGCATTTTTTCATATGCCTGTAGATAGCTTTAATTTCTTTCTCTGAAAACTGCCTGTTCATATCCTTTGACCATTTCTCAATTGGGGAATGGCTTGTATTCCTATATATTTGGCTCAGTTCCCTGTATATTTTAGAAGTGAGGCCTTTATCAGAGATACCAGTTGCAAAGATTTTCTCCCAATTTTCTGCTTCCCTCCTAATTCTTGTTGCATTAGCTTTTTTTGTACAAAAACATTTCAATTTGACATAATCAAAATTATCCATTTTGCATTTTGTAATGTTCTCTATCTCTTGTTGGGTCATGAATTCTTTACTTTTCCATAAATCTGATAAGTAAACTATTCTTTACTTCCCCAAATTACTTATAGTATCAGCTTTTACTCCTAAATCATGAACCCATTTTGACTTTACTTTGGTATATGGTGTAAGATATTGGCCTATGCCCAGTTTCTGCCCTACCATTTTCCAATTTTCCCAACAGTTTTTGTGAAATAGTGAATTATTAGCCCAGAAGCTGGCCTCTTTGGGTTTATCAAAGAGTAGATTGCTAAACTTGTTGATTTCTTCTACTTGTGTACCTATCCTATTCCACTGATCCACACCCCTGTTTCTTAACCAGTACCAGGCAGTTTTGATGACTGCTGCTGTGTAGTACAGTTTAATATCTGGTGTGGCTAAGCCACCTTCTCTAGCATGTCTTTTCATTAATATCCTAGATACTCTAGACCTCTTGTTCTTCCAAATGAATTTTGTTATTATTTTGTCCAGCTCAGTAAAAAAAAATTTTTGGTAGTTCGATTGGTATGGCACTGAATAGATAGATTAATTTAGGTAAAATTGTCATTTTTATTATATTAGCTTGGCCTAACCATGAGCAACTGATATTTTTCCATTTATTTAGATCTGATTTTATTCGCGTGAAAAGTGTTTCATAGTTATGTTCATATAGGCCCTGGGTTTGTCTTGGCAAATAGACTCCCAAATATTTTATAGTGCCTTCAGTAACTTTGAATGGAATTTCTCTTTCTATCTCTTGCTGTTGGCCCAGCACATTTTAAACTGATCTAATTATAATAGGTGATTGTAAACTATTTGTAAACTCATTTTCCTGAAGAAAGATAAAAGGCTACATATACTCTGTTCTACGAAAAGCATGATTTATATATTCTTAATTGTAAATAGGTATGATGCCTCTTCCCTGCTCAAACTGAAAGATAGAACAAAGGGAATTATCAATCTGTTAAGTTTGTGAGCATGAATGTTGTTAAAAATAAAATTCTGGCAAATCCTTATATGAATGGCATAAATAAGAAGGTAATTTAACGAGAATTCAAGAAAGCAAGCGAAAGTCTTCAGATAGTTAGATCCATAAAATTATAGTCTGATAGGAAAGAACCATAACAGATGATTAATTATTTCTTAGTACCAGGCGTTCAGGGTGGATCAGTGCTACAGATTGCCCAGAGACACATGTAGTTTTCATTCTTCTTAGTAGTTTGGTCAGATTTGCAGTTGGATTTTATGGATTTCAAATTCTCTGGAATACAGAATATGAAAAATATAAACAGGGCTAAGCCACACAAAATCACACTGCCTTCAAAACTTTAAAGATTACCAAGAAGAGAATATATTTATCCTGTTTTGCCCTGGAGTTCAGAACTAGAGTGAAAGTTATAAGGTGGAAATTATAGATTTCAGCTTACTCTAAGGAAAAATAAATGGGCAACTAAGGATTAGAGCTGTTAAAAAGTTAAACGGGCAGCATTGTGAGTTGGCTTTGGTGTTCAGGGGTGACCACGAGCACAGGGGTGATGTGGAAGTAATTCCTCCATTGGATAAACTGGACTAGACAGGTGCTAACACTTCATCCATCTGACTTGAGATCCTATCATTCTATTTCATTAAACATTTTTTAAAGCACTTTCCTTCTCCCTCCTGTGCCACATGTCTATCCTCGTACCTTAACCATGCTCAAGACAGAGAACCAATATTAAGTGCTATTAGCATTATAGTTCACCTAAATTACAAGTTAGACAAGATGTTTTAGCTGAGAACTCAACCACCAACTGTAGGATACAGGGTAGGGGGGGAGGTGTTTGGCCTCCCCAAGACCCAACTTCAAAGTGAACTTTTGGAAAACAACCTATCAGATGGCAATCTCTCTTTCCGTAACTGCTTAGAAATACGGTCAAGCCTCGAGACATTTCTAAGTGACCAAGAGGATTCAGTATGAAATGAACCCATGGCCAGCTCCACAGTGGATTTGGGGTTGAGGGTGAGGCCTGTAGAGTTTGGGAGTTCCTCCAAAAACCAGGCACAGTGACTTATGACTCCTTTCTTCTCTCTGATGGTGCCTCTTCCCTTCCATGGCCCCTGAAGTAGAGGACAAAAGCCTAGTTGAGTCTTCAGCTATTTTTCCTTTGGTGTGAGGGAGGTGAAGGTGATAAGCCACATTATGGTGCATTTGCAGATTTCTTGATAGTGACACTGTGCTCTCACACAGACTAAGAGACAGATCCTGGCTTGACTTTGCACCAGTTTAAGTACTAGGTACATCCTGTGGATCAGAGGTGCTCCTTATCTTCAGTTCCTCAGCAGAGGAATCCTAGAATGTTAGAGCCCAGAGGGACATTAGGGATCACCTGGGCCAGCCCCTTTTTCTTTGGAGATAAGGGTGGTACACTGAGGCAGCTACAGAGCACAGAGGGCTCTGAGCAATGGGCCAGCAGTCAGGAAGACCGGAGTACAGATGCCGCTCCAGATACTCCCTAGTTGTGTGACCCTGGGCAA
Source organism: Trichosurus vulpecula (assembly GCF_011100635.1). Taxonomy (NCBI): domain Eukaryota; kingdom Metazoa; phylum Chordata; class Mammalia; order Diprotodontia; family Phalangeridae; genus Trichosurus; species Trichosurus vulpecula. The sequence goes on along the minus strand of NC_050575.1, from coordinate 405,399,136 downwards.
GTCACTTAACCTCTGTCTGCCTCAGTTTCCTCATCTGTAAAATGGGAATTATAATAGCTCCTATCACCCAGGGCTGTGGTAAGGATCAAATGAGATAATATTTCTGAAGCTTTATATAAATGCTAGTTGTTATCGTGATGGTGGTTATGAAACTAGGGCCCAAAGTAATGAATTCTCACTTGTCTAAAGTCACAGCAGAACTAGCACTTGAAAGCAGGACCTGGTAACTCTCCATTCCAAGCCTCTGCTAGTCCTAGTCTTTGGACTTGCTGTCTTGTTTTTTTTGCTAGTTTGCCCCTGTGTGGCCTCCCAGACCACCACCCTTCTCCTCCTGAAACTGCCTCAGCTTACAGACATTCTCTGGCGAGCATTCTGTTCTATTTTGTTTTCAGTCAGTGGCACTGAGTCAGGCTTGGGCATCCATACCGGGGAGCGGAGCCCCTCCACTTTGTCTTTATCTTGTCCTGAACAGATCTGGACTAGCCTCATCTACTTTGTGCAGAGAGATCTCCAGCCCTCCTGGGATCACCGTGCTTATTACTCCCCAAAGAGTTGTCTTCTAGGCTCTGATCGCTGATTCCTCATTTATTTTAGGAGAATGTTCATCTAAATCATGAACACACAGCAATCTAATTATATTTCAGTTTCTGCCTCCAGTCAGGTTGGATTTTGTTATTGTTCAGTCATTTCAGTCATGTCTGACTCTCTGTGACCCCATTTGGGGTTTTCTTGGCAAAGATACTAGAGTGGTTGGTTTGTCATTTCCTTTTCCAGCTCGTTTTACAGATGAGGGAACTGAGGCAAATAGGGTTAAATAACTTGCCCAGGGTCACACAGCTAATAAGAGTCTGAGGTCAGATTTGAACTCAGGAATATCAGTCTTCTTGATTCCAAGCCCAGTGCTCTATCCACTGCACCACCCAGGTGCCCTAGTCAGGTTGGACTAGGGTTGGGGGGAGGGAGGAGGCAAAGCAGAGTTTTCTTCGCTATTACCTTATTTTAGTTGAATGACAACTTTAGAAAAGGTGGAGGGCAGCACAGACTTGGGACATTAGAAATGTGTGTGCACAGGAAAACTTTCCTTATAGAAGTGAGAAGAAAGTAATAAAGACCCAAATTATTAGCAAGGAGGTGACATGAAGTAGTGGATAGAAATCAGAAAGACGTGGGTTCAGTGTGACCATGAGCAAATTATCTTCACTTCCAGTGTCCTAGACTCTCGCTAAGTCTATATCAGTTACAGATAAGTTGCTGACCTGTGTCAGTGAAGGGAGTTTACACACTAGAAGTTCCCCACAGGTCTGGATCCTCCTGCCCGTCAAACAAAACAAAACCTTCTACTCAACTTAAATCCTACTCGTCCCTGTTGGGCAGCTACAGGGGAAGGAATAGAACCTTATCTAGGAGGTCATTTCCACTTCCTAATACTCCCCATTCTTGTACCTTTGTCCAAACTTTGCCCCGCCCCCCAGTGATGAATGAGGAGGAGGAAGGAGTGTCTCAGGGTCTTCTGTCTTGCTCCTCAGAGGGCATTTTCCCTTGTTATAAATCACAGCCTCCAGGGTAAGAAAAGGTTCTCGGGTATAATCCTCCACAAGCACACTGTGCTGGCTGGGAAGGAGGCAGAGAAGCCCAAGGCACTCTTCTTATTCCAGGGGAGCTTACAGTCTAATGGGGAAGAAAGCTGACTGTCCAGCCCATTAGCCTGTGGGTGCCACCAGATGGTGAAAGGAGCCTGTGGCCCGGAGGGGCGTCATAGAGGAGATTTGATTTCAGAACAATAGGCAGCATAGAGATAGCACTTTAAGGTTTGCAAAGTGATGTGCAAATATTTATTCTCACAACAACCCTGGGAGGGAGATGCTGTGATTATCCCCATTATAGATGAGGAGATTGAGGCAGGCAGAGGTGCAGGGGTCATGTAGCTAGGAAGTATCTAAGGCTGGATTGGAACTCTAGTCTTCCTGACCCAGGCCCAGGGCCCCATGGCCCCCAGTAGCTGCCTCACTAAACACCACTTGTCTCTCTCTTGCCTCAAGAATCAAAGACAAAGTTCTCTGGCATTGAAAGCCCTTCATACACTGGCCCCTTCCTCTCCCCAGCCTTCCCACACACTGCTCCCCTCCACATGCTCACCATCCAGCATCCTAGCCCCCTTACTGCTCCATGCACCGTCTGTCCCTTCCTCCTTTGGAGGGCCCCCTCCTCATCTCTCTGGCTTCCTTCATGACTCGTTTCTAGTCCCCCTTAGGCAGGAGGCTTTTCCTAGGATTCCCCTCTGCCTCCCAACCTTCTATCCACTCTGTAGCCATCTTGGATGTGCCCAGTTTGTTAAAGTGAGAGGTCCTTGAGGGCGGGGGCTGGATTTGCCTTTCTTTGTATCCTCAGCCCCAGCACAGTGTCTGGCAGTATAAGCCCTTCATCAAAACTTGACTGAGTCAGCCAGGAGGAGTAAAGACCAGATTGACCAGGGCCTTGAATGCCAAAGTACAAAATCACTGACTATTTGGGCAGTGGAAATGCCACGTGCAGAGCAGTAGTTCAGCCAGGTGAATTTGGCAGGGGTGTCTGAGGGAGGGTAGACTGGAGGAGGGAGCGTTGGTGGGCCTGAGATATTACAATACATGGTGATGAGTCATACAGTGGAAATGCTAGGGAAGAGAAGGCTACCAAGACTCCCCATTTATCGGAATGGGGGTGAGACCCAGCTTGTTCCTAGAGGTACCTAGAGGTTAAGGGTCACTTTTCCTAAGGTTCAGGTCTGACCACATCACTTCCTTCCACTCCACCCTCATCCAAGGCCACATAAAGGGTCAGCTGCATCATGTCAACCCAGGTCTGCCCAACTCCAAGGCTCAACTGCTTCTCTTTGAAGAATTCTTAGGAAATGGTGATTTACTGGATGTGGGGGAAGAGGGTCAAGGATGTCTCTACCAGCCAGAGATAATGACTTTTATAGAGAGAAGGAAGCCCCAAAAAGAGAACTGCTTTGGAAGGTGGGGGTGGCAAGATTAGGCAGCATGGTGTAATAGAGAACACGCTGTATTGGGACTGGTGTTTTCTGGGGTGCTTCACTTAACCTCTGGGCTTTAGCATCCTCACCTATAAACATGTGATTTGCAGTTATTTGGGATTCATAGACCTTTCACGAGGTGAGAAAACAGGCTGGAAAGGGTAAATGACGTGCCCAGTGTCACATAATGCTAAAGGCAGGATCCAAGCCTGGGGAGCACTCCTTCCCTCCCCAGCGCCATCCCATTTGGTCCTGCCCAGTCCTTTGGCCCATGACTACTTAGTATTCAACTTGAGTTTCTCTCAAGCCTCTGAAAAGCCGCTTGTTTTCTTAGGATTTCCATGAACATGTTTCTGTTTTCCTCTGCAGTAAGTTTTGATAGTCACCAGGGGGAGGTATTGACCTTTTTTTGATGGTGAGTTTTCAGTGAACTTTCAAGTCTGTGCCACCCCCCCCCAAGAGAAAATCAAGTTTCCCTTATTCAGTGTGACACAGGAGAAGATCTGAAATAGGAGTGACTCCTCTAGGCAGCCTTTTTAGTTGGCTGGCTTTAGAGACAATGATAGAACCATTCTTGCATAGCAGAGTTGGGAGATAATTAGAGATGGTCCCACTGAACCCCACCTTTTTAAGGTGTGGAAGCCCAGAGATGCACAGTGCCCTACCCAAAGTGACACAGAGATATTGATGTAGCCGGGCCTAGAACACAGGGCTCCTGACACCTAACTGGGTGCTCCTTCCATTATGTCACACTAATATGCCTGTTTTTAAAGAGCTGTTCAAAGTAAATCAAAGGTGTCTATAGAATCAAATAGCTCATTAAGTGATTTCTAACATACCTCAGGGACATATTTAAGCTGGACTCAAACTTTGGGGATTTATCGAATAAACCTCTCATCCATTCAGTGATGCTGTAAAACATACCTTGTGTGAACATGTCCGAAAAGCGTTCCCTCTCCTTGAAGGGCCTTTCCCTGGACACATTTCTCCCCAGCTTCTCCCAGCTACTTCTTACTGCTCCTTCAAGACCAGGTACAAGTGCTGTCTGCTTCTTGGATCCACTTCCAGAAGTAATTTCCTCCTCTTCTAAACTCTCAGATCATTTTTCTTCCCTCACTTTCTACCTTATATTACAGGGACTGCTTACACATCTCATCTTACTCTCAGTCTGCTCCTGGAGATTACCGGACATGTTTTATTCTCTGTATGCCCAGCACCACCTTGTACTGGGCCTTCCACACAGTGAGTGGTCAGTAGGCATTGGTCAAATAGCAATAGACTCATCATCAATTTAGAGCCCAAGGGACCTCAGACACCACCTGGTCCAAACTACTTATTGTACAGATGAAGAAACTGAGGCACAGGGAAGAGAAATGACTTGCCCACAGTTGCCCAGATAGTAAGTGGAAAAGCCAGGCTCCAAACCCAGCATCATTTCTACTACACCCCACCCCCCAAACACACACACTGAATATTTACAGTATGTTATAGAAGACTTGGAGTGATTTGTATCTCACACTCGGGCTGGCCAATTCTCACAAGATCAGTTTTAGCTATTGGAGCTCAGAGTTGGAATGTAGATCCCAAAGATAAGTCCTGAGATTTTTATCTGGGTAAGTTATGACAGTCCACAGCAAGATATCTTACAGTATAACTTGTACATGTTTAAAATGAACTGTCCTTTGTAGCTTGGATAGACAAGTGGGAGAAGTCTTGTGACATAGCTGGTATCATGTTTGTGTCAACTACAGAGGATGTGTGCCCACCTTTCTTCAAGTAGGTTTGTGGTTCCTTGTGATTCTCAGGTAATGGGTGGTGTAGTACCTGGAACTCAGTGACTGTCTTAAAACATACCCCTTGCATTTAGTTTGGTCATGTGCTGGGAAACAGAAACATTTATGCCCAGTTTTCTGAGCCCAAGTCAGAACCATTGCCAAAGAGTACATATCATTAATTGTTCCATGACATTTGACGCCAGTTTGTGCCAGATGTCTTATGTGTCCACTCTTGTATAGAGGGCACTAGTAGGGGTGGGGTTGGGACTGGGGAGTCATGTGGATTAGGTAACAGAGCCAGCCTTTGTGATAACCTTTCAATACAGAGACCCAGAGGTCAGCACCCATGACATCCTGCCACCTATTACTGTACCCATGGCTTTCCCTTTCCCTTTCTTTAGCGTTTTGCCTCCTGGTATTAAGAGTATAAAGTGTGCCTGTAGTCTTGTAAGCAGAAAACAAAATTTACATATCTTTTTTTTTTAAAGAAAAACCTCTGCATAGTTATTTTTTTTAATTGAGTAAAGTAGTCTGTAGCAGGTAGCAGGGAAAGAGAAGCAGCCCCCATGGTCTACTCCCATGATGCCCTGCTTTACTCCCCCCTCCCTCCCCTTTTGTGCTTGTAGATACTATTTTGGATGAACATAAAAGGAATGAACTTTTTACAGACAACTTTTGTAAAGTGTGTGGCGCAATGCTACAGTTTGAATCCCAAAGGATTTCACATTATGAGGTAAGCTGAAAGCAAAGAGGAATCATGTCCTGAACCAGGTTGGGTTTTTAGAGCAATCATATCCTTATGTCCCTGTAAAAAACAGGAGAGAAATGATGAGCCTTGGATGGGAAGCTCTTAGCTTGATCATTGGCTGGTAGATTCCCAGACGTGATCTGAGCCACCAAAATGGGGTGCCTGATTTAGGGCTCTGACTTTAGACTCAGACAGTTCGAGGGGGAAGGGACCGGTTCAACCCATTATAGGTGAGGAAACTGAGGCCCATAGAAGTCAAGTACCTCACCCAGAAACACAGCATGGCCAGCCAGGGAGTGGCAGCAATAAAACGCCCACTCTGGTTATTCCTGTTCCATGATCTCAAGTCATTACCTTGTTTATGAATGTGTTTGTGAAGTTACACAGAGCCAGCAGGGAAGACCAGCACCCTGGCCACATCCACCTCACCTAACCCAGAGCATGTGCTGGCTGCCTTCCATTTCTGGTAGTGGGGATTCTGTGCATAGCACTTCTGGTGGACAGTCTGCTTCAGGACTTCAGGACAGTGCTCCTGCATGCTCTTCATTCAACTGTACGTAGGCCCAGGGTTAGCTTAGCCTAATGTTTTAGTTGTTATGGTTATTAGAGATGTTTTGGTTTTGAGTATTCAGACCATGTCCCAGTCTCTGTGCTAGGGGCTGGGATTACAAGTACAAGCAGAAAGAAAGATAGTCCCTGCCCTCCAGAAGCTTACATTCAAATGGAGGGAGACAACACTGTAAAAGGGAACTAAAAAGAAGAGGACGAAGGGAATGGTAGAGAAAGCTGCCTGGAGAGGAATGAGGCCTTGACCAGCCTGTGTATCCTTTTCACTGGAGGCCAAGGAGCCAGCCAGCCCTCCTGAAGGAAGGGCTGCCAGGTAAAGGGGATGTCCGGGTCTGGAGCGAGGCTGGAAGAGCAAGAGGATGTTCGCAGCCAGTCACGGAAAACAATGCCAGATTTTCCAAATCCAGCCCTTAGAAACATTTCCATGTTGGGTTGTGGTTACTCTTGTCAGTTCCAGATGGACAAGCTGCTCATTCAAAAGAGCTACTAGATTCCTGGTGCTGGGACTTTGTTTAATGAAGAGTTAAGGGACTGGAAAGCCCGCAAAAGGCTCCCTGCCAACTCTACCCCCATTGAGCAGCCTGCCCCCCTCACGAGGCCTGCCCCGCTCAAGGCCGAGGGGCAGGTTGTGCTTTTTCACTGAGTCCTGTCATCTTTTTTCCCAGGGCAAAAAGCACGCTCAAAAGGTTAGACTTTATTTCCAAATTCATGGGGAGCAAAATGAAGCCCAGGGGACTGATAAAAGAGGGCAGCTGGACTTTCTCACTGGCCAGGTGAGTGCTACACGTTGCTATTGTGATGTTAAACAGGTTCCAAGTTGTTGAATCTTTATAATTGAGACTGCGCTTGATTTCAGACGGATGGGAGTGGAGTGGTGGACAAAAACAAATTTTGTGATCTCTGCAACATGATTTTTAGTTCCCCAGTTGTTGCTCAGTCTCACTATTTGGGGAAAGTTCATGCCAGAAAGTTGAAGCAGTTAATGGGAGAACATGCTCAGACGTCTCCACCAAGTTCTCAGCCAGACAAGGGTAAGGTTCCATTCACCTCTTTATCTTCTGTACTCCCTGTGCTCTCCAGCTGTCGTTTTTCAAAGTCTGCCCTCCGTCTTTGGTTCTGGAAGCATCCCTGTGGGGAAGTGTCTCTTTGAAGGGACTCATTGCTACCCTCCTAATTCTTTTCTTTCATTCTGTGTCCCTAACATTGAACTTGGAGAGTATGATTGCCCATTGGACTTGACCTCCCTTTGCAGATTAGGCCTCTCATCTGAATAAAACCAAATAAAAACAGGTGAATTAACTCTGCTTCATGTGGCCATTGTCTGACAACAAGCTGCCTACTTCCTGCCATGCCCCTTTTCTCCTTGCTTCTAATTAAACAGCAGATCAGAATTAAATCATAAAGCATTACCCAACTGACTGTCAGTCTCTCTCCTTCTCCGTTATTAATCTCAGTGCTTTTCCTTTTCTACACTTCCCTTCACTTCATCCCATACCCAACCAGTATCTTTACTATAAAATAGTTACGGCCACAGCATGCATACCCTGGGTAGAGTTCCTTCTACTCAGCTAACAGAAAGCAAATTACACATCCCCGTTTCCCTGTAAAGATCCAGAAAAGGTGTGTCATTATCAACAACAAACAGTTATTAAGCACCTACTGAGAAGCATAAAATAAGATCTCTGTCCTGGGGAGGTTGACAGTCTAGTTGGGGAGACAGAACACGTGAAATATACTGTGAGAGCCTGCCCAAGAGAACCTAAAATGGAGACATCTATTCTGAAACTGGATGGAAATCTGGAAAAACCCATCCAAACCTGGGAAATCCAGCCTGGGTTTTGAAAAAGAGGACAGTCTGAGGCTAGTGTCCTATTATAAAGATTGTGATTTAGCATGTCTATACTGAGTAATCTACCACTCTCTTATTGATTGCCCTGCTTTGGAGGAAGGGAATTCATTTCCCAGTGTGAGCTATTCACCAACATAGCATACTGCATTTTTGCCAAGTCATTATCGTATCAACGTCACATGCTGAAACCAGTACCATGCGAAGCCTTGTGTACCATCAGGATGATCTTAGAGTACTAAATATGTTATCAGTCTCTCACAATATTTATTTTAGGTTATATAAAATTCATGATTAATTTTAGCATGTGTATTATGCTTAAAATGGATTTTTCATTAGGATCAATTTTAGCAACCATAAGGTAGCAGACCAATTCTCTTACAGTATGTTGCAAGGCAGGCCAAAGATGAATAGAATCATAATGTCCCATAAGAGTTAGGACCCCCAGGCTGAATGAGCCAACATCAGTGGAGCAGGTACAACGAAGAACTTTGAAATAACATGGGGCTGGGAATATACAGTTTGAGTGATATTAAATAATTGCTTGAATTTCACCCCAAAGCAAACAGAGAACAAGCCAAGATTGAATTAGTGACATAATGTGTTCCTCCAGATAGACTCTGATTCCTTGGTCATTAAGAGTAAGCCAAGAAGAATGTATCCATAGTAGTCAGGTTTTCTAGTGGTTAGTTGGCCATGTTGAGCTTTGCTCTCTCTAATTCTTTGGTGTACCAAGATTTTGGAAGCCTTTCTGCACAGAAAAACGTGGTGACCAGGTTTGGATTCCAACTCACACACACATGTGCAAACGTGTATGTTTACTCTGATCTTACTAGTCCTACTCAATGGCTTTGAGTGGACATAGTAAGAATAGTGGATTTTTGAAGAGTTCCTTGATGTGGAAATGTTTTAAATGTTTCATAAACAAATGTTTGTCACCTGTATTGAAATGGATTTTTCTATTAAAATTCTATTTTATTCTATTTTCTATAGATATTTCTAGACATTATTTCTAGGAGTCTGTTCTTCTCTCAGCAGGTCTTCCTGTTGCTAGTTGTGCCAGGCCAGAACCACAGCAGCCCACTTCTGATGGAGCTTCCCCAGAAGGGGCCATGGAAGAAACTCCCCTGTCCTGTGGCAGCCCCACTTTGGATCTGAACGATCCAGACAGATACTGCGAACTCTGCTGTGCATCCTTTAATAGCCCGCTCATGGCGCAGCAGCACTACCTGGGCAAGAAGCACAAGAGGAGCGAGACCCGGAAGAAGATCCTAGAAGAGATCGGGCAAAAGACGCTCCCTGCTGAGTCTGCAAGCAGTGGTGAGTAGCAGAATTACCCTAGAGCTGTCCTGTAGCAAGCGTCTGCAAATGCATGTGCCCTTCTGCTCATCTGGAAGAGATGCCCTCATAGTCTAGCATCTGAAGTTTTGCACAAAGAGTAACAAGCTAGTGCCTTGGAAAAAGCATTAGATTTGGAGCCAGAGGTCCTGGGTTCCAGTTTAGCTTCTATGGCACCTGGGGCAAGGCATTTAATTTCTCTGGGACTTGAGTCTCGTCACTTATAGAATGAAAGGGTTGGAGACTTTTAAGATGCCTCTCAGCTTTAAAGCCCCGACCCTTACATAGAAAGCCCCTACTCTGTACCCACCACTATGTTGGCGTTTCAGGGAGACCAAGCAGATGTAGCTTCTGCCCTCAGGAAGCTTACCAACTGATTGTATAGACCAGATTTACCTGAAAGGACAGTGTGGGACAGATGATCAGGCGCTGGGTTGTCCTGGATAGGCATGCCAGAGGGATCCAGAGAAGTGAAAAGCCTTTATATGGGGAGTTTCAGTCAGGAAGGATTGAACTCATGGGAGGGGTAAGATAGGATAATCAGACATCGCAGGCATTGGGGACATTATGAGCAGAGGTGCTAAGGCAAGAATGAGCTTAGGACACGGCAGGGACAGTGAGGAAGTACTTGGTTACCCTTCTCACAACCTGCTCTTTTACTCACCCTGCTTTGTCCTACCCACTCAGCCATAATGTCTTCCCTTCCATATCCTTGTCACCCACCTTCCCCCATCATGCAAGCCAACCAAAATGGATTTGTTGAGCACCTCCTGCCTTCAGAGAAGTTGGTTTAGCCAAATACTAAAGGTGTGGTAGGGTTTTGTAAGTTAAAGTAGAATTTTGGAGATATCACAGAATTTGAGAGTTTTAAGGGAATTCATTGACTGTCTAGTCCAACCCATACCTGAAAAGGAGTCCTCACTGCAGCGTGCCCTACAAGTACTCGGACAGCTTTCTGCTTAAAGACCTCCAATCGAGGGACCCAGGCCTCATGGAGACATCTTATCCCACTCAGGGGGTTGTTAGGAAGGTCTTTCTCATATCAAGCCTAAATTTTCTTCTTTGCAGTTTCTAGGGCCAAGCAGGCCAAATTTCATCTCCCTTTCACATAATGGTCTTTCAGACAGTTTTCCTCTAAGCTAAATATCCCCAGTTCATTTGGCAGGAGCTCAAGACCCTTCCTGTCCCCCTTGTCCTCTCTTGATTCTCTCCAGCTTATCTGCAACTTTCCTAAGCCATGGCCCCAGAACCAAACCCAGCACAACAGGTATGGTCACCCCCTTTGACCTTAAAACTCTGCCCGTCTTACGTGGCCTGAGACCACCTTAGCTTTGGGGGCTCTCATACAGTATGGCGGACTTCTCTTACGTTGGCTGTGTACAAAAACCCCCAGATCTTTTTCACACAAACTACTAACTGTTCTCCCCTACCTTATACTTGGAACATTAGTTTTTTTCTACACAAGTACATGAGTTTACATTTATCTGTATTCAATTTCATCTTAAGAGATTCTGCCCAATAGTCTGCCCTCTTGGGATATTTTTGGATCCTCACTCTGTCATCATAATATTAATTATCCCTCCCAACTTTGTGTCATCTGCACATTTAATGAGCCTACCATTTATGCTTTTATCCATGTCACTGATTAAAAACATTGAAGAACACAGATCCCTGGGGCACTTCCCCAAAGACCTCCTGCTGCATTGACACCAAACCACTACCATCTTGGACCATTCGTCCAGTTCCAAACCCATTTAATTGAACTAAGCCACTTGTCTCCCAGAAATTGAATCTCACTGGAGTTTAGTTACAGACTATGTTCTCTTACCTTTTTTTTTTTAACAAATTGAGACATTTGTGGTATCCCTCCCCCATTCTCCATGACCACGAATGGCTTGACAACCACATTCTCGAGTTCTTTCAGTTCCAGAAATGTGATTCATCTGGACCTGATGTTCAGATTCATCGAGGACAGCCAGGTGCTCTCACTTTACTGAGCTTGGGTATTCATTCTCTATTAGCCATTTGTCCTCTTAACAAGGGCAGTGGGCGTGGCTCATCAGCTTCATCATCTCTTGAGGAACATTTACAAATTACTATTTGAATCTGTGGCTGGTTGATTAGGGCAAGTTACACTTTTAGGTTCTGACAGGGCTCCCCCTCCCCATTTAAAAGAAGTTTTTGCCCCTTGGGAATCAACAAATATAACTGAGCAGTTCCTGTGTTCCTGAGTATTAGATGCCATGAAGTCTTGTTAAAACCCCTTTGGAAAGTTGTAGTGCTTTGAGGACCTTAGGGACCATCTATCCAGACCCTTCATTTTACAGATGAGGGAGCTAAGGCCATGAGTGTAAGCAGCTGCACAAAGTCCAGCTGGTTAACGGCAGCTGTGGGCAGAGCTCAGGCCCCTGGACACTGTCCAGCCTGCTTCCACTTCAGCATGGGCAGTCATGGGGGTTGATCTGAGAGCCCTGGTGGGATGCGCTTGCTATTTGGGACTTTGGGTAGGAACCTCCTGAAAGGTATGAACATCTTTCGGGGAGCAGGGGCTGGGGCTTGGGATTAAATCCCCTTGCTCTGATTGAATAAGTGGCCTTAAGGTTCTGCCTGCCACAAAGAACTGGTTTGGTAGGGGATGGAGCTAGGAAATAAAGCATGAGGAAAAAGGAACAAGCTAAAAAGGCAGTTGTATTAGAGAGAGAAAATAGAGGAGGAGGAGGAGGAGGTGACACCTTAGTGGAAGAGGCAGCAGAAGTCAGGGGTCTCGTTGGATTCCGGGCTATTCCACAGTCTGAGCTGGTCCTGGCAGAGCAGGGGAGTGGAGGCAGCTGACGGGCCACCTTCCCCTGCTCGAGCCGCTGCTCGGCCTCACTCGGACTCCTTTCTTAGTCTTGTCGTCATCATCACCTTCATCCTCATCATCTTTGGGGCGTCCCTAAGACCTGTGGGGTGCACATCCAGGAGACAATCTCTAGCTCAGCCACATCCGTCGCCGACAAGCTGTGCCTAAGAGGATGATGGTTTTCCTGGATTCAGCCGAGGGCTTGGGAAAGGAGAGCTGTAGAGCCTCAGAGATGGGGGAAGCAGGGTGAGATCCCTTAGGGGCAGAGCTGGCCTGTCTGCGGGAGCCACTTTGGGCAGCCTGGCTCAAGGTGGTATTCCCTGGTAATGGGATCAGATAAGTGGGTTTCTTTTTGATGTGTCTGCATACTGACATTAACCTGAATTCTGTGTTCTTTCAGCACTTGGTGTGGGTAACTACATCTGTCCCATTTGTAGTATCACCCTTACATCTATAGAAATGTACCAGTCCCACATGCAAGGAAATAAACACCAGATTAAGTAAGTAATTCTGTGACAATGCTCCTGTGACCCGGGTGATTAGGGCCCCTGTACATTAGTGTCTGCCTGCAGATTTTCCCTCTGCATGAGCAGATCCTAGACGCCTGAGTCTCCTTATTCTGGCTTCCCTACCTTCCAACTGCCTCTAGAAAGAAGCTTCCAGAACATCCCAGGCTAGGCCAGGAAAGTGGGCTTCTGGCTTGGCAGCCATGCTTGGTAGCTCAGCCAGTGCCAGGACTGGTCTCCTGACTTGAGTCGGGGGCTTCTTTTGGTTCAGAAGAGTCAGCTAGAGGGCTCTGCAGTGGGAGAGCTGGCTTTTGAGGGTTTGGGTATCGTAGTGATAGTGTTTAAATCAAAATACAGTATTTCTTGTGCCCAAATATATGATGAAGTAATTGACACAAAAAGACACAAACATGGGGCTAGGCAAGTCGTATAGTCAGGCAATAGACTAATTTTAATGGAGTTACTGACAGTACTTTATACAGGTTAATCGCTGAGTCATCCTGACTTCTCAGAAGAGTACAATGGAGCATTGGTTAATATTTTTATCTCCTTGTTCCTGGGAATAAGACTGCAGTCTCCTACAGGCTAACTGAATTGAAACATTTCTGTTCTTTCCCATATGGGTAATCATACTGAAACATTTCATTTCTTTCCCATGTGGATAGTCAGCTACGAAGGTGGGTTTTCTTTGCCACATCTTCTTATCCTAAACATGGCCTTTTGCCCTTCCTCAATTGAGCCTGCCGTGCAGAGATCTAAAAAGGCTGCTTTGCAGAGGTCCGATGAGGCCTAAACAGGATATAGCTGGCTGTCCACATCTTCTGTTTTCATTTTTTTCTAGTTAGGAAATTTGTCTTTTCTATTTTGTTTTTTTTAATTTGGGAGTTAAATTTTTTGGCAAACTGCCCTGGTCTTGTCTGTAGTTCTTGTCTTTCTTCTGGAGGCATCAGAATGAGTCCTTTTCACTCAGAAATACTCAGTGGCTCTGGAGCACTTCGCCAGGCCCGTCTCTCAGGCTGGCTCTGCTGGGAGCTTCTGCCGCCTTCCTGTGGGCATTAAGGTTCATGGACACTTCAGGGTGAATCCATGTTCTTTCTCTCTTTGTGCTGTGCTTGTTTTTCTTCGAAAAGTTCTCATTCAGATTTCCTGTGAAACTTGTCAGTGCCGCACTCCCTTCCCTGCCCTTCTCCCTCCGGTCCCAGCCCCTGACAGAGTAAGAACAAGGCTGAGAACACAGCTGGATACTTTGGTCCTCATCTAATTCACAGAAGGGGAAAGAAATTAAAACCCTCACAAGAAGAACTGGAATATCATTCCATCTCAACTCACATTGTGCACTGAGGGACGTTTTTACATGCCCTCCAGATGGCTCTTACTTCAGCCCATGTATGCATGTGCTTTAATTGAGCTGCACAGTCAGCTCCTATTGGTAAGGTGATCCAAAGCTGCTAGACTCAGAATCCACAAAGATCTCCACAGCAGGAATGATGAACAGAGCCTACACAAAAAGAGGAGAGGGGAATGCAACCAGGCAGTTTGTAGAACAAAGACTTGGGTGGGGGGACCTAGTGGCCCACAAGCTCAGTGTGAGAGCTGTGGTGTAATGGGACGTGGTTTGGCATCCCAGGAGGGAAGGCGGCCTTGGGCCTCATCCTAAGAAAGACAACAGCAGAGGAGGGGAAGAGGTCCTTGCACTGTTCTCCTTCCTGAGCAGCCCCACCTAGAGTGTGAACGTCCATCTCTGAGCACATTTTAGGGACCTTGATGAGCGCTGTTTTATCCAAATAGAAATGACCTGAATGATAAGGGGACTTATTAACTTGTAATAAGAAGGAAGTCAGGGAATTTAATCTTCAGAAGAAAAGACTTTGGGCAACCATGAAGCATCTTCAAACCTTTGTAAGATTGTTGTTGGGTGGGGTTAACACTCAGTCTGCTTGACCCTCGGGGTGAGAACAGAGTTGGTGAACAACCCAGGAGTGAGGCTGGAGTCTGTGTAGAGCTGAGCAAAAGGGGTGGGGCTGCCTTTTGATGTAATGAGTTCTCTGTCACTGGAGGTATTCAGGCAAAGGCAGATTGATGGGAATGGTCTAGAGGAGCTGGACACTTCAGATACAGACTAGATGAGATGACCCTGAGTTCCTTTTCTGTGATTTTATAAGCACACATTATTTTTATTTAATTTGGTAAACTAAAATTTTCAAAAATAAAATTCCTTGCCCCTGGCCACACAGTATGTCCCTATTGGAATCTCCAGGGCCCTTTTCTCAGGCCTGTCTTCAGAGGCCCAAGAACCAAGTACCTTCCCTAGTTTGACCTTTGACAATGATCTGAGCCTTCTGAACATGACCGAGACTTGACCATGTGGCCTCCAGCGCCTTCTCCCTGTGGCTCAGAAAACCCTGGCCTAAGTTGTATCTCCTAAGCAGAGAGTGGGGAGGAGAGCCCAAGGCCAGGGCCCCAGTCAAGTTGATTTGTGAATGAGCTGGAGACCCTGGGGGCAGCTTCTAGAAGTGGAGTTGGGTCTGTTTTCTGGATTTTAGATCTCAGTTGAGGAACCAAGGATTTAGAGCTGGGAGGGAACTTGAAGATCATCTAGCCAACCCTCTTTTTACAAATGAGGAAACTGAGGCCAAGGGAAGGGACATGACCTGCCCACATGGTAACTACCCAGGTCCTTTGGCTCCAAATCCAGCTGTGCTCCATTGGCTCCCACTGTTTCCTTGAGCCTAGTGACTTTTTGAAAGGACATATTCTTAACAAAGCAGCCCAGTAACCAAACCTTTCTCCCCCTTCTTTCCTTCAGAGAATCCCTGGTTGTCAATCTGATGAAGAATTCAAAGAGAACCTTTCACTCTTTCCAAGATGAGCTGGCCGACTACATCCAGGTACAGAAAGCCCGAGGGCTGGAGCCCAAGACTTACTTTAGAAAGATGGCGGAGGAGCACTTTGAGATGGACAAGCACAAGGAGGAGCGAGATGCCAGGCCCCAAAGTGTACTGGCGGCATTTGAGCAGAGACTCCCACCCGAGACTTTCCAGGCCTGCCCAGGAACGTATGCCCTCACTCGAACAGTAGAGAACACACTGTCCCATTGGTCACCAGTCCATGACAGCAGACTCAGGCTGGAATCTCTTGGCCACTGCCAGCCCAGCAAGGAAGAGTTCTCAGAAAAATTAATGGCCTTGGGGCCCACTCAGCAGGATGATAACTCAGGCCCATCCAGCATCTCCTCTGACAACAGTACCAATTCCTACCAAGCGGGTCATAAACCAAAAGTGACTCACCAGAGGAAGAAGAGGCATCCAAGGGACGAGAGAGAAGTCCGGCCAAATGAGGAAAAGAAGAGGAAGAAAACCATGGAGGACAAAGACTCAGGCAAAGACCACAAGGCCGTCCGGAGGAGGAAGGCAGAGGCAGATGCCACCAGTGTACGAAAGCCTAAGCATAGGAAAGAGAGAAGAAATCAGGAAGTAGCCACCGACAAAGAAGACCGCCGACACCGGAAGGAGAAGAAGAAGCCCCTGCCCAGGAGGACAGAGGAGGAGATGTTGTGGGACGAGTCCATCCTGGGCTTCTGAGGCTTCTCGGCTGATGAGAGGTACCTGATGGCAACATGGCCTCAGACCACCAGCCATCAAGAGGCTACCAGAAGGTCATTGGCCTTCAGCACTTTAAAATGAGGAGAAATAACTTCTCTTAACATTTTCTAAAAATGATTTCATGAAAATGCCTTGTTTTTTCTAGGTAATGCTGCTTCATTTTGTATGGAAGACTACTTTTTTTCCCCAGGTGGCAATGATATCTTTAAGTTATCCTTTATTTCAAATGACCTTTCTGAATTTCTTTCTTGCTTAGGTTCCTGTTTTAGTATGAGTTAAGGTTTGGTGTTTTGTTTTTGCTTTGTTGTTTTTTTATGGAGCAGTGTAGGATTATTTTTTCCATGTTTAGACTTAATTTACAGTGTATTTTCCAGGTCTGAAAGTACAAATGACATAGGATAAATTCAGATAGACATAGTTCAAAATGTTCTCAAGTAAATAATACTGATGAGATTTCAGCATGAATTCGGGAAGTGTTCATATTAAAAATATTCTAATTTTATGTGCTATTCTATATAAATGATGTCTTCCCTTTATAATAGAGTTGTATCTTTCACTGAATGATTTGGACTTAGTACTTCATTCCTGTTATTTGGCCACAACAGCTGCTCTGACCACAGCGGGTAAGGAGGAGGTTCAAGAGCAGGGAAGCCTAGGCTGATTAGAGCAGCACTTCTCAAATTTGCCAACAGTAAAAGGTTTCTGTACACGCAAAGCCCAAAAATCAATTAAAAATCAAACACATAATGAATCAAGGTGTTTCTGGCAGCTCTTGCCCATGTTGCATTGTGCAGCTTCACAGAAGCCTTGGTTCTGAACCCAAAGCACACGTGCTTTGCACTGCACCTGCCCTCAGGCCACAAAACACCAACAAACTGCAGAATGGGAAAAGGGGTGGCCAGGGCTTGTGAGTGGAAAAGGTTAGTTTAAGAAGCCCTGGATTAGAGGACTCTTGCTTAGTGAAATGCTTTCTACCTTGAGAACATGGACAGGAAGTTTCTCCCACCCCAAGACACTATTCCTGCCACAGAATATAGATCAGACTGTCCAAGCACACAAAATGAGGTAGCACTTTAGGACCGCCCTCACTAGCAGTCTGGCCCAGTGGACACAGAGGATGGGGAGCTGTTGACCCTTTCCTAAGACTATGGTGTAACATCCCCATCCTACCTGGACCCCGACTCAGTCCCTGCACAAATAAACAAAGCTAAGTTATGAAAGGCACATTGGAACAGGTGGAATCAACCTGCAGTGTTGTGTTATGTTTGTTTAAATGAAGTTGAATGTAGAATCACAGAATTTAGAGATAGAAAGGACTTAGGAGATTGTCTGGCTCAGCAGTTCTCAAACTGGTCTCAGAACCATTTTACACTCCTAAAAAGTATGGAGAACCCCAAGAGCATTTGATATTGGCTGTATTTGAAATTAAGAGATTTTAGAATTATTATAAAAATGTTTTGAGCTTGAAGAACCTCCTAGAAGGGGCTTAGGGACCCCCATTTTGAGAAGTGATGATCTAGCTTAAAATCATTTCACAGATGAGGAAACTTTGCTCCAGAGAAATGAAGTCACTTGACTGAGGTCTCCCAGCCAGTTAGAGGTAGAGCCAGGCCTGTCACCGGGCCTCCTGGCTCCCACCACCCCAGCCCTCTTTCCATCACACTGAGCTACATCAGGCCAGCCCAGCCATTCCTTTCCCCAGCTCCAGTTTAGTTACTCTCACTCCCTCTTAGAAAAACTCAATGGTGGACCAGGTTTGCATCCATTTAGCCTTCACACCAATTCTGCCTCCTGATTCTTCAGTGTTCTAGCCGAAGCCATTTTCTGTATGTTCTCTTTGAAATTAATTGAAAACATTCCTGGCCATGATGAGGGAAGATGTGTTTGAAAAGTAATACAGCTTCTCCTGGCCTGCCTGTCCTCAATCTTTGAAAACTTAGCACCGTTCGAAAAGGGCCTTCTGTATGATCATAAACCCTGCTGACCACAGGGCAGGGGAGGCAATCCAGAAGTATATAGGACACAAGCTCTGCCCTGATGAGACTCACCGTTCAGAATGGGGGCAGGAATCATCAAGTACGATGCAAAAGTACAGGTGATCCTACCAAGATTCAGCTCTTGGGCAAAATCACACAAAAGTACAGGGCCTATGGGGGAAAGGGGTTCAGGGCACGACACACAAAAACTTCTTCACTACTGCATTTTTTAAAAAGGTAGAAACCTAAATAAAAATGGTAACAGTTTTAGATGTTAAATGGTTAAGTACATAAACATTACAATAACTCGTGACAGCTGGGGCCTCAGGCTCTTCCTCAGCCTGCACTCCTGGTGGCCGCACTCCTAAATATAACACTTAACCTCTTTGGGCTGTTGAATGAATGTTGTCTTTTTTTTTTTTAACATACCTAGAAAAGTTCACAAATGAAAAGAATGCGAAACACAGTCTTTGGGATATCACAGAGGGAACAAGTAACTGGTACTCGCATATGTCTTGTGTGTTCCTATAGGGCTAGGATTCAGATGGGTAAAATCTTCAGTAGGAACTCGTGCATCAGCAAACGCAAAATTGGCACCATGCTAAAACGATTCCCTAATATATCCATCTAGTTGGAGCAAATTAGTATTTTCCAAGCTACAGTAATGATAGCAGAACTCACTGTACATGATAAATGCATAAGAAAGATACAAAAAATGGTATGTGCAGTCCAAGGGACAAAGATAGCCCTTCTACGATGAGTTGCACCTATCAGCCTCAGCTTGTGGGGGCATTTGCAGTGGGTTTTGAGGAGTGGGTGGGTAGGAATTCAGCATGGGAAGTGTGAGGGGCAGGAACACATTTCGAGTACAGGACACTAGCTAAAACATGAAGGATCCATCTGAAGATAACCAACAGTCCTATTTTGCTTGAGGTAAGAGTTTTTTGGAGGAAAGGCTAGAAAGGTAAGGGTGGTTCCATATTGTGGAGGGCTCTGAATTCCAACAATAATAATAGCTGATTCTTACATGTCTCACTCCAGTTATCCCCAAGATGACTGACTTTAATCCACCTCCGTTGGAGGGTCCTCAGAACTTTCTCCCTAGATTCCAGCCCCAACCCCCCTCCCTATGGTGAAATGGAACTCTGCAAACACCTGAATGATGAAATAACTGCCCTTCTTACTCCTGGCTTCAGAAACCCTCTCTGTCCAACTGGCTTTGGGTTCAGGCATCTTGCCTGTCCTCCAAATTGTCAATTTGATGAATCCATTTTTTTCTTATACTTTGTCAAGACCCTATTTCTAGGAATCTAGATTCATTCTTGCACACCTAACTGCTTATTAGGGCCTCCTGTTTTTGTTTCATCATTTCAGTCATGTCACTTGGAGACCCCTGTCTGGCTTGATTTATCATAAATCCACTTAACACCCAGAATCACCTAGAAGAGGTCAGGATTCCACCCCCACATACAGTGTGGCTCAGGACGGGGTTTGGAGGCAGAGTCCAAACTTTCAGCAAGGCTGCAAAACAAGGAGAGAAGAAGGAAGACAGTTGTGTGGTAAGGGGACACATCCTGGGAGGTCTGTATTCCTCAACTAAACAAGAGCCCTAGACTTGAGTCAGGCCCCCTGGATTCGGACCCTTTTTGGCTCTGTGACCCAGCATCAGTCACCCCTAATTTCCTCATCTGTGTGATGGGGATATAACACTTCTTCACAGGCATGTCGAGAAGCATTTGGAAACGTGGCCTATCACCCCAGACTGCAGCAGGACACTTGCCTCGTGGCCGGACAAGGCATGATCACTTACCCTTAGGTGCTGAACCCCTGGATGCTGCCCAGTGTTTTTCAATCGTTTAGCTAGTGCTTGTCCAACCCAATTCATCTATTTCTTCATATGTCACTGGGATCACCCTCAGTCTCAGATTAGGACTGGCTCTAAGACGGGATGGGCCCTTAGCCAAGTTTATTTTTTGGTAGCAACCAAATTCATCAGTCCTGGTGCCTTTTTCTCTGATTCTTTCTCTGTCCCCTCCCCTCCTTCTGTCAAAAGTGGTTGATAAAATCTAATTCAAAGGAGTGAATTTCAAATGGTGGAGTTTCAGGAATTGGGACCCTTTCCAAGGTCCCTGAAAGTCTCCATAGGTCTGTTTCTAAGATAAACCCTGTTCCCATCAGTGATAAGACCTTGTAGGGGAACTGGGAGTGGTCTATAGTGACCAGGAAAATATCATTTGAATCTGGGGGCTTAGCAGTATTATTTGCTCAGGGGGGTGTCATCCTTGGGATTAACAACAGGCATGGGGCCCTGCTACTGTGACGCAGGTTGATTAAAGAAGAACCTCTGGAAAGAAGGAAGAAGGCCCAGAAAGGCTGGAAGCACAGCATTTCAAAGCTAGTCCTCAGCCAAGTCATCCCGAATTCCAGCAAATTCTTTGGGCCAGCAGAGCACTGACTCATTTGTCACTGACTAGAGGACAGAAATAGCCCCAAAGAAACCCAACAACCAAGTGCGTCTTCGAAGAAAAATCTCTAGGCTGCAGTTAAAATTGTTACCTCCTTTCCAGCTCTCTCCTCTGCTGGATGACTTTCTGAATCATTTTAGTTTTTAGCCAACTGCAGGAGGTATGGTGGGTATGGGTGACATTCAGGTGTTTTGCCCTTTCTATATTATATCCTAGGGTGGGAACAGAACTTGAGAGGCCCTGAAGTCATACCGTGCCTCTGGCGAGGACTGTCCTACCCCAGAGTGGAGGGCAAAGGCTTTGTGATCTGCATCCTGGTGCCTGAGCGCAGGCTGGATATTATTGCATGGGAGAGAACAGGAGGAAGGCCAGGCAGCTTTGAAAATACCACACTGGCCTTAACAATTTTAAAAGAAAAGCCAAGTGAGCATAACAGAGATTTACAGTTTCACGTACAATCAATCCCCTTTTATCTGTTCTACCATATATGTGGAAATGCCCATTATATTTGGTGTTTTTTAAGTTCAGAATTTAAATACCTACCCTGAAATATCACATGATGGAGTTGGGGAGAAAAGAATATATACATGAGAATAACCAGAAAACAATGCAGTAAGAATGCTCCCATACAGTACATGTGGAATATGACACATATTGTCAGACACTGGGGATGTGTTACTTTGATCGAATTGCTTCCCCTCCCCACTTTCTTTTTAAATCTTTATCATAAGAAAGGGCATAGGGGTGGCATATTTAGACATTAATGTGATATAAAAACAAAACATGTCAATAAAAATAATTTTCAAAAACAAAATACTCCTTTCTATGTTTCATTGGGAGAGAAATTGTCTTTCCTTTTTATTAATGTTGAAAATTAATCATTCTTTAATTATATTATTGTTATAAATTATAATTATATATGAAATAGAATTATAATTACAGGTAATATATATTATATATAATATAATATGATATAGTTTGTGTGTTTTGATTATATAATTGTATATATATCTATATTACATCCTATTGTTTAATTTTTTTAATATTTTTTTATTTTTAGTTTACCACACACGGTTCTACATAATTTTGAGTTCCAGATTTTCTCTCTTCCCTCCCCAAGATGGCCTGGAATCTCATATAACTACCATGTATAACTTCGCACTGAATTGATTTACTATTGTTTAATTTTTAAATATTAAATCATTATATTTACTAGTATACATTATTTTTATTAACTATTTTCTCTTCCCCCCAATGGGAAAAGAAAGCAAACAGGCATAGTCAGCCAAAACAAACACACAGCAGCCATGTCTAAAACTGCGCATCTCACTCTGTGCTACAACTCCCTTACCCCTCTCAGTATTGGAGAGCATGCAGGCATCATCACTGGTCCTCAGGAAGGAATCATGGTTGGTCAATGCATTGATCAGCATTCTTTCAGAGCCCTTTGTGGAGTGGTTCAAACTTCATATCCCCATGAGGCAGCCTAGGTGAACCATCCCTTTAATAAAAGAAGAAACTGAGTCTCGGAGAAGGTAGGATACTGTACAAGGCCACAGCTAGTTAGTGGCAGAGACAGGGACTTGACAGGATGCTCCCGTATAGTACACGTGGAATATGAGATACATTGTCAGACACCCGGGATGTGTTACTTTGGTCAAATTGCTTCCCCCCCCCACTTTCTTTTTAAATCTTTATTATAAGGAAGGGTATAGGGGTGGCATATTTAGACATTAATGTGATATAAAAACAAAATATGTCAATAAAAATAATTTTCAAAAAAAATAGTCCTTTCCATGTGTTTCTATAGAGTTGGGGGCCGCTGGATGGTGCATGGTTAGAGCATTGGGCCTGTAGCCAAGATGACCTGAGGTCAAATGCAGCCTCAGACAGTAGGTGTGTAACTCTGGGCAAGTCATTTAATGTAAATTTACGCTTCTGTAAAATGGGGATAATAATATCTGCTTCACAGGATCCCATGAGATAAAAATTACAAAGTCCTTAGCACAGTGCTTGGCACATAGTATACATGCCCTTTTCAATTGTGACCCCATTTGGAGTTTCCTTTGCCAAGATACTGGGGTGGTTTGCCATTCCCTTCTCCAGCTTATTTTACAGATGAGGAAACTAAGGCAAACAGAGGTTAAGTGACTTGCCCAGGATCACATAGCCAGTCAGTGTCTAAGGCCAGATTAGAACTCATGAAGAGGAGTCTTTCTGACTCCAGGCCCCGTACTCTGTGCACTATGGTGCCACCTAGCTGCCCCATGTAAATGTTAGCTATTATTAATATAGACCAGAAGTTCCCAAACTTATTGGACTACTACCCCCTTTTCAAAAAAAATTACTCAGCACTCCCCCGGGAAATCTATTTTCTTTAACTCTTTAATGTCTTTTTAAAAATTTGCATCATTTCAAAAATATAACTTTTTTAAATGACACATCTTAAATTTAGTAATTTATTATAAATTTGCGTTTTTCCTGCATTAAAATTTTGTTGATGAAACATTGTGTCATGTAACCATATAATGTTGTATTATAAACAAGTCATGACATACATATATTCTTTTTCTTTTGATGGGGAAAGGCAGAACAATTGGGGTTAAGTGACTTGCCCAAGGTCACACAGCTAGTAAGTGTTTCAAGAGTCTGAGGTCACATTTGCACTCAGGTCCTCCTGACTCCAGGGCCGATGATCTACTCACTGTGCCACCTGGCTGCCCCGACATGCACATATTCTTGCCAATGCATGCTGGACTTCCCAACGATTCACCGCACACTCACCTGCCAACACTTGCTTATTAAGACCTATTGGCAGACTTGACCACTGATCCGTTATAATTTGTATTTTGTGTGTTTTATTTGGCAAATAATGTAATCCCTATGACTTTAACTCTATTACACAACAGATGAAACATGAATGAATGGTTTTTCAAAATTTTCTTCTCTTCTTTCCTTTTGCTTCCACCGCCCCCTTTTTTTATTTTACGCCGCCCCTAGTTGCACCCAAGGCTACTACCACACCCCCATCCTTCCAGCACTCCCCAGGAGGCAGTATTGCTCACTTTGGGGACCTATGAATACCCTATACACTCAACCCCTACCCCTTAGAATGTAAAGAGCAGAGATTATTTGGTGCTTTGTATCTGTATCCTGAACAGCCGGCACAGTGCTTGACACAAAGTAGGTATTTAATAAATGCTGGTTGATTAACTGATGCAGAATGCTCCAAGGTCTTTAGGAAAGCAAGGAATAGTTTACCTGTCAGATTTATAAAGAATGAAAGAATTTATGACCAAACAAGAGGCAGAGAAAATTATGAAATACCAAAGGGGTAATTTTGATTACACTAAATTAAAAAGGTTTTGCACAAACTAAACCAATGCAACCAAGATTAGAAGGGAAGCAAAAAGCTGGGAAACAATTTTCACAGCCAGTGTTTCTGACAAAGGCCTCATTTCTAAAATATATAAAGAACTGAGTCAAATTTATAAGAATGCAAGTCATTCCCCAATTGATAAATGGTCAAAGGATGTGAACGGACAGTTTTCAGAGGAAGAAATTAAAGCTATCTTTAATCATATGAAAAAATGCTCTAAATCACTATTGATTAGGGAAATGCATATCGAAACAACTCTGAGGTACTACCTCACACCTATCAAACAGGCTAATATAATAAAAAAAAGAAAAAATGATAAATGTTGGAGAAGACACGAGAAAATTGGAATTCTCATGCATTGTTGGTGGAGTTGTGAACTGATCCAACCATTCTGAATAGCAATTTGGAACTATGTCCTAAGGGCTATAAAACTATGCATACCCTTTGATCCAGCAATAGCACTACTAGGTCTGTAGCTGAAAGAGATAAAAAAAAATAAGAAAAGGACCCATATGTACAAAAATATTTATTGCACTTATGGCTTTTCTCTTTAGTTCTGATTCTTCTTTCACAACGTGACTAATGCGGAAATATGTTTTTAAAAAAAGAATTCATGAGGCCCAGAGAAAATGAGCAATTGATCCAAACTTACAGAGCTTAGAACTGGCTAAGCCAGCATGTCTGGACTCCAGTCCTGGAGCTTTTCCCATTATGTCCCAATACCTCTGAATCGAGGTACCTTAGTTCCAGAGATTGAATGCTTGGCCTTTTACCTGAACAGCACTAAATGACCATATATGGACTGTGTATGTGGAAAACTCACTTGGAAGTAGCAAAGCCAAGCTTCGCCCTATTTGTCTACTTGCCATGTCATTGTTCAAGGAATCAGGATAATGGCCCGCTCAGTGACAGAGCATCTGAGTTATCCCAGCACTGTTGGCACTTGCGATGTGATAGTTTGATTTTTTCCCAGCCCCCAGCTGGTCCCCCCCCAGTGAGATAAGAAGCCCACCACAGGCAGACTTTCTCAGGGGCTCCCACAGTGGTAGCAACACCAGGTGTGCCAGTCCTGAGACATGCGGTAGGTTAACCCACAGCAGCTGCAGAGACACCGCTCCCTTTCCCCCCACCCCTCCATCCAGTGGGTAAACAACTCCCTGTGCAGGCTGATTTGTTGGGTGGAAGGAGACCACTTCCCACCCCTACCCACAGAGTGGGGACTGGGGTAAGGCAGGCACACAACACATAAGGGTTACAATGAGGAACATTTGAATTTTCCTATTCTTCATCAAGGGGTGATAAACCCTCTACACTCTGCCCAGGTCAAACCACATTCAGATCTGAGTGACCCATTGATGAGTTAATGCCTGCCAATAGAGGATAGAAAAGGGCCTCTTGCCCACTGTATGAGGACCCCTGAAGACGGACTAGGGATAGTTTGCCTGGAGAAGACTCAGGAGGGCCACGCCAGCCAACTTCAAGTATTTGAATGGCTGCGACATAGAAGAGGATTAGACTTTTCTGTTTGGCTCCAGAGAAGAGAACCAGGGACAGTGAGGAGAATGTGCAAATAGGCAAACTAAGCTTGATGTCGAGGAAAATTTTCTAAGCACTTGAGAGCCAAAAGAAGCCTGGGCGGCCTCCGGGAGATAATGATTTCCCCTCTTTGGCAGATGCTGGATGACCCTCAAGCAAACATGTCACAGTGTGGACTCTTTGGGGGCCATTCAGAGTCTGGGCCTCGATGGCCACTGAGCTCCCGTTCCAACCCACCGGCTCTGTGAGCCTTCTCTCTGTTAAGGCAAACATTCCGAGCACCTTGAGGGCAGAGTAGTGGTAGTGGGAGGAGCAGGAATGGATCCAAAATCTGCTGCTTTCCGCCTGTGGGACCCTGAAAAATTCACCTTACCTCTGGGGGCCTCAGTGTCCTCATCTGTAACGTGAGCCTGCTGGCCTGGTTGGCTTTGGAAGGCCCTTCCACCTCTGACTCCCAGGGGCCCCTGTCTGAGGACGAGTCAAGCCTTGCATCTCATGGCAAAAACGCAAAGGCTTCCGTGGTCAGTGACACGTGACAGTCACAATGCTCAAGCCTCTCCTAGGGCAGACAGACAGATGCCTTGTCTCAGCTATGCCTACTTACACCAGGTCACACTCTGTGTACGTGTGTATGTGTATGTATACATATATACATGCATACATATAGATATACATACAAAGACATACATACATACATAAAACAGTATACACACATATAAACATATTTTACATATACACATAGCATATATAAAGTATATATACATTATTATACTTTGTATGTATATATTTCCCTGAGTTGTATATTTATATATGTGTTATATATTTATATATGTATATACCTGTTTTTCTCTGTGTGTTGTATATTTATATTGTGTCTACTTATGTGTGTCTATCATACATTTATATATTTCTATATATTCTCTATGTGTGTAGCATATGTACATATTCTATATATTTTAATACGTGTGTATGTATGCATTGGGACAGCTACATTGAACATTAGATATAATACCAGGCCTGGAAACAGGAAGATCTGAGTTCAGATCTTATCTCATATACTCTCTAGTTGTGTGACCTTGGGCAAGTCATTGAACCTCTATTTGCCTAGATTTCCTCATCAGTTATGTGGGGATAATAATAGTAGCTACTTCCTAGGGTTGTTGTGGGGGCCAAATGAGATGATAATTATAAAGCACTTGGCACAGTGCCTGGCACATAGTAGGTACTGTATAAATGTTAACTATTATACGTGTATACTATATATATATATATATATTTGTATATACACTATACACACATATGTGTGTATATAGACTAAACTATACATATACATACATACATACACACATATAGATACTACACACCTAATAGTTAACATTTACACAGCACTTACTATGTGCTACTTACTATGTCTGCTATCTAACAATAAAACCACTCCTGGGCTAAGGCACTATACTCTGCACCTCTCTACTAATGGAATACCTCTTGTCTGATCCCAAACCAAAGTCAGTCTCAGGAGAGCCTGGCCACCTAGAAAGGGAGTCAGGCTCCTCCTCAGCCCCTCTGGCTCATCACACTCCTACTCTGACACCAGGGAAAAACTACTTAAGGGTTCAGTTTGACCTCATGGCTGTGGTCTCTGCACAGGTGAGAAGAGAAAACTACTCAATATACAATATGAATTAGGTATGGGACAGGTATTCACTCATTCCCTCCACACAGTGGAAAGGCAAGGTCTCACAAGTAGCCTTGATAGAAGAACTGGAACAGGTCAAACAAGCAGTGGCAATTAGTTTTGGGAGAAGCTGTTTTCAGGGCAGCTGAACGGGCACCATGACATTTCACCCAACTCTCCTCTGTCTTTGGTGTTTTCTGGCAAGTCGGGGCATGGGCTCATTCTCCAGCTGGTGGCCATCTGCTCCAAGCATGCCTCCTGCCCCCAGTCAGTTCTGACCAAGGACCCCAGGATTGCCAACCTCCTGAACTCCAAAGCTTGCTCCAAGGCTTGCCCAGAGCCTACCACCAGGGAGCGGTCATTAGGGCTGGGGTGGGAGGAAGGGATGCAGCTTTTTCACCCATTCCCCTCCAACAGACTAGAATACTCTTTATCCAGTCTTTAGATGGAAAAAGGGGAGTCAACCGAGGGATTTTAAAGAGCCACCAAGTCATCATTTCTTCCTGCTTAGTGGCCAATAAGGGGGGAAGGGAAGAAAACAAGCATTTATTAAGCACCAACTATGTGCCAGGCACTGTGCCAAGCACTTTACAAAAATTGTCTCGTTTGATCCTCACTGAGTCACACGTGACCAGCTAGCAGTAGCCAGAGGTTTGTCATCCTTAAGAATGTGCCCTAGTATGCGCGTGCATGAGCACACACACACACACACACACACACACACACACACACACACACTATACCAGAAGCATCCAGGATTGCCCTGTACATGTCCCAAGGTAGAAGCATCAGTTTTGGAGGGAATCCTAAGATTTCAAACTGAACAGCACCTTAGAGATCAGCCAACACCCTTGTTTTACTCACAAGGAAGCTGGGGTCCAGCCAGGTCATGACTGGCCTAAGTTCACACAAGCACTAAGGGGCAGAGCTGGGAATTCCAACACCCCCAAGATCACACATTGACCCATTAGCAGTCACAAACTCCCTTCCTGGGATTTCAGCGATCAGATTGTCTCTAACTGAGGGATCTGGTATAGCCCTGGTCTTATCATCAGAAGAAGACCCTTCCTGATTTCTTTATATTCCTCAGACTCGCCCATGTCAATTGTCTGCATCCTCAAGGCTACACGTAGCCCTCTAGGTCCTCAAGTGTGTCCCTTTGACTGAATCCAAACTTCACAGAACAAATCCCCTGAATAAAAGGATTTGTTCTATAAAACTTGCACTCAGTCAAAAGGCTGCCCCCAAGGACCTAGAAGGCTGTATGTGGCCTCCCCACCCCAGCTAGGTGATTCCCTTAAATTACTGGACCACAATTGAATTAAGAATTCCCCTGTTGTTGGACATGTAGGCAGCTTTTTGGGTTTGTTCTACTTTGGGTTTCGTTCGCTTTCTGGGGCAGAGAACTCTAAGAGTTACCACGTGGGGCCCTGAAAAGTGAAGTGACGTGCCTGGGATGGTACAGGCAATACAGGACCAAGCCCAGGCTTCTGAAGCCCGTGCTTCTCATGCTGAGATCTGGCTCTTCTGCCATCACTAAAAGGCTGCCTCTCATAAGCACAATAATAATTCTTTAATGAAGCCCAAGACATACCAAATCATTTCACTTTTCAGTCCCCATCAGAGTCCTTGTCATTCATTCTTGTTCATTTTTCCTCATATGAGCCTAGTTGGTGCCCACTCTCTCTGGAGCACTTTTTCGCCTTCCTTTGCATTATTTCATAAAGATCTTTCCAGATTTCTCTGTAATACTCATACCTGTCAGTCTCAACTGCATTATAGCATTCGATTAGGATCATGGATTATGATCATGTACTGAACTATCTCCTCTACATTTAGGTTGCTTTCAGCTTTTAGCAATTACATATAAGGCTGCTCGGAAAAATCTTTGAACAGACCATTAACTTTTAACATGTGTGTTTAACATCTGTGTGTGGAGACATGAGAAGAACAAGACCCTACAAGGTACTGGAGACATTTTTGCTGAATATAGAGATGGAGAACCCAGTGAAAACAGAAAAACTCAGAAACTGGGAAAAAAAAAAGGTTGTACCTCACTTAATTAGTTATGTGCTTATCACTAAAGCCTATGTTTATAAAGCTTAAATCTTTCATTAAATGTGTAAGAGTGTAGACAGAAGAGTGCATGTGAAATTTCTAGAGTTCTGGATTTAGAGTCAGAACCTGAGTTCAAATTGTGATCTGTGTGACCTCGGTCACCTCAACCAGCTTCTCCATCATAAAATGGGAGGGTCGGAGCCCACGGCCTCTCAGGTCCCGTGAGGGGCTAAATCTCCCATCCGTGGATTTTGGAGAGCATTGTATTTGATGACTGAGTTGGACGAGACCTCAGGGGTCATAGTGACACCTGTCCCTGAATGGGAAGAGCTTCTACAATGTACCTGAAAAGGGATCACCTCTCCTCTCTTGAAGATGCTGTCTTCATGGTTTCTTGTTCACGCACCCGCTCCTCTCTGCTCATAATCTGAAGGGAAAAACAGAACCCCTCTCCAAGACTTAGGGTGGATCCCAAACCCTGCTTTTTCCTTCCTGTTGGAGGGGAGAATCTGGGAGGAAAAGGGGACAGACGCCACCCCATAAGATGCTGTACGACCCACAACCCACGCAGGGATCCCGCCACCACGGAATGGGGCTAGGGGCAGCTGTCGGAAGCAGCCTGGGCCGGACCTCGTGGGCTCTTTAGAGATTCAGGGAAGATGAGAGAATCTCAGGGTCTAAAGGGTAAGAAGGGGAAACCTCCCGGGGCCCCCACGCTAGACTGAGCCACGGCCGGATCAGCCCCACCGTCCCCACGGACAGACTTTCCTCTCCAGGCCACGCGCGCGTCCGAAGTCATCCTCCCCGCAGCCTCCCCCTCACCCCCAACCCGACTTCCTGGCCCATTGAGGGCAGTGGGAGGGGGGAAGAGGCAAGGGGTGCTGGGCTTCCTCTGGCCCCGCCCCCACGGCCCGCCCTCCAGCCCCGGAGAAGCCGGCAGGACCAGGGCCACCGAGTGTCCTTCACCCCCAGGAGCTTATCAGGATGCAGCTACTATGGCTCAGTCTCCTCTTACCCTTTCAGATCTCAGGTGAGACACGGGGATCTTCTAGGTGGGGGAAGGGGTCGTCCAGGGCTTGGTGGGTGTCCGAGGGATCTTAGCCCTCTACGAGGGTGCGGGGTGGGGGGATCCGGAATGCGGAGCGCTCTGGGACCCCTAGCTCACTTCTTGGGACTGCGGACACCCTAACCTGCTCCTCCAAGGCGTGTGATGATTCCAGACTCTCTGAGGCCGCTGGGACAGTCAGTTTTGGGAGCTGTCCCAGGCCAGGGGACTGAGACAAAGCATCTTCTCTAGTCCAGGGGTCAGTAAACCTCTCCTCCTCACCCCCATCCTGTAATCAGCCAGCAAGCCCAATACTTCCATAGGGAGAAAGGAGACAAGGAGAGAAATAAAAAGGGATGGAATAGAGAAAGACCAGGAGATTTTAAAGCTGAGAGACTAGAGATCCACCTAGTCCCACTCGACTCATTCTACAGCCCAGGAGACCTGTTCAGAGAGGTGATGGCGGGGCAGCCAGGTGAGAGTCCAACTTTGAACTGGAGGCCTCTGACTTGGCATCAAGTGTGCATTCACCTGAACCAAGCTGGAGCAGGAGAGAGGTGCCTCTGGTGGTGAAGGCACACCGGCCTCGATTGCCTAGGGACTCTTCAGTGCCTTGACTGGAGCCCCGGGCACCACCTCCAGCTCAGACTTCTTACAGCGTAGAGATAGGGTGGGCACGCAAACAGGTGTACCCTACACCTTTGCTGCTATGGAGTGGGTATGAAGGGTCTACCTCCCAGCACAAAAAACGTGGAGATGAGCATAGGGCAGGTGTATGTATTTTAACAAACAATGAGAACTCCTGGAGGATAGAAACTGTACTTAATGCACACTTAATTGGTGGGCCTAGAGGTAGAGAGAAACCAGCCTTGACTCTCTCATGCATGGAAAATAACAGAGTGGCGGTCATCCTGTTCTGAGACTTGTCAGGGACAGCCAGAAAGCACATTCACACACATGAGCACATACAGACACACATACACTCACACTCACACACACACACACACACACACACACACACACTCACACACTGCTGGCCAAGCTTGCTTAGACAACATCACCGACGGAAATTGGTTGAAGCCACCCAGAGGCTTATTAAATATAGATCCTTCCAGAAATAGTTTATTGCCTCTAAGAATCTACTCAGGTCTTTACCACGCTCTGGGGACTGAAAATCCAATTTGGGGAGTGGGGGGAGGGAAGGAAGAATAGAAATTCAGGCCAAGCCAGAGACCCCTTCGGGCCCAAAGAGGAGAAACTTGGCCAGAGTGAGCTCACCAGGCCAGCTAGAACTTTTCAGAGTCAAAGGTAGCTAAGATACCACTGTCCATCCTCCAGCCTGGCCTGGAGACAGTAAGGAGCCAGAATGATCCGTGATGCGGTCTGAGTGTGAAATCTCATATTGTCTAAAGGGTCAGCTGCTCTATTGGAGACTATTAAGATTTCAGCAAAATCCTGGCCCATATTCCTAGCAACCTCCCGCCTGGGCGGTTCTCAGCTGGGAGGTCAATTCCATTCAATTGACCAAGCATGCCAGCCCTGTTCAAGATGCTCAGGAAATGGGGATCAAAATGAAACAGTCCCTGCCTTCAAAGGGCTTATGTTCTACTGGGAGAAACAACATGTATGCACAGCTAGACAGGAATAGAAAATATGGCTGGAGGAAGGACTGCTCGTGGGGATGACCCTCCAACAGAGCTAGGAATTCCTAGAGTCAGGGGAGGAGGGAACTGATTCAAGGACATCCAGGACTAAGACACTTCCCCCCTTCTCTGGGCTGGTCTCACTCCCCAGCAGTGGTGTAGTTGTTCTCTGATCTGGGGCTAAAAGAAAAACTCAAGCATTCGCAGTATTTTGGCCTGGGCGATCCTGCATTCATTTGAAAGGCATTTATTGAAACAGAAACTGTTTTTGCCTTCCTTTGTCTCCCCAGTGCCTGGTACAGAATAAGCACTGAATAAATGCTTGATTGGCTGTTAAGAGCCTACTATGTGATGGGTCTGGAGAGAAACTCCAGCGGAGTCTGGCATGTTGGAATTTTCAGGGGTAGAGGAAACGGGGCTGATTTTACAGGCCTTTCAACTTGCACTGGCAGTTCAAGTCACTGGGCAGTATTGCTAAAAGCAGTGTGGGGGCAGTGGTCAGACCAAAGTCATGGAGTCATTAGACCGTAACTCCTTGAGGGAAGAGACTATCCTTTTTCTTTTTTTGTATCCCCAACACAGTGCCTGGCACACATTAGGTGCTTAATAAATGCTTATTGCCTGATGTAGGCAGATCTGAGTTCAGGATCTAACAGTGCTACTTTGAGCAAATAACTGTCCCTCTCTGAGAATATAGATCTGGGAGAAAAAGACTTTAAAGATCATCCAAAAACAAACCCCTCGTTTTGGAGTGAGGAAACCAAGGCCGGAAGAGGTCAAAAGCAATAAGCAGCGGCCAAGCTTTGATTTGAACCCAGGTCCTCTGACTCCAAACCTGTTATCCCCTGCTCTGAACCTCAGTTTCTGAATCTGTGAAATGGGACAAATAAGAGTTGAGGTCAGTCCTTGAGCTGTTATAGAGTGCCTATGGAGGGGTCCTCCCCTCCCCAGCTCTGTAATCTCCAGGTGGGAATCAGTCAGTTAATAAGCATTTATTAAACACCTACTGGATGCCAAGCGCTATATTAGACCCTGGGCTTGGGCAAGAGCCCTATTTCATAGGGTTGTTGTGAACCTCAAAGCACTATGCAATCATGAGTTGTTCTTATGAGCGATATTAATAGCTGTATCATCGGTGTTTAAAGTAATTGTGGATAATACTAGCACACTGTTAATAGAAGGCATCGTGCTTTCACAGAAGCCTTCATTTCATCCCTGAAACAAATGAAGTTGACCAGCAGGTATTATTCCCATTACGCAGGTGAGGAAAACTGAGGCTCCAGACGTTAAATGTCTTTGCCCCTTTTTAGTAACAGATTCAAACTTAGAACTTGGGCTTTTTTAATTCCCGTAGCCCTGTATATCCTTGGAATGAGCGGTAGGAGCACACGCTAATTATACGACTGGCATCATGGTTTGTAAACTAGACAACCTTACAAAAATACCAGCTATTGTTATTAGTAATTAATATTATTATTATTATTTTGAGAGAGCCACCAACAAGGAGCTAGGCAGACTCAGAGAGAGAAAAATTCTTCTCTGCCAATACTTACTGGCTGCATGACCCTGAGCCAGTCACTCCTCTCTGAGACTCCATTTTCCCATCTGTAAAGTGGGGATAATACTGACACCTACCCCAGAGTGACATTGTGAGGCTCGAATGAAACAAGCTTAAGGTGACTACAGAAATTTGAGCCGCTATTGAAAGGGGAGACAGTAAAGGAGGGCTTTACGTTTGGCATTTTAAACCACAAGTAAGATTCACCAGGTAGAAAGAATAGTGGAGAGGACAAGCAGGGAGGGCATTGTGAGGGTAGACGCTGGTGAAGAAAGGTGACATAGGGTGAGGACTGTGAGGAGTCCAGATGGAACCTGGAGTGTTTTAGGGGAGCAGAGGCTAGGAATGCAAGGAAGGCAAAGTAGTACCATTCTGTGGAGGGCCTTGAATGCCGAGCTAACAAGTTTGGGCTCTGTGGCTACATTAGGAATACCCCCAGACCTGCTCCAGGCTCCACAGGCTGTGGTGCCTGGGGGTTAAAATTTAGCCAGCAGTCTTTGCAAAGATGGAGGGAAGCCTGTGGGTGACTCGAAATTGCATATGACAGCCTCTTCCTATATGTCGGTTAGTTTTGTTGAATTCTTTTTTCTTCCTCTTTTTTATTAGGCATGGCTTTCTGGGAGGGGAAAAGAAGGGAAATATAGGTGATATGGAAAGAAAAGGGTAGGAACCGGACCTGGATTTCTTTGATTCCCAGATGAGGAAAATCTCTCTACCAATGCAGGTCTGCACCTTCTGTACCACTAGCGGTTAAGTGGCTGGCCCAGGGTCACCAGGCGATCTTCATCAGAAGCAGGCCTTGAACCCAGATCTAACAAGCCAGCTCTCCACCCACTGCCTCAGCTAGAACTACCCAAAGTGGGAAGGGGCTGCCTCTGAAGAGAGTGGAGGTCTTCAAGAAGAGAAGGATAACCACGTGGGGGATATTTTATAATAGGTATCCCTTTTGGGGTATGGGACTAGGTGGCTGCTGAGGAAGAACACAGCAGGTCCCTCTTAGACCGGGTCATCATAGGATCATAAATTAGAAGGGGAAAGGATTTTACAGGCCATGGAGTTCAACCTGCTTAATTTTACAGATGAAGAAACTGAGGCTGGGAGAGTATAGGTGCCCTACCCAGAGTCATATGACCAGTATGTGTCAAAGGTGGGACTTGGACCCAGATCTTCCAGTCTCCAAGGTCAATTCCTTATCCTCTATCCAGGGGTGGAAAACCTGCTGCCTCTCCTACCACTACAATCAATAAAAATTTTTTAAAAAGGAGACAGAGAGAAAGAGAGAAAGGGAGAGAGAGAGAGAGAGAGAGAGAGAGAGAGAGAGAGAGAGACAGAGACAGAGACAGAGACAGAGACAGAGACAGAGACAGAGAGACAGAGAGAGAGAGAGAGACAGAGAAATTTAATCAGTCTAATGGAAAGCTTCCAGACATGCTCTCTTCTAACAAAGCAGCTGGTAGTGGAGCACTAGATTTGGAATGAGGAGATACAGGTTCAAATCCCAGCTTTGTCATTTACGTTGGGATTTTATTCCATCTAACTAGTGTATGATGTTTGTATGTATTATGTATTTTGAGAAAAGACTCTCCTTACTTCCACCTCCTAGAAAAACCGTAGCTGGAAATTTGCCTGGTCTGCCCTCTCGCTAATAATGGGGGTGGAAAAGAGAACCCAAGTCAAGCTGACCGGGCTTGTTGCTACACTTAAAATTTTTTTCCTTTTTTTTTTATTTTTTTTTTTTTTTGCTGAGAAATCTCCTGGAGTCACTGGCCATTCCGAGGAGGGTTAAAGACCAAATCCAGTTCGCACCTCTGGGAATCACTCCATAGACTCTCGCCCGGCCGGCTGTGGCCAGGATTTTCTAAGAGGAGCAGAATTGCACTCTGATTTGATGAAGATGTCCAGTCATTTTCCCTCCCCAAGCCTCATTTTGCCCATCTGTAAAATGGAAATGTTTGAAGGGTAGAAGGTCTAATGTGCACATGAAATGATTTTGAGATACTTGGGTCAATTGGATTCAACAGGCATTTTTATCAACATTATCGTATCACAGCAGAAAACTCTTCTGCATCCTTGGGCTAACTTCAAGCACAAGAACCTTGGGGCCAGGACTCAGGCCCACTTAGTAGTGAGCTTGGGAAGAAGGGACTAGAAGATGAAAGCCTGAGAAGCAAAAAGAGAGAATGGAGAGGTTTTTTTAAGCCAAAGATACTTAATTCAATCTAGCAAGCATGTATTAAGTACCTACTGTGTGTAAGACACTGTTTTGGGTGGCAGAAATTTGAAAACAAAAATGGCCAAGAAGCTTATATTCTGGTGGAAGTGAGAAATACAGAATATACATTGATAAGTAAACATGAAGTAATGTGAGACTTTCTCGAGAAAACAAATAAGCAGGAGGATCGGCGCTGAACTGAATGCTGAAGGAGTTAGGCATTCCGAGAAGGGGCGGCCGGGGACGGAGGGCTTTCCAAGAACAGGGGTCACAGCCTATGCAAGGTCACAGAGGCAGGAGATGAAACGCCAAGTCTGAAGAACAGAAAATAGGGCAGATGGCTGGAATGTACAGTTTGGTCCTGATTAGTGCCCATGATGAATTCCCTGAAGTGGTCCTATGAATTTGAATTTGCCCTATTGGAAGTCACAGTTATGTAGGATTGGCTCCAGCCCAGTGGAAACATACAACGTGACTTCAGATGAGCAGTCAGTTCCCAGGGATTCCCTCATTGTTGTTCACACAAATCGGGACCCAGCTGTTGAGTGGCTTGCAGGGGAGTAAAACCAGTCAGTCAGAGCTTTTGTCAGGTACTTCTGATGCCCGAGGGTTTGCATTCTGGAAACTGAGGTGGAGCCAAATTGTGAAAGGCTTTTAAATGGCAGGCCAACAAGCTTCTATTTTTTCCTAGGGATCGTAGGGAGCCATTGAAGATTTAGGAGCAAAAGGAAAAACTGCATAATTGCAGAACAACTCAACAGATCTACCAAATATCTGACTTCCAAAATTAGTAACTGTGCGACTCATATTACTTCCATAATTACTAATAATTGTAATTAAGCATCTTTCTTCTCTCTTCCCCCCCAAATTATTTTTTCTCACCTATGCCGTGCCTCCCAATATTTATTTAAATGTTTTCTTTGCTTCTGGGTTTTCATTGTTGTTTAATAGAGATGTCTTACACTTTGCTCATGGCTTACTGATTTTCAAAGCCCTCCCTATCTATTGTCTGATTTCCTCCTCACACAAACCCTATGAGGTAGGCAAAGTAGGTGTACTTATCCCCATTTTAAAGATGAGGAAACTGAGGTTCAGAGAATATGACTGACTTGACCCACACTGCATGGCTAGTTAGTGCCATAGCCAGGTCTAGTCCCCTGATCTCCTGGCTGTAGGGCATGCCATGATGATACCCTATGTCTAAGGTGCCATCTGTTCCTTGGTTCTACATATCCTCACAACAGCCTTTTGAGTCAGGTGGGCAAAGCAGACCCATTCTATGGATATGTTAGAAGTCACTTTATTTAATATTTAATGATGAAAGGGAGACTAGAACCTAGGTGTGCTACCTCCAAAGCCAGGACTCTGACCATCACACTACATCTAAGTGTGTTAAAGGTATTCGAAACTCTTAGCAGAGCGCACCTCAGTCCTAGGAGAAGACAAAAGCTTGCATCACAGCCCGTGTGGACACTAACACCAAGCAGACAAGTGATGGATATTTACCGAACTGAGCTGCTTCTCAAAGCCAACTCCTTTCTACAGACATTTATTAAGGGCCTACCTTGTACAAAGCCTTATGCCAGGCAGTCTGTGATGCCACAGGCGGACAGTGGATTGAATGGGGTTCTGATCACCCTGAAAACCAGGCTAAAGAACGTAGCACGTGGATTCAATGGGAAGTAGATGATAGCAACCTCTAAGGGTTATGGTGAACATTGTATAGAGTTGTTCTTACTAATAATGCTCCTTCATTTCTTTCTCATGACAACCTAGTGAGGTTGGCTGGGCAGGTATTATCCGTTTTACAGGTGAGAAAACAGGCCAAATGATTTAAAAAGTAGAGTGAAAAGAACACTGGATCTGAAGTCAGAGAACGTGGGTTCAATTCATGACTTTGCCACGTGACCATCTGTGTGACCTTGGACAAGTCATTTAACCTCAGATTTTTCATCTGTAAAATGAGGGAGCTGGAATAAATGGTCTCTGAGGTTCCTTCCAGCTTTAGACTCATAAATATGGTCTTGGACACGTACAAATCACTCCAGTATCTTTGCCAAGAAAACCCCCCAAAATGGGGTCACAAAACAACAAAGCATTGTAAAGATTTCCTACCTGTTGCTAATAAGTGTTTCCTTGTTTTATGTATTTTAAGTTGGAAGGGACCCCAGAGGTCATGTATTCTAACCCTGCCCCGTTATGGATAAGGGAAGTAAAGCCAGAGAAATTAAACATTGACTAAAGGACAGAAATATAGTGAATCCAGTCAGCCAGTCAATGAACATTTTAAAAAGCTTACTATGTGCCAGTCAACTGTGTTAATCACTAGGGAGGCAAGGAAAAGCAAAAATTATAATCCCTGCCCTTAGGGAGCTTAAATTCTAATGACAGACATCTTAGACACAATTATATACATAGAAGATTTGTACAGTGTGCCTGGAGGTACTATCAGAGGGAAGGCATCAGCAGTGGTGGGGCCCTGAAAAAGACATCCTGCGGGAGGTAGGATTTAAGCTGAGCCTTGAAAGAAGCTGTTATCCCAGAAGCTCAAAGTCTGTTCACACTTTGAAAACAGGTACCCAAAGGGGTGATGTGTTCCCTCTCCTTTTTGTCCCCTTTAGGGATCTCCAGAGTCCCGTTGATCATGCAGAGCCCAGAAACTCTCCTGGTTCAGACTGACAAAGAGTCAAAGCTCCTCTGTGACATCAGATCATCCACAAACATTTATGGAATCTACTGGTTTCGTCAGGTCGAGCCTCCCGGCACTGGCAGTCACTATCAGTTTCTGGTCCATTTAGACTCCAAGAGCACTTTTAATCATGGGGAGGGTGTCAAACCAGAACATGTCCTTGTGTCCAGAGAGTCGCACAAATCCACACTCAGGCTGCTGAATATGAAGCCTTCGGACAGCGGCATCTACATCTGTGGCATTGTTGCAGGCCATCAACTGGTCTTTGGAAGTGGAACCCGGCTGAATGTGGGTAAGGGCTCTCTCAGAAGCACTGGTGGGCATCACTACTCCTGATGGGGAGACAGAGGGGATAAGCCCCATGGCCATCAGAACTGGGTCTTCATGTCTCCTCAACATCAGCCTTCACCCACAGGGCTGCAGTCAGAAAAGCTTTCCACTGAGCAGTGGGCCCCAAGCGACACTCAGAGGGCTCCCCCTTTCTCTTCCTTCTGAGTGTTTCCTGTGGCCCAGTTATAAGAATTTAGAGGCTTGGATAAAGAATTTGGGGTTTTTTTTTTGTTTTTAGTCAGAGGACCTCAGTTCAAATTATGGCTTTCCCATTTTCGAGCTATGTGACCTTGGACAAACTTCTTGATCCCACTAGGACTTTTTCTTCATCTGTAAAATGAAGGGGTTGCGTGAGATGACCCACCAGCTCTAGATCTCTAACCATTTAATAATATAGTTCAGTATTCTATCATTCAGTGTTTGGGAGGGTCTTCCTGCCTCCCAATTCATGGCTAAGATTCTTCTTAGGGGCACTTATGAGATGGGTGGGGGCTTTCTTTACATTTTGTTTAGGAATCCAGGATTTAAACTCCCTCGAATCAAGTGATAGAGATTGTAAAACAGATCACTGGGTCCATTCTAAAATACGCCAGCTCAGGTAGGTCCAGCCTCCTAAAATTTGATTCAAATCAATTTTAAAAGCGTTTATTAAGTGACTACTGTGTGCTAGGTGCTGAGGACACAAAGATAAAACCAACTTAGACTATGGCCACTCCTGCCACACCCTTAGCATATCTCTCTCTCTCTCTCTCTCTCTCTCTCTCTCTCTCGCTCTCTCTCTCTCTCTTCCTCCCGCCCGCGCTCTTTCTTTCTCGCTCTCTCTGTTTTTCTCTCTTACTCTCACTCTCTGTCTCTATCCTTCTTTCTCTGTCTTTTTCTGTTTCTATCTCTCTGTGTCTCTCTCCCTTCTTCTTCTGTCCCTTCTCCTTCTCTCCCCCTCCCTCCCACTCTCTGTCTGTGTCTCTCTCTTTCTCCTCTCCCTATCCCCCACATCCTTAGTTTAGCTTAGGCTATTCCATAGAAATGAAAAACAGGTAGGTGGTCATTTGGGAGCTAGGAAATAAAGCTAGTGAATTCTGACTTGTCCTAAAGAAACTGGCAATTCAGGAGAAAATAAACTGAGACAAATGGATATGGCCATGATGACGTTAGCCCACCGTTGTGGTTGTTGTCCTTCATTTTCAAAGAAGACCAATGATGTTACAGTGATGGAGTCAGAATATGGTGTGTTTGACTGTGGCTCATGAGTCAGTATTTATGTGTCCATAATGATGGGGGGGATTTGTGGGTCGGGAACAGGGTGTTAGGGATAAAGACTTGGACATCTCCAAAAGCATTGAATTAATTCATGAGTGGCAGTGTGGTCCAGTGGCAAGTCCTAATGATTCTTTGATTCTTTAATTTAATTTAAGAGCAGTCTTGAGAGGTGCGGTGGAGGGGTACAAAGTGTAGAACCTGAGAGTTATAAAGAGAAGGGACATGGGCCAATCTCCTTCTGCTCTGGTGATGTTTGGGCTTAGAGAGCAGGTTTTAGGTAGGTTTAGGAGACTCAGACCCTCAAATACATTTATGCCACTGAGCAAAAACTCTGTTTCTTCCTTACAGCTCTGTAAAGCTCTTTGTAAACCTTAAATCACTATATAAATGCTAGATATCATCATCATCATTATAGTATAAGGAAAGGAAAAAAAGAGGTCTGCTGGGCGTAGATAGCATGGTTGCTGCTTAAATGTGCTTCAACTCAATTTAATTCCATTCAACAAGCATTTATTAAGTATCTACTAGATGCGAGGCATTGTGCAAGCTTCTAGATATAGAAAGATTTTTAAAATGAAATGGCCCCTGCCTTCAAAGAGCTTACATTCTATTGAGAGAAAACATGTTCAAATATAAGTAAATACAAAATATATACAAAGTAAATTAAAATTAATTTAGAAGTGGGAAGGGAAGGCTTCATGGAACAGGTGGCATTCGAGCTAAGTCTTGAAGGGAGCGAGGGATTCTGAGAAGTGAAGATGAGGAGGAGCATTCCAGGTATGGAAATGGCTTCTGCAGAGGTGGGAGATGGGATGTGGTATATGGGGAGCAGCAACTAGGTCAGTTCAGCTAGAATCTAGAATGCATGGGAACCCCAATTCTCTCGTAAGAAAATGTTGTCTCGGGGCAGCTAGGTAGCACGGTGAGTAGAGCACCGGCTCTGGAGTCAGGAGGACCTGAGTTCAAATGTGACCCCAGACACTTGACACACTTACTAGCTGTGTGACCTTGAGCAAGTCACTTAACCCCAATTGCCCTGCCTTCCCCCCTCCAAAAAAAATAAAAGAAAATGTTGTTTCTCTCCTTATTGCAGTTGATGTCTTGCCTACCACCCCTATGCCCACCAAAAAGACTACCCCCAAGAAGAGAATATGCAGTACTAAACGCTCAGAGGTCACACAACAGAATGGTAAGGCCTCCTTCCTATTCCTCTGAACGCTCAGCAGTATGCCTGCTTGATTTTAGTAAGAGCTCCTAAAAGGAGCATGAGTCACATAATGTATTGTAAGTACAAATAAATTTTTTTTGTATCTGCTATTTTCTAGGCCACCATCCTCTAGCACAAATCTAGAATTAACTTCATTTAAATGCTTTTTTTAACCAGTTGGAATTTTCTAAATGGCAAGTTGGAGTATAAGTCTCTAAATGGTATGCATATGTCCTTACGTGATCCAGCTAGTCTTACCGCCATATTTACACTTCCTTCTTTAAAAAAAAAATCAAAGCCATTTATTAGAGTTTATTAAAGCCGGAGACACACAAATATCTCTGTGTTTATTGTATCTCCCACCTAGAGTGAGAGCCCTAAGAAGATAAGAAACATGTTTTATTTAACATTATGTTGCTCCTAGTGCTTATCAAAAAGCTCTGCTTATAGTAACCACTTAATGAATACTTCTTGGAACTGAACTCATTCTTATCCATGCAGAAAAAAGAAGGCATCAGTCAGTGTCACTCACAGCTCTGTGTGGCTTCACCAGGGAAGCTGTCTGTATTCAAGCCTTTTGGTTTGTGGGGTATTCCAGTTAGGACCTCAAAGGGAATAAGAGATTTAACATACTGTTTTTTAAAATAAATCTCAATTACTTTATAAAATTAAACATAAATTTTAATTGATATATATGATTCCAAGTCTTTTATGATTCGGTTATCTGCTTGTAGATTGTAGTGAGAGATGGTCATAGGATAACAGATCTAGACCAGGGAGGGACCTCAGAGGCCATAAATAGACACTTTAAAGATGAAGAAATTGAGATTCAGGAAGGCTAAATAACTAGAGCTTCCTCTCATTTTCCTCCGCTTATCTCTTAGACTTCCTTAGGAGATGCCTCCTAGTTCTGTCCCAAAATGGGGCCAAAGAAGAGGCAGAATGGTATAGTGATTATGGTGCTGACCTTGGAATCAGAGTCCTGAGTTTGAGCTCTGTATCTGACATGTTTTGACTGTGTGACCACAAGCAAGTCACTTAACCTGTCTGTTTCCACCCCAGATAACTTTATAAAAGTATAAGTTAGAGATGGACTACCAATGTCCATTAGTGGAAGGAATCTGTACACTAGGAATTCCTG
The DNA here is from genome assembly GCF_011100635.1 of Trichosurus vulpecula. Lineage (NCBI taxonomy): Eukaryota > Metazoa > Chordata > Mammalia > Diprotodontia > Phalangeridae > Trichosurus > Trichosurus vulpecula. Next base: position 405,356,728 of record NC_050575.1, on the reverse strand, counting down.
ATGCCCATGAAATCATAGGCCCTACCCTCCTATAAAAAAAGATTTTACAGACTTTGATTATCATGATTTCTTTTCATCATCTAGTAGCGAACCTTCTGGTGATGAACTCCACTTCACAGATGAGAAAACAGAGGATTGGAGAGATTAAGCGATTTCCCAAATGCCAATTCTAGGATTCATTCCACTACACCCTCCTAATGTATACAACGTCCAGCTGCCTCTTCTAATCTATACAGTGGCCCAGACTGCTTCCTCTAACAATGCCTTCCTCATTTTAATCCTTTTGTCTTTCTAGTTTGAAGAGTCTTCATTTTTTCTTTAGTCTCTCTTCATCCGGTAAACCTCCTTGTCCAATTTTACAGTCTCCTTGGTCGCTCTAGTGTAGAGGTTCTTAACCTGACGTCCATGGATCTCAAGGGGTTTGTGAATTTGGATGGGGGTGGGGTGGTGGATTACATCTTTGTTTTCACTGTAATTTAGCATCTCCTTCAACTATGAATGTAGGCAATAAAATGTTTTCCTGGGAGATTGTCTGCAGGCTTTATTGGACCTCCAGGGAGGTCTAGGACACGAAAAATATTAAGACCCCTTGGACTAACTACTCTTTTCCAGACCTTCTCCTGCTCCTTGACATCCATTGATACAATGAGCCAAACTGTGCTCAGAGATGCCGCCAGATGTGGTGGCAGCATCATTTCATACAAGGGGAAGGCAGTGTGTTCTCATCAGTGTCTTGGAGCTGTCCTGCTGGTGCCTCACATCTTGCTGGCCCCTTCAGCCCACATTGACTCAGTGGGCTGATATCTAGGGCATCAGTGGAGGGGGAAGATACTGGCTGCAGCTGTGTGGGATGGCCTTAAGTGTTTGCAGAATGAAAGGGATTGTTGGAAATTTTTTCTCTGCCTCATCTACACACATAGCTGTGTCCCCTATCAAGGAAAAGAGCTTCTATGGTACAATGGGGAAAACCCTACAGCTGGTGCCAGAAGGCCTGGGTTTGAATCCCGCCTCTGCCATTTATTGGCTTGTAACCTTGAACAAGTCATTGTCCTTCCTTGGTCTCAGTTTCCTCTCCTGTAAAATGAGAGGGCTGCAGTACACTCTTCTTTACTGTCCCTTTCAGGGGTGACCAGAAGGGAGATATTTGTAGTCAGAAGCAACACCACTATTGACTGGCTTTAACTGGCTTCTCTCTGTGGTTGGGGTGGCTGAAAAGACCAGAATGCTCTTATCAAGGTCCCCTGCATGCTGAACCACCTGCAAACACAGAGCCTGGGTCCTAGGGGCAACAGTTTCAGGCAGAGACTGATTCTTATCTAAAGCTCGCATCTCCCTCAGCACCTCAAGCACCTTTCTGCCTCTGGCAGGTGTTTAACAAACACTCGCTGGATTCTCTTAGATTTTCCATTCATGGGGCTGGCCTGTCACAAGTAGCTCTCTGTCCATTCTTTTCTTACTGCTCCCCTCCTGATCATCTTGTCTTTGTTATGAAGCTGTATAGATGTAATAACATTCTGGGGCTCTTTTGATGGATGTTGCTGTCCAACCAGTTAAGAGAAGCAGTCTGGGACACTGTATAGATTAGGAGGGGTGGCTGCACATTGTATAGACTAAGAGGGTGTGGTGGTGAACGCTAGACTCTGTGGCTTTTGGGGAGCCATTTAATATCTCCAATCCTCAATTTTCTCATCTGTGAAATGGAGGAGTTCATCACCAGAAGATTGGCCACCAGATGATGATGATTTTTTTTGCCATAATTATCACCTATTAAGGCAGGAGTTTATAACCCAGCATCCATGAATTTTTTAAACCATATTTTGAAAACTGTATTTCAATGTAATTGGTTTCCTTTGTAAACCGACCTACTTTATTTTATGTATTTAAGAACATTATTCTGAGAAAGGGGTCCATAGCCTTCACCAGACTGCCCAAGGGACCCATGATACACAAAAAGATTAAGGATCCCAGTATTAAAGACCTTGGCATGAGTGCACTGAAGCCAACTTAAACCAGAGCCAACTGTTAAATTTTCATTGTGAGAAATCTACAATCACTACAAATCGGGGCTTGATTTACCATTTTGATGATTATCTGAACTTAATAAAGGGATGGAACTTTGGGAGTCCAGTGAAGAAACTCATAGCACTCACACTCTAATTACTAAGAGGGCTCAGTTGAAGGGCGGATGGAAAAGCCCAGAATTCCTAGGGGTCATCAGTGTGGGAGATGGCAAGGCCCAGGGTTCCTTAGTATTCAATTCATTCAGTTCAGTTCAATTCCTTATATTAAACTGAAATCTAGCTTCCTGTAGTTTCCACTCATTAGTCATAAAATTATGAATTTAGAGGTAGAAGGCACTTCAAAGACCCCTCATTTTATAGATGAGCAAACAGACAGAGAGCTGGTGAGCATCTGAGGGAAGATCTGAACCCAGGTCTTCCTGCTTCCAAATCCAGCACCCTTTCCACTGTCCTTCAGACCCATTCTAGACTTTTCCTCCAGAGTAGCAGCTCCAGAACTGTGTGCTTGGCTTGCTTTGGGCAGTGCCCAGTCTAACTGCAGGCATAGATGATTCTTAGATGAGAGGGATGCAGTACTATAGCTGACATGATAAAAATCCTACCAGTGCCATGTATGTTAGTACAGTGCCTAGTCAAGATTTATGTGATGCCTTTGAATGTAAAAAGGTGTTGAAATTCATCCCTTTTAAAAAAAAGCTAATTTTTTGCATGTGCCTCAGGTTTCCTCTGCAGCGCCCTCCCCCTAAGCCTGCTGGTGGGATGTGCCGTGGTTTTGCTGATCTCCCTAATTGTGATCATTCGAATAAACTGTAAGTTGTACGTCATCACAAATGGAGTAAGAGATCAAGAGATCGCCATTTTTCACAGTCCATTGCGGATCTGGGGAAAAGGTGGGAAAGAGAGGAAATGTTGGATTGTATCCTGAGGACCCTTTGTTTGAAGAATGCTCCCTACCTTGCATACAGCAGGAGCTAAATGTTTGAAATCAAATGGATTGGAACGCAGTGGGACCAAGAATGAGGCCTGCCCCAGTGAGGTCTAAAATCCAATGTGGCCCTTGTTAGCTGAGAAATGGGCTGAGAAATGGGAGCAGCAGCAATCAGGCTGAGAGATAAGGAGATAGGATCAGTCATGTTCAGGAGTGGGAATGAGAGGCAGCATAGTGCCATGGAAGAGCACCGGGTTAGAGTCAGAGGTCCAAACCCAGTTCTGCCACTCCCTGTGTGGCTTTCATTTAATCACTTAATCTGTCTGAGTCTCAGTTTCCCCAGTTGTCAAATATGGCCTCTTCTAGACCTAAATCTTTGATCCAGTCACAGTATATTACTTTACTTTTCCAACATGACCAGTGTGTCTTCACAGAACTGCAGAGTTAGAAGGGGCCTCGGGTCACCAGGGTGACCCACACCTGAACAAGAAATGGCCTACCTGTCAAGTGGTCATTTAGCCTCCACCTAAGTCCTCCACTGAGGGAGAACTCTCTGCCTCCTCTTCCTCTGAAGACGGCCCACTTTGCAGAGCTCTCATTGTTAGGAAGTTGGGGTTTTTCCTGCCCTAATCAAGCCTCAATTTGCCTTTTTCTAACTTTCACCCATCGATCCTGGTTCTGTTCTCTGGGTCCAAACAGAATAAATCTAACCCCCTTGAAACTTCTTTCATCTTAAATCTCTTCCTTTCTTACGCCTTCCATCTCCTCACTGAGACAGACACGGCTGCCTCCCGCCATTGCTTTCCTGGACACCCTAGTACTAGCTACACCCTCTCCCATACCACCACTCTCACTGGTCACTTTGGGGAAGGATAAATATTCATTGATCCCCATTGCCTCTGTCATTGTCTCCCTGAACCATGTTCACTAAGCAGCCTGTCCTCCTTTGAGGTTACAGCTGTCCAATTTCTCACCTAATCCAGGTCTTAATGGCTCTTATCCATGTGAGCCTTCAGGACATGCTCCTTCCCTCAGTGAGTTCAGTGCCTGGCTCCCAGCCTTTCTTTCCTTCCCACCTCTTCTCCTCATACTTGAGGACCTCTGTATATATACTGATGCTTCCTCAAATACGCCAACTTCCCACTTCCCTAATCTACTCAGTCCCCACTTCTCTTACACACTGAGATGGTTATACCTTTGAGTTTGCTGTCACCCACCAAGTGAAAGAAGGCTCAGTGGCTTACATGTCGTGAACTCCAAAATTCCCTTTTCTGGTCATAATCTTTTATCATCCCATCTTTCTCAGTGCCTTACAACCCTGGCCTGTTCTTCATCCTCACCATGACCTCTTGTCCCTCTCCCTCTGTTCTTTCCCAAGCCATCATCCCTGTGCTGGTTCTGTTCTCCTCCCTTCCCATCTTGACTCTACACCCTTCTCTCCTCTTGGACCCCTTGTCCTACTGTCTGTCACACCTCACCAAACCCCAGTCCTGGTTTACTTTCACCATCTGTCTCCTTCATTCTTAGTCACATGCTGCTTAATACAGCTGGGAGAAATCATAAAACCGTGGTGACTTGACTACTACAAGCTGATCTCAACTGCCTCAATGCAAACCTTCTCTTTTTCTGTCCTAGACTTGCTGTCCTAATCTCAGCAGCAACTGTTCCAAACCTCATCTGTCCTCAAGCCTCTCATTGCACCCCTTCCCTCACTCTTGCATCATATTTGACCCTCCCCCAAATTGAGACTATTTGACCAAAACTGCCCCTTCTCCCTCCCTCCTTACCTCATAGCTCATACAACTTTTCCCATTATCTTATTTTTTTATTACAATCTCAGAAAAGATGTGCCAAGGCAAACTCCTGTACACACACCTTTGGTCCCCTCCCCTCTTATCTTCTCCAACAGATTGTCCTCATTGTAACCTGTCTTCTTCCTTCTTCAGTCCCTCTCCATCTACTGGTTGCTTCCCTGCTGCCTACAACATGCCCAGGTCTCCCTCAGACTGAAAAAACTCCCACTTGATCCGTCAACCCAAGCCAGCTATCGTGCTTGTCCTTCAAGGCTAAACTGCTTGAGAAAACTGTCTACACGGGTGCCTCCATTTCCTTCACCATCCTTTAAAGCTTATGCAGTCTGGCTCCATCTCTCAAATGGAACTGCTCCCTCCAAAGTTACCCATGATCTCTTCATTGCCAAATCTCATGGCCTTTTCTGTCCTCATCCTCCTCAAAATCTCTGCTGCAATCAACACTGTGAATCACCTTTTCCTCTTAGATTCTCTCTTTTCTGTTTTTGTGATATTCCTTTCTCCTGGTTCTCCCTCTCACTCTGTGTTCATAACTTATCAGTCTTATTTGCTGGTTCTTCATTCTTACCACATCAAATAATTGCAAGGGTCCCTCAGGTCTCTTAAGAGCACAGTGGTTAGAGCACTGTGCCTGGAGTCAGGAAGACTTATTTTCCTAAATTCAAATCCAGCTTCAGATACTTACTAGCTGTGTGACCCTGGGCAAGTCATTTAACCCTGTTTGCCTCAGTTTCCTCATCTGTAAAATGAGCTAGAGAAGGAAAATGGCAGATTACTCAGTATCTTTACCAAGAAAGCCCCAAATGGGGTCACAAAGAGTCAGGTACGACTGAACAACAACAACTCGTGGTTCTGTCCTGGACCCTCTTCTTGCCTCTCTCTATCCTCTCTCATTTGATCCAATCAGCTTCCATCGGTTCAATGATCATCTTTGAGCAGAGGATTTCCAGATCCATATATCCAGCCCTGGCCTCTTGAAAGGTATCGTTCTGTAACACCAACTGCCTTTTGGATATCACAAACTAGAGACCAGGTAGTCGTCTCAAACTCAACATGTCCCCAAAACAGAGCTCATTATTTCCAACCACCCCAGAGTGTCCCTTTTTATGAATTTCCCTCTTCCTGTGAACCTGTCACTCAGGTTCACAACCTTGGTGTCATCCTCATCTCCTCATCTCTACTCACCCCATATGTCCAATCTATAACGAGTCTTGCGATTTTTACCTTCAGACCATCTCTCATGTGTCCCCTTCTCTGAGCTCACAGTCACCTCTCCATTTCAGGGCCTCTTCATCTCCTGCCTGACCATTGCAATAGCTTCCTAACTGACCACTTAGCATGGTGCCTGGCATGTAGTAAATGCTTAATAGATGCTTCTTGACTGACTGATTGCCCCTTGCATATGACAGCCCTTAAAATATGCAAAGATAATTATTTTATCTCCCGAGTCTCTTCTTCTCCAGACTAGATATCCCCAATTTCTTCAAGCAGTCCTCATATACTGACCCCAGGCTCTTCACCATTCTCATTGCCCTGCTCTGGACACTTTCCATATCAATGTCCTTCCTTAAACCTGATGCCCAGAACTCAGTACAATACTCCAGTTGTAGAGTTTTGTGCATTTTTCTCTAGGGAAGCTTTTCATCTTATTACTAAGTCTTATGGTTATCCATGGGCTAGTCTCTCCCCGGTGAGCTCATAAGCTCCTGAGGTTGGGGATGGTGAGGACATCCATGAGAATCCCAGTAACCAACTGGAACAGTGGAGGGAACCCAAGGTGGTGCTCTGTAAAGACTTGTTGACTGATTAGTGAACATGGGGGTCTAACAGATGAACTTAACACTCATGCCTTTCTCTCTCTCCCCACAGACTTGTGGAATCTAGCTCGGCATCACTTTGTGAAACAGTAAGTAATATGAATCCCCAAAAGGGTTGCTGATGCTTAATGTCTGTTGAAAACTCCCTGCATGGGTTGGGGCATTCTGGGTTTCCAATACTCCTAGCAGCTGCTCCCTCCTTGTGCGGTTGCTGGCTTCTAGTGGTCACTGAATCGAACTCAAGGCCAAAAGCCTGGAAGTTCTGAATTAAATGATCATGTTTTAAATCACAGAGAGCCAGACTTGGAGCCAGTAAGAGCTGATCAGGGCAAAGCACTTAAATTTCTCAGTGCCCCAGGCATCTCTTTCAGAGTTGCAGAGGAGATCCTGAGCAGCTTTCTTAGAGGAAGTTCCCTTATCTGGGAGGTCTTTATGCCAATGAAATCACAGGTCTAGTCCCTATAGCTATGCGCACCATACTCGGAGTTAGGAGGACTTGGGTTCAAATCCTGCCTCTGACACATATTGTCTGTGTGGCCCTGGGCAAGTACTTTACCCTCTCAGACCACTCTTCATCAACAACAACAAGAAAGTAATTAGAGTCATTAGGGCAATGGACAAACAAAAATAGTACTAATGAATTTAAGTGTGATATTAGCTTTTATTTTCCCAAAAAGGAGAGACTTCCCCAGAATCTGTGTATGTTGGATATGGATTGGATTCTTTGGGTGTGCGTTGTCTCCCTCCCTCTACTTCCCATAGGTGTGCCAAGGGCTAGGCAAATATACAGGGATGTTTATACCAAAAACAGAGATTGAAGAACTATGGTCTGAGCAAGCGTGCTGCCATGTTTTAAAAAGACAATACAACAAGTGTGTGTCCATTCTGATTTCACGAGTTATACACAATTCTGTGGCAGCCATTTCTGGGGCTCCTTCCACTGTACCTGGCACAGGATGAGCCCCAAACACCTTCTCGTTTGACCGATTGGTGGTCCCCAGATTGAATTTTGGTCATAGGTTACTGCAAACAAGCATTGGGAATTCTCTCAAGTTCTGGGGCCTTGACTTTCCATGGCTCCTAAACCAGAAAATACTGGTGTTTGACTGAAAGCAGGAAAGGGAGTTTCCTTAAAAATACCTTAAATACCTTAAATTAAATACCTTAAATACCCAATACCTTAAAAGCAACAGTATCTAGGGTAGCTGCTAAAGACTTATACATCAACTCCGAAAACTTGGTGTTTGTCTAAGATCCTGTTTAAAGCATGAACGTATTCCCATGCCCCTTGAGGGTAGTAGACAGTGCCCTCCAGGAGCTTACCATCTAGTCAAGGAGACACACATAAACAGTTCTTTATATTTATACACAAGATATATGTGTGCATATATACATACATACATACACACACACACACACACACACACACACACACACACACACACACACACACGGACCAGCTGACCTTGAAGGTCTAATCTGGCTCCAAGGCTGTGATCCTGTGATGGCTTGCTTCCTTCCTTGCCTTTTATGGGACTGTATGACTCTAATTCCCCACCTCTCCGCTCCCTCTCCTTTGTCTGCTTATCTTCCTGCATCTCAAATTGTGGGTGTCCTCCAAGGCCCTCTGCTCATCTGACCCTCTCTCATCTGCCTTTTGACCCTTTAGCATGTTCACATTTGTCTGGGCCTCAGCAGAGAGGTGGCTACCGTCTTGCCTATGATGATCCTATAAAATTTGGGTATTCTTAGCACTTGAAAAGAGCTAATTTGCATTGTTAACTAATAATAATAGCCACCATTTAATGGAGTTGTAAAGTTTGCATAACAACCCTGTTAGGTAGTTATAATGAATGTTATTAACTCCATTTTACAGATAGGGAAACTGAGGCCCAGAGATATTTCTTTAGCCTGATTCCATAGACCTTGGGCAAGCCACTTGACCAGTCTCAGCCTCAGTTAACTCAATGGTAAAATGAACGGGTTGGACTAGATGGCCTCTGAAGTCCCTTATCTCTAGATCTTTGATCCAATAAGTTAGTGACTTTGCTTGCTATTGATTGATTTAATTCAATTCAATTGGATAAGTGTTTTTTAAGCACTGTGCTACCTGGTGACAGAAAGACAAAAGTAGTTCCTGGCCTCAAGGAGCATATTTTCTACTATGGGTAACAAAATGTGGATAGTTAAGTAAATTCAAAATAGAAACCAAGTCAGTTCAGTCACAGAGCTAATAAATATCTGAGGCAGGATTTAAACCCCAGCCTTCCTGATTCCACATCCAGGGCTCTAACCATCCTACAGCATTGCCCCTTTCCATTAGCTCACAACAATAAAAATTCAACCTGCCAGCTTCAAAAGATGAATAATTTTCTGACTTCTTTTTCAGGCTTCAAAGATGAGTACCCCTCTTCACCCCATACCCAAAATAAAGTTCTCCAAATAGCCTGCTGAAGAAATGCACTGGATTTTACACAAGTGGAATTGGAGAAACTGAGGCATCAGAATAGCAATGAACCTTTGAAATTTTCCTAAGTCATTGGGGCTGCCCGCTTTGCGCCATTGCTTGCCCTTCTTGTGAGCTGGGTTCATAGGATAAGTATGTTTGGCGATCATCAGTAGCGTAGCATTCTCTAAAACCTCAAGCACTTTCTGTAATTTGCTGAGTGTTGAAGGATTATGTGACAACAAATACCATTTCCTGTTACTTGTGGAAAGATTCAGACATGCTCTGGCCCAGGGCCTTTGAAAGTCACCACTCAGCCGCCATGTTTGTAGTTTCTCAGCACTGGGGCTGGTACCCTGAGTCCGAAGTGTCTCCCCGATGACTGTCTAACAAAAATAAGCTCGCATAAGTGGCAGATAAAGCAGAGAAATTTCAACAGAAGTGAAGGCTGAAGATTGTCCGATTTGTACAAAGAAACAGATGACCATAGCTGGCATCATTGACTTCTAAGTGCTGGTATCTGCATGATACAGCTAACTTTGGTCTCTGGTGTCAACAAGGTTTACTTTGCCTGACAGAAAGTGGTGCAGCCCTTCCGGTCTCTTTGTCTGTGTTTTCTTCCCTTTTCGCATCTCTGAACAAGTGTCCTCGATTCTTTGTTTTTTTTTAAAAATAAAGTCTGATGTAAATTGCTGTAGAAGCCTCCTCTTGATGATATCTCTGGGCTCCTTTGTTCACAGAAAACAACCAAATGTGACTTAAAAAAGAAATGTCCCAAATGCAACATGGCTTTTATGTCTTAAAGGGTTCCTAGCAAGGATGATATTTCACATAGCCAAGGTCTTCTTCTCTGGGAGGACTCAGAGGTGGCTTGGTAATATGTTATGGCAGCAGATACATGGTAAGGGGCAGCCACCAGGCAGCCTTGTGAGCGCACATGAAACCTGGGCTCCCAGCCTGACTGTTGGCAACAATCTAATTTAACAAGCATTTATTAAGTGATACGCAAGGAGAAAGGACAGCATGCTGTAGAACAGGGGTTCATAACCTGAGGTCCATGAACTTTTCACAAAATATATTTTTATAACTGTTTCAACCTAATTGATTTTCTTTGTAATCTTAGGCATTTAAAAACCTTTTTCTGAGAAGGGGCCTATAGGCCTCTTTAGGGGTCCTGGACACAGAAAAGGCTAAAACTCTTCCCAAAAATGGAGAGAAGGCTGGCCTTGGAGCCAAGAAGACCTAGGATCAGGTGCTGCCTTTAACACATACTGGTTAGGTGACACTGGAGATTATTCAACTCTGGGTGCCCAAGGTAACTTTCTGAGACTGTTCATTATGGTCTAGATAGGTGTCACCTACATGGAAACTTTCATAGGTCTAGATCCAAACAAACCAACCACACCCCTGAGTGTAAAATTTTAGGGTCAGCTGTTTTGGAGCTCAGGGGAGATGAGCCCAGAGATTTCCCTCCAAGATCTCAAGGAGTGGAGTTGGAGGAAAAAAACCAAGGAAGTCAGCATGACCTATCCAGGCCCTCTCATGGGCCTCTTCACATTTTTACTGAATGTTGAGCTGCAAAATAGGGAATGCCCAGAGGGAGAGCATGCTGCACCCCGCAAGGGACCCACATTCTACGAAGAAGACTACTTTCTTTGTCTTTGGATGATAAGTCTGTTGGCAAGTACCAGAGAAAACATGTGTAATGAAGGATTGTTAGGCTGGTGGGTACTGCAGTTTAGGGAACTGACATCTACAGGTAAAGATGTCAGAGCCCTTACAGCAAAATAGTAGTGGATGTCAGAAAAACTTGAGGCCTCCCTCCCTCCTCCACTGCCTCAAATATCTGTTGTCCCTCCCTTCCAAAATGTGTTGTTGATACCAGTGTTACTTGCTGGTTTGCAAACTAACTTTGGCTTTTGGGGGTTTGAGGTTTCTTTGCTCTTAATTTTGCTTTCTATGGGGAATATAAACACCTGTGGCAGAACTGGCCGGCTTTAAGACAGTAAAGGGGCTGGGGGTAGGGCTTGGAGAAAGGGGCGGAGATGAGCTGGGTGGTATTGATGTGGGCAGTTGCCATCTGCCTAAGGTAGGCTGGCAGGTTTTGCTAAAGAGGACTTTGAGTAGTTTTAAATCCTTCCTGCCTTTCATTTTATATGTAAATATATAAATATTTATTTACAATTTGCATATATTGTGCATCAATATTCATTAGTGTTATTGATCTCTAGTTCTCTTTATCTGTACTATCCTCCCCTGGTTTTATCAGGATCCCATTTGTTTCATAGAAAGAATTTGATAGAGCAATTTCCTTCTCTATTTTTGGAGATAGGTTACAGAAATGTAGAGACCGTTTATTCTTTAAATGCTTAACAGAACAGGCATCTGGCACATAGTAGGTACTTAATAAATATTTATTAATTGATTTGTGAACTCATCTGGTCCTGATGTTCTTTTCTGCGGCAGTTCACTTATGACCTATTCACTTTCTTTTTTCAAGATTAATTTGTCTAAGTTATTTATTTCTAATCTTGTCAAGTTTGATAATTTATATTTTTTATAAAAAAAATTCATCCTTTTTCTTTAAACTTGCTGGTATATACATTATTCAGTTTGGTTTTTCCCTCCGCTATACCATCTGATATATGCTGGTTTTGTAATCATACAGTAACTGACAGAGCAAATCAGTGAATCTTTCGTCATCTTCAGGCAACTTGCTAAAGCTATTAGTTACAGCTGAGTTACAGACCTACCCGAGCATTGGAAGGGAGTTTCCACACAGGGACTAATGAAATCACAGATCTTCACACACACACTGAAATCCTGCCAACTTAGACACTGCAAAGAGACAAGCTCCCACATGGCCATCCCCACCACCCTCCTACACGTACACACCCCAAACACCCCCTCAACATAGACTTTTAGTTTTAAGATAAACATTTCAAAGCCTCCCCTTCTCTCCTCTTCAGGTTGATGCATGGTTTAAGGGTTCACTTGCTCCAGCCTCCCTCTCCTTCCTCTTCATTAGTTCAGGCTTCATTTGCCTTCCTTTCACTTTTAAGAAGGAACTCAAGGGTTCTGTGGTGACTTCCTAAAGCCCAGAGCTGACCCAGAAAGCCAGAGAAAAGACATCACACCCAGTAAAGGGTCTTGTTTTTTTTTGTTGTTGTTGTTTTATGGGTCGTCTTGACCCCCTGACAATTTTAACTAAACACCAGTGAACGATTGTAGGTTCCTGGGCCAAAGGTGTTCCCTCATTTCACCGCCATTTCATCCCTGTGAAATTTTGGTGAATGCTGAATTTGGAATCAAAAGCCCTGGGTTCAAATCCCACTTCTGAAATTTACTACCCGTGTGATTGTAGACAAATCATTTAAAATCCCTGGGCCTTAATCTCCTTAGCCATAAAAAGAAAGACTGGACTAAATATTCTCTGAGATGACTTCCAGCTCTAGCCCCATGGCCCATGATCTCAGTTCAAATACCAGTTTTGCCACTTACAACTTATGTGACCTAGACTCCCCTGATAGGAAGTCAAGGTTTATAAGCTATCGCCAAGATGGAGGGGGAAAGAAGATCCCCCATCTCCGCTTTCCCTGTTTTTGTTTTTCAAACTTGGTCAGCTTCTAAAGGTAGAACCTTTCCTGATCCCCTTCAAATTCTAGTCCCTTCCCTCTATTATCTCCAATTTATTCTGTATTTAGCTTGTCCATACATAGCTATTTGCATGTTGTGTCCCCCATTAGTTCCTCGAGAGCAGGGACTGTTTTCTGCTTTTCTTTGTATCACCAGTGTATATGCCTGGCACATAGTAGGCGCTTAATAGTGCTAGTTCACTGGCTAAATGTATTCTGAGTCCTAGCACATAATAGGAACTTATTAAATGCTTGCTGACTGTTCATAGAAAGTGGGTGGTTTGTTTTCAGAAAGAAATCCCCAGGGGCCCAATGGAGGAGGAAGATCTAACGTTCTGAAGCTGTCCCTACTCAAACAGAGAGTTGCCTCTTTGGGTGCCTTTCCTAGTCCTAGCAGAAGAAAGAGCTCACTCTTGCTTGTGCCTTGGTGGCAGCCCAAGAGAAACCATCAATTAGTCATTGCAAATTGGTTTCTGAAGATAAGGAAACTAGAGAGCCAATCCTGGTTTGGGGACTGAGATAGAGAAGGGCTTCAGTAAGTTCATTAGCATTGGGATTTCCTTTTTTATTTCAACATAGGGTCCTAGATTCAGAGCTGGAAGGAACCCCAGATGTCATCTAGTCCAAAAGCCTCATTATACAGATGAGGAAACTGAGGCCCACTACTTGGATGGCCTCACCTCATCTCTTTGACAATCTCTTTTACATAGATACTAAAAACCCGACAGCTCGTACACCTTTATCGTGCATCTCTCCATTGGCTTCAGGGTGACCTGGAACTTTGATTCCCTCAAACTGGTGGCATGTCATCATGTACAGCCATATAGCCTCTCCAGAAAAGATTTAAGAAGGAATTTTAAAAGATGGATCTTTTAGACGGAGGGGTAGCTGAACCAATTGTGCTCTATGAGTATAATGGAATATTATGGCCCCAGGAGAATTATGAGCTGGAGGAATTCAGAGAAATGTGGGAAGATGAGTCTGAACTCAAAGCAGAGGGAAATAAACAGCATCTTTTGTGACTGTGAACAATCACTTAATCTCCTTGGGTCTCAGTTTCCTTATCTGCAAAATAAGAGAGTGGGACTAGATGACCCCAAAGTTCCCTTCCACCTCCAAGTACATGACTGTGTCATCTCCTGTATGTGTCAGGAAACTGAAAATTACTCTCTCATCTGCTCCAGTTATATTTTCACCCTTCCAGGGATACTGGCCTTATCTGCTTCTCCTAGTTTAATTTAATGCATTTTCAGACATTAAGATTCTTCCATAAATGTTGGTTGTTACTCTGATTACTATATTTTTTCCTCTTTGGATACCCTCTATGGCTGCACTTACCTTCCTAAGGCTGCCCCTGAGAGCCCTTACTTTTTTATCCTGCCAATGGATTATCAATTAATCAACAAACATGTATTAAGTGCTTACTATGTGACAGACACTGTACTAAGTGTTGGGGATGCAAAAAGAGGCAAAAGACAGTCTCTGCTCTCAAGGAGCTTACAATCTAATAAGGAATTTTGGAATAGAGTGGAATTGGAGAGGAGATGTCCTTTCTCCTGTCTGTCTGCCAGCCAGTCCTCAGCCAGGGACACAAGATGCCCCAGGTTTTTCCTGGTTCTTACACTGGCTTATCCAATATATGGCATTTTATCAAAGTTCCCTATGATCCCAGAGTTTAGAATCCCAGGTTTATACATGTATACACAGACACTAGCGTTAATGGCTCTTGCCTCAGTTGTGGCAGCATGAAGAGTAAACATCAAGCAATTAGGCTCTGAAACTTTTATTTTCCCTGATTGCCACCTGCTTCGGCATAATTACTTCTGGGGACTCCAATCAATGCGGTAATCGATCATGACTTTAAAATACACACAAGAGAGCAGAAGAAAGTCCAAAGGGAACACAGACAAACAAGGCAATGTGAGTTCTATTGTGTTAAATTTAATATATGCTTTTAAAAAAAAGCTATCTGTAAGAGAAATGCATGAGTTCATATATAATCCTTTTTTGTACATTGAAATATTCACATTTATCAATATTTGTCAAGTTTGTAATGCATTTTACAAATTAAAAAATTTTAAATGTTCAAGGATGGGTCAGTGCTCTTTGGTGTAGGTGGGATGTCAGAGTCTACCAGAGAAGGCTCCAGCGTTGCCATGATTCACTCCCCTCCCGCTACTGCCCAACAGGGAGGTGGGATTTCCCATCACTACTCTCTGCTTTCCTCTTGCTGCTTTCAGGGCCATATCATCTTGACTGATCAATGGCTCTGGTGCATTCACAAACCCACAAATATCACAAGGACTCAGATTATTCCATTCTTCATCTGTAAGGTACTTATAAGATCCTTTACCCTTTTAGAAAAGCTTTTTGTTTTGTTTAAAGGAAAAAAAACCATGATGATTGGACTCTCAATAGCTCTTATATCATACTGGACACTCCTGTTTCACTTGATACCCCAAGACCTTGCCAGACAAGTATCTGATTCTGCCCGGTTGAACCCAGGGTTTCGAAGGGAAGTCTAGTGAAAAGGCCAGGACGAACACATAGTACACCTACCTGCTGTCAGTGTCCCAACCACAAGATCACACCTACACCCACTTCCTGGTCCTTTCATCAGTTTCCAGGTTTGTCACTTCAATATTTCCAAAGATCTATGATCTCATTCCTGTGGGGTCTCCCTCCCAACTCTGCAGATCACAAATGCTTCTTTGGTCTTCTTTCAGGACGTGCCATTTCCTACCTCCTGCCTTTATCTCTGATGCCTGGAATTCACCCTCCCCTCACCATCACTTCTTAGAATCCCTCCTCTTCTTCAAGATGCAGCTCAATAACCATTTTCTATGTGAAGCCTTGACAAATTCCCCGACCCTGGTTGCTGGTGCCCTCCCTCTCACACTACCTCGTATTTAAATTGATTTGCATTTATTCTCTATATTTATTCTGTTTGTACTAATAGTCTTTCCCATAAGAATGTAAACTCTTTGTGGATAAGGATCACTTCACTCTTTGTATCCCTAATGCCTAGCACAGAGCTGGGCACACAGTAGCTACTGAATAAATGATCGATTGAGTTGAACTGAAGTGAACTTAACCCAAGTCTCCTTATCTGGGGAGACTCTTGTCCATGACCTCCCACAAATCCTCCATGTGGGCACCTCATATGCTGGAAGCCTTCCTTTAGATCTCCTGACATTGTATGAACAGCAGTGAAGCATGCAGGCTGCTAGGTGGTTATCCCCTACTCATGATTGGCCCGTTTTCTTTTCCCAACAAACATCTCTTCAATGATATTTGTTACACCACTTCTCTTGAGCAATTTCTCGTGGCTGACACCTACTCATACCTACTGTGTGCACCTTCATGTCCAGTTTAATCATGCTTCCTCCCACCCCCACACCGTCACATAAGATTTTAATCAATACCTAAAGGTGACATTTCTTGAGAATCCATTCACTCCTCCATTGAATTAATTCATTTTATTTTTAAATTTTATTTATATTTTCCTTTGTTACAAGAGATAATTTCCCAACATAGACTCAAAGAAAACTCCCTTTAAAGAACATTTCCTGAAAATGATTAGGCAACATCTCTGCTGGTTGTTGCCAAGCTTCTCTTTCCTACCAGATTTTGGACTTCATCTCCTCAGGGTACCGGTCAACTGTCTGTGCTCCCACCTGCCAGGACAATGATAACATCAAGAACAATTACCACAAAGAGGTAGACCTCCCTATTGAAAGCCAAGCAGAAGATCTCAGTGTTAAGAATGAAGAGTTCACTATGCCCAAAGGGCTATAAAATTGTGCATACCCTTTGACCCAGCAATGCTACTACTAGGTCCATATCCCAAAAAGATCATAAAAAAGGGAAAAGGACCCACATGTACAAAAATATTTATAGCAGTTCTTTTTGTGGTTTTAGAATTAGAAATTGGAGAATGGCTGAACAAGTTGCAGTGTATGAATGTAATGGAATACTATTGTGCTATAAGAAATGATGAGCAGGCAGATTTTTTAAAAACCTGGAAAGACTTACATGAACTGATGCTGAGTGAAGTGAGCAGAACCAGGAGACCATTGTACACAGTAACAGCCACATTGTGTGATGGCCAACTTTGATAGACTTAGCTCTTCTCGGCAATACAATGATCTAAGACAATTCCAAAAGACTCAAGCTGGAAAATGCTATCCCCATCTAGAGAAAGAACTATGGAATCTGAATGCAGATTGAAGCAGACTATTTTCGCTTTTTTTGTTTTTTCTTTCTCATGGTTTTCCCCTTTTGTTCTGATTCTTCTTTCATAACATGACTGATGTAGGAATATGTTTAATATGATTGTGCATGTATAGCCCATATCAGATTGCTTGCTGTCTTGGGGAGAGAGGAAAGGAAGAAGGGAAGAAGAAAAAAATTGGAACTCAAAACCTCATAAAAGTGAATGTGGAAACTATCTTTACACGTAATTTTTAAAAATAAAATACTATTAAGTAGGAAAAAAATTGAAGAGTTCAGTTTTACTGGCAAAATCAATGGTCCCTGCCCTCGAGGAGTTTACATTCTACATTACACCAAATATATAGTAAGTAAAAAAAAAAAGGTAATTTCTAGGGCTCAAGGCAGGAAGAATATTAATTAGCAAGTGAAGGAAGCATCATAGACCTGGTTTGAGTTCTGCCCTGAAAGAAGCTAGGGGTTCTTAGAAATGGTGGTGATGAAGGAGTGCATTCCAGGCCCAGGGAGGCAGGAGATGGAGTGAATACCATATACCACCAAAGACAGGTAAGTCAGTCTGGCTGCAATACAGAGTTAGTGAGGGGGAGGAACGTCCAATAAGCCTGGAAAATTAGGCTTCAGCCAGTAACAAACCTCCCAGGCTTGGAGCTGCCCCATAAATGCTTAAATTAGGCAACCTCTATTTAACCCACTCCAGGAAGGGGGAAGCAAGGTGTGGATTGTAGGATCTCAGATCGAGGGCTGGAAGATGGAATACCTTCAAGGTCATCAAATGCCACCTCCTGATTTTACAGATGAGGAAGAGAAGAGAGTATGGAGGAATCCAATATGGCAGCCAAGAAAGGTTCTAGCCTCATTTACTTCTCAAGGTGCTTTCTTCATACATTATCTCTTTTGGCTCCCTGTGAGTTAAGTATGATTATTGTCCTTTTACAGGTGACTTGTCCAATGTCACACAGAAAGTTAGTAGCTGGACAAGGAGCTAGGTCTCTTCATTCCTAGTTTGGTGTTCTTTCCACTATTCCATAAATTCATAGTATCACAGGATTTGGGGCTGGAAGAATCCATAGAGAGGATCTAGTCCAGGCATTCTTAACCTCATGTTGACATGTTGTAGTTGTTGTTTAGTCATTTACAATTGCGTCTGGCTCTTTGTGACCTCTTTGGGGTTTTCTTAGCAGAAGTACTGAAGTACTTTGCCATTTCCCTCTCCAGCTCATTATATAGATGAGGAAACTGAGGGTCACACAGCTGGTAAGTGTCTAAGGCTGGATTGGAACTCATGAAGATGAGTCCTCCTGACTCTGGACCCAGTCCTCTATCCATCGCATCACCTAGCTGCCCACTATGTTTATATACTTGTGTCTTGAGTAGTCAGTAACCATATAATTGGCTTCCATTATAATCCCATACATTTTCTTTTATGCATTTAGCACCATTACTCTGAGAACGGGCCCATGGCTTCACCAGACTGCCAAAGGGATCCAGGACACAAACACAGTGAAGACCCTCCAATTCATTCCAGCCATATTTTTGAGAGTAGAAAACTGAACCTTGGAGAGTTGAGGTCTCTCGCTTTATACTCTCAGAGGAACAGTTTCCTTTGTGTATCCCCAGAACACATGCCTGGTACATAGTAGGCAATTAATAAATGCTCGCGTAAGGACATACATAACAAATGGCAAAGCTGGAATTGAATCCCAAGTTGTGGTACAATGGAAATGTGGTACATTTGAAGTTGGAGCTTCAGAACCTGAGTTCAGATCCTGACCCTATGGCTTACTACTTGGGCAAGTCACTCGATCTCTCTCTGCCTCAGTTTCTTCATCAGCAAAACAAGGGGGTTGGGCAAGGTGGCCCTCAGCTCCCCTCGAGTCTAGGCACAGGATCCTCTGGTCCTCTGACTCCAAATCCCATGCTCTTTCTCCCATCCTGCATGGCTCCCCTCCAGTGAGCTGGCTCTCCAGCCAAGCAACTCTAGTGACTGTGCTGGCTTTTCCCCTCCCCCTCCTCCAGTGATGCCTTAGAACCACCATTAGTGTGAGCCAGAGGTTCTGTCTGTGCTTCAATGCTGAGTCTTCCAGGTTTCCATCTTCAAAGAGATCTGTTTGCACTTGCTGTCAAGTGATCACAAAGCAAGCACGCTGACTGAGGGGCTCTGCCAGGGCATGCTTGGGTTGCTCTTTAAGCAGGGACTAGGTCAAAATGCCACCTGGACAGAGCCTAGCTAAGGGGTGACTCAGGCATTGGTACAACAGAGGAAAGTGGGGATTTGACTCTTTTCTAAGAACAGTGAGGGAACTTGGGGATTCCCTGAGTGGGGAAGACAGGCCCGCAGGAAACAGACCCTGCAGCTGGGCTGAGGGTGAGGAGTCAGAACAGACTGGTTGGCTTCCACTGTACTTGCTGCCTCCTTCCCTCCCCTCCACCTGCCTCTTTGATAACTCCTTGTGGGGAGTGTCCTTTAGGGTGGTAAACAGACAGGTTGTGAGCCTTCGCAAGCCCCCTGGGCTCCCTGTGCATGACATGCTGCCTGACTTCACTGGGAGGTTGTCAAACAATCAACCGAGTCACTGTAAAACTTCTACTGCTGGCAACAGGTGGAGTAACTATGTTACTAGTTATATAGCACTATGTAACTAGTAGTTACTATTCAAAATAGCAAAGGGGGTGGGGTGTCAATGTAGTGATGGAGAAAGGACCTTGAGTTTGGAATCAGGAGACCTAGATTCAAACTTTGACACTTACTAGCCAATCAACAAACATTTATGAATGCTTACTAGGTGCCAGGCACTGTGCTAAGTTCTGGGAATACAAATGCAAGCACAAAGAAAGCCAGTCCCTGCCTTCTAGGAGCTTACACTCTAATGGGGGAAGACAGCATGTAAAAGGAGTCAGAAAAGTGGGTGGGTGGGGTGGGGTGGGGGGAGAAGGCAATGATGGAGAAGTCCAGAGGAGTGTGGCCTGATGGGGAATGACTGAAGGACTCTAGGAGAGTCTTAGGATTATGGCTCTTTGTTTGAAAAGTGCCTTAGAAATCACTTAGTCCAACCCATTTTATAGATGCTGAAATGAGGCCAAGGGACCTCTGAGGCCATCTAAATCAACCCAGTCATGAAGGAATTTCCACATTATGTACCTTGGGGCAAAGCCAGCATTTATTTATTTATTTTTGAGGACAAATGAAAAAGAGAAATCAGGCCTCTTGGGCCAAATGTCCTATCTATAAGATACTAAATGTTCCGTCACTACATATATTGAATGCTTACAGGATACCGCATAGATTATATGCAAGAAAAAGACCTAACCCTTAAGGATTTTGCATCTAAGCTTCAGCAGAATGTCAATTTCAAGAGATCAAAGATTGTGTTATCTTTGTCCTGGTGTTCCAGTCCTAACACAGTGACTGGCACATAGTAGGTTCTTAACAGATGTTCAGATGAAAAAAGGGAAGGGCATAGGAGAAGGAGAGAAAGGGAAAGATACATCATGGGAAAAGAAGAGAAGGGAAACAGAGAAAAAAGGGAGAGAAAAGACAGCAAGTAATTATGGAAGTTGGGGGAGGAAGGAAGGAGGAGAAATACAGACATTGAGCCGGATCTGTACTGAGGGGGCCCAAAGGCTGCTGGTTTCTGTCCTCCCCCAATGCCATGAGTTTGCTCAAAGTGAAACTCGATTTGCCGGGTGGGTTTTAGAAGGGGTTGCACTGGAAAAGAAGATGTTCCATTAGGGGGTCTACATGCAGTTTGAAAATAACATCCTCATCTGTTTCAGTGTCTAGTGCCATGTTGCTGCTGAGCAAACAGCAACTCTTCCAGCCAAACAGCTGGATCGAGTCAGAAAGTCAAGAGACTTTTAAAATTTTTATTGCTCTCCTCTGTTTTTACGTCATCTTCATTTTTAAATATTTCCCTCCTCCCTCCTTTTCCCAGAGAACTACTCACTATTACAAAAAATAAAGGGAGAAGAGAGAAAGCAGTTCAGGAGAACCAACCAACACATCAACCAAGTCTGATGGGCTATGTATGCATTCTTCCAAACCACAGTGTTCCGTCTCTGCAAAGAAAGGAGGGAGGTACATCGTCTCCTTTTTTCTTTGAGGAAAAACTTGGTCATTATAATTACACAGCATTCATTTTTATTGTGTGTTCATTTTTTTCAACTAATATTTACAAATGCCTGCTGTATGTTGGGGACTGGGAGAGATGCAAAGTCGCCAAAAAGATTGAGCCCCTGGCCTCATGGAGCTTACAGTCTCCTAAGGGGATATGACAGAAACATCAATAATTATAATACAAAAAATACATAAGTGAATGAAAGCATAAAAAAGCATTTATTAAGCACCTACCATGTTCCAGCCACTGTGCTAAGCATTGAGGATACAAAAAAAAAAGACAAAAGAAAGTCTCTGCTCTCAAGGAACTTACACTCTAATGGAGAAAACAACAAACATCTCAATACAAACAAGACATGGACAGGGCAGTTTGAGGCAATCTTAGGGAAAAGGCAGTAAGATCTAGGAGGGTTTTAGTTGAGAATTGAAGAAAGCCAGGAAGGGAACAAGGAGGGAGCATTCTAGGCACCGGGGATGCCCAGGGAGCGTTAGAAGATGAAATATCCTATTTAAGGACCTCAAGGAAGCCAGTGGCACTGGATCTCAGAGTATGAGGCTGGGTGGGATAGTGGTGGAGGAAGAGAAGTTAGGTGTAAGAAGCCTGGAGAAGTGGGAAGGAGCCAGGTCCTAAAGGATTTCAACAGCCAGACAGAGGATTTTATACTTGATCCTGAAGGCAACAGAGATACTGGAATTCATTGAATGAAGGAGGGGTGAGGGTAGAAATATGGTCAAAAAGGATCAATATCACAGATTTAGAGCTAGAAGAGACCTTAGAAATCATCTGGTCCAACCTCTCATTTTACAAATGAGTAAACTGATCCCCAGAGAGAAAAAGGGATAGCCTGGAATGGAAACCAGGTCCTTTGAATACAAATCCTGAGCTCTTTCTACTGCACCACAGTGCTACTGGGGTTGGGGGTAGACCCTGGATGGCTTTTGAGCTTCCTTCCAATTCTGTAACTCAGGGACTCAGTGAGATTGGTGTAGTATTCCAGGTATATAGTAAAGAGGGCATGCATTAGGGTGAATGAATGAATAAATTCAAAAAAGCACTTTGGGTTACAAATATGAAAAAGAGAGACAATCCCTACTCTGAAGAAGCTTACCTCCTAATAGTAGCAATGGGAATAAATATGAGAGACTGAAGAGATGAGTCCCCAAAGTCAGCAAGCTGAAGGATCCTGACAAAGTCACCGACAATAATCAGAACTGAACTTACAAGGTGATTCTGGGCAAGTCGGCTCAATTCTCCACGATCTCTGGCAACTCTTTGAGATGCTGTTTCAGGGCAGGGTGACTTGCCTCAGTAGAAGGATTCTCTTCGTCCGGGGGTTCTATAACACCAGTGAAAACACAGATCTAGTCCCAAAAATATTAACTAAAATAAAAAACAACCAACTGGAGTATAATCAGTACCAACCACCCAAGAAAACCAGGAATTTCCTCCTCTCCAAAGCACCCAGAAACCACCACAGGGACCGCTGAGTTTCAGTAATCTGGAATAACTGGAGAGAGGCTCAGTAGAAAATCCGAAAGATTGCCAGCTTCAAAAGGATGAGGTGGGATGGCTTTTCAGGACATCAGTGATGATGCTGAGATAGCCTATGTTAAAATTCATTATCTGAAATGAAAAGGAAACTGAGGACAATGTTACCGAGTCATCTATGATTTAATCTGCAAAGCTAGAATTTGTATATCTTTTTAAAAATTGAATTTATTTTATTTTTAATTTATGGACTAAAACAAGCATTTCCATAACAGTATAATAATAATAATAATAAAGATGATTGCATGTGAAATTGCAAATCTATTATGTATAACTTACTATTCCTTTTAAATATACAACAAAGTTATCATGTAAATTCCTTTTTTTTCTTTTTTTTCTTCCCTCCTCCTTCCCCGCCCCCCATGCTCAGAAAGCTCATCAGTCTAGATCAGAATTTCCTGTTTTTGTACTGTGAATCCCTTTGGCTGTGTGGCCAAACCTATGGGCCCTTTCTCAGAATAATGATTGTAAAGGGACAAAATAAAACATAAAGTTTTACAAAGGAAGTCAATTATGGAGAAATACAGTTCTCAAAATATTTTTAAGCACAAGTATATGGACCCCAGATTAAGAACCTCTCATCTGTCAGTCAGTCAACAAGCGTTGACCAAAGAAGACAGGTACCCAAGTAACTAGGATGCAGAGGAGAACATGATCATTGCATTGGGAATACAAAATGCCTCTTATTTCTTCTTGGTTTAAGGGACACCACTTTGGTGAGGGAAAGTTACATTGGGTAATGTAGGTGATGTAAAAACAAAAAATATGAATAATTTTTTTTAAAATGCTTGTTGATCGACTGGCATATATTTGTGCATTTACTTCTCTGCGTTTGTGTTGTTCACCCCCAAAAACATAAGTTCTTTTCCGGTAAGGACTCTGGCAGTTTTGTCTTTGAATCCCCACAATAAATGCTTGTTAATAAATGAAGGAATCCATAGCATCTTTTACGTTCTCTCATCTCTCTCCAGGGCAGATGCACATCTCAGCCCTGTGAGTATATTTGTACCCTTTGTATTTCTCCATAATTGAATCCAATCTCATTATCTCAGAACCCACCATTTTGGAATTTAGGCTGAAATAATATCCAGGCTTGAGTTAAGCGTTTATTTCATCTATCTATAGGGGGAAAATGATGTTGGATAAATGAGTAACATAAGATAGGGAGAATGGATTGCATACTGATGAGAAAAACCCCCTTTCACATGCTTAACTTTATAAGTACTTTTTAAACCTAATCATTGATATAGGGATAAAGGCTGGATCTGTGATTGAAATGGTTTGGGGAACTCCCATGGGAGGAAATTCTCTCTCTCAATTTGGGTCAGCACCTACTCTGCAACCTATGCTTCTGAGAAAATACTTTATAACTTCAACCAATTAAAGACCACTTGCCAGACTTTTCACTGGCTCAGAGCTGGTCTTCATTCCTGCCTCTCTGCCCCAGCCAGGTCTAAATCACTGAGGTTTGGCCATAGATATGCATTTCCCTATTGTTCATGGCCATCCAGTCAACCAAAAATGAAGAAAATCGTAGGATCGTAGATTAAGAGCCATCTAATCCAACTCCTTCACTGTTCAGATGAGGAAACTGAGGCCCAAAGAGGTTAAATCATTTGCCCAACATCAAAGACTTGAATGCTTTCCTTCTTCCTTTCTATTCTTCCCTATGTACTCATTCTGAGAAAGCCTGTCTGAATTGGGAGGTTGAATGCCATTTCTCTCCTCATTTTCCCTTCTTGTCTAATAACCTTCACTCCTAAAATTAGTTATTAATACCTATAAAATAACCATGAAAATTAAAAATGTTTTCCAAGAAAAGTCATCACAACAACATAAAACTTTCATTTAACTTCTTTCCAAACAATCAGCCCCAAGGAACTTGACTTAAAGATTCAAATCATTTCAAAAAGCTTTCACAAATTGGCACTTACTAGTACCCTATGCTCCACAGTTGTGATACAAACACCAAAAAAAACCCAAAACCCCACAGTCTTGGGGGTCAGTCCCTTACTTCAAGGAGCTTATATTCCATAGGAGCACAGCCCTATATGTACTCATATGCCTTATTTTTTTTTCTGGAGTCAAGAAAATCCCATTATATTAGACCCTACCATTTTCGATCTGAATATATTTCCGGGACTGGACTAAAGTTTTCTTCACACACACAGACAAGTAATAATAAAGTTATACTAAGTACAAGTGTCTTCAAATTTAGACTAAGAAACAAGCACAGAGAATCTCCAGAATCAGAACACTATAATATAGAAAAAAAAGAATATTGAACTTCTCAGTGACTGAGGTTAGGTCCACGGATATACTGGATCCAACTCAAATCAGCTGGTGAGACTCCACTGTCAAATTTTCAGTATGAGCATTTACACCTCAGAAATGAGCAAATGCTACAAATTAGACCTTGATTTGTTGTTTTGCTGATTGTCTAGACTTAATAAAGTGATTAATACATATTAAACTTACAAATGTGCTGTGTCTACATTTTTTTAAAACATTAAACATTCAGGGGTAAGTTATCTCACTTAAAAGAGGCAATCAAAAGCTTTTACAGTAGAGGGGAAGAGGGGGAAGGTGAGAGGGAATGAGTGAACCTTACTCTCAACAGATTTGGCTTAAGGAGGGAATAACATACAAACTTACTTGGGTATGGAAATCTATATTACCCTACAGGAAAGGAGGGGGGAAGAAGATGGGGAGTGGATATTAGAAGGGAGGGCAGATTGGGGGAGGAGGCAATCAGAATCAAACACTTTTGAGGAAGGACAGGGTCAAAAGAGAGAACAGAATAAATGGGAGGCAGGATAAGCTAGAGGGAAATATAGCTAGTTTTTCACAACACAACTATTATGGAAGTGTTTTGCATAACTACACATGTATAACCTATATATAATTGGTTGCCTTCTCAATGAGGGTGGGTGGGGAGGGAGGAAGGGAAAGAATTTACAACTCAAAGTTTTAAAAACGAATGTTAAAAATTGTTTTTACATGCAACTGGAAAATTAGATATACAGGTAATGGGATATAGAAATCTGTCTTGCTTTGAAACCATGCCCAAAGGGCTATAAAAATGTGCATATCCTTTGACCCAGCAACACCACTTCTAGGACTATATCCCAAAGATCATATAAAGGGGAAAAGGACCCTTATGTACAAAAATATTTATAGCATCTCTTTTTGTTGTGGCAAAGAATTGGAAATCGAGGGGATGCCCATCAATTGAAGAATGGCTAAACAAATTGTGGTATATGAATGTAATGGAATACTACTGTCCTATAAGAAATGAGGAGCAGACAGACTTCATAAGAACCTGGAGAGTCATATATGATCTGACGATGAGTGAAGGGAGCAGAACCAGGAGAACATTATACACAACCACAGACACATTGCTTCTGGGATAAATAACTTTAATAGACTTGGCTCTTCTCAACAACACAAGGTTCTAAGACAGCTCCAAAAGATCCACGATGGAAAAGGCTATCCACATCCAGAGAAAGAATTACGGAATCTGAATGCTGATTGAAGCAAACTATTTGCTCTCTCTTTTTTTTTCTTTTTTCTTTTCTTTTTGGTTTTGTTACATCTTTCTCATAGTTCAATTCATTGCTTATAATAGTTCTTTACAACTTGATTATTGGGAAAATAAGTTTAATGTGAAGGTATATGTAGAACTTATATCAGGTCACATGGCGTCTTGGTGGGGAGGGGGGAGGAGAAGGAGAGGGTGTAAATTTGGAACTCAAAAACTTGTGGAACTGAGTGTTGTAAACCAAAAAATAATAATAATTAATAAAAAAAGAAATCTATCTTGCCCTATAGGAAAATAGAAGGGGAAGGGGATAAAAAGGGAGGGTGTGATAGGCAGGAGGGCAGATTTGGGGGAAGGGATAATAAGAATGCATGCCCTCTTGGAGTAGGGAGAGGAGAGAGATGGGGAGAAAATTTGGAACTCAAAATCTTGTGGAAGTGAATGTTGAAAACTAAAAATAAATAAATAAAATGAAGAATATATACCCCCCCAAGGGGAAAAAAAAAAACGTTAAACATTCATCAGTGTAACTCTGGTTAGATCTCTCTAAGGCAACTGAATTGAACTGCCCTGTGTAGACAGCCAGAGAAACATTTCAAACTCGTGACCACATGATGCAAGTCAGTGGTTGATTCAGTCAAGCCATGGAGAGAAAGAAAAAAAAGAAACTCATAAAACAAATTATCTTGTGTCTTACAGCCCAAAAAAGCAGCCAAGAGACTGAATTTCTTTTACCTGTTTTATGCTGTATAAATGTGTTCTAGAAGAGCCCAGAAAAAAACGAATGTTAACAATGAGAAACTTCTATCCTGCATACTAAGAAAAAAAATCATGTCGTGGTTAATGACCAGTGACCCTGAGTTCCTCTCACCTAAAAACACAAAACCAAACAAAGCCCAATCTATAAATCAACACATTTTCGATGCATTTAATTGTATATTTTTAAAAACTAGCTCTAGTTTCTAGTAGTCCAAGAACAAAGTCAGAGAGTATTCCAATGCAAGTTGAAGTTAAAACACACACACACACACACACACACACACACACACACACTTATATATAATCAATCAAGACAAGCATTTATTAAGTTCCAACTACAGGCCAGGCTTTGTGCTAGGAATGCAAAGGCTAAAACCAGTCTGTCACTTCAGGAAGCTTACATTCTACAGGAGAAACGAAATATAGACATAGAAATAAATACAAAATCAATGACATATAGACGTAGAAATAAATACGAAATCTATGACATGTAGGCATAGAAATAAATACACAAAATCTATGCAATGTAAAAACAACATAATGGGGGTACTAACAATCCATATAACCTATAAAATATTCTATACAATTACATAATATAAATAACATAATGCAATATGTCATCAATAAGACAAGGAACATAGCATGTATAAATACATACACAGATTTTCCCAAGGGAACATTTTCTTCAACAGCTAACAGCTCCTTTCGTACTGCTTTTTCCCCCTCCCCAAAGGCAAATAAGTTTGATGCTCAAAACCGTGATCTCTAAGGCATTTGTTGACTAGAGGATGGATCTCTGCCAATCAGCTCCTCAGAAACACTAAGGCTACTCACCAAGTCTTCCTTCTTCCTTATTCTTCCCAGTGTGGTACAGTGGAAAGAACTCTGGCTCTGGAGTTCCCACGACCTGGATTCAAATCCCACCTCTGGCACTTATTACCTGTGTGACCTTGGGCAAGTCACTTAGCTTCTCTGAGACTGAGTTTCCTGAATCTATAAAATGAAAAGATTTGACTGACTGGCCTCTGAGGTCCCTTCCACGTCTAGAGCGATGATCCCCTTTTCATCTGATGTTACTAGGTTTGACCTTTTCCAGGTGCCTCCCAAGCTGTCGCTCATCCCGCTGGACCAAACGAATCTCACCTTCCCTATGTCTCCCAGTTACTGCTTGCTCAACGAGGGCAGGGAGGAAGAGGCAGCCTGAGATGAATCCTGTAGCTCAAGGGCCATCCGTTCTAGTTCTCCCCAATACCCCAAGCTCAGGAATGAATCTCTGCTGCCTACAAGACCAAACAGAAGGAAAAAAACATCTGGTTTCCCAGCTGGAGCACCCACAGGGGGACGGCGCAGACATGTAGACATGCTCTGCTTTAGCAAAGAGAGGAAACCCCAAGGTTTCCCCACACCTCAGCCCCAGGCCCTCAGCTGAAAGGGAACAATTGACTCGGAGCAGAAACCTGGGGGCAGGAGAGAGGAAAGGAAAGCCTCCAGGTGAAATTACAGCTTGGAACTTGAGGCCAGGAGTGTGAAAAGCCCTAGAAGAAAGTTGTCTCTGAACAAACAGCAAGTGAGAGCTGGGGGCCCCAGCTCTACCGACGTGCCTGACTCAAAGGAGAACTGGGGCCACCCTTCTGCAATGAAACCTCCTGGAGAGGCCTCGGGGAGCCTGAAAACCACCCTTGGGTTTGGAGTCCCACGGGAAGAGTCAACCATGACCTACCGCCAGCTTTCTCAGGAGCTCTCTGCTCCAAGGGTAAGTGTAAGTGCCAGTGAAAAAAGCCTCATTCAAAATCAATTTCCCTCCATCTCTAAATTGTATTTATTTCCCATAGAGCCTTACTCTCTTTTTTCTCACTTATCCTTGCAAGAGAGATGGCCATATCAATAGATGTAATCATATCTGTCTGGTCACATAGATAGATGCGATTTTATCGATCTGGCCATATAAATAGATGCAATTGTATTGATCTGGCCACATAGATTCACTTATATTGATCTATTTATATGTCAGATATTTGCAGTCTAACCTTCTTTTAGGGTTAGATAAAATGGGGGAAGGGTGAGATAAAAGCCATTTAAAAAAAGAGGCATTTTAAAAATTTTTATCCTGTTGGAATGAAAAAAAAAAACAACAAAGGAGTTCATCTCTACGTAACCATGAAATCAGAACCAGCTACAAGAATTAGCACCTGTCTTTTTCCTGCTTCCTCTATGGGTCTAAGGCTGTCTGGCAAGGACAGATGGGGCAATAGTTACAAGCCCCTGCCCAGTAACATGGCCAATGCACCAAAAGACACGGAGAGAGGACAATTTCCCAGGAAGGAAGACCCAAGCATCAATTGCTTCCCTACCAACTGGCCAGATGGGAAGAGGGGAGACTCTGTCTCAGCAAGACTGAAGCTGGCAGGGATCAGGGTACTCCATTGGGACCCCTCTCCTTGTAGATTATTGGCTAAATGGAGTCAGTTTATCTACCCTGCCCATGCTTCTCTTTGCTTGGATAGAACATTGGACTTAGAGTCAGGAAGATTTGGGTTCAAATCCTGCCTTTAACACAGTGAGCATGGGACCTGAGCCTCAGACATACTTCAACACTTATGGAACATATAAGACCTCTGTAACAAAGGCACCATGAGCCAGGGATTTTTAGTAAGATCTGGAATGCTGTATCTTGAGTCTTGAGGAGACTGGAATCTACCACTGTGGAGGGCAAAAGGATGGCCTTAACTGGGTGATCACACTTTCATTCACCTACTCCCCAAATGGTTATTAACTGAGCCAGAATTACACCTACTTTATTATACATCAGACGTGTGGATGAAGTCTAGGAGTATGGGTTTTATTTAACATTCAAGACAAAGGCTAATTTCCTTGGTTATTGGTTAGGGGAAGGTAGAGGAAGTAAGCATACCCCAGACTGGAGGGTAACCATTAACTTAATCTTGACTGGTTTGGCTTCCTCTCCCCACCATACATTTATTACACAAAATGTAATTATGGGTAGAGGGCAAACATATTTATCAAAGCAAGTAATAAAATGCTTATCACAGAAGCCATACAGATTAGTTTAGGATAGTGATAAAATCCACAAGAGTTAGGGGGCTCTGCGATCCAGGAAGAAGATGAAATCTCAGCTCAGCCAAGGAAGAGGATGATCTCACCCAAGTAATCCACTCTTAGCAGGCTCCGGGGATGCAAGCAATGAGACTGATCAAAAAGCCACATTGAAGTCCTGGGTCCTTTCCACAAGCCTATAGCTCTGGGAGCCTTCCCTTTGCAACTGAAAGTCAGTGCCTTCTCTCCTCTTGCCCAGTCTCTCTCTCCTCCACTTCTCCCCTCCCCAAAGTTTCTCAGTCAATCAGAAATTGCATATAAAGCTTCACAAAGTATCAGAGCTCTCTTTTAGGGGACCATCAAACCTACCCTGGGGATAGGACAACTAAGGTTCTACTCTGGGTTAATTAAGAGGGCTCCCACATTCTCTCTATTGGCTCTGATTCATATCCTAAGATAGAAATCAATTGCAATCTACTGGTGATGGAGCCCATACTAGTGAAATTACAAATCCCCTATATTTTGCTATATCCTCCCCAAAACCTTGTGAAATAAAAATCAATCTACACTCATTTTATTATAGACCTACTATGTGCTAGGCACCTTCTTAGGTGCTGGGAAATCAAAAACAAAAATGAAACTCTCTCTGTCCATAAAGAGCTTACATTCTATTGGAGAGAGATAACATACATATTTAAGTCTATGCAAATATATATACATATATATGAAGACACACAAATACATATATATATATATGTATATCTATACACACGTGTCTCTCCAAAGTAAACACAAGACAATTTGAGGGTTCCTATATTGATTTTACAGGTAAGGAAACAGACTTGGAGAGAGTAAATCACTTGCCCCAGGTCACATATCTGGTTCATTTCACTGTACATACAGAGGCTAAGTGACTTCTTCTCAGTGATGTCTGAGTAGAAATTCCTACTCACTGTGGTTTGGAAATAATCTCTAAGGTCTCTGTGACTGTGTCCATCAAACAAGGGCAACCAGAATGGGAAAAGGACAGAAGACTGTGTCATCAGAAAATGGGTGGCTGAAGGAACTGGGGGTGGTTCACTGGAAGAAGGAAGACAAGAGCCATCTTCAAGTGCTTGAAGGACATTCTCTAGGAAGACAGATTAGCTCATTCTGTGTGGCCTCAGAAGTCAAAATGAGAAGCAATGGGAGGAAGTTGCATAAAGTGAGATTTGGGCTGTATGTAAGGGGAATAGAGCTATCCAAAAATGGACTGGATGCCCCAGGAGGTAGAGCTGACATCACTTCATTGGAGGTCTTCAAACAAAGGCTGGATGACCACTCATAGAGGGGATAGAGGGATACATGGATAGGTGGTCCTCCATGACCTCTGAGGTACCTTCTGGCTCTGACATTTTGGGATTCTCTGCTGGCCCTGGAACCTTGATCCCCTGACTTCAGGCCCCAGGGTCACAGGGCTAATTAGCAACTGGAATCGATGGAAATCCTCCCTTGTAGACTTAAAACACAAGATCGTTATTGGGAGACCCACAGCCCAAAGCTTCAGTCTCTATAGGCTTCAATTTTACCATCTCTAAAACTGCACTGTCTCACCAGGTTGTTGCAAAGAACATATTCTGTAAACTCTAAAGCACGAGATAATATAAACCATTATAATAATGGGAGGCAGATTTTTAAGGAGCATTTCTCCAGGTCCTGTGGGGAGAGGCAAAAAAAAAAAAAAAGTAAAGACATTCCTTGCTGCCATCAAGTGGCTTGAGAAAAGATGCTTCTAAAATACCATTCAAGAGACCAAAGCTGACAAACACTGAGTGACTGTTCTGACCAAAACCAGCCTCAGAGAGGAGACATGGGAGCTCCTCCCTCCTTCCAGGAAAGAGGTAGCAGACGAAGGTTGCAAAATCTCACATATATTATCAAATGCATGTCACTGTGTCAGCTGGTTTGGGCTGTTTTTCTTTGTAACAAGGGAGGGTTCATTTGGTGGGAGAAATGGAGCATATTTAGAAATTACTCTGATACCAAAACAAAAGGTAACTCTCAAAAACTTATTTTTTAAAAAATTAAAATTAAAAAGTTAGGCAAGGCTATGCCCCTTTCTGGTGCTATTCCTGTTGCAGCTGCCCCTTTCACACAGGCCTAGTTATCTCACTGAGACCGGAAAAGTCCACAGAATATAATATTTCTCAACCCACACCTGCTCTTCTTTCTAGAGGCTTCAGGAAAGCCTTTTGTGTTTTTATCTGTTGCATAAGTGACTGAAGCTAAAAACAAAACAAAACAAAAAAACAAATGAGTCACCCAGTGGCCACTATGGTGACAAATCTCTTTATACTTAGGCTGGATCTGGGACACAAGATACATTTAGCCCACACTTAGCCAGTTCTCCCTGAAAGTTAGACTTCAAGAGCTGGTTTTACAAGCCTTTCTACATGTAGTTGAAAATTCTTAATTGTTATTGATGGTGCCTTTTATTTGGAGATTTGATTGTTTTTATATTCCCTCATTTCTGAATATATTATCCCCCTACATATACTTTGGGCCCTTCCTTGTAACAAGGGGAAAATATTCCAGTTTAAGGGACCAACCAAGTAACCACATCTGAAAATATAGAGACCACCCTCTGCATAGTTAACAGATTCTCTACCAAGAGGAGGGATGTGTGTTTCACCCTCTGCTCTCTGGAACCAAGATCGTCCATTGTGATTAGAATATCTGAGTTTAACTGCCTTTCAGGGGTTCTTGTATCTATGTTACTGCTATTACTCTGTCCATTGGTTCCACTTTCTTCATTCTGCATCACACTATGTAAGTCTTCCAGAGTTTCTCTGAATTCTTCATTTCTTTAGGCAAATATAATCACTCTCTTTTGGACTAGGTATGTCCCGTGCGGCAGCTGAATTTTGCACACACTCTAGTGCGCTCTCTCTCTCTGTCTCTCTCTCTCTCTCTCTCTCTCTCTCTCTCTCTCTCTCTCTCTCTGGGATGTTTCTAAGTACACAAACTGTACCGAAAGGAACTCCTGTCATTTAAAAGACTAACCTCAGTAACCAAGACTTGAGTCAAACAGGATGTCACAACATCTCAGCTGTAGGTTCCTTTTCATTTGGGGCAGAAGAAAGAAAAGGCTGTCAGAACCCCTTCCTTGTCATGGAGGGAAGAGAATCTAGGCCTTTTTGGAGAGTGGGGGAGGTTCTCTCCACTTGAATAATCCTGTTGATTTTGGTGTCCATTATATGTATGGCATTTTACTGGTTAGAATCACGGTCCTTGACTGGTTAGAATCAACACCAGATTTGAAGAAAGGACACTTGGGTCTGGAAAATACTCACACTTCTTTACAGATTTAGTCTTTCTCCGCTGTCTCTGCACTTTCTCCTGCCTAGAACCCTCTGGACTCTGGGGCACTAGAAACTTGTATCTCCTAGGCACTCGTTGGGTAACATGTAGCATTACACTCTCCCAGTGCCTGGCACGGAGGAAATACTTAATAGACACTTGTGGATTGATTGACATCAGAAATGGCAAACCAATCAGCTGCGGCTGAGAAAGAGACCCTATTCCTCTCTATAAAACACCTGGTGCTCTCCAAGATACCGAAGAGGGTGGACAGTGAGGATGGAATGATGGGAGGAGAGGAGGCTAGTGCTTGACTTAATGATGGACCGTCCCCATAGCATCCTGGACTCCCTCTTCCTGCCCTAGTACTTAAGGCCTCCCTCTGGATTCCTACCACAATCTTGTCCCCAGGCATTTGTGACAGGACTCTGTATGCCCCCCCCATTCTGGTTGTAACCTTTGCCCTCTATTCTTCATACCCTGAGGTATTTCCATATAACCTGTGAGATCTTCCCTTGGGGTGTTGGGATTTGTCAGAAGGAGGCTGGGGGGAGGCTTGCTCCAAGTCACACGTTCAGCGGCAGAGCCAACCTTTGAGTCCTCGTCCTCTGTCACCAATCCAGCCACCTTCACCAAGTGCCTTGCCAATAGCAAACGCTTAGCAAATGTTTGTTGAATTGAATGACGAGTTAAACTTGGTAATCCTGCCTATTACCGGAAGCTCATTGTTTTCAGAGTTGACTGGCTGGGAAGCCCCTTACAAATCCAGCAACTCGTGCCTTCGGAAGATAAAAATGAGAAGACAGAACTGGGGAATAGAACAGTTTAAGTCAAGGCAAGTCAGAAAGCATTTACTATGTGTTGGGAATATGAATACAAGCAGAAAGGACAGTGCCTGCCCTCAAGTTGCTTATATTCTCTTGGGGAAAAACAACACACAGAAGGGGGTTGCAAAGCAGAGATTGAGGGGAAAGGGACAGATGAAGATTTCCAATGGGGGAGGGGGAGAGAGGGTACATGGTAGAAAAAAAGGTCCAGAGAGTCAGGAGTACAGTCCAGAGAGAAATAAATGTATGTATAAATGCCCTGGCATCCTTCAAATGGAGATTCTAGAAGGAGTCACCCAAACAGGAGTTTCTTCCAATAGGTGAAGTCTAAGAGCCAAGTTAATTTGCAGACGAAGAGGTGTCTTATGGCATGGTCGAGAAAGCCTGGAGAATCAGGAGAGCGGCTCTGGAGAGGAATGAAGATTGGAAAGAAGTGCCAACCTGACCTGTTCAAAGACATTTTCTACTAAAAAAATAATAATAACAGGCAATGAACAAAAAGATAGTGAGTATGATCATCGCCATTTGTTAGCAAAGTTTAGCTGATGCAAAACAGCGACCGCAATGAAGAGACTCAAAAGAACCCGGAACCCACATCAGCCAGCAAAGTTCTTGATCTTGTTAAACCTGAAAATTTGGTTGAAGGAAACAACAGAGCTAGGTGATAGAAAAATCCATGTTGTTTATTATTTTCCCTTAAAGCATAGCAGAGCTAGCTTACTTGTATGTACAAGGAGTCTGAGCATAAGCTCTGGCTGTCTGAACAAAGCAATGAGAAAACTTATATACGTTATTTTAGCAGACCTAGCAAGCCTGTATGACCTCATTTTTATGACCCCCATGTATGTTTAACCATGATACAACAAGAGGATTTTCCTTAATGGAATAGAATTGTAAAGGATGTTGACACAAGTCAGTTGAAACTACAGCCCAGCGTCTCTGTGTCTCATTACATTCCATAACATAGTATATACCTGTAGAATATTAAGCAAGGTAATCTCTCTTGGGGTTAGGGTCACATCTTTTAATAATCTGGCCTTGTTGACAGTGGTAAGGGTATTTCCTGAGCAAACTTTAGAGAACAAAGAAGCCCAGGTCCTGGATCTTCATCCAGTTACTCATTAATTCAGGCTCTGGGTCTAGTTGAAAGTAAAAATGATATAAAATAGTATAATATTTTCCACAATTTTCATGCAAACCGAGAGACGCAGCAGCCCATGGCAATATTTGCTTAGAATGTAGAAGTTCTTTATAGAGGAGAGGTAAATTACAAGTAACAAGGGGGAAAGAAAACAGAAGAGAGAATGGCATGGAGCCCAGCTAATAATAATACCTGACGCTTGCTTCCTGCACTTACCTCACGACTCTGTCACACCTACAGGTGTTATTTTCACCATTTTGCAGATGAGGAAACTGAGGCAGGGGACGTGACTTGCCCAGGGTGACAGAGCTGGCAATAGAAAAGGTGCATAGATTTGGGGCTGGAAGGGACCTCAGCAGTCTCCTAGTCTGGCCCCTCATTAAATAGATGGGGAAACTGAGGCTCACAAAAGTTAAGTGGCTAAGGTCACTTAGGTAGTATGGGGCAGAGCTGTCATTCAAATTCAGATCTTCTCTGAATTCAAATTCTGTTTTCTGTCCCATGAATCATGCTATTTCTCAATCTCAGGATTTGAAATCCAGGTTCTCTTTACTCTGAGTTCAGCCCTCTCTCTTCACACTGAACAACCTGGGTCTGCATTTGCATAAATAACATCACCATGAAATGGAACAGGTCTACCAGCCCTTCTAGAGTGCTCTTCCCTCATCAACAACCATCGTGGTGCTAGCCCATTTGTCTCTGCACCATCCATGTCTGTGACAAGAGCGCCTAGGAGTCCAAAGCCAGGACAAGTAATTGGAACTGACCAAATCTGTATGGAAGAAATCCATAGCAGAGGCATCAATTTCTAAAAAGATCTCACAGATCAAGTTTTTGAGAAATTTCAAAGCAGGAAAGCTTTCAAAAGAATTAAAGTTGGAAAGGACTTCATTGTGCCCAACTCCCTCATTTTACAGATGAGAAAACTGGGACTCAGTGAGAAGTAACTTGTCCAAAGTCACAAAGTGCAGGAAGTGGCATTTGAACCCAGGTCCTGGGGAAGGAAGAAAAAGAAAGGAGGGAAGAAAGAAAAAGGAAAGACGCTTCAATTTTCATTCTGAGCCCATCACTTCTCTTTCTGGAGGTAGATGGTATGTTTCATCATGAGTTCTTTGGAATCATGGTTGGTCATCGTGTTGATCAGGGTTTGTAAGTCTTTCAAAGTTGTCCTTTGCTATTGTATAAATTGTTTCCGCTAGCCTTTCTATGATGATCTTTTCTCATCAGCAACCATCATTTGTACTCTATGACATAATCATATAATTATGGAGGAGTTTAGAGAATATATCTCCTGTTTGTTGTTTGTTGATTTTTTTTAATCGACTGGTAGATGAGAACTCAGAACCAGGTGTCTGTCGAGTTATCTGCTGTACTCATGTAAGATTCTTTCAAAAGAGATCACTCTGTGCTGTTCAAAGACATGTATCAACCTCAAAGGAAAAAGAAGGCATTAAACAAGGGAACGTGCTCAACAAAGGTGTTTGTCAGCATTTAGCATTCAAAGTCCAGATAGAAGGGGAATTCCCTCCTGATGGAGCAGCGTCCCTGAAGCACTACTTTGAACATGACATCGTCACTATTACATCAAGACTGGGAATGCTTACAGGGCTTCCTCACTGAGATCCCTAGGCATACCAAAGACAATGGCCAAATCATTCTCATGGGGAAAAGTGAAGAGATGAAGAAAACACATTGCCCAGATTCTGATAATGCAGTTGCTTGGGTAGCCCACTGAGTTAATCTATCAGCATAAAGACATATGTACATACATATATATACACACATATATACCCACATACACACATGTATGTGTGTGCACAAGTGTGTGTATATGTATGCATGTATGTATGTATGTAAATATATACTTACATATAAATATATATTGTGTGTATATATACACACACATATCCTGGACAGGCATAGAGGATGTCTGGGCTAGAAAAGAATCAGAGGAGATGGAGACAAATTGTCTTTGGGAAATTACCCATCACCAGGAAGGATCTCAAAGCTGTTCCCAGTGGCAGAAAGCCCATTTCTTTACTATCCATTGGGAGGTAGTGTAGTATAATGGAAGGAGCACTTGATTGATGATAGGATCAGAAGTCTGAGGATCTGGGTTCAAATCCTGGCTTTGCCTTTTACCACCTGCATGAATTTGGGTGTCATTAATTCTCCCGGGTCTCCTTTTCTTCATCTGTAAAATGAGGGAGTTGAAATAAATGAACTTCAAGGTCCCCTTGGGTTCTAAATCTATAATCATGTGAATAATCTCCCAGTATGAATGAAAAACAAATGAAGATGCATTTATTAAGCACTTACTGTGTGCCAAGCACTGTGCTAAGCTGGACTGCAGATAAAATAAATGACAACCCCTACCCTCAAGGAACTTATGTTCTAATCGGGGAGAGCACAAAGGGGAGTCCAGAGGAGGGACATTTTGGTCCAGACAGTTATAGAGATGGCAAGTAAACTCTCAGGGAAGGCACCGTTTAGAGTAACAGTGATGACTTACTTGATCATGGTTCCAGAACTTGGGGTTAGAGGTGGGCGGTGAGGTGAAAAAGTACCAGCCTGGGGGCAAGGAGACTATGGAAGAAATAGTCTGAACGAAGCAAGGCATAATTGGGGCTTTTCTTGACATAGGGGTCTAAGAACGCAACCTCCAATTAAGAGAGTAGGGCCCCAAGGCAGGAGCTTATTCGGGGTCAGGAGGTAAGGAGGGAAGGTTATGAAGAAGAATTAGTGAAAAAGCAGTTCTTAATTGCTTAGTACATACAAAGGAGAGGTAGCTAGGTAGCTCAGTGGATAGAGTGTTAGGACTAGAGTCAGGAAGACCTGAGTTCAAATTCAGTCTCAGACACTTACTAGCTGTGTGACCCTGGGCAAGTCATTTACCCCTGTTTACCTCAGTTTCCTCATCTATAAAATGGTCTGGAGAAGAAAATGGCAAACCACTCCAGTATCTTGGCCAAGAAAACCTCATAGACGATACTAGCACACTATGGTCCACTGGGTCACAGAAAGAGTTGGACACAACTAAACAACAAATATACAAAGCACTGTACTGAACAGCAGGGATACAAATTAAAAAATTATTTATATAATTTTCTGCTCTCAAAGAGCTCACATCCTCCTAGGGGAGACAACAGATCTTGAAGATTTCAGGAACAAGTCAGATGAAAAGGTCCCTCGGTCCTGGTAATGGCTCTTCTTTAATGTCACCAATAAAATCCGATAGTTTCTGATGTTGAACTATTTGAGAGTGCCAAGGTCTTGGGTGACTGGCTGATTGATGCCTGATAGGAGATACAAGGCCAGAAATCCCAGAAACAGCAGACCACACTGGCAAGTGTCCCAGAGCTCAATGGAGAGGTGCATGATGGGCATAAGTGGCTGCGACCATTACCAGGTAGGGCTTGCTCATATCATCATGGGCGTGTGTAACTGGAAAAGGAGGTAAACCAGGTACTGAAAGCAAAGGACAGCAGATAAAGCAGCCCAAATACTTCCCCAGGGGAGCCACAGAATAGTAAAAGAACCATCATCAGAAAGCCTTCAGCCCTTTGAGAATCCACAGCATTCTGGGAAGGATTCAGGGAAAGACGTGGACCAAAAAACAAAACAAAAGAAAAAAATCCACGAGAGCCCATGGATGGACAGTGATCTGCTCTGTACAGGAAATTGCCACCTCAATCAGTCCATAAGCTTCTATTAAGTGCCATAGACTGCAGAGCTCAGAGGTCATTTAATCTAAGAGGAAACTGAACCCCAGAGAAGGAAGTGGCAGAGTAGAGAAAATGCCACTCCAAAATAGAGCAGCACTTTGCACATAGCAAATACTTATTAAGTGATTTTTTTCTTCATTCTTTAATTTAAAATGTCCCCCATACCATCAGTGAAATTATAGATTAAAGAGTCATTCCTTTGTCTTTGTTTTCCTATTAAGATGCAGATAACACTGGGAAGAGTGTAACTCATAATCACCTATTAACACCTGAGGGAACTTTAGTTTGTGGGGTGTCTTCTGGTTGGGGGTGGAGGACAGATTAAATTTGAGTGGGAGGCTGGGGACCGGAAGGGGATGGGGATCAGCTGGAAGGTAGATAAGGACAAGAGAGTCAGGAGGCAGCATCCTAGGCAGCCGGTGGCTGAGAAGCAGAGCCAAAGGCAAAGTTGGCCCAAGGAACAGCCCTTGTCCATTGCACTCATTTCTGCTCAATTGCATCGAGAAAAAAAAATTCCCATCAAAAAAAAAATAAAGAGACAGCACCCCCTACTGCACCGATTTAGTCATGTTCTTTAGGGTAGTCTAGCTCAGTTAAATAAATGCTTAGCACGTTGATTGATGATAGGATCAGAGGTCTGAGGATCTGGGTTCAAATCCTGACTTTGCCTTTTACTACCTGCATGAACTTGGGTGTCATTAATCCTCCCAGGTCTCCGTTTCTTCATCTGTAAAATTAGGGAGTTGAAATAAATAAACCTCGAGGTTATCAAAGCACCTTACATATGTTAGATGATTCTCACAACAACCCTGCGAAGTAGATGCCTTTATTATCCCCATTTTACAGATGAAGAAACTAAGGCTGAGAGAAATTGAATGATCCACCCAAAATCACTTGTCAAAGGAAGTTCCTGAGCCCGGATTTAAACTCAGGTCTTCCTGACTCCAGGTCCGGCAGGCTATCCACTATACCACATAGCTGCCTATTTTAGGTGAAATATAGATTGGCCTAGATGTCTCTGTGGTTCCTTTCCTCTCCACCAACCCTTCCACCGTTACCTTCTATCCCTTCACCCAGACTCGGAGAGGGGTTGTGATGCTGAGTAGAGGTGGCCCACACCCCCTCCGGAAGCAAAGTCCTTTTCATTCTGTTTGTCCCCCCCCCCCCCGACCCGCCCCCCCATCCAACATTTTCACTGAACAAATGGTGGTTTACAAGCTGATCTCTTTGGGTCATGGAAACAGCCCACCCTCCCTCAGCTAGTGTTTCCACCATCACTTATTCCTTTATTTGCCCCAGCAGGTGTAGGTACCTGGTGAGCCCAGATCCCTGAGAGCCCCGCAGAAGCTTCTAAGACAGAATGGAAATCTTTCTGATTGAAATGAGCTTACGCTACTTAAAGGAAACCCAAAATAAAGAAGGAACCGTCTCCCACATCTTTCGTCTCATGTACAGTTCAACGGTAATTCTATTCTGTGTGTGCAATTTTTTTT
Source organism: Trichosurus vulpecula (assembly GCF_011100635.1). Lineage (NCBI taxonomy): Eukaryota > Metazoa > Chordata > Mammalia > Diprotodontia > Phalangeridae > Trichosurus > Trichosurus vulpecula. The sequence goes on along the minus strand of NC_050575.1, from coordinate 405,316,295 downwards.
TCAGTTTCTATTTCAGGAAAACTGTTTACAAGACAGAAAAAAAATAATTCCCCCCCCAAAAAACAAGTACATTTGTGTGAGTTTAATTTTGTCTAACCAAACTTTTACTGTAAAACAACGAACCATATATTGGCCTGAAAAGTGCATGCAGTGCAGCCCACCTGCAGACAGAGAGGGATGGGCTCAGGATGCAGAATGACACATTTATTTCTTAGGGCCAATGTGGGAGATGTATTTGCTACAAGTGGTTTGTTTTTCTTTTTTTATTTTCCATTGGAGTTGGGAGAGAAAGATTTTTTTTCGTTAATTGAAAAAAAAAGAAAAGTGCATGTAAGGGTAAAGCAGGTCTGAAAAGCAAGGTTCCCAGAACTATCCTGGCAGTTCTTGTATTTTTAAAAATATCATTGATATCTTTTGTTCTTACATTAACTTCATTTGTTTCTTAATATATCCCTGTCCTTTCCTGGAGAGATATCCTTATTATCAAGGAATAAAAAAGAAAGAGGAAAAACACAATTCAGCAAGACTAACCAATATAGCAGTCTGATGATATATTCAGTATTCCACACCCATAGCCCCCCCCACCCTTGGGTTCATTCTTAAGTCTCCTCCTGGAAGTCATATGTGGCCATAAGAAGTACACAGCATTCAGTTCTGATTCTACATAATCAGACAAAGGAGTTGCCTTCGTCTGTAAATATCTTTGGGGAAGAGAGAGAGAGGGAGAAGAGAGGGGATACACAGAGAGAGACAGAGAGAAAGGGAGAGAGGGAGAAGAGAGGAGATACAGAGAGAGACAGAGAGACAGAGAGAAAGGGAGAGAGGGAGAAAGGGACAGTGAGGAGGAGGAGGAAGAGGAACGGGAGGGGGGAGGAGAAAACTGTAAGAATCAACTAATTGACACTAATAAGAGAGGGAAGAAAGAAAAACCCATTTAAATATGTTTTTATTTGCAGGGTTTTTTAAATTTATTTTTTATTTTTAGTTTATAACAGTTCTACAAGTTATTGAGTTCCAAACTTTCTCCCCTTCCCCCCACAATCCAATATAATTTCTACATATACCTTCACATTTAACTTATTTTCACAATAGTCAAGTTGTAAAGAAGAACCATAACCAATGGAATGAACCATGAGAAAGTAGAAACAAAACCAAAAAAAATGTTCTTTATTTGCAGTTTTTAAAAGAGGATGTGGACCTATGGGGATGACTGAATTCGCTTAATGAGTTAAAGGCGGTAACCCACAGAGGGGAGAGTATCTTCCGTGATGTCATTTAGAAAACCAGCCACATGAGTTTCAGAGCAAAGGGAATCATTAAAAATCACAGTTATAAAAGTGCTGGAGTTTGACCATAGAAATCTGTTCAGTTTGTAGGACACTGCGCAATTAATTATAATGACCAAATTTAGCCCCAAAGAAGAGATGAGAAAATCTACTGCCCTTCCTTCTTTGCAGAGGTGAGTGATTATGGGTGTGGAATATCACACATATTGTCAGACGTATTTGATGTGTTGATTAGTTTTGTCAAACTGCTCTCCCCACACCTTCCCTTCTCTTTACATTATTTGTTACAAGAGTAACCCTTGGGAACAGGGAGGTTATTTTGAGGCAGAAGGTTATGTAGGAATAAAAGATCAACAATTTAAAATTTTTTAGTCATCTGATTACCTATTTATTACATAAATTTGATGCAACTGTTATTTCCCAGCAGACTAGCTTTTCCCTTTACTGAAACTGCATTCAGTGATCTCAACACCAAATCCAACAGGTTTTTCTCAGTCTTCATATTCCTTGATCTTGACACTCTTTTTTAAAAAAGTTTGATGGATGTTTTCCCTCCTCCGCCCTTCTTTACATTGCTGTCACTTTGCAAAGACTCCTCTCCTCCAATCCCCATAGAACAAATTGGAACAAATAAATACATTCCAGAAAAAAGCTTTTGCATTCATTTTTAAAGTCCTATTAATTACTCATTCCTATTAAAAACACTAGAGAACATAAGAATAAATGGAGCTTACCTTAAAATGATAAGCAATATTTATCTAAAACCATCAGCCAGCATTATCTATAATGGGAATAAGCTAGAAGCCTTTCCAATAAAATCAGGAATGAAGCAAGGATGTCCATTATCAACACTATTATTCAGTATCATACTAAGAATGTTAGCTTTAGCAATAAGAAAAGACAAAGAAATCAAAGGAATTAGAATTGGCAATGACAAAAAAAACTATCACTCTTTGCAGATGATATGATATATACTTAGAGAATCCTAGAGAATCAACTAAAAAGCTAGTTGAAATAATTAAAACTTTAGCAAAGTTGCAAGGTATAAAATAAACCCACATAAATTTCATCAGCATTTCTATATATTACCAACAAAGCCCAGCAGCAAGAGATAGAAAGAGAAATTCCATTTAAAATAACTGTAAAAAGTTTTTTTAAAGTAAAAAAAACAAAATAAAATAACTGTAGACAATATAAAATACTTAGCCAAAATACTACCCAGACCAACCCCAGAATTATATGAACACAATTACAAAACAGTTTTCACACAAATAAAGTCATCTCTAAACAATTGGAAAAAATATCGATTGCTTGTAAGGTAGGCTGAGCCAATATAATAAAAATGACAATTCTACCTAAGTTAATCTACTAATTAAGTGCCACACCAATCAAACTATCAAAAATTATTTTATAGAGCTAGAAAAAATCGTAACAAAACTCATCTGGAAGAAAGGAAAGAATATATCAAGGAAATCAATTTTTAAAATGTGAAGGAAGATGGCCTAGTCATACCAGATCTCAAACTGTACTATAAAATGGTTATTATCAAAACAATTTGGTACTGGCTAAGCAATAGCATGGTGGAACAGTGGAATAGATTAGATACACAAGATCTTAGACTAAATGACTATAGTAAGATAGTATTTGATAAACCCAAAGATCCAAGCTTTGGGGACAAAAACTGCTGGGAGAACTAGAAAAACAGAAACTAGGTATAGACCATTTCATACCATATTCCAAAATAAAGTAAAAATGGGCACATGATTTACACATAAAGGGCAATACCATAAGCAAATTAGGAGAGCATAGAATAGTTTACCTATTAGATCTGTGGAGAAGGGAAGAATTTAGGACCAAAGAAAATATAGAGTGCATTATAAAATGTAAGATGGATCATTCTGATTGTATAAAATTTAAAAAGGGTTTGTACAAATAAAACCAATGCAACCAAAATTAGAAGGAAAGCACAAAACTGGAGGGAGAAGGTGGATTTTACAGAAATTATCTCTCGTAAAGACTTCATTTTTCAAATATATAGAGATCTGAGTCAAATTTATAAGATTACAAGTCATTCTACAATTGATAAGTGGTTAAAGGATGTGAAAAGGCAGTTTTCAGACAAAGAAATCAAAACTATATATAGTCATATTTAAAAACTCTCTAAATCACTATTGATTAGGAAAATGCACATTAAAAAAACTCTGAGGTACCATTTCACACCTATCAGATTGGCTAATATGGCAAAAAAAAAAGGAAAATGATAAATGTTGGTGGAGATGTGGGAAAACTGGGACACTAATGCACTATTGGTGGAGTTGTGAACTGATCCAACCATTCTGGAGAGCAATTTGCAACTATGGCAAAGGGCTATAAAACTACGCACACCCTTTGATCCAAAAGTACCGCTGCTACGGCTATAACCCAAAGAGATCTTTTAAAAGGAGGGAAGGACCTATTTGTACAAAAATGCTTATGGCCGCTCTTTTTGTGATAGCTAAGAATGAGAAATTGAGGGGATGCCCATCAATTGGGAAATGGCTGAACAAGTTGTGGTATATGATTGTAATGGAATATTATTGTGCTTTAAGAAATGACAAGCAGGATGATTTCAGAAAAACTTAGCAAGCTACATGAACTGATACAATGTGAAGTGAGCAGAACCAGGAGAACATTGTACATAGTAACTGCAACATTGTTTGATGAAGAACTAAATGACTTAGCTATTCTCAGCAATACAATGATCCAAGACAATCCCAAAGGACTCATGATAAAAAATGCTATCCACCTTTAGAGAAAGAACTGATGCTATCTGAACATAAGCTAAAAGTATACCATTTTTCTCTTCCTTCCTTCCTTTCTTTCTCTTCCTTTCTTTTGCATCTTCTTGCACAAAATAACTAATAGGGAAATGTTTTACATGATCACACATATATAATTTACATCACATTGCTTACTGCCTCAGGGAGGGGGGAGAGGAGAGAGAGAGGAATAGAATTTGGAACTCAAAACTTGGAAAAAAAAACAACAAATGTTAAAAATTGTTTTTACATGTAATTGGGGGGAAATAAAATATTTTTTTAAAAAATGAACAGAAAATAATACATTCAAGCAAAAGAAATCATTGGCCTTGTCTGAAAATATATGTCTCACTTTGTACCTCTAGTAGACCACCTCCATGACAAGAAACCTCCCTGGAAGGGAGGTCAGTTCTCTCCCTACATAATCTCATTCACTCCCATTATTCCACCTCTATACAGCTAATTTCAAAATCTCTATCTCCATTCCTGACCTCTCACCCAACTTTCAGTCCTATTCTGCCATCTGCTTATTGGATATTTCCACTTAGGTATTCCTAGGATTCAAGGTCTTTCTGTAATCAAGCTCCAACCTACCTTATTAGCCTTTCTTCAATTATTCATCCCCCAAAACTCTCCACTCCAGCTAAATTGGCTTCCTAAGGGTCCCCAAAATATATCAAGTAATTTCCCACTTTTGTTTATGTCCTTTCTTCTTCTCAGAACATTGTTCTCCATCCATCTGTTCAAATGATTCAAGATTCTGTATTCAAGGCATTTTGTATTACTTGCAACAACAAGAGAGGAATCAGAGATTGGCCAAGTCATAGTTGATGACCCTGGCATGGGAAATTAATTATTCTAACCCCCTTATCTGGGGTTACGATAATCCTGTCATTTTGTTTCTTTGTTTTTTTTGCAACTGAGGCAAAGGAATGCTCTGTCATATCCTCTCTTTTTGCTTCCTCTGACTTTGGTCTGGTATTTTATTTGAGATGACAGAATTGGAGGCAGAGACTAGAGCTACTGAGCCCCAAGCACTAAATATCTTGAGGGAAGCCAGTGCAGCTCTGATGGAGGAAACACCAAGAGCAATCCAATGGAGCCACTGTATTTCTTTCAGTTATGAACCTGACAGAAGAGGGAGAAAGGGAGGGAGGAAAGAAGGGAGAGAGGACCTACTTTGTGCGAAGGACTTTACAAATACCATTTGGTCCTCACAACAACTCTGGGAGGAAGATGTTATTATTATCTTCATTTTACAGTTGAGAAGGCTGAGACAATCATAAGTGAAGTGATTTGATCAGAGTCACACAACTAGTATGAATAGAGATAGGGTTTGAATTTAGGTCTTCCTGACTCTAAGTCTAGCATCTAGTCACTGAGCCATCTACCTGTCTCCAATGAAGGAAAGTTAAAACCTCTTCCTTTTATAAACCACAGGTGCACATGGTCTGGTTGCTTCTTAACATCCATGCAGACAATTCTGGGAGGAGGTACACTTGATGAGGAGAATTTGTCTATTTCTCTGCATCGAGTTCCATGTTTTTAAAACTATGTAATCACAAAATAGTGTCTGGATCTCTGAATGCCATGAGAAGAGAACTAAGAAAGTAAACTATTTCCTGGGGTGGGGTGGGGGGGATTGATGTGGAGTCAAAGCTCCAGAGAGTAGATTTCATATTATATTATAGCATATATAACATTTCATATCTTAATATTTCATTCCCTAGATTAATTTGGGACCTGGTCAGAGAGGAGTTAACAAAGCTTTTTTTTTGCATTATGCAGGTCTTCTGTGTTGGAGAAGTAGCCTAGGTATGTGAAATTGGAGCACTCTCTAGTGGTCATCAGGGATACTATAGCTTCTTAGAAAATGGACTAACTTCATTCCCTCTCACTGGGCAAGAGACTGAGGAGGACTGGGCTGTTAGGTCAATTATAGTGCCACCTAGTGAATAATTCAGGCATTGCACTCAGCTAATAAAATTCCTTTGCTGGATAATTAACATGGTAGCATGTTGTTTCTCTGTATGCTTAAGAAAGATAGATGTTGAACTTCAACAAAGTATTATAACTATTTAACCTTTTGCATGTTTATGTCATTTCTTAACTAGACTGTGCCAGTAATAATAACTGGTATATATATAGTTCTTTAAAGTTTGTCAAGTGCTCATTTGTATACATGTTATTCTAACCTAACAACTCTGTGCACCCCCATTACATTAAGATGATCATTCTGAGTATGAAACCTCTTTATAGAGCATTGTAGATAAAGATACAGCTAAAGAAGGCATGTATCTCAACTCCACAACATAACCTGCAATTTTTTGTTTTGACAAAATCTTTTAAGTTACTGGCCACAACCATCTTTGGATGGTTTCTTGCAATCCTCTTCTTTCCTAACAAAAATAGACTCAGAAAGTCCAGCTAATTAGAGTCCTAAAGGTTTGATTGTACAGGCAGCCGCAACCTCTTCCAGGAAATATTTAGGTCTTACAATTACAGTCAGGAAGTCCCACCTCCACTGCTAACTCACTGGCTGGCCTCAAGGCAAGTCATTTAATTCCCTTCAAGAAGTCTTGGTCTCATCTGTAGAATGAGGGGGCTAAGCTAGGTGATCTGTGACAACCTTTCTTTTATCTCTAACAATCTCTGTTTCTATGAAGCTATTCTCTACTTAAGCTGATGAAACAGAAAGAAATAGTGAGAGGGAGGCACACACACATAAACCCATAGAAGAGAAAAGAAAATATGTTAACAAGCAAAGGAGCAGCCAAACATAAGGATGATAGACTTACTATATGGAATATCACGGTCAAAATTGTAGACTGTTGGCTGATATAGCTTCTAAAAGCATTAGTTTCATGGAAAAAGAAAAATCCCAGGCAACTGGTTTCCAAGACCTAGAATACATAAAAATACCTACCTACAAGTCAAGTCTAATCAATAATTCAATATTTCTTAAGCACCTACTATGTACCAGGCACTGTGCTAAGCACTGGCGATACAAAGAAAAGCAAAAACAATCCCTGTCCTCAAGGAGTTCACAATCCAATGAGGGAGCCAACATGCAAGAGGCTATATATAAACAAGTTGCACACAGGACAAATTGGAGATGATCACAGAGGAAGGCACTAACATTCAGGGGAAACAGGGAAGATTTCCATGAACTGATGCAATGATAAGAACTCAAAACTAGGAAGACAATTTACACAATGGCAAAAATACCATAAAGCCTTCTGTAAAAGGTAGAATTTTAGTTGAGACGTGAAGGAAGTCAGGGAAGCCAGGAGGCAGAGGTGAAGAGGAGGAGAATGCCAAGGGTAGGGGACAGCCAGGGAAAATGAGTGTCACAGAGGAGACCAGTGTCACTGAATCACAGAATATGTGGAGGGAAGGCATAGGCAGAGCATAGGTCTCTAGAAGACAAAGGAGAAGGAACTGAATCCTGAAATGAAACTCAGAGAGTTTAGAGACAACGATCCCTCCTAGGCCTTCTAAAGCTGCTCTCATTCCAGACAAGCTCAGATCACTCCCAGAAGACTCATAACCACACTCTCCAAGGATTAAAATAGCCAAGGAAGAATGTATTGACTTTCTAGAACCGTGGGGTTTGTGTTTTTGGTTTGCTTGCTAGGATTCCAAAGTTGCCATCTCTAGAGCAGCTGTCTATTTTCATGACCCTGCCCTGCTCTCTCCTAAAATTGCAGCTAAGATATTTACACTTGTATTCAAGGGAGAGGGCATAGTGACTAGAACTATGATTTCATCAGTATAGGGACCTCCCAGATGAAGAAATTCCCTCTACCAGTGCAGGCCAGTACCCTCTCTGCAGCTTATAGATGATTTAGCCAGTATTTGATAACCAGTATTTGTCAGAAGAAGGAATTAAACTTAGGTTTTCCTGGCTCCAAGGTCAGCTCTCTAACCACTATGCAACATTGCCTTTCAATTCCCTTTTTAGTCAAAGGGAATTCAAATACATTTATTTGGAGACTCTTTTTGAGATGGTGACATAGTGAAGTGTCAAAAATAGAGTCTATGGTCTATGAACATAGAAAATAATTTGAAACAGGAAACAAAAAACTGAAGTCAGTAAGTTAAGACTGGGACATGAAATCTGATATCTCTTCCTCCTTGCCAGCTGAAATCTTAGCGATCCTTCAAAGCTCAAATCAAATAGCACATACCCCAAAGAGACAAAAAGAAGAAAAAAATCCATATGTAGAAAAATATTTATAGCAGCTCTTTTCATAAAAGCAAAAAACCTAAAAACTAAATGAGTGCCTATCTATTGAGAAATGGCTGAACAAATTATGGTATATGAATGTAATATTATTGTTACAGTAAGGAATGATGAAATGACATTTTCAGAGGAAACAGGGAAGACTTCCATTAACTGATGCAGAGATAAGGAAGTAAAACTAGGATCACAATTTATACAATGGCAACAACTCTATAAAGAAATGACTTTAAAAGACATTGGAATTCTGATTAGTGGAATGACAAAACCATGACTCCAGAGGACCAAAAACGAAACATGCCACCCACATCTTACCAGAGAGGTAAGTCAAGGCACATCAACTGACAAGGGAAATATAGTTGATAATAAATATTTTTTCTCCAATCAGTGCAAATGCACTTAAAATACAAATAATAACAAATAGATATTACAACTTTACTTTGAAATAAAAATTTTCATATTTCTCTTTAATTTCCTTGCCACATGGTTTTTTTAAAGTGCTGCATTGAGTGGCACAACTTTGTAGCATTATTAAACTCTGATCCTCAATAAGACACATGTTTTTGGACATGGGTAATGTGGGAACTTGTTTTGTTGGACTATGAGAATTTTCTTTTCATTAGTACTATCATAGTTAAGTGGTGGAGAGAGTAGCAGGGAGAGAAAAAAATAATAAATTTTTAAATATTTTTAAAATTTTTTAAAAATTTAAAAAACAATGTTTCACTTCCTCCATGAAATTTTCTGGAATATGTCAACAAAGATCTCCCTTGGTCTTGATTTCAGAAAACAGAATGCAGAATGGGAGGATCTTTTTTCTTTTAATGAATAGACTATCATACGGTAAAATCTTCTTTTTTTTATTACAACATCAACTGATTTCTGATCCCCCACACCTGCTAGTGCCTTCTACCCGCCCCCACTCCCAAAATTACCTCTTGTAGAGTTGGGGCTCAATGAGTTAGTGCATCAAATCACCCCATCACAACTACATTTAGGAAAAGGGAACAAGTATTTATTAAGCACCTACTATACGCCAAACTCTGCTAAGCTTTTCTAAGTGATCAGATGCCACACCCTAATAACCCAAGCCAGAGAAAACATCTTGATGGAGTCCATAAACTCAGAGGTATTGACAAGGCCTGAATACCTCAATCAAAGACATTAGACTAAGTTGAAAAGTCCTCAAAAGCCATTGGATGATGAGAAATCATGTTGATAGGAAATTTGTCCTGTTTGATGGAGGGTTTGGTCATCCTGACAGGTGGAGTTTCATCTTAGACACAGCTTAGAATCTAGCAGATTTTAGGAAATGATGCATAGGGAGAGCTCAGTTCCAGCCAAGCTCTTAAAGAGTCATTTAGGGTGGGGGAAGATAGCACCCCATCTTCAGTCTTGGTTTCCTCCCCTGCCACCTCAACCGAGGAGGACCTTATGAGCTTCCAAGAGGCTGGAGGATTTGACTTCTTTCATTGGCATCCTAGCTGTGTCACTGGGGCAGAAGCAGCTGGTGGCATGGCCACATTGGGAGCTGAGAACAAGCTGGACATGAAGGCTGGACATGAAGAGGACAGCAGATCCAAGGCTCTATGAGGAGCCCAGAAGAAAAGCTACCACATGCCTAAAGGGGACTTTATGAGAAACCCCACAAAGGGGAGAAAAATACTTTCAGCAGCCAGGAGCAATGGGTTTACCTGTTTGGCACACGAGCTCCCCAAGTTTGAGTCCCTGTTCCCTGGGCCTTTGCACGTACTGGTGGGAGAGCATTCACAGACTTTTGGGGGGAGGTGCTGCTTTGTACTGATTGTTCTTTCTATCCTACCTCAGTAAATACCCCTCCTAAAAACCAATTGAGTCTGGTTGACTAGTTTATATCAATTGACATTGATGGAGGGAAGCACACTGGTTAAAGCTCCTGGACTATAGCATTAGAAAAGATACTTCCCAGCCCTTCAGGCATGAGAGATAATCCATTCGGACCCCTACTCTACTCCAATCAGAATTAGTCAGTTTTATGTTTTTCCATAAGGATAGTGTTATAAGTCCCATATATTGGGCCCCAGAGCTGGAACTGCAGATTGTAAGTTCACTTGCTTAATCGTGGTGATTTCTTTGTCTGTTTTTTGAATACCCGGTGCTAAGGACCATGCCTTGCACACTTTTGTTGTTGTTCAGTCACATCCAAGCCTTCATGACCTCATTTGAGGTTTTCTTGGCAAAGATACTGGAGTGGTTTGCTATTTCCTTCTCCATCTCATTTTACAGATGAGGAAACTGAGGCAAACAGGGTTAAGTGACTTGCCCAGGGTCACACAGCTAGTATGTGTCTGACGTCAGATTTGAACTCAGGTCTTCCTGACTCCAAGCCCCGGGCTACCTCTTTGGACACGGTAAATGCTTCATGCTACATTCTATTTAAATAGAATGAGTTTAATCTCTGTGTAAGTGTGATGCATAAAGAGAGTAATGAGGTTTAAGTAATGATGCTGCTAAGTTACACAATGGATAGAACACTGGACCTGAGTTCAAATCCAGCCTCCAACATTTACTAGTTGTGTGACCCTGAGCAGATCATCTCACCCTGTCTGCCTCATCAGTCAAATGGAGATGACCTAATAAGAGCACCTACCTCCAGGGTTGTTGTGACAACCAAATGAGATTAAGTGCTTTGCAAACCTTGAAGTGTTATATAAATGCTAAGTCTTACTAAATCTCTCTCCTATTACTATTATCATTACCTAGAGTAGAGACACACATGGAGACACCAAGCATTACGAAGATAGTGCTTAGCACAGTGCCTGGCACTTAGTAGATGTTTAATAAATACTTGTTAACAGCCAGAACAGACTTTTTTTCTTAATCGATTTCAGGTAATAGATAGAGATCTGGGCACCTAGGTAGCATAGTAGATAGCGTCTATCTATCTAACAGGCGTAGAGTCAGGACGACCTGACTTCAAATCCAGCCTCAGATACTTACTAGCTATGTGACCCTGGGCAAGTCACTTCACCCTGTTTGCCCCAGTTTCCTCATCTGTAAAATGAGCTGGAGGAGGAAATGGTAAACCGCTCCAGTATGTTTGTCAAGAAAACCTCAAATGGGGTCACAAAGTGTCAGACTTGACTGAAGAACAGCTGAACAACAGCAAAGATAGAGATCTGGCCTCAGAGTCTGGAAGACCTGTGTTTGTATCCCACCTCTGACACGTAGCAGTCCCTTCACACCTCATTGCGCTACTTCCAGACAAATCTCTATGTCTCAAAGTAGCAAAGAAAGTGTTTACCAGTAATAGTGAAGGGCATTTCCTCATCTGGGAGTTCTTTGCAGCAATAAGATCCCGGGGCCAACTCCTATTCTTATAATCAACTTGACGACATCAACAAACATTCTGATATATGAAGAAAGACAAAAAAGATGATTATATATAAAACCATGAACTTTCTATGCACATTCGGGGATAGGAGAAATATATGTTAAATTTAACAAGGTCTTAATCATTTGGGGGGGTTGCATTTCTTTAATGTGCTGATATAGTATTTGGGAGATAGTGTGGTGTGATGGAAAGAGCGCCAGATCTTATGTCAGAGCTCACCTCTTCTCTATGGAACTTTGGGTAAGTCACTTTAACTTCTCAGTGCCTCAGTTTCCCCATCTGTAAAATGAGAGGGGTTAGACTAGGTGGCCTCGGAAGTCTTCTCCAACTTTAACTATGTGAATTGAGTTAGTGTTATGATTATTTTTGTGTGAGTGTGTATATAATCAATTTTTACTAGACTATTAATTCTCTGAGAACAGAAACCCGATCTTAGTTGAACTCTGCTCTCTTCCTTGGGATGCGCGAGGTTCTCCTCATGCAGTAGCTGTTTAGTAAACATTTATTGGATCGAACTTGCCTGGGATCATATGATATGGGAATCAATGAAAGGAACAGGGGATATTTAACCTAGAGAACACTTTGGTTGGGGGTGGAGAGGAGATAGTATCTGTCTTCAAGCATTTTATTAAAATAATTTTCATTATTATCTTTTCTTTTTACACCACCTAACTTTCTGCGTTTACTTCCTTCTCCTCCCTTCCAAAAAACCATCCCTCATAACAAAGAATTTTGTCTTCCAGTCCTTGAAGGGCTGGCATGTGGGAAGAAGGATTAGCTTTTTTCTGCTTGGCCCCAAGGTGGGTAGAAATTACAAAATGGCAGATTTCAGCTTGAAGTAGGGAATTCTTTCCATTGCCAACCCTGTAAATAATGAGAATTGTCCAAAGTCATCCAAAATTGGGCTGGACCACATCAGAAAGCAGTAGGGGTCCCCATTTCTGGACATCTTTAAGCTGAGGCTGGCTAGCTACTTGTTAGGGGTGTGGTAGAGGGAATTCTCTGACTAGAACCAGACCTAGATCAGGAGTCACAGTGTCTGGAATAAATGATGATCTTGGGAAGCACAGGATCATAGATTTAGAGTTAACAGGCCCTTAGAGGTCATGGAACCTTCAGCATGAGCTCTCTCCTCATCCTTCCAGCTACTTAGCACTCCCCCCCCCCACCATCATCTGGTACTTATCTGTTTATCTTGATATATTTTTCACATAGTTACAATACTTCTTGTCTCCCTCAATAGAATATAAGCTCTTTGATGTCAGGGACAGTTTCTTTTCTGTCTTTGCACCCAAATCACTTAATATACTGCCTGGCATATAAAAAAGCATCGGGTGCAAATTTGTTGATTGATTGAGTCCAACTTCTACATCTTACAGATGAGAAAAGCAAGACACATTGAGGTTAGACAGGCTGTCCAAGGCCACAGAAATGACAAATGGCAGAGCTGAGATTAGAAGCCAGGTCCTCCAAGCTTTAGATACTGTGTGGTCTCCAGTGCCCCATGACACCTTAAACTAGCTGAAAATCCTTCCAACTCTGAGGTTCTATGATTCTCTACATTGACCTGAACATTATTCAAGCCACCAGTGTGCCTAAACGCAATTGGATTTGGTTTTGTTTCCCTGCCACGTTGTGGCTGTGTTCATGTCTGGGTCTTGTGAGTTCATCTGACTTGGGAACTGAAAGATCTGGCTAGGTCCACATCTTGGTCTGCAATGTGTCAGGGTCCCCATGCACAACTCAACAGCATCTGCATGCTTCTTGCAGGGAGGAAGTCATGGTGGTTTTGTTGAAACCCCACTGAGATCGGCACAAATATCACTGGGGTCATGAAACCACCTGGGTGGGATTGACACCCACTCTTCAAATTGTGCCCCCCTTGCTGTAGCTTGGTACAAAGAGCCTGCCCAGGCTTTTGTCTTTCTGAGCTCAAGGATGGAAGAAACGTACCCAGCTGCAGCTGGTTTTCTGGAGGATGACGCTTGAATGTCTACTTTTTCATAGTGTATACCATCCCCTCCCCATCTCTCACTCTAGGTATCATAAAGAATCTTGATTTTTTTTAAAGTAAGTTCAACTACTTATTATTTTGTGGAAATGCAAGGGAGTGTTGAAGGTAGAGAAAGGCAGTGTGGGATAGTGGATAGAGTGCTGGACTTGGAGTCAGAAAGGCCAGGGTTCAAATCTTGCCTCAAGTGCTCATTAGTTGTATCACCCTAGGAAGTCACTTAGCTGCTCTGTGCCTCAGTTTCCTAAGGGGATTGGACCTGATTGCCTCTAAATGGATGACCCCACAACTATGGGCAAGTCACCCAACTCCTCAGGATCTCAGGCAACTTTCTAAGCCTGTGTGTTACAGAGTAGTATGAAATCTGCATTTGATAGAGGGAATTTCCAGACTGAGACTATCCTACACCAAAAAAAAAAAAATCACCTGTTTTATCCAAAACCAAAGAATATTGTTGCTTTCTGTTTTTATATCAGTCATCTCTTTATCTACCATCCCACAACCCACCAACGCTGCAATCCCTCTCTTCTAACAGAGAAAAACAATTCGATGAAGCCAACCAACAAAGGAGCTAGTCCAACAACATAGACCAAATTTCACCCCTAGATCCTCCCACCTTTCCACCAAAAGGAGAGAGGTGTGTTTCCTGCCTGGGGCTCCAGAGTCAATGATGGCCATTACAATTAGAGAGTTTTGCTTCTCTTTGGGGTTCATCTTTACACTACTGTTGACCTTGGGTAAACTGTTTTCCTGGTTCACACTGAATCCCAGTTGCTCAACTCCATCTAGCTTATGGATTTCATTAGCAGGTTTGATATAGCCATGTCGCCTAGAGAAGAGACTGATCCAATTCGTTTGTGGGCCGCCAAACAACTAAGGACCCTGTTGCTGTTTGGTTCCTTAGAACCCTATAAGAGCCAGAGAGAGAGGACTGCTGATAGAGAGCCAAGAAGACTGAACTCCAATCCTGCTTCAGAGGCTTAGTAGTTGCGTTGCCCTGGGCGAGTCACTTAACCTCTTTCTGCCTCAGTTTCCTCATCTTTAAAATGGAGGTAATCATAACACCTACCTCCCAGAGGATCAAACGAGATAATGTATGTACAGTGCTCTGTAAAATTTAATGCACTATGTAAATGTGAGGTATTATTATTTCTTTGAAGGCAGCCAGGCAGAGTGAAAAAAATCCTGGATTTTGAGTCAGAGGACCTGGGTTCTAAACCTGGTTCTACTAAATACCACCTTCAGGTCCTTGGGTACTTCATCCCTCTGAGCCTCAATTTCCATATCTGTAAAATAAGAGGATTGGATTTGATGATAATTATGGTCCTTTCCAGCTCTAAATCCTATAAACTCACTACCAGAAGAATAGGAAATCCAATGACTTTACCATTGGTTAGTATCTATGCAAAAACTGCTGACTTAGATGGTTTTCCAATCATCACGGTTTTCACTTATTCATTTGTGAATTCAATAAATAGACATTTACTAAGTACTTAACACTTCCAGTGCTCCAAGCTAGGCACTGGGAGAGATACAAAAATAGATAAGACAGAGTTCTTAACCTAAAGGGGCTTACAATACAGTAGGAGGAAGTTAAGACCTGTACATGATATATATTAAAGTCATCTGACTTTTCTCAAACTCACCCTCCATAGACAATGGCTGACAAATCTTATTCAACCTCCACATTTCTCACCCACACCCTCTCTCTTGGACTACAGCAATAACCTCCTAACCGAGCTCTTTTGCTTCAAGGGTCTCCTCTCTCCAATTCTCCTTCTCTCTGCAGGTAAACTGATATATACCTAAAGCATAGGCATGACTTTCCTGCTCAAGAAACTCTAATGACAAAGACTTACATGAACTGATACAAAGTGAAGTGAGCAGAACCCAGGAAACATTGTACACAGTAACAGCAACATTATAGGAAGATCTGTGAATGGCTTAGCTATTCTCAGCAATATCCATGACAATCCCAAAGGACTCATAATGAAAAATGCTGTCCATCTCCAAAGAAAGAATTAATGTTATCTGAATACAGTCTAAAGCATCCTATTTTTCACTTCCTTCCTTCTTTTTTTCGTTTCCTTCTTTCTTGAGTCTTCTTGCACAAAACGATTAATATGGAAATGTTTTACATGATTGCAGATGTATAACCTGCAACAGATTATTCACTGTCTCAGGGAAGCAGAAGGAGAGGGAGGGAGGGATAGAATTTGGAACTCAAAACTTAAAAAAAAAGAACAAATGTTTACAATTGTTTTTACATGTAACTGGGGAGAAAAAATAAAAATTTATTTTAAAAAATAAATAATATAGCACCATAAAAAAAGGAACTTCAATGGTTCCCTCTTGTCTCCAGTATACAATATAAACTCCTCTCTGTGACATTATAAGGCCTTCACAGTCTGGCTCTAGCCTACCTTCCCAGACTTAGTGTTTTTTCTCTTTGCACAGATCTATAAACCATTTCTCCATGCATAGCCTGCCATCTTTCATCTCTATCCCCCATTCCTGGACTGTACCAGTCAGTGGTATTGGCATCAATTACCACTAATTACCATTCATTACTCATCCCAGTTCATAGAAGAGAGAGATAGAACCGAAGTGGGCTGAAGAAGTTGAGGAAGGTTTCCTCTAAGAGGTGGTATTTTGGCTAGGCCTCAAAGGAGAAGAATTTGGATAAGAGGGGGGACAGAAGAGATGGCCCAAATGAGCAGAGACCCAGAAGCAGGAAAGTGTATGTTGTGCTCAAGGTAAGGAGAACAAGATCGCCCCCACTGGAGCAAAAGACTCCTTTTGGAGAAAAGCCCATTCTAATATTAAATTTGATGATCCCATGATTCTAACTAAGAGCTCTGGCAAAAGTGTGCCTCTTCCAATCCCATTCCTGCCTGAAAGAGGTTCTCCTAGACCCAACAGAAAACATCCCCAGGCTTTACGGATCTACAAACACACACAGAAGTCGACTGACTTCTGAACCCTGTTCTCCAAGACAGGTATTTCATCTAAAGCCACAGCTACTGAAGACCCAGAAAAAAAGTTCTCAGCACCAAAGTCCTTGGCAATGTCAAATGGCTCAACATCAGAAATGCATATGGTCTTATCCATGGAAATGACATTGGTAGAGATACATCATCACCCAAAGGGCTGTATGGTCTTTCCACTTAACTTGCAAATGAAACCTTCTAAATGTGTTGTCTCCCCCTTAAAAGGAGCTCCTTCAGAATAGGGACTGTTTTACTTTTTCTATTTATATTTCTAAAGGATGAAGACAGTGTTTGGCACATGGTAATGGGTTAATATATAACTCTCTCAGTCACTCAGTCTCTTACCATGTCCTTGAGAAGAGTCATAGTTGGGGCAGCTAGGTGGCACAGTGAGTAGAGCACCAGCCCTAGAGTCAGGAGAACCTGAGTTCAAATCCAGCCTTAGTCACTTAACACACTTACTAGCTGTGTGACCTTGGACAAGTCACTTAACCCCAATTGCCCTGCCTTCCCCCCCTCAAAAGAGAAGAGTCATAGTAAGTACCAGTCATTCCATCCCTATACTTTTTATAGAAGACATAAAGATCTAAATCCTAAACTAGGAGTGAAGGCTGAAACTCTGATTCATTGCACATAGTAGGGACTTAAGAAATATTAGTGGGATTTCATCTAACTGAGGCAATGTGATGCAATGGAAAGACTAGATTGGGAGTCAGAGGATCTGACCCTTACTAGCTCTGTGATGGAGCAAGTCACTTAACTCCTGGGCCTCTGTTCCTCCTCTTTAAAATGAGGGGAGGACTAGGCCTTTGAGGCTCCTCTTGCATCTCTAAATTGATGATCTTCTAGAATAGGGGTTCTGAACATTTTTGTGTGTCATGGGCCTCTTGGCAGCCTCGTGAAGTCCATGGAACCCTTCTCATAACTATGTTTGTTGCCTACTTTCATAACTGAAAGAGATTCTAAGTTTCAGTTAGAGGTTAGTGAAAATGGAAAAGTTACTTCCCCCCACCCACCCAAGGTCCTGACATCCTGAAATCTCCCCATGGACTCCAAGTTAAGAAGCACTGCTCCAATACAATGTTACTAGTCCAACAGTACCATTATATACTTTACTCTCTTTTTCACATCCTCTCCCTTCTTCCTCTAGAAGATTTTGTAAGGAAGGTCCGTGCAGATGGGACTGTGCCTCTGCTCCTGGCTCAGCCCAGCCTACCCTCCAGGATGCCATGCTTTGCATAGAGTTAACTCTCAATAAACGTTGGTTGAATCCAATTGAATCATCTCCTCTCTCCTTTTTTCTCTGTCAAGTCCACTGACAAATTAAGGCTAGGCATTTCCAAGCCCTTTCCACATATACATCACAAGCCACCCACCCACCCATTTGCCCCTTTCTTCTGCTGGCCATGAAGGATGTCCTAGGCTCCAGGCTGGACCCAGTGGATGATTGGGAAGGATTCCCACAGCTCAGCCCCATCAGCAGCCTTCTCTCCTCCGATTTCCCCTTACCTCCCTTAGATCTCCGCCACTTGCAGGTGGGAGGTGGCCAGCCTCAGGGAGAGTGATTTTTTTTTCTTCTTCTGTGGGGTATCAAGTGACATCACATCCTCTGATCTCCACAGAGCGAGACAGAAAAGTTTCCCCACCCTTCACCCAGCGGGGCCCCCCTCCTCTTACCTGGACTTGCCCAGCTTTCTGGCCCTCTGGCCGGGCGGGAAGTAGCAAGGAAGCTAGGATGGGCTCCTCCTTCGCTGTAGGATCCCTGCTCCTGCCGCTGGCCCTGCTGCTCCGTGAGTAACCACAATGAGCCCAAAATCTGTGACCCCGGCCGGGATCCATCCCAGAGCATCCCGGCCAATGCCCGGAGGTGGAGGGTAGGGAAGGATTCCTGGCTTGCGGAGCCCTGAGGACACAGCCTGGAGAGGTAGGGTGCACCTGTGGGGAGACCCTGGCCAAGGACCGTGTGACTCAAGCTCTTCTGCCCATGTCTCTTGCTTCTCATTCCCAGTGTCCGTTGGGTCCCAGACGCAGCTGATATTCAGGATGAGGCCCCCGGAGAAGCGGAACGTCCGGCCATCTGAGAAGGTGCAGCTGCAGTGCGAGACGCTGAGCTTTTCGCAGACAGGATGCTCGTGGCTGCGCCTGGCCCCCGGAGCCCAGGTCCCCACCTTTCTGCTCTTCATCTCGGGCAACAACCCAAGCGTGAAGCGGGCCGAAGGCCTGGACCCCACACGATTTGGGGGTGAAAGGATCTCGTCGTCCACGTACCGCCTGACTCTGAATAACTTCAGAGACGAGGACCAGGGCCACTACTACTGTGTGGTAACTCGCAACTCGGCGCTGTTCTTCAGCCCCTCGGTGCCTGTCTTCCTGCCAGGTCAGGACCTGGTCACCTCTGCTGGGTACCGGGAGGGCTGATTGCCCGGCTGTCCCTACCTCCTCGGGGGGCGTGCGCACCGATGGAGGAGAGGCGGAAGCTGTCCCGGGCACCACCGAGGCTCCCATAGGGTCGGGATGTGGGGCAGCCTCCGGGCAGCGTCAGAATTCCAATGGGTAACCCTGCCCCCAGGAAACCAAGGCAATAGACGAGAGTGTTCGGGGCTGGGTGACTCCGGGCATCTTGGGCACTGAGGATTAACAGAGATCAAAAGAGAAGTCACTCACCCTCTCTGGGCTTCACTTTCCTCTGGGGGCATCTAAGACCCCTTCTACTTACACATCTATGAACCTTTGATGCATGTAAATGCATGTGCGCTATTATTATTATTAGAGATCATCAGTAGTGCGACCTTCCTCAGTATCACCGGACCTCCTGATCCCCCTCCCGACTCCACCCGCACTAAACTGAAGGGACCCCAGACACATGCACACACAATGCAAGAAGTCATGCAACAGCTCCAATAATGATAAATCCCTGATATTTGGGTGACCTTCCGACATAGAGAGAAAAAGAAAGTATGTGGAGCAGAGCCCCTGTGGCAAACTTAAGGAGGACCAGGACAGGAGTGGCTCAGGATGGGTTAGAATCAGCATCACAGAAGCCAAAGTTTTAAATTAATGAGCTCATGTCCATCTAAGTATTTTAAAGTTCTGAAAGTGCTTCATGTGTATTATTTCATGTGAGCCTCACAATAACTAGCTGAGGTTAAGTACTGCAGGTGTCATTATCCCCACTTTAAAGATGAGGAAACTGAGGCTTCATGACTTTCCAAGGCCATATACTCAAGTTAGCTAAGACTAAACCCCAGGGTTTCTGACTCCAAGCCCCCAAGTGGTTTTTCCATTCTCTCCGCCCTCAGAGAGGAAGACTGAGACCCAGAGAGGTCCAACAGCTTGCTCAGAGAAGGATCCAGATTAGAACCCAAGACTACTGACCTAAAATCCATCCAAGGATCTCTTGCTCTTTGCTCCCAGAGCATGTTATTCTGCCCCGGGTCAGAACAGATATCTGGATAAGGACAGATATATGGATGACCCATCCAGAGAAAAAGTCCCAAAAAATCAACCTCTGTACCTACAGAAACACAGAGGCCCTGCTCCGTCCCTAGATAGTGCCAACCTGTCAATTGAAAACTTCAAGAATTAACTCAGTTTCTTCTCCTGATGAATGAATAGTGCTGAGCACATGGCTGCCACCAGAAATGTCCTCCATCGGCAGATGAAGTTGTGCTAATGTTTCCTTTGTTCCCAGCCTGGGGAGAGGTTAGGGAGCCTAGAGGGACCCCTGAGCAGGACTTAGGACTGTTTGGCTCTGCAGAAGGATAATAGATGCCCACTGCCCTGTATCTCTGCATTCAACCAGGAATAGAGGAAGAGGGTTTCTTGCCTGGGAATAAAGATCAGAGAGAGAATGGTTTGTTACTTTTAAAGGATGAGGAAAAATTAAGAAGAGGGGAGCTATATAGACCAACTTGATTCATTTTCCTCCCTTTTGTCTCTTCCCAGTAAAGGCTACCACCACCCCTGCACCCAAGCCCAAGACCACCACTCTCCTAGCCACCACCAGCTCTTCCATCCAGATTTCAGATTCTGAGAAGTGCAAGTCCATCTTGAGGAAGCAAGGTGAGAAAATGATTCTAACCTTCTCTCTTCTCCCAACTTGTTAGTTAAGGGAGTTCCAGCCTAACTCTGACATCTCTCACTGCGTTTGGAGGGGGGTGCCATCCAAGCACTAAAGTTGGAAACCCTGGACCAGAAACTTGGACTTCACCCACCACATACACCCCCCACTTCTACTGGCTCACCCTTTCCTGTCTTCAATCCCCCTTCTCAGAACCTCAGTGCTACCCTAGCAGAAGGCAAAGGACATTTCAGAA
The DNA here is from genome assembly GCF_011100635.1 of Trichosurus vulpecula. NCBI lineage: Eukaryota > Metazoa > Chordata > Mammalia > Diprotodontia > Phalangeridae > Trichosurus > Trichosurus vulpecula. Next base: position 405,295,278 of record NC_050575.1, on the reverse strand, counting down.
GTAGAAGTCATGGGGATCTCAACAAATGTCTTATTAAGTTTTTACTATGTGCAAAGCCCCACATTAGGCAGTAAAGGTTAAAACATTGGCTACTATGCAGCCACCGCTTTCAAGAAGTTTATAATCTATTTGGGGGTGAGGGGAGAGAAGGGTTAAGCATGCACTTTGTATCATAGTTATGATACAAGTCAGAGTGAGATTAGTACCGGGGTAAGGTCCACACAGAGGGCCCTGCATATTAGAGGGGTGGGGTGGCTAAATCACCTCAGGGTGTGGAGGGTGGGGAGAGGCAGGTAGGAAAGGCTTCTTGGAGGGGGTTGCCTCTGAGTTGGCCTGGAAGGAAGAGAGAGATTTCAATAGATGAAGATAGGAAATGTGAGGACATCCATTCCAGCCTTGGAAGAGATGGCCTGCAAAGACCCAGAGAGGAGAGAGCACAAAATGAGGAGGGGTGAGTGGAATCTAGAGGACTAGAGTATAAGATAAGGCTGAACAGGTCATTTGGAGTCAGAGTGTGGAAGGCCTTGAATGTCAAGACTAGGCATTTATACTTTATTATGTAGGCATTGGAGGGTCAACAGAGTCAAGTGAGAAGTGTGTCCTGCTCCCTTCCACCACTTCTGAGGAATAGAGTTCCTTTAGAAGGACTTATTGGTTCTTTTCTAAATTCTGGAGAGAAGGGCATCTTTGCCCAGATAAGATGTGGTAAGACAGACTTAACTGGCAGGGTTCCCAGACTGCCAGGCAGGCTAGGGACTGACCCTGGTCCCTAGGACTGCTTGGTCTCCTGGATTTCATCTTCATTCTAGTGATGCTCTCCCAAATCCTCTGTTAACACCCAGCTTCCTGGCATGGTTAGAAAGACCAGGACCCAGCATGCCTCATTGAATTTCCCTCTGTTTTGTGTATACAGAAAAGAAGGGATTGGATTTCTCCTGTGACCTGTACATCTGGATGCCCCTGACCGGTGTCTGTGTTGTCTTGCTTCTGGCCCTGATCACTACCATTACCATCTGCCAGAGTAAGAAGCAACCCTTTTTTCCATACCCCCTCACCCATCCCCAGTACACATTCCTCCCTCCCAGAGAAACTGCCTGGTCCCTTGAACTCTAGAAGGATAAAAAAAACTCCCTAACTCCACCTGTCAAACTGTTCCTTTTATTCCATAATGCTCCCCCCGGCATCAGTCTTCTTCCCCAATGTTAAGCAGCTAGTGGGAACTGAGATTTAAACCGGTGTCTTCTGATTCCCCAAACCAGGGCTCTTACCAGCACAGCTCCTTGGCTAGAGCTCAGCTATGGAAAGCCCCAGGACTGGCACTGGGAAGGAAGGCTTTATTTGGCCTTGGAGCCTTTCTGAAACCCTAAAAATCACCAGTTTAGAGATGACCTATCCAAGTAGAGCTTGCCTGAGGCCGCAATCAATCAAGCATCTGCCTCGATAGAACTCGGGTTGAGAGCTGGCCTTGGAGCCAGGAATACATGGGTTCATATTCTGGCCCATCCTGGCCAAGTCGCTTAAACTCTCAGTGCTCCCATGCAACTCTCTGGGACTAAACTGCAAAGACCTGGTGATTTGCACTGGGACAGGGATTTTCCTCGCCTGGGAGGTGAGTGAAATAGATCTCCTCCCTATCCCTTGGTGCGAGGTCCTGAGGAAACAGAAACAAAAACTTCTGCTCTCAGAGATCATTGGGAGAGATATAACACGCTCATGGAATAAATGCCAAGTGATTGGGGTGGCATCAGGCACCAATAACTGGAGGAATTAGGAAAAGGCCCTGGAAGGTGACCCCTGAACAGAGCCTTAAAGGGAGCAAAAGCTTCCAGGAATCAGGGGTGAGGAGAAAGGCTATTCCAGGCATGGGAGACAGCCTGGGCAAAGGTGGGTGATTGAGTAACCTAGAGGGAATGAGCCACTGGACCAATTTGGCTGGAGTGTGCAGGGGTGAGGGAGTAACATGTGATCAGCCTGCAAAGATGGGCAGACAGACAAGAGGACTCTATGCTGCCCTGTTCTGGCTGTCAGACACACTCTTAACGGGAGGAAACTTTCAAATGAGCAGTTAGTCGACCAGGATCAAAGTGCCTGCCACGTACCAGGCATTGTGCTAAGCTCTGGGGATACAAAGAAAGACAAAATAGATATCCTGCTTCCAAACCCTCTGAAAGCTAGATGTCATGCTTGGGGTGGGAGAGGGAAGAGATGGGGAGAAAAGTTGGAACTCAAAATCTTGTGGAAGTGAATGTTGAAAACTAAAAAGTTAATCAATTAAAAAAAATTTTTTAAAAAGAAAAAGAAAATGAAGATAATACCAATAAAAATAAAGCAAATTTTTAGAAAGATAGATGTGAGGTTTCTTATCTGCGGGTTTTTAATTCTCTGATTTTTTTTTTAAAGGGTCACGAAAACGAGTCTGCCGATGTCCAAGGTAAGTCCGCCATTGTTCCTCTGGGTGAGATGGCCGTAACTAGCATTACTGAAAATTACCTTGTAAATGTCTGATTGAGGCAGTGTGGTGTACTGGGCTTGGAATCGGGAAGTCTGGGGTTCAAATTCTTTCCTGGACCTAATCACAGATCCTTCAAGTATTTAATAAATGCTAAATGCAGCATGTGTGAAAGGGTCCCGAGCTGAGAAAGCATCGGCTCTGGGGATGGGAGGAAACTTTCAAGGACTAGCGCTATCCAATCTTGGGAACAGAACTGGATGGGGAATGTGCGTTCTAAGTGGAGAATCATGAATGAGATGGCGGCCTGTGTCCTGACCCAGCCTCTGTAATCCAGAAATTCTCCCGTGAGTGTTTGTGTACACGTGTTCCTCAGGGTAGCCCCATTGAGTCATAGATAAACCGACAACTGGAAGGAACCTCAGAGGCCATTTAGTCAACCCTCTTTTTTTTTACAGAAAAGGAATTTGAGGCCCAGGGAAGTGGGAGGGCTTGTCCAAGGTCACACAGGTAGTACGAATCAGAAGCAGAATACGAACCCAGGCCCCTCTGATTGCAGAATCACTGCCTTTCAGTTGTACCATGTGGCACAGACATACAAGGAAGAGCGATGAATTTCCCTAGACTCCTAGATCTTCTGCTCTGAGGACCTACTTGGTCAAAATGCCTGTAAGCCGGGATTTTTTAAAATTAATTTATTTTTAGTTTCCAGCATTCAGTTCCACAAGTTTTTTGAGTTTTAAATTTACTCCCCCTCCCTCCCTTCTCCCCTCCCCAAGACAGCGAGCTACAGTGTGATACAGGCTCTACATATACATTCATATTAAACATACTTTCACATTAGTCATGTTGTAAAGAAGGATTAGATCCAATGGGATGAACCATGAGAAAGAAGAAACAAAGAAATGGGATTTTAAATATTTTATTGTTATCTTTTGATTTTATACTATGTATCCCTCCCCTCTCTTTTCCCCAGCAAGCCATCCTCGGTCATAAAAAATAAAAAAGATAGAGGGAAAAACAGTTCAGCAAACCTAGCTATGAATGGACAGTCTGACAGTGTCAATGGAGCAACAAGCATTTATTAAACACCTACTGTGTACCAGGCACTGTGGGGATACAAAAATACAAACATGAAATAGGGAGACGACATGTACATATCTAAATGCACACAAATAAATACAGGATTATGGATGTCAGAGGGGCATAGTACCCAGGAATAATGAGAACAGACTCATATTCAACAAAGAAACAGTGTCCAGCGCTTGACTTGTCTGATTTCTTTTTCCTCTTAAAGGACTCTTATGGCCAAAATGCCTAAAGTGGTGACTGGCTTTGGGGGTCTCTAAAAATCATAATATTGAAAATATATCCCAAGGAAATAAACAGTAAAGACATCATGTAGGGAGTCCAGGAAAGCAACAACAACAAAACAAAATACCAATACCACCTTCTACCTGAATTGTCTGGTAGTTTCAGGAAGAAAAAAAAGTTCTTTCCAATGCAACAGATTTAAACACCCTGATGTATGTGAGGTACTGCAATTTTAGCTTAAAATATACAGATAATGATCTCCATTCTGCATCCTCCTTCTTGGGGCACATACTTGATATACCCCTGCCCTGCCCTCAAGGGGTTGGAGGACTGCCAGCTGATAAAAGAACTTGGGGGCCAGTTGAACCTATTAGTATTTTAGGACATGTGAGGGATTAGAAAGTTTACTTTCCTCTATTTTTAACGAATAAACCCATTATTAGACAGCCAAAATGTAGAGCAGAGTAATGATAGCCAGCTTGGTAGCAGGAGTGGGGAACTTGTAGCCCTTAAGCCACATGTGACCCTTTGCACTTTGAGGGATTTGTTCTGTTCAATTTGGATTCAGTCAAAGGGATTCACTTGAGGACCTAGATGTCCACATGCAGCCTCAAGGCCACAAGTTCCCCACCCCTGGATAGGGGGCAGGGTTCTGGACTGGGAGTCTGGAAGATGAGGGTTCAAATTCCCTCTGCAACATTTACCAGATGTGTGATCCCATGTCTCTAGGCTTCTGTTCCCTCATTTGTAAAATAAAAGATTGACTGGGTGACTTTTCCTAATGGCACCCAGGGAGCACAGCGCACAGAGAGCTAGAGTTGGAACCAGGATATACATACATGAGTTCAAATCCAACTTCAGATGCCTATTAGCTGTGAGATGCTGAACAAGTCTCTTAAATGCTGCCTGCCTTAGTTTCCTCATCTGTAAAACAGGAATAATAGCACCTATTATGATGCCTATGAGGACTGTTAAGAAGACCTTTGCAAACCTTAAAGGGCTAATAAATAAATGCTAGTAGCTATTATGAAACATATGATCTTTTCAAAAGAAGAGGGACCCATTATGTTCTCTCTGTCTCTGTCTCTCTCTGTCTCCGTGTCTGTGTCTCTCTGTCTCTGTTTCTGTCTCTCTCTCTGTCTCTCTCTGTCTCTGTCTCTGTCTCTCTCTGTTTCCCCTCCCCCCCCCACCTTGGTGAAGTAAGTACACACACAGGGCTACTGTCCCCTTCATCCCCAAGGAAGATTGATCAGTGAATTTCTAATTTAGTAGTAATTATTAAGATGAAATCAATACATTTAATTTCAGTGCTGAAACCCTATTTGACTTCATTAGATTCATAGGCACCCTAGCTTCCATCATTGGTCAATATCTTCACTGAAATTCATTTCACAGATGGGGAAACTGAGGCCCACGGAAGTAAAGTATAACCATGGACAGGTCACATTGGGAGAAAGGGCCAGAGGTGGGATGTGAGCCTTGGCTTCTTTGATTGCATAAAGCAAGATTGCTCTTTCCACTGAACCCCACTGCTAGGGGCTTTCCTGCCTGAAAAGATGCCGCAACCCCAACAGCAAGAGTCCTCAGTCTTCTTAGCACCTCCTTTAAGGAGAAGAATCTACAAAGAACTTCGGGTGGTCGGGGGAGGAGGCAGGCAGGCTCTTATGACTGGCTATCTTCCAGCACCCTTGTTGCTGGAGGAGAGGAAGAGGGCTGAGAATGAGGTCAACTGATTCCTACTCTGTGCCACCTACCACCACCACCACTACCACCCACTCCCTGGGCGTTTGTGGCTGTGAAACAAAAAGTTCTTTCTTGAGTTTACCCTTCACAAATCATGAGCCAAGACCTGTTTCTCCTTTTCCTATGTTCTGGGCAAAAGTATCTTGACAGGGACCAGGAACAGTTAACAGACTGTCCAAGGTGGTGAAGTTAGCTGACTTGACATTTAAAGTAATTGATACAGACAGAGAATACCTTAAGATTTTGCAAAGCATTTTATACACATTATCTAACTTAATCCTTACAGCAACCTGTGTTGTGGGTTCTATTATTCTACTCATTTTATAGATGGGGAAACTTGGGTATATAAGATATAAGTGACTTGTCTAGTGTTATATAGCTGGTAGTAGTGAAGGATTCAAACCCAAGTCTTCCTGACTTGAAATCACAGCTTAAAAAGTACACATCTAAAAAATAACATCTGAAAGTAAGAGACTAGAGCAAAATTTACTGTACATATGGTGAACTAAAAAACAAACATAGGACTTGCAATCATGCTGTCAGACAAAGTAAAAAAGAAAAATGCATATTTAAAAGGAGCCTGGTGTGGTCAAAAGAGACTCCAGCCTTCAGGCCAAGAAGATCTAGGTTCAAGTCCTATCTCTGATACATACCATGTGTTCCTAGGTAAATCACTTAACCCCTTAGTGTTTGGGCAACTCTTAAAGCTACAAGTTGAAGAGAAGGTGCCAACCTGTCTCAGAGACAGAATTTCCTCACTGAGGAGTTTCCTATGCTATGAAATCAAGGACCCAGTCCATATCCATATGTTATTACCAGAAGAAATAAACAAAGAAACTACACACTTAAAGGAATCATAGACAATATATTAATACTTAACATATAAGCACCAAATGACATAGCTTTAAATTTATAAAGGAAAAGTTAATTGAATTGCAAAAAGACATGGATAGTAACACAACAATCATAGGAGACATTAACATTCCTCTCTCAGATCTCAATGAATCTGACCAAATTATAAACAAAAAGGAAACTATAAGACTGAAGACATTTTTGTGGCATTTTCCAAATGGGAACATTAAAGAATACACATGATTCTCAGCACTGCATGGTGCTTTTGCAAAAAAACCAAAAATCTCTAGGCCATGCACTATGGCACAGAGAGGTTAGAACAAAATTATAATTAAATGTAGAAAAGCAAAAATATGAAACATATACTTTACAAATAATATCACAGTAAAAATAACAATTATGTAGTAGACACAAGCAAAACATGCAAAACTAATAAAAACAAACCATAGAAACACTTAATAATAATGTGAAAGAGAATTATAAAAATGGGACAAAATATCAAAATTTCTGGGATGCAGCTAAATCTGATCTTACAATAAAAGTTCCATCTCTGAAAACATACATTAACCAAATAGAAAAGGAAGGGGTTATTGAACAAAAGATGTAATGTTAAAATGAGAAAATAAATAAAAAATGAACACAGAGGAAAAGTTTAATATTAGAGGAGAAACAGAAAAAATGGAAAGTAAAAAGACTACAGAATTTATAAAACTAAAAGTCACTTCTTCAAAAAGACTAATAACTGCTAAACTTTTAGCCAACTAGTTTAAAAAAAACAGGGAAGAAAGTCAAATTATGAAAATTCAAAATGAACTAAGAAAAAATCATAATAAATAGAAGAAATGTCTTGTTTTAGGTTATACATGTACAATCAGGTACTCATTTCTCTTCTTTTAGTAATGAATTTGTATTTCTTTATTTAATATTTTTTAGTTTTCAACATTGATTTCCACAATACTTTGAGTTACAAATTTTCTCCCCATTTCTACCCTCCCCTTACCCCAAGATGGCATGCATATATTCTGATTGCCTTTTTCCCCAATCTGCCCTCCCTTCTGTCACCCCACTCCCCCCCTTATCCCCTTTCCCTTTCACTTTCTTGTAGGGCAAGATAGATTTCTATACTCCATTGCATGTATATCTTATTTCCCAGTTGCATGTAAAAAAACTTTTTTTTTGAGCATTTGTTTTTAGAACTTTGAGTTCCAAATTTTCTCCCTTCTTCCCTCCCCACCCACCTTCCTTGAGAAGGCAAGCAATTCAACATAGGCCACGCATGTATCATTATGCAAAACATTTCCACAACAGTCATACTGTGAAAGGCTAACTATATCTCCCTCTGTCCTATCCTATACCGCTTTATTCAATTTTATCCCCATGACCCTGGCCATTTTCAAAAGTGTTTGCTTTTGATCACCTCCTTCCCTGCTCTGCCCTCCCTTCTATCATCCCCTCTCTCTTATCCCCTTCCCCCCTACTTTCCTGTAGGGTAAGATACCCAATTGAGTGTGTATATTATTTTCTCCTTAAGTCAAGTCTGATGAGAGCAAGATTCACTCATTCCCCCTCACTTGCCCCCTCTTCCCTTCCAACAGAACTGCTTTTTCTTGCCACTTTTATGTGAGATAATTTACCCCATTCTATCTTTCCCTTTCTCCTTCTCCCAATATATTTCTCTCTCACCCCTTAATTGTATTTATTTATTTATTTTTGGATATCATCCCTTCATATTTAACTCACCCTATGCCCTTTGTGTGTGTATGTGTGTGTGTGTGTATTCCAGAAATAAGTATTTTCAGAACCATTTATATACAATTGAATGCCAGAAATATTTAGAATTTTAAAAAAATAGAGGATTACCTATAAAATATATAAGTTAATAGAACCTGAAAAAATAGATCTTAATCCAATCTCAAAGAAAAAAAGGAACTAACTGTAAAGAAAAAACACCCTGGTACAGATAAATTCTATCTAAAGTTTAAAAAGCTATTAATACCTCTGCTACACAAATTATATTCTCAAAAATTGAGGAAGAAAACACTCTACATACTCCTTTTGTGAGGTAAATATGGTTGTAACATGTAAACCGGGGAAAGATAATCCAAGCAATAGATCTAAAAAATGATTAATGATGATCAAGTTAGATTTATACCAAGGATACAATGACAGGATAACATTAGGAAATGATTAACATAATCATATTAAAAACAAAACCACAAGATTATATCAATATAAGTAGAAAAAAAACTTTTGACAAAGCATAAATATTTAATAGCCAAACCTTACAAAGCATAGGCAGAGATGGGGAGGAAGGGTAATTTCTTTTTTGTTGTTGTTGTTTTTATGAGGCAGTTGGGGTTACGCAGCTAGTAAGTGTCAAGTATCTGAGGCTGGATTTGAATTCAAGTCCTCCAGACTCCACGGTCAGTACTCTATCCACTGTCACCTAGCTGCCCCAGTAATTTCTTAGTATTATAAGAAGTATATCCAAAGCTAAATCCAAAAGTTAGCATTAAGTGCAATGGGGAAACACTATTAATCAATATACAAGAATTAAGTGCTTACTAAAGTGTATTAAGTGATAGGGACATAAAGAAAGTCAAAAACAGTCTTTGCCCTTAAGAAGCTTACATTCTAATAGGAAGACAAATAATTAGGTATATACAAAATAAACAGAGAGCAGACGAAAGACACCTTTAGATACATACTAGTCTAGAGACTAGTGAATGTCTCCTACAGAAGGTGGCATTTAAGCTGAGTCTCAAAATAATTGAGGGATATTAAGAGGTAGGGGTGAGAGTGAGAACATTGATCTTGGAGTAATAAGTAGGTAGTCAGGATTCAAGAACAAGTCGGTTGATATTAGATACATTGTACTGTCTCCTGGCAGGGGAAGTCTCGTGGCTTTCCATTTGTTTCCAAGTGGTCCTTAGTCTATGAAGGACCGACATAATTCAGTCTACAAGCTATAAATCTGAGAGCTAGCAGGATGACTATGAGGACTTTTGCCATTTCTCCAATACTTGATGTTCCCATCTAGGCATAAGACATATCTTTCAATTCATTATTTCTTTCCTACAGCTAGAGCTACCAAGGGCCTTAGAGGTTCTTGAGTCCAACCTCTTCACTTTTCAGATAAGTAAACTGAACCTCGAAGAGGTTAAATGACTTGTCCAGAGTAAAATGGCTGATAAGTGCCTGAAGCAGGATTCAACCCGATCCTAAGTCAAACACTCTACCTTCTACACTACCAGTTCTCAAAGTGTGGTCCAGGGATCCCTTAGGAGTATCCCCAAGACCCTTTCAGGGGGGTCTTTGAGACAAAAACGATGTTTATAATAATGCCAACATTTTGATTTCTACTATGGTAAATATCAGTAGATATAATCCACATAAACCTTTTAGGGGAGGGGTCTTCAATATTTATTAAGGGTGGAGTCCAGAGACCAAAAAAGTTTGAAAACCACTGCCTCTCGTTCTGTTTCTTCCATTATGGTTTCATAGTCTTCCTTTAGTAATTTTGTCTCTAGAGTTAAATTAATCTTCCACTATTTCAAGCTCATGTTGTTACCATGAGTGAAATTTGTCTTCCTTCATATTTTCTACCTATGTGACAGTAGTATAAAGAAATGCAATTGGGAAGGCAAGAGGCAGACCACTTTATTCAACTAATTACTTAGTTCTAGTCATTTTGAAGAGAATTTTAAAAATTATTTGTATTTGTGTTCCCAGAGATCAGCACAGTGCCTGGCACATAGTAAGCACTTAATAAGTGCTTGCTGACTGATAAATGTTAAGTAAGATAACCGGGAGTCATTATGGCTTTGCCCAGGAGTGACATTGGCATCACTAGATATAAATTCCAACTTGTAACAATTTTAGTCAAAAAGAGAAATAAGAGGCCTCTTCCTCTCCCCACCTTGTTTGGCTGTGCTCCAAATGAAGTGAAGACCTCCGTCTTCCTAGTATTTCTCTTCCCAGCCCTTTGAATTTGTCTTCAAAAGTTGATTTGAAGGTGTGTCTTATGAGTGTTAAGGTTGCTTGCCCAAGTTTCACAAATTGCTAGTTAGAGCTCTGTGTAGAGGTATGTTTTGTTTGTTAAGATTTCAGATTTTTTTCATCTAAGTTCATAAGTGAGATCAGTCAAAAATTTTCTTTTTTGGTGTTTTCCGTGTCGGCTTCTTGGAACAAAACCATGTACCTTTTGAAGCCACTCTTGTGCTAGTATTTATGTAGCCCTTGAAGGTTTACAAATTGAGACTAAAGAGGTTAATTTAATCCTCACAACCTATTAAAGAAGATGTTATAATTATCCCTGTTTTACAAGAAATTAAGGCTGAGAGCTTTAGTGACTTGTCCCAGAGCAGAATAGCTAGTAAATGTTTGAGGATTCGAACCAGGGTCTTCTTGGCTCTGGTCCAGCTCTCCACCATTGAAGTTTTAGGAATATTCTCAAGAGAGAGAATCAGATCTCATCTAAGTCAGGTATCCTTCCCCACCCCACCCCCACCTCCCAATTTTCTTTTCTGGCATTCTTGATAACCTTCCCTATTTATGCTTGCTATTGAGCTGGTCATATTCTCTATTTCTTGCTTCTATTCAGAACATTTATGTTTTTGTAGGTAGTCATCTATTTTGCCTTGGTTATCACATTTGTATGTATAAATGTGATATTTATTTCCTAAAACATTATAAATATTCCCTAAAAAAATTTTTTTAACGTTTCTTTTATGTTAGTTGTTAGAGAATCACTATAACATTAAAAAAAAAGATGGTGGACTTGCTTGGAGTCAGGACAGTCTTGGTTCAAATCCCCTTTCTGACGCTGAAGCTCTTTACTATCCTAGCCTTCAGTTTCTTCATCTGCAAAATGGAGATTATAGTACCTCCTTCCATTAAGGAGGCTTAGATGAGATAATATATGTAAAATATCATATTTCCTCATGTATAAGACACACCTTAATTTTGGGGCCTGAAATTTGAAAAAAAAATGCATTACATAAAGTTATTGAACTCAAGTTTTATTCATCTCCTCATAGCTTTCAGGCGTCTTTTGGCCAAGTCTGGTGCATGTACGCATGCTTAGTCCATTCCGTTTCATGAACCTGAAGCACCAATTGTGTCCTCCTTTGAAATCAGTAACTTCTTTTTCATCAGCAATTCTTCTTGCCTCATGCTGAACCATCTTCGTGGACACAGGAATTCCAATTGCCCTTTGCTCTTCAATCCATATCTTCAATTCTCTCTCTAAATCAGGCCATTTTGCTGACTTGCCTCTCATGGCCTTCTTCTGCCATGGAGTTTTCAGCAGGGTTTCTTCTTCCCGTAGCCAGTCTCAGATTGTTTTCTCAGTTGGAGGAGGACCAAACTTACGTTCAGCAGCACGATTTCCATTCACTTTTGCAAACTGAATCACTTTTAACTTGCATTCGGCACTGTACGAAAATCTTTTCTGAGCCATTTCCGGGCAGAATGTGGCAAAATGTAACCTAATATACCAGTAACAAATGTGAAACAATGAGTGCAAAGACCACAAGTGCAAAAAAGTGGGAAATGCAAGTAAAAAAATCTAAAACCACTGTACAAGACATACCCAGTTTTTAGACCCCAAATTTTTCGGATAAGGTTGCATTTTATACATGGGGAAATACAGTACTTTGCATTTGTTAAAGTGGTAGATAAAGGTTGGTAATATTTTCTTTCTCATTCCTTATTTTATTAATTTGCTTTCTTTCTTTTGATTGCTTGGTTAATGTTTCGTCAATTCCGCTTGTTCCTTCAAAACAAGGTCTAGTTTTGTTTTTCAACTTTGGGTTGATACTTGGAATTTCCCTTTCCTCCTTTCTCTAGACCTGAGCTCAGGACAGGTTGTCAGAATTCCTGGGTTTGAGTGTGGACTCTGTCCCTTGTTGGCCTTGTGACTATGAGCCTCAGTTTCTTCAGATGTGAAATGGGGATGATAATATCTAACCAACAAAGGTTATTGGGAGAAAAGCATTTTGTAAAGCATGAAGTGCTACGTAAATATGAAATATGGTCTGTTCTGTTTCTGAGTTCTTCGAGTAGAGAATTTATCATTTCCCTCCCTTCCTTCTTCCTAATGTAGGCGCGGGGGGTCACACATTTCTCTTTAAGTCCTACTTTGTCCGTATCTTTTAAGTTTTGATATACTGTATTTGTATTGGGGTGGAGGCAGCTAGGTAGCGAAGCAGATAGCGTTCTGGGTCTTGGAGTCAGGAAGACCTGAGTTCAAATCTGGTCTCGGACATTTGTTGTGTCTGTGTTCCTGGGGAAGTAACTTAATCCCGCTTGCCTCAGTTTCCTCATTTGCAAAATGAGCTAGAGAAGAAAATGGCAAACCACTCCAGAGTCCTTGCCAAGAAAACCCCAAATGGGGTTATGAAGAGTTGGACGTGACTGAACGACACTTTTTGTATTTTTGTTGGTTTTTAAATATTATGCGTTGTGTTATAGGTTTCCTCTCTGATTCCAGTGTTATCTTAGTAATCTAGTGGCCTTTTAAAAAAATTTCCATGAGGTCAGGAAATTCTAAATGATGTTTCTGTTTTCTAAATTTGTTATATGAGAATATGGTATGTAAAATTTCTGCCTTTCTGTGTCACGAAGTATGACTTTGTGTATCCCAGTATATAATCAGTTTCTGTGATTGGTCCACATACATTCTCCTTACCTACGTTAATTAATTTTACTGTAGATATGGAATCCTTCGAACTCCCTATTTCCTTTTTCAACCCTTTGTCTACTTGCTTTGTCATGTTCTGAGGGGAAAGTGGTGAGATCTCTGATTACAATTACACTTGTCTATTTCTCCTTAGAGAAATTTTTTCAATTCAGAATTTTATTATGCTGTTTGAGACATTTGGTGCTATCAGGATTCCATGGTTTTAGTATATTGTTTGCCATTCTTTAATTACCTATAAAATTTACTGAATACTAACTTTTTTCTTGTTTAAGTCTTAATTTTAATTCAATGCAGCTGGAAGGTCTTCCCCTCCCTGATTGATTACTCTGTGAAGGCAAACTAGGTCAGTTTTTGCCTCAATTTTTACCTAGCCTTTAATTACCGAATAGATGCTGCCTCAGACAAGCTGAGACCTGGTAAAGACCTTAGTTTAAAAAGGCCAAGGTTTCCCATTGCATCTGGGGCCGTCGCCAGCCATCCTGACCTGTTGTCTTGCCACTGGACTCTGTCGGCTCAGGAGAGTGAGGCTCTGCCTCATTTAAATCCAATTCACTTGCAAGTCAAGACATCACCTTCCTGATGTCTTTGGTCCCCTTCAAGAACAAAGGACAAACAACAACAGAACTGGGTGGTTTGAGGGGTTCTCGCTTTAGGTTTTTTCTCATTGCTTTCTCAGCATGTCTTGTCGGTGTTTGCTGTTTCCCCATATTTCACGCAGGAAATTCTTTTTTTCTTCAGTGATGTTACGCTAATACAAGAACTCTCCCTTATTGTTGACATCCATCCCATCATATTCCTGCTCCATCATTCTCTGCTGCCTGTCCTCATGTTCTTCTTGCCATGCTGAGTTGTAAGGTGGCTCCCGATGGTTCTTGGGCCAATTGATTTCCCAGCCAAAACATTTTGAAGCTGTTCCTGCCACACAGCTCAGACCACAGGAAGGGCAGAGTTCTATTTGTAGCACCATATGGTCACAGAATCAGAGAACTAACCAAGACCTTGGAGATCATCAAGACCGATCTATTCATTTTGTATATGAGAAAGCAGAGGCCCAGAGAGGGGAACTAGCTTGTTCAGGGTCACATCAAGTTAGTGGCCAACCAGTACCTGAATCCCAATCTCCTAAGTCCTCTTCACCAAGTTCATTGGATGTGCTGAAAATTTGTTCTTGGCCTGGGTTGCAATGGCCCACATAGAGGTAGATGGTGCTAGAGATGAGAGTCCTTTCTCTACACAATGAGGCCTGGTCTTTTCCTCTGGTCACTCACTTTGTGTCTTGAGACTGGTTCCTCCAATGTCAGAGGCCAGACGAAGTTTCGATTTCAGACAGAAAACAGCTTCCAGGCTTGAGCATCCACCTACCTGACTGAAGGCGGTAAATGCTCAGGGTGGGTTTGCTTTACCCACTGGGCCCTCTTCTCATCACACCCCCTTACCCTAAACCAAGCCCGTCCCCTTCCTCCCCTCTGATCTGTGCTGGCTTCCTGTGGAAGCACTGTTTGAAGCGAGGTGGGGGAGTCCACCAAGCCTGGGGTGTGGATCAGAGTGGGTATAATTCAGTCACTCTGGGCATTGGCTTTACCCATCTTATCTGCTCACTGTCCATCCTGCTCCAACTCAGCACTCCATCTCCTGAGTGAAAAAATAAATTAAAAGGGTTGCTGACCCTAAAAGGAGCTCCTGAGGCAACATGGGGGTCACCTATTATTCCCTGCCTTGTTTTCCCTCTACATTTTCACTTTCTCCTTTTTCCTTTTTTCTCCCTTTTCATTTTGCTTCTCTCTCTTCCCTGATGGGCCTTAGGTCTTGTAGAGGGGGGAAAAATGGGATGAGGGAAACACGCTTACTCCTTACCCCTCTTTTGGGGATTTCAGGGCAAAAGAGGTGGCCTCCTTGTGACTTAGAACAAGCGGGACCCACCCAAGGCAAAACCGCAAAACTGGAATAAGCTATAGTGTCCCCCACCCCATCCTGCCTCTACCTCCCCCACAGACTTCCCAGTCACTCTTTGGTAAACTACTCTAAGGCCACCCAGGCCTGTCCTCTCTTTCATCCTGTGGTCTGAGATGAGAAAACACTTGTGGGTTTCCAAGGTGATAACAGGTCCAGTGGATGGAATACTGGACTTGGAGGCAGGAAGCTCTGGGTTCAAATTCTGACTGACACTGGCTCCCTGTGTGAGCCTGGGCAAGTCTTTCTTCAGCTTTAGTGTCCTCATCTCTACTAGATTCGATGGCCTTAGGTCCTTGCCAGCTCTCAATCCATGGGCTTATGATCTAAAACATGCTGATGTATTAAAGGGCGTGAATAGGAACCCCTCTGAGGTAACATGCATTTTAACAACTGGTCCTTTTGTGGTAGAAAGAATACAGAATTTAGAGTCAGATGACTTGGTCTAGAATTCTAGTTCTTCCACTTAGGACCTATGCAGACTTAGCTCTGCTACGTCCTGCCTGTGTGACCCCACGCTCAAGTCCTTCCCCTTTCTGGGCCTTAATTTCCCCATCTGTAAAATGAGAGGGTTGGACTCTATGTCCTCCAAAGTCTCTTCCAGCTCCACAACTAGGATGCCATGGCCTTCAGAGCTGGAAGGCCCTGGAGAAGGAGAGGCTGCATCTCACCAGAGCCTCCCAGATTCCTCTGCCTACAGCCCGAGCATCCCACTCACTCAGTGGTTCCTCTCTATGAAACAATCAGCAGAACCTCAAGGTTGGAGGGGGGAGGTGAACATGACCCCCCCTTAAAAGGCTTTGTGATTGTTATGCCCAAACGGGGGATGTGACCTGGTGCATGAGGAGGAGCTGAAGCCCTAACAGCCCAACGCTTTACGGTAGGGTTTGACTATTTAATGAGCCAGCTGATGATTAGATGTGACCTACGTCTGAATCTCAACTTTGCCTCTTGCTAACTTGGGTGACCTCAATGGGCAAGCCACTTGCTTCACCTTCGTGAGACTCATCTGCAAAATACGGAGAGAGGCGGAGAGGATAAATCTGATACTAACTATGTCACCGGATTGTGAAAACAGATGTAAAATAAAATAGAAATAGGAGGCGTTGTTTTCTTTATTCTAAATTTGAATGAGTGAATGAGAAAGCATTTTGGTGCTTACCACATGCCAGTCCCTGGAACGATGCTGGGAGCACAAATACATACTGAGGCAATCTGTCAACCAAGGCCCTCAGGAAGCTTATATTCTAATGAGGGAGATAGTATACATAGTGGTGACCAGGGAGTGATACTTCTGCCTAGAAAGTTACAGGGAATTTAGTAACTGTCAATGAAAACATTTAAATGAGCAAATGAAAATAAGAAAATTATTGTACCTGAGGCTAAATTCCATCGTTTATGATGTTTACCTTTAACCATGTAATGGTCAAAATATCCTATGTCCATGCCCCCTCTCTCAACTCATTTTCTGCCATGTATTTTTGGGGATTTTGTTGCTATGATTTTTCTTAAAATATAGTTTTCATCAGTTTTTTTATTGTTCTGATTCTGATTTCTTAAATCTGCATCAGAAGGTAGTTTGGTACTATGGATATGAAATCAGAGGACCTGAGTTCAAATGCTGACTCCATCACTTGCTTACAACTATGTGATCTTGGGCAAGTCATGTTATTTCTCTGGGCCTCAGTTTCCCATTTGGGAAATGAAGGGGTTGGACGAGGGGGCTGCTAAGGTCCCTCGTGGCTCTAGAGCCAAGATCACTTCAAGAAAGTCTTCCCAGATGGCTTTGTATCCCTCATAGTTTCTTTGTCTGCTAGGTGGCGCCACAGTGCATAGAGTGCTGGGCCTGCAGTCAGGAAGACTTGAGTTCAAATCCAGCCTCAGATGCTTCTTAACTGTGTGATCTTGGACAAGTCACATCACCTCTCCCAGAATCTACCTCCCAAAGTGGTTGTGATGCTCCAATGAGATATTTGTAAAGTGGTTTGCAAACCTTAGCATGCTCTATGAATGCTAACTACTAGCATTATTATTCAGCTGCTCCTCAATCTGGACACGTGGGTTGTTTCCGGGTCTTTGCTCATATGATATAAAATGTTGTATCTTGGTATAAACTGGTCTTCTTTAAACCTCCTTTGGGTCGAGTGCTAACTAGCAGGACTGTTGGCTCCAAGGACAGGAATGAGCGTGTAGTTCTTGCTGTCCATTGCCAGACTGAATGTGAAATGTTATTAATGAGAATTGTCTCTTCCCTCCCAATCTGCAGGCCCCTGGTCAGACCAGGAGGAAAATCTGCCCCATCGGAGAGATATGTTTAACCCAGCTGATGAATGTGCGGCAGCGTTGAACATGGAGGTGTCTACTACAAGACGGTTACCTGAGATATTTCCCCGTATAAATTAGCAACCGTTTCTTCCCTCTATTCCTTCCTTCTTTCCTCTTTTTTTGGGGGGTGGGGTGGGGTGGAGGTAGGGGTGGGAAATAGGTGTGTCTTGGGGAGCGTTCATTTTCTGTTTATTTTGAGAATTGCAAGAATAATGAATTTTGTATGTGGGCTACAGTCAGGATAGTGCTGTGAGTGTGCAAGGATGGGGCCCAAAACGGTGGGATGTGCCCATCTCCTAGTCATGGAATCCTGGGGCTGGAAGTCTTAGAGATGGACTCATCCGGGGGTGTACTAGAGCCAGCTCACAGAAGGCCCGTTGTAAAATTCTCAGTGTGAGCATTTACATCTTGGAAATTGGGGGAAAAAAAAACATGGGTTGTCTTGATTTATTGTTTTGTTGGTTGTCCAGTTGTAAGAAAGTGAGAGAGAAAATGTTGGTAATGCAAATCAAACTTTAATATGTGTCATATGGCACATGTGTGGGGGATTTGTTTGTTTCAAAAAAAACTGGTTGTTAAATATTTACCACCACACCACTGGCCTAGTCCAACACATTTGTTTTACAGATGGGGAAAAGTGAGGACCCGAGATGTGGTCATTGGTGGCTGAGCTGGGATTCAAGAACAGGGGTCCC
The DNA here is from genome assembly GCF_011100635.1 of Trichosurus vulpecula. Lineage (NCBI taxonomy): Eukaryota > Metazoa > Chordata > Mammalia > Diprotodontia > Phalangeridae > Trichosurus > Trichosurus vulpecula. The sequence goes on along the minus strand of NC_050575.1, from coordinate 405,277,247 downwards.
AGCTCTCAGGCCCACCTGGCAAAATTCTGTTTTCACACAGGTTACAGAAAGGATTGAGCTAGGCCAGGAACCATAGGTTAAATGGATGTGGTTATGGAGTGAACAAAGGAGCAAAAGCAAACAGCAGAAATTACATCTAACTGTGCCCTCTCGTACAGTAGAGACAAGATGGGTATTAGCTGTGTGACCCTGAGCAAAAGTCACTCAATGTCTCTAATCTGCAAAATGAAGCTAGTAACAGCTGTAACTACCCCTCCCTCACAAGGGTGCTGTGAAGCTCAAATGAGAGAATGTACATAAAGTGCTTTGTAAACCCTAAAGTAACATGTAAAAGGTCAGCCAATATTAGACACATCGCCTATAATAATGACAGCCTTGGGGCAATCTATGAACCTCAAATACTGCTTGAGGAGCCCCTAGCTTGCCAGGGAAGTTCAAGAAAGAAGGAAAAACCTTTTCTGCAGAGATTTCCTTGCAGTTTAGCACTGGAAGGGGAGCTTAGAAATCATCCGGTCCAACCCTTCTGTTATACAAATGGGAAAAATGAGACACAGAGAACGTAGAGAATTTACCCAAGGTCACAGGGAAACACTGGAGTTGATTGAATAGGGAGGTGTCTTGGTCAGACTTGTTCTCAAAGCCTAGAAGAGTCTATGTAGGAAGGGAAGTCTTTCTAGGGTCTGTTTTATTTTAACTACACAATAAAGAAAAAAACAGGAGCCTGAGTGACTTGGAGTGTGAGATGCAAGAGACCTCATCTCAGAGAAAGCTCCAAGAGAAAGAGACAGCTTTTCTAGAGGGATAGTATATGTGTGACTCTAGGAAAGTCACTTAACCCTGTTTGCCTCAGTTTCCTTATCTGTAAAATGAGCTGGAGAAACAAATGACAAACCGCTCCAGTATCTTTTGCCACGAAAACCACAAACGGGGTCAGACACAACTGAAACAACTCAACAGCAACAAAATGGGGTTAATAATAACACTTACCTGACACAGTTGCTGGGATGATCAAATGAAGATATTGGTAAAGTTCTTAGCAGGACCCTAATAAAACCTGGTTTCTTTCCTTCCTTCCTCTACCCTAGTTCAGGTGTCCTTATCACCTTTTGCCTGAATATCGCAATGGCCTCCTAGTCTCTAGTCTCTCCTTTCCAAAGGTACCAAATTGGTACAACCATCCAACCATGTCTTCCCCCTGCTCAAGAAGCATTAGCAGTGGGCAGCTAGGTGGCCCAGTGGATAGAGCACCGGCCCTGGAATCAGAAGGAACTCAAATCTGGCCTCAGACACTTACTAGCTGTATGACCCTGGGCAGGTCACTAAACCCAGACTGCCTCCAAAAAGAAAAAAGCAGCATTAGCAAGCTCCTTCTTACCTGTAGAATTAAATACAAAACTCTTCACTTGACATTGAAAGCCTTCTACAATCTGGTTCCCAACAACCTTTGCAGGTTTATTTAATGTTATCCCAGGAAGCCCATCACTGGGGTTGAAGTTTAGAATTCTGGTCCACTTTCCATTCACCATCCTGCCCACATACAGTACTCAGGTTCCCTTAGCCCCTCGGAGTGAAGGCAGGGCTCTCAAAAGATACATGGCACAAAGAAAATTTCTATAAACTGGATCCCATTTCAAATAGGGAAAGGCTATTTAAAGAACCCTGCAGTGAAGCATCAACAGATATTAACAGGGAGCAAGCATGTATTGAGTTCATGCTACGTACCAGGCACTGTGCTGAGCACAAATGTTAAGCTCTTTGATATTTGCTTTATTTACTGAATGCCTATCCTAGTGAAGTCACTGTGAGGTACTCTTTGGAAATGAAAATTTCTAAAATTATCAGCTCCTAATTAATTTTTAGAGTGTGAATTTTTATGCAGTGGGTTTCCTCAAAGTAGGGTAGCAGATATTAAGATATTCCTCTATGCCCTGAGTTCTATGGCACTGACTCTCTCCCCAGATGCTGATTTCCCTTGAGCCCCTAACAGGAGTGAAGGAAGAACAAATCAGGGACTCTCATTGGTAGGAAGCAAAGACCATACAGGGGCCCATCCAAAATGCCCCATATTGCCTATTTCCTGTCTCCTGCACTCTTTTTGCCTAGAATATTATGGATTAAATGGGGGGCAGGAACCCTATCCTACCTTAGACTGTTTACATGAGGCTGGTACTTGGTATCCATGCCTATTGAAATCCCAGGCATTCTTCAAAGCATAGTTCAAAGCCCATCTCTTTTGTGAAGCCTTCCCACATTTCCACATATACACACCCAAGCAGAAAGTGATCTCTCCCACCTCAAATCTCTCACTTACCCACACTACTTGGTCGCTACTTGTGTCCCTGCCTTATCTCCTGTCCTAGACTCTGAGGGCTTTTTTTTTTCCTTGCAGAAAACTTTTTTCTTTTTTCAATACTTTATTTTGGGTTTTTGTATTTATTTAGTATTTAATTTTTCCCCAGTTACATGTAAAAACAATCTTTAACATTTATTTTTAAAACTTTTGAGTTGCAAATTTTCCCCCTTCTTCCCTCCCTACTCTGCCTCGTTGAGAAGGCAATTCAATTTAGATTATACATGTGTAGTCATGCAAAACATATCCATAATAGCCATGTTGTGAAAGAAACCATAGACAAAAAAAGTTTAAAAAGTGTGCTTCGATTTGTATTCAGCCACCATCAGTTCTTTCTCTGACGACAGATAGCCTTTTTCATTATAAGTCCTTCTGAGTTGTCTAGGATGGTTGTATTGCAAGAATAGCTAAGTCATTCACAGCTGATCATCTTAAAAATTGCTGTTACTTTGTACCCAGTATATTTCACTTTGCATCAGCCCATGCAGGCCTTTCCAGGTTTTTCTGGGAGCATCCTGCTCATCATTTCTCATAGTACAATAGTATTCCATCATAATTACATATCACAATTTGTTCAGCCATTTCCCAATTGACAGGCATCCCCTCAATTTCTAATTCTTTACCTCCAGAAAAGAGCTGCTATATTTTTGTACATATAGGTCCTTTTTCTTTTAGTTTTTTTTTTCTCATTTCCAATACAGACCTAGTAGCAGTATTGCTAGGTCAAAGGGTATGCATGGTTTTATAGCCCTTTGGTTGTAGTTCCAAATTGCTCTATAGTTTGGTTGAATCAGTTCACAGCTCCACCAAGAGTTGTGTTAATGTCTCATTTTTCCCACATCCCCTCCAACATTTGTCATTTACCTTTTTTTGTACTATTAACCAATCTAATAGGTTTTTGTACTATTAACCAATCTAATAGGTATGAGGTAGTACCCCAGAATTGTTTTAATTTGCATTTCTCCAATCAGTGAGTTAGAATATTTTTTTCACATGGCTATAGATAGCTTTGATTACTTCATCTGAAAACTGATTTTTTTTGATCATTTATCAATTGGGGAATGGGTCTTATTTTTATAAATTTGACAGTTCTCTATGTTAGAGAAATAAAGCTTTTATCAGAGAAACTTGCTTCAAAAGTTTTTTTTTCCACTGTTACTATTGCTAACTGTATTTCCCTCCACCCCTCTGTTTATTCTCTCTCCTTTCACCTTGTCCCTCCTCAAAAGTGTTTTACTTCTGACTATCCCTTCCCCCAATCTGCCCTCCCTTCTATCACCATCCCCCTTCTCTTATCCTCTTCCCCTCCTACTTTCCCATAGGGTAAGATAGATTTCTATACCCAATTACCTGTGTGTTAATCCATCTTTGAGCCAATTCTGATGAGAGTAAGATTCACTCACTCAATCTTACCTCCTGCCTCTTCCCCTCCACTGTAAAAGTTTTTTTCTTGCCTCTTTTATGTGAGATAATTTATCCCATTCTACCTCTCCCTTTCTCCCAGTCAATTCTTCTCTCACCCCTTAATTTTATTTTTTAGATATCATCCCTTCATATTCAACTCACACATATGCCTTCTGTAGGTCTTATGACTTACAAATATCATCTTCCCATGTAGGAATGTAAACAATTTAACTTTATTAAATTCCTCATGATTTCCCTTTCCTGTTTACCTTTTTACTGCTTGAGTCTTGTATTTGAAAGTCAAATTTTATATTCAGCTCTGGCCTTTTCATCAAGAATGCTTGAAAGTCCTCTATCTCATTGAATATCCATTTTTTCCCCTTAAGTATTATACTCAGTTTTGCTGGGTAGGTATATCATGAAGGTGGAATTCATGATCTCAAAGAAAATCATAAATATGCCTGAATGGCTCAGAATCACAGGATATAAGGAATTCTCTAGGTAGAAGGCAGAGGAATTAAAGCATTTATTCAAGCTCCAAAGTAGCAGACCCATGGGCCAATGTCCCCAACTCAATATCCTAGCCAAAAGCTTCCAGACCCAATAAGTCTGCCTCACAATAGTAACCAGGAGGTTACAGAAAAACATTATGACAGTAAGACAAATCATATTCCTGCTTCCCCCCAATGCTAGGGCCCTCCGGTAAGATTAACCACTGGCCTCAATCCCTTGCCCTCTGGTCTGCACGCAGGTCAGTCCTGCTCTCAGCAGTGCCTGCTGCTTCGGTTTCTTCTGCTTCGGCTTCTGCTGCCACTGCTGCCGCCGTTGCTGCTTCCACCGCTCCTCCTTCTCCCGCCTCCACCATGTCTCAATCTCCAAGCTGTGTTCTCTCTTTTTATACAGTTGTTAGACATCATCCAATTGACTAGAACGTCATCTGAGCGACCAGAACCCAGGCGCCCACTATTGGCTCTGGTCCCAGCAACTCCCCCCAGCACCCTGGAGGCCTCACGCTCACATCAGCCCAGCACCCAGTAGCTAGGGGTTTTGGGCCTACTTGGGAGCAAAGATATAATCAGACCTCCCTTCATGGGCCCCACCTGGAGCCTCACCTGAAGCCTATTCAAATGCGTGGGGGGGAAAGATCTTCTCATTTACTGATTGCCTTAATAGTAGGTGATTCTTGGCTGAATCCTAGTTCCTTTGCCTTCCTGAAGATCATATTCCAAGCCCTCACATCCTTTAATGTAGAAGCTGTTAAATCCTGTGTTATCCTGACTGTGGCTCAGCCGGACTTGAATTGTTTCTTTCTGGCTGCTTGCAATATTTTCTCCTTGACCTGGGAACTCTGGAATTTGGCTATAATATTCCTGGCAGTTTTCATTTTGGGATCTCTTTCATTTCCTTCCACTTCTATTTTACCCTCTGGTTCTAGAATATCAGAGCAGCTTTCCTTGATAATTTCTTGAAAGATGTTATCTAGGGGCTCCTTTTTTGATCATGGCTTTCAGATAGTTCAATAATTTTTAAATGATCTTTCTTGGATCTATTTGTTTTTCCAATGAGATATTTCACATTGTCTTCTATTTTTTCATTCTTTTGGTTTTATTGTTTCTTGATTTCTCATAAAGTCATTAGCTTCCATTTGCTCCATTCTAATTTTTAAGCAATTATTTTCTTCAGTGAGCTTTTGGATCTCCTTTTCCATTTGGCCAATTCTGCTTTTTAAGGCATTCTTCATCGCATGGGCTTTTTGGAGCTCTTTTGCCATTTGGCCTAGTCCGTTTTTTAAGGTGTTATTCTCTTCAGTATTTTTTTGGGTCTCCTTCACCAAGCTATTGACTCTTTTCTCATGATTTTCTTGCATTACTCTCATTTCTCTTCCCAATTTTTCCTCTACTTCTCTTACTCGATTTTCAAAATCCTTTTTGAGCTCTTCCATGGCCTGAGACTAATTCATATTTTTCTTGGAGGCTTTGGATGTAGGAGCTTTGACTTTGCTATCGTCTGAGTGCATGTTTTGATCTTCCTTGTCACCATAACTATCTATAGTCAGTTTTTTTCCCCGCTGTTTGCTCATTTTCCCAGCTTATTACTTGACTTTTAACTGTTTGTAGGGCTCTGCTTCCAGGGTGCGGGACACATTGTCCCAAGCTTCAGGGGCTTTGTGCAGCTGTTTTCAGAGAAACTTCTAGGGACTGTCTGTGGGCTGAGAGCTCCAGGAGCAGCTGTTGCCATTACGGGTTCAGTCACTCCCAAGGTCTGCTCTGGGTTTGCTGGGGGTAGAACTTTGCTCCACTCCCACTCTGGCATGACAGACCCTTCCTGCTGACCTTCTAAGTTGTCCCAGCTGTCTGTGTGCTGAAAGATCCAGAAACTGCCACTGCTGCAAGTGATTCAGTTGCCCCAAGGCCTGCTCCAGCTTTGCTGGGGCCCGGTCTGTGTTGGCACAGCCTGCATTAGATTTCACTCCTCTCTCAGCCTGGTGCAACAGACCTTTCCTGATGACCTTCCAAGTTGTCTTGGGCTGGAAATTTGTTTTGCTGTTTTTTTTTTTTCTGGTGGGTTCTGCTACTCTAGAATTTGTTTAGAGTCATTTTTAAAAGGTATTTGGAGGGTTTTGGGGGAGAACTCAGGTGAGTCCCTGACTTTACTCTGCCATCTTGGCTCTGTCCCCCAGGACCTCTTTTTGTAAGATCATATATCGAGAGCTGGATCAGAAGCAGTCTCATCCAATCCCCTCATTTTAAAGATGAGAATACTGATTCCCAGGAAAGTTGTGATTTGCTCAAGGTCATGCAAATGTGTCACAACCAGGTCCTCTGACACCAGTTAGCCCCAGCTGGGGACCCCACAGGGTGTCAAACCTTGCTTAGGGCAATAGCTAAGTCACCACGCTCTGGTCCTAGGTCAAAGTGCTGAATACAGTGGGGAAAATTCATCACCCAGGAGCTGGGGAAGGCGCTGAGTGACCAGAAGAAAGCCAGAAAATTCTTATCCATGGGATTAAGATCTGGGACCTTAAAGATTGAGTATAGGCCTTTCATTTTATAGATTAGGAAACTGGAAGTTAGGCCTGGAGAAGGGAACTCTGAATCACATATTTACTAAACTGGCAGTGTGGAGTGGGGCAAGAGGCCTGGACTTCCTTCCTCATCTATAAAACAAGGCACTTGGACTCAAGGTCCTTTCCAAGTCTAAATCTAAGAGTTTAGGATTTAGCAGGATCAGGATTTGAAACTCAGGTTCTTTGATTCCATATCCAGGTTTTTTGTTTTGTTGGGCAAGTAGGTCTATATCCAAAAGAGATCAAAGAAGAAAGGAAAGAACCCATGTGTACAAAACCTTTTGTAACAGCTCTTCTTCTGATGGCAAAGAATTGGAAAATTGAGGGGATGCCCATCAATTAGGGAATGGCTGAACAATTTAGGGTATGTGATTGTGATGGAATACTATTGTATGAAGGAAATGATTTCAGAAACACCTAGGAAGACTTACATAAATTGACATACAGTGAAGAGAGCAGAACCAGGAAAACAATTTACCTAATTATAATAAATCAACTGTGAAAGATCCAAGTAACTAATCAACATGAAGACCCATCACATTACCAAAGGACTCATGATGAAAAACATTGTCCATTTCCCAACAGAGAACTGAGGGACTTAATTGTGTAGATTGAAGCATATATTTTTCTTTTGGGTGGGCGGGGCGGGAAGGGACATAGCTAATACAGAAATTTGTCTTACATGACTTCATAGTTTTTTAATGGGTGTTGTATTTCTTGCCTTCTCAATTGGTGGGAAAGAGTGGGGGAAGAAAAAGAATCTGGAACTGAAAATAAAATTGAATGGAAAAAAAAAAAAGGTGAATTGGTTCTCTGAGAAGGAAGTGGGTTTTCTTCCTCATTAGAAGTTTTCAAGCAGAGAGCCAGATAATTTCTTGTTTAGTATGTTGTAGAGATGGGGCTTCTTTTGGAACTGGGTTGGCCATTAGGTCCCTGTCAAATCTGTGAAAGATATAAGGATGGAGCAACTCAATAGATTGGCTCCAAGAACTGCTTATTACAACATGAGCAATAAGGGTTTTGGTGTGGTTAAGTCCACTTTCGTTATCCGAGGGAAACGTTTAGACTGTTCTCTTTTACATCACTATGGAGTTCATTGAAGAGACTTAGTGTTCCAAGTCTCCATGCAGTTAATGCAATATCCTCTGAGAATAGGAGCATCTGGAGAAACTTCCACTTGGTCTCTCTGTGGAGCATCCTTGGTGATGTTGCAGGGTCTCTGGGGGAACAGATATTCCTGTTTTCTCCTTTGCTCAAATCTATTACTCAGCAGTTCTTTGAAGAATGTTCTTTCCTCTCTTGTAGTTGTGAGAGAATCTGATGTGATGTTAATATATGCATGGGAAACACCTTGTTGTAAAAGAGCCTTTTAGGCTGCATTTCATTCTATAGCTGGAGGCTCCTTTTTTATCACCAAACAGAGCATGAGCATGTCATCTATGTATTTCTGGCAGCTGTGTGAGCATGTATTCAAGCTCTTCTAACAAGCCTTCAGTGGGGGCAGCTAGGTGGCTCATAGAGCACTGGCCCTGGAGTCAGGAGGACCTGAGTTCAAATCTGTCCTCAGACACTTGACACACTTACTAGCTGTGTGACCTTGGGCAAGTCACTTAACCCCAATTGCCTAGCCTTCCCCCCTCCAAAAAAAAAAGAGAAACGAGCCTTCAGTGTTAGGTCCCAGAGATACAAAGATCAAATGAACTTGCTCTCCATACTTGGTCTTAAGCTTAGGTTACATTGGGGTTGGGAAGATACAACATATAAATACATGAGTATCTGCATCCAGTACCAGGCATATATGCACTTAATGCTTCAAATTTCACTCGTGGCACCAATTCCCTGTGTGAAGGATGTCCCTCCACTAACGCAAACATGCAATTCACCAGTAAGAAGAGCCTTAACAGGTTGTATTATATTCATTATATTAGAGGCAGTACATGTTTCCTGCCCTCTACCTGTTCTCTACCCACTTTGAAACACTGGTGCACAGGTAAGTAAAGCAAAATATAAATGACTATTTAAGTAGTGGGGGAACACTTAAAGGAATCAGCAGAGGCTTAGGAGGTGACAGCCGAATTGACTTCTAAAGGGGATCAGGGATTCTAAGAGGCAGAGATTGCCTGGGTTGAATGCACAGAAGTGGGAAATAGAGCTAGGTGTCACAGAGGATAGGATGCCAGGCCTGGAGTCATATTCATCTTCTGAAGTTCAAATCTGGTCTTAGATATTTACTAGCTGTGTGACCTTGTGCAAAGCACTTAACTCTATTTGCCTCAGTTTCCTCATCTGTCAAATGAGCTGGAGAAGGAAATAGTAAACCACTGCAGTACCTTTGCCAAGAAACCCCAAATGGAGTAACACAGAGTCGGACATGACTGAACATATACATATTAAGAAGTGTGTGTGCATAATACACTATTTTAAAAGGGTCCCTGTTCTCTTCAATTTCCTACATGTTAACTGGGTAGTCACCTACCTTACATACCTTGACTACTACCCTCTGGTTCCCCTTCTGCACAGCAGCAAGTCAGACTTCAATTTAACTTGTACATACTTCCAATAATGTTGCATAGGATTGAAGTTCATTTCATCAACACCAACTGATCTGTTCCAGTTACAATCTATTTGTTGTCCTTCCAGTTTCAACAACTGTTCTCAGAGTCATCTGGCTCACCTGTGCCACGAGGCAAACTTTCAGCAGTCTTGTCTTCCCCTCCACTACTTTCCATTGTTTTACAAGATGATACTTTTCCCATGATGTTTCATCATCCTTCTGTGCAGCATTTTGCTAATGAGCTCATACCCAAAGCTACAGTGTCACCCTTAATGGTGAAATCATCATTATCTTGACAAGAAAATCCAAATGTTTGTTGGAAAAGATTTCTAGGTTCTTTGGGCCTTCTTGTTTTTAAATGTTCTGAATCAGATATATATATATATATATATATATGTATATATGTATATGTATGTGTGCGTGTGTGTGTATATATATATACATACTGAAGGAAGAACCTGTTTCAACAGGTAATGTGGGGTTGCTACCTTTATTACTTTTGTCATATCTTTAGCCTTTCTCATTATCTTTTGATTTCCACTTTAGCTCTAAGTTGTCTTCTGTCATTACAGCGAACTTCACTTTTCCTGATGTTCTCCTATGCTTTTGATTTCTGGTGCCTTCCATATCTCTTCTTGAAGAAAATTCTCATGATGTACAGGCAAGGTTCCTGAGTAGTCTACAATCCTGGTTACTATTGTTTTTCTGCCTTGATCCCAAACCAGGTTTTTCGATATAGCTGAGCTCACTAGTGAAGTCATCAGTATCCAAGTGTCAGGTTAATTTAATTTGGAAAGTATTGTCAAGTTACTCATAGAATTTCTCTGCTTCATCCTTCACAAGCGGCAATGATCTTTATGGTGGTCAGCTTGTTTTTGTTCATTCTGAACCCCATAAGGCAAGATGCTAATCTTACATTAAGTGATGTTTCTTGCTGTTGGGGGAATATGATAGAAACACCTTTGTCAACTTCTTTAACTGAGGAGAATGTGAGCTGCCCTTTCGTTCCATTTAGCTGTGTAATTTTTTTTAATATCTTCTAAGCTTCATTATAATAATACATAGCCACAGTTCTGTTCCTCCAGAAGGGTGTCGATTCATTGGCTGGGAAAAGAATGCACATTAATGCACAATACTTCGATGACCTGTGATTTCACAGGTTTGTTGTGAGGATCAAAATTCCAAAGTGTGTAATGGGTTTTGAAAACCTTAAAATGCTGAATATCATCTATTTCAAATGTCTTGAAACATGCAAACTTCTTCTATAAAGATTTCTCTGATCTTCCAATACAGAAGTGATCTCTCCCTCATCTGATCTTATAAACACTCTTTATACACCTTATCTAGTATTTATTTTAAACATCCATTGTGTACCAGCAACAGTGGTAGGCACTCTTTTGTACTTATGACTTAATTTCTTTTCTATTTTAAAACCTATATAACCATATCGCTCCCAATTAAGTCATAAGCTGCTTGACAATAAGGGCCTTTTTATTTATTTGAACCTCTTTCAGGAGTCTAGCACTGAACAACAGCAGAGATAAAGGACCAGCAAACCAAAAATCAAATTAAGACCTCAAAGCAGATTTTTAGCCCCAAATTCAATGTGATAAAGGAAGCATTTTATAAATAAGGAAACAGGCCATCAAAAGCTTCTAATAAATGACAGCTTCCCTAACAGGTTTATCAAGTTTTCTTTGTATCACACAGGCCTTTAGCTATATAACTAGGACTATGTGTTCCATCACTGAATGAGGGAAATTCTAAAATCCTCAAAAGATTTAATATCTGTATGTTTGTCTGTCTCTCTCTAAAAATATACAAAGGAACCAAAATTAAATTGTTGGTCTTCACTACAGGGAAATGAAAGTTGGACTAGTAGGTAGATTTTGGCCAAAAACCACAAGAAAAACCAGTTTGTCAGAAAGTACAAAGAAATTTCCCAAAGGATCATTACAATTCAACAAGAAGGTCGGAGAATATTAACAGCTGTAGAACCAAGTGAATTGTGAGCGGCAAAATGAGAATGACCAGGATTCTCTATCAATCTGCTAGAAGGGGAGAAACTGACCATGTGTCTGAGGTCTCTGAAAAGTCCCTAACTCCTCACTTGTTTCTGGGAAGAGAAGACAGCTTGGCGATGGGTCTTCCATGGACCTTACTCCAATACATGCACTACAACTCAGGGTAGGGATGTGGGTCAGGAAACAGGGAAGGTGTTAGACACAACCGTAGAATCATCAGCCCTGAAAGTGGCAAAGGGAAGGGTGGGGCAAGGGAGAAGGCCATCTATGAGGTGTGAATCATGTTCCTTACTTAGAAACACTCAATTCCCAGCCACCTTATCTTCTCTGAACTTTAGATGCCATCAGAACATGGAAAAGTGGCAACAATAAAAGCTTTTAGAATAAATTATACATAAGCTGTCAGGGAAGGAGGTTTCTGCGCATCCAAGTTGTCTTTGCTTCCAAAGACATTACCAGAATCTTCAGGCTCCCTCCCATCATTCTGTACATAAATATAGGACTAGTCCACTGAACAACTCAGGAAGGTGAAAAATTTAATTTTTTAAGCATATAACCCAAACCCACCACCCACCCATAAGAAGCAATATTTTACATATAAACTCAAACAAAGCACTTTTTGCACATTTGTTTCCCAATAACGTATCTACGATATGCCACACATAGTGAAATTTATACATTTAAATGGAATTAAATTGATTCCCTTAAGTCATTTAAATATGCATCAAACAGACAGAATATTTCACAATTCATGTGTTAAATAATGTTTATTGTTAGCCAATGTTATTGTTATTATTGCCTATAGTCTCTAAGATGCAGCTTTATTGTGCCTTTGCAAAGATACATATATTTTTAAAAAACGATCAAATTTCATACATATAGCTCTATATGATACAATACAGTGCAACACTATTTTTGTTACATAATTATAGAAATACTATTGAACCCTACAGCACAAAAGAAGCAAAAGAAATACAATCCTGAGGCATATGAACAAGATGATTGGATGACATTGCTTTCAACATAGGTTTAAAAAAGAAAACCTAAGAGTGGGGGAAAATACCACACATGCACACAGCCTGCAATCCTGAGGAAACTATACACTAAACTTCTGGCCCTCCCAAGAGACCTGAATGTGGAGGTCCTTCCTGTTCCATTTCAAACCCATGCGCACACCCCCCTTAATACATACACCCAGTTTCTCACACTCATCACACCCTCTCCCCACAAGAGGATTAGGCACTACTACGTCCTAGGGAACTCCATACCTGGCTTATTGGGAAAAGAGAAATTGTAGAAGCAGAGGCCTTAGCAAGTGTAGATTCCCACTAACCATGAGATAGAGCTAACAAAAGAAATGTTGCTAAGCCAACTATCTTCTCCTTTTTCATTCCCTTCTGGGAGAAAATAAATGATATGATCACTGTAGCTGAAAACTGAGGGGGTTGGGACAGAGAATGTTCTGAAAATCAAACTCAGTCTCTCCCCTGGTTTTGAAGAACAATGGCTGTAAAAATGCACACTGCAAAGCAAATGACTCATCTACTATTCAAATGCATGTGTCATTCTACCAATTTTTGGTATCTAACTGCTTACAACTCAATACCAAGGTTTCATGAATCTTGTACCTGCTTAAGGTAAACATGAATGTACTGTATGTATAAAACCTGCCCACACCTGAACTCCACCTCAGGGCAGCTCCCCAGCCTCCCCGGAGATGGCTGGTGATCAATGCAGTCACGGAGACTGCCCTTCTGAGTGATCCAAGTGATCTGGCTTCCATCCTATTGATGAAGTTAAGCAAACCACCCCCAACCCCCGCCCCCCACCCCCCACCCCTTGCCCCCTCTTTGATAACTGGAGTCAGCTGACTAGACAAACTGACAGGCTGCCAGTTTACCCAAATGCCTTGTACCAGCGGCTTGTCTAAGCAGACTCTCCCGGTTGAGAAACAGCCCATTCCAGCTCAGATGCTGAAGAACCGTGGAAATGCACTATGCGGCCCAAGCAGCAGCAGGCGGCTTCAGCCTCAGCTCTGCTAGACTAGCTTTGGGAGAAAGGGAGTCATCCTTCCCACACACGGCCGTATAGAGGATGTTAGTGTTTCTGTAGAGAGCGGCTCTATGGAATCACAACCAAGGCTGTGTTTCTCTAGCAACATATTTTCAATTAAATACTCGCACACTTATATACTCATACACCCTATGAATGTGAGGTGGCTCTTGTGTCCCAAGAAGCACCAATACCCGTTCATTTATATGTGACAAATCTTTCACTTTTCAAAGTAACTCAGATGATCACCACTAGAGCAAAAGCAGTGGCACCTTGAACGAATTGCATACAAGTGAAAATGGTGAAAACAACTGGAGCCACTTGAAAGCTGTCCTGGGAAAAGAGCAAGGCTGGCCACAGGCCAGCACTTGAGGTTTAGAGAGTAAGGTCTCAATTGGCTTAGCATAGTAGTGTGGCCCATGTCCATGAGGACTCACAAGAAAACTTTCAAATTCAAAACTTGGAGAAACCATTTGGAAACGGCTTTGACTTCACACTGTATTCCTGTGGCTTGCTGTTAACCCTGTAAAAAACCCTGACTGTACCATCAACATCTGACAGGGGAGAGGCAGGCCCCAGGCACGCTTGCACACCCCCACCTGCACACAGACACCACGCCCCTCTTCTGCACCCTGAGGACGTGTGAGCATCAGCTGCCATGGGGACATCTCCTATGTCGGTGAAGTATTGCCAGAATCAGAAGGTCTTCATCTTCTTTGGTTACCATATACAAAAGCTCAGCCCGCAGCCTCTTCAAATACTTTTCTCCAAAGCATCTAGCCTTAAGTGAATTAACAACACATGCTGTGCTTTATAAAGCATATCTTCATTCAAAATGGTTTTGAAACTAAGTCATCACCTACACCAAAATTTAATTTCATATCCTAAGGCCCTAACACTGCCTTAGGGGAATGGACTCAAATCCAGATGCTTTAGTTAAGTCATGTTCTCTATACACTTTTTATGAGCTACAAATCTAACAAAATTTCTAGCACTGGGATAAATAAAACTTGAAGCAAGTCTATGGCTTATGGTCTTGCAAACAGCATGTGTCTGCTCTCAGAAATGTCTAGTCCACCAAGCACCGACAACCTTTTTCTAGGTATTTTTAAGGTTTTCCATAAATTCTAAATGTCATATAGGCATAGAAAGTTCAAAGAAGAGAATATGGTCAGAATAAAACTAAATTTAGCTCGGCAGGGGTGGAAGGGAAAACATTTGGGGCTAAATTTGTTGAGGGAAAAAGCAGAGACTTGACAAATACCCTAGAATTCCTTTAAACTGCTTCTTCCCTACATTGGCTATGAGTAGCTCCCCTCCCCCACCCCCCCACCGACTGTGGTTGTCAAGTGACTTGCGGGAGTTTTTCTGCTGTGAGCAGAAGACAACACAAACATTTAGGGCAAAAGAAGCAAAACCCTCTTATTTCAGATCTTATCCAAATTAACATGAGAACCAAGTAAACTGAAGATTCTGAAAATCTGCTCAACCAGCCCAGGAGAGTCTCATGTTTCACCCCTGAGCCCCAGGCTAAGTTCAAACAGAATGTGTTGGCATTCTCTCTCCCCGGGCCATCCAACACTTCATGCCAAACATCGCGTGCCAGCAAAGGTCCAAATGCTGCACAGGAGATTATTCTACCAGCTTACCTGGTCACTCAGCCTAGCCCAACCCCACCCCAAGTGCTTTTAACAGCCAAGTCAACCTTGGCGATGATGTCCTGAAACCTCAAACGCCTCCTGTGCTGTTGTCATCATCCTCCTCCTCCTCCTTCACTCCTCCTGAGGAGTTTTGACATTGGTGTCCAGTTCCAAGTCCAAAAAAACAGGATTTCAAAAACGCAGATTTCCCAATAACATTCTTCTCCACAATGTGTGACACCAATACAGTGAAGCCGTGTTTTCTCTCCCAAGAGTTCTTCTCCATAGAGTTCACAAGACAAAGAAAGATTCTTTACAGTTACCTTGACATGCCAAATGGCAAACTTTGGGACAGTGCATTCAGAGGGAAAAGGGAAGGATCTGTATCAGGAGTCAATGAGGTGACAGACTGCAGAAGAGAACGTGAGCGCGTGACAGCTAAAGTACAAACAGTAACAAGCAAACATATTCTGAGTGACTGATTTAAGTTAGCTTCTCCTTTACAGGACTGAAAACAGTGAAGCCTACGACTGGAACGTGCATCTTCCCTTCAAAGAGACAGTAAAGAATCCAACAGCCCGGCGCTGGTGTCTGTCACATACAACAATGTACTCAAACGACAACTCTCCAGGGAGCAAGCTTCCGGGCCCAGGCCGGCCACCCACAGCCCCTTTACCAAGCCTTCTCTGGAAACAAGCCCCAACACCCACGGCTGCCCATTCCATTCTCTCCGGCAGAAGATGCACCCTCAGCTCAGCGGCCATTCCACCAGCCAGCCTGGGGGAAGGGCCACAGACAGACAGACATCTGGGCGTATGTATGTCTGACTTCAAGAGCTGCACGAAGAAGGGGCGGAGGGAAACTTCTGAAAGCAGACTCAGAATACATCACAGCTTGTTTTCTTCTTTAAGCAAAAAATACAAATTAGTTCTATAGCACTATTTAGTTTATCAAACTTTTTCTGAAGAATTTTTAATTATGTACACATAACAGGAAATAAAACTTTTTCACAAACGTTCTTCAAGGATGAAAATCATCAAGAAGAGGACGACAGAATAAAAGCAGGAGAAATATTCAACACAGGGGAAGGGCGATTTCTCATTTCTGCTCTTAAAAAGTAAAAAAATCACCACGTAATTAAGTACAAAAACCGGCATTGAATGACAACTGCTGGTGTGTTTACTTGATCAGAAATGAAGACCAAGAGTATAATAAAGCCCTATGGTAAGGTAAATTCAGGAGCACTCGCCCTCGGGGTGGGCACACTCAAACGCTGACCAGGGTTCGGAAGTGTCCACAGTCTGTGGCAGCAAATGCAGCGAGTACTGTCTGGTGCTCTGAAATGCGCCTGCAATCCGAGGGTCACTTACAAGTGGCGTTTGAAGTTATTTCTTCAGAAAAATATCTGTTTGGCATCTCCCGGACTTTGTTCCATCGGGCAGTAAGGGCATTTTAACCTAGAGACAAAGAGAAGACGCTGGAACGCTGTGACTGTCAGGAGCCGGGGGGCAATCCCAGGAAGCAGCCTTCCTTTGCCCTTGGCTGATACTATAATTAAACTGCACTCTTCTCTCCTCAGTTCCCAACCATAGGACCCTAGGACCACTATCAATCCACACATATCATTCATGAGCCTGGGAGCCAAAGACTGTAGCACAAAGCAATCTCTGCCCTCTCAGAGCACAGGCTAATCAAGTCCAAGTGCCTCGGCTGAGCCCAAACCACCAATATGTATGAGTGGCAGGGCACTTCTGACTCTGAGATAATGTCTCTAACCACTGTGCCACACTGACTCTCAAACAAAATAGATGCAACGTAGCTTGGGGGAAGGACCACCAAGGAGAAGTCAGGATTTTTTTTTTTTATAAACAAAGCAATAAGATTAACTCAAAAAGGTCTGAATTTTGGTACCCCTAGTACTAAGGGGAAAAGTGTGTAGAACATTCCCACCAAAGGTCAATGGAAGAGATACAGACAATGAGCCTAGGCCTGGCCTTAGGCTCCTTTGTTCCCAGGGTTTGGAAAGGAGTGAGGTGGAGGGGGGCACCCCTGCAAATGAAACACCCCTGACCTAGCTCACCTGACATGGTGGAAATGGGTCCAGGACTAAGTTCAAAGAAAAAATGCTGCACGCTGACAGCCAGACCTCCATTCTGAATGGACACCATGTTTTGTTCTGTCCAATTCAACGAATGGGGAGAGATCTCAACAAAGAGCATCCTCTCCAGGTGCTCGTGGCCTCTGCTTAAGAGATCTGACCACTTATATCTCTATATGCATACACTGGACCAAAAGAATCTTATACGGATAGACAGACAAGTGGTTAGGGAGTCTGTTTAGTTTTGTTCTTTAAGGGGAAGAGGGCAGATCTGTGATTTCATAACCACAAGTGAACACCCAATATAGAAACTGCCTCCCAAGATGCAGGTCAGCAACCTTTCTGTGACTCCACATACCTGGAGAGCTGTTTATGGATATGGACAATGACAGGTTAATGGCCTGGCTCAGACAAGAGATGGGGGTGGGACTTGAACCCAGGTGTTCCTGAAGCCAAGACTGGCCCTCTCTGCAATGTACCTATTACATTTAAGTCTAGCCATACTAAGGTGGACACTTAACTTTCATTGTTCTCCTTTGCTGCCACCAAATACCAAAATGTTCCAAGTTCTAAAAGCATTTTTGGAAAACAAACTGCTAAAAATGTCATGACACTTACTTGCTACCATTAAACATTTTATTCAGCGCATCTCTTGAGATAATATGACCACAGACCAACTTCATAGGTGGATTATTATCTGTTGTTTGCTGACGAAGAATGGGACAAGCGAATATAGAGTGATACCAGCACTTTTTACCAAGGTCCACTTCGATCTGTTTTTAAAAATAAAAATAAGTAGATAAATATCAAGAAACAAGTTGATTAATAAATGAATGAACAAATAAGGAGAGGGTTGAAACCAGTAGCTAGCTACCATTCTAAAATGTCTACCTGCTTTATGCAGCAAAGAAAATTTTATCAAGTATCTAAATGTGACTTTCCCTCTGTTTTCTCCAACTCTGAGACACATATTCTTCAGGTTCAGCCCCCACTGTTACTGGGAGTTTTAATTAACTTTCAAAGCTAAAAGCATGTGACTGCTTTTGATGCCAACCTATAAGGATATAAAGCCAAGCCAATGTCCACGATAAAGATATCAAATTGGCAAAATTTCTACAATCTGGACTCTGTAGAGAAAAAAGTAATCACAAGAGATGAGTTTTCAGTAAAAAGAAATGGTTTTTTTTTTGGGGGGGGGGGCACAATTTTGCTCTCTCCACACACTCTGCCTGTGCGGTCAGATACATGCTTTAGTGGAGGATGGACCAGACTGGCACGGTGGAAGAGTGTGGCTGACAGCCTGAACTGGGACCAGAGTAGGAACAGAGAGTGTAGGCAAGAGATGCTGTGAAGGTAGATTCAACACCAGCCTAGAGGTGGGAGATAAGAGGATGAGAAAAGTGATTCAGATGAAAAACCAGCAAAGGAAAAGGAGCAACTGGACAGGTAGAGGGGAGCCAGGAGAGGGCAGCATCCAAACAAGGAAGCGAAGAAAGTGACCCTGAAAGTAGGGGATCTGAGAGGCCAAATGAAGGCACCCAAGTCTAAGTGCCACCTCTGACAAAGTTGTCTACAGGGCTGACCTGAAGATACTAACACCTGAAGTTCCACAAATAAAAGAACTTCGCCATTCAAAGACACCTTAAAAAGCACAGCCTAATGAGTCTTGAGAAAAGACAGCTGGGAGCCCCTTGGGCCACACCTTCTCTTTCAATCAATCCTAATAACATAAAGCTGAATTCAGTTGGTCATAAAGACTATTATTACCTGTGAGGTCCAAAAATAAGCCAAAACACAGGCTGTAGGCCCCTCTAGCAATGGCCCTAATCACTCATGGGCAGGCCCAGAAGACACTTTCCCAAGATGTACCTAAGAAGGAGCTGAGAAAGTTGAGAGCAAAGATGGACAGGAAGGGGACTCTGGGGCCTCCCCCAGGACTATCTCAGAGTGACCGCAGAAATCTCTTGGCTCAGGGGACTGTGAAAACAGAACTGGATGGCCAGATGGTGACTGTCAGTCCATGTGACCCGGGGCAGCTCAGAGCCTGTGACAGCTCAGGAGACATGGGCACACCAGGCACTTTGCCACCTGACCCTCATCTTACAGAGGCTTCCGTGCCGTGCCTTATCACTCAAGTTTTCTTGTGTTCATCTGCCTTTCACCATCCCTACCCAAGCTTATGATGGCAGGGAATCTTTTAGATCCAACCAAAATCCTGCTCCCTGACCCTTAACTCACAGGCAGCTCGTCCTTCTGGTTCCAAACGCCCGTGCATTGTCTCTGCTCAATCACCGCCTTGATGTTAATCAGAGCCGGCAGGGCTACGCAGCCCGCTGAGAAGCTGGCAGGGAGAAGAGGAGAGAACACAAATCAGTCGGATTTTTGACACTGTTGTCATCTCTGATCAAAATACTAAGGAAACCCAAGGAAATACAGAATTCTTACAAGTCTTCATGTTGGATTTGGAAACCACTGAACAGAACCAGATTTGTAACCACAGAAACAACAGTCCTAACGATAATAGCTCTGAGTGACAAAGTAATTGACAGCAGCTAACTTAATCTTCATAGTTACCCTCTGAGATCTGTCCTGCTTGCTCATTTTACAGAGAAGGAAACTGAAGGGCATTTATAGTCCAACCCCTACATGATACAGAAGATGGTCACAGGTGAGCGACCTTGTCCTAAGGGGCAGAGCTAAGATTGGGACCCAGGCCTCCCAAGCCAGTGGCTTTTCCCAGGGCCCCACACTATCCTTTTCACTTACTCTTGTAGATACTCTTTCTCCAGCTACTGAAAAGCAATACCAATCCATCTCTATCAGGCTATATTTGCATTTGTCACACTCTCTTTCCCCGCCATGAGCTGCATCAGAGGGAGGGAGCAATCTGCACCTTTGCTTTTGGGCCCACCTTTCCTTTACCAACAAGCTCCTTGGTATCCAGCCTGCCTAGGTCTGCACAAGGACAAGTCCTACTTCTTTGAGGGTACTACTAGGACACCTTGGCTAACTCCATTTTTAAAGAAAACAGAGGGGTCTAAACCAGAGGTGTCAAACATGCAGCCCCCAACACTCCCAAGAGCAGCTCAAGCCAGACTAAAATGGAAGTGGAAAGTATTTAGCAAAACAAAAATACAACAAAACATACATAACATTTCATTTTATCACTGAGTCAATGAATGGCCCTACATAGTATGGGCTGGTGACCCCTATTTTGATTTCAATTTGAAACCACCAGTCTAAACATAAAGAAAGGAATACATCAAAGATTTGGCAAGAAGAACAGTTGCTTTGAAGGAGCTCTGTCTTCTGCTGTACCAGCCAAGACACAAAAGGAAGGACAGCTTGCTACGAAAGAAGCCTTTACCAAGTGATCTTCCACTAGATGCCAATGTCTTCCTTAACCAGATCATACTAGGCCACACCACCTTCATTTTCTGTAATCAGCTTGCTCAGGGGGTCAAGCTATCAGGAAGGAGCCAGGTCAGACTTCACAGGGAACTAAAATCCCAACATTCCCTCAGGTCATCTGGCTCAAACCCTCTCATTTTACAAATGAGGAAAAAAACACCAGGAGAGCGGGAGTGACTTCCCACGTCACAAAGATAGTAAAAAAGGTAGCCTGGATTCAAACCCTGATGTTCTGAAGCCAAACCTAGGGCTCTTCAAAAGTTCTGCTCCTCCAAATCATATTTGCAAGCCTGAGGAAGTTATTTTGCAGCAGCAAGTACCTCTGATAATTGTGAATGAAGAATTCAGTCTGCAGGCCTGCTCTTGGGATCAGAAGCTTTGTATACATCATTGTAAAAGCAACTGGGCTGGGCAGAGAGAGAAGCTATTCTAATTCTGCACTGAGGGGAAGGCCAGGCAGAGGATCATCCAGGGACCTTCACCTTGACATATAAAGGGCCAGCAAGTGAAGCTGATCCGCATTTGCTGCCGTAACTCAGTCATACCTAACACTGAGTGGTGACTCCACCGACAGCCCCAGCAGGGCACAGGCGTCCCGAGTGAAGATGTCACAGATGTCTGCCCACTGGTTTGCATCAAGCAGGTGAACGTAGGGCGAGTTCTCGATGCCCTGCCTCAGATACACGAGGCTCCCCATCAAGACCTGAATATCTGGAGGATAAAGTAAAGTTAGCAGCAAGGTGGTTGGAACTAAAATTTTAACTCTGTGACGGGTTCAAGCTTTCTTCACTTATGGGAAGAAAGCTACAGGGAGAGAAGAGAGACAACAAAAAAACCAACCGACCAAAAAAACAAATCTTCTAATCAATGTGTTCTGAAATTGCTCTGTCATTTCTTTCAAAAATAATGCTGCTCAGGGCAGCAAGGTGGCTCAGTAGATAAGAGCATGGGCCCTGGAGTCAGGAGGACCTGAGTTCAGATCCAGCCTCAGACACTTGACACTAGCTGTGTGACCCTGGGCAAGTCACTTAACCCCAACTGCCACACCAAAGTAATAGTAATGATGACAATAATGATGATTGTGCTGCTCATGCATAGTTGTTCCTCCCTTTCCTATGCAAAAAACAACTCCCATGTGATTCAATGAGCCTGGAACAGGCAGAGGAGGAAAGAAATTTGCACATCACTGTATAGAATCACGACGTTTACACTTTAGACTGGAGGCTAGTCAAGCTGTCTCTGGCTACACACTGTGTTAAGGCCAGGCTGTTAGCACCACCAGATTCCCAGACCACCTTCTTTTCTAGCCCCAGCTCTGCTTTAGCAGCAAGATGGAGCAGGAGCAGCCAGGACCAGGGGACACATGTCTGACTACCCCAACAGTCCAATTTAGACCAACAGGTCAAAAAGGCTTCCAACTTCAATTTTAATGTTTTTTAGAAGGAATGTAATATTTAACTTTTTTCTCTATGGCCCAATCTCAGGGATTTTGGTTGTCCAGATCTTTCTGACACACCTGAAAGTGTCGTTTTTCTCAGTCAACAAGCATTAAATACCAGCTACATGCCAGGTACCACGTTAACCGCTAGGGATACAAAGCAAAAAACAAAGTCCCTGCCCTCTAGAAGCTCACATTACTGGGGGTGGGGGACAGGGAAGACATGCAAACAACAATGTGCCCACTGTAAATGGAGATCATCTCAGAGGGAAGGCCCTGGCATTAAGGGGGAAGGAGGAAGGACCAGAAAGGCTTCTTGTGCTAAGCAGAATTGGAGCCGAGTCTTGAAGGAAGCCAAAAGGCAGAGGGGAAGAGGGGGAAAAGGGAGGACGTTCCTGGAGCTGGGGCCAGGCACTGAAAATGTGCAGAGTCAGAGTCAGGAGATGGAGGAGACGATAGCAATGAGGCCGGTGCTGCTGGATTCACGGCGGAACATAAAGCACGTGAATCCTGCAAAGGTACAGAAAGGCAAGGCCATGGTGAGCAACGTAAGGCAAACAGAGAATCTATCTTTGATCCTGAAGGGAGCCACTCAGGGTGGTTGAATAGGGGAATGACACAGACAGAGCTGTGCTTTAGGAAGGGCACTCTGGCAGCTGACCCAGACAAGGTAGACAGCCT
Organism: Trichosurus vulpecula; assembly: GCF_011100635.1. Lineage (NCBI taxonomy): Eukaryota > Metazoa > Chordata > Mammalia > Diprotodontia > Phalangeridae > Trichosurus > Trichosurus vulpecula. The sequence continues at coordinate 405,254,528 of NC_050575.1, read as the reverse complement.
CCCACCTGGCCCCCCGCTCGCAGCTGCAATAGGCCTGCACCAGGGTGGTGACAGCATCAGAGGGGTAAGGCGTGCCATACAGAAGAGATGTCACAACTATAGAAGCAACAGCTTGAATATGGAAGGTGAGGGTGAGTGAAGACTCAAGCCTAGGGAACAGGGAGGACAGTGGTGTCCTCAATTGTAATAGGAGTGCCAGGGAGACAGGAAGGTCTGTGCATGGGATTTCTATTTTTGGCATGTTGAATTCAAGAGATCCAACAGGCATCTATGGAGGACTCTAGATCAGGAGACAGCGCATGGCTAGCTACACAGGTCTGAGCATCATCTGCATAAAGATAACAACCCCACAACAGCAGGAGATAGTAAAGAGGGAGAAGGGAGTGCAGGACTCAGCCTCTGGGGACACTCACATGCAGGGGGCACCATCTAGATGAAGATTAAACAGAGGCTGAAAGAGGAGTCAGGGAAGGGTCAAAAGCACAGAAAAGAGGGTGAGTGAGCTTGTCAAAGGCAGTAGAGAAGGAAGAGGCCTGAGAACAGGCCATCAGAATTGGCAAGGAAGAGATCAACAGCCACACCGCAGAGAGCAGTGTCCACTGAATTATAAGGTCAGAGGCTCAGAGAACAGTGAGGTGAGGGTAGACAGAGGTAGACAGCTTTGTCAAAGAGCTTTAGCCATGAAAGAAAGGACAGACAGAGGCCGTGTAACACTGATGGTTAGATCACAAGATCTAAGAATCTGGGCAACAAGACCACATGGTAGCAAAGAAGCATTCAGCAGGTAGAGCCTGAAAACTCTCAGGAGAGAACAGATATGATAGAATGGGCAATGGTCAGCTGAAGCTAGAGCGAGCGGATGAATGCCACTGGCAAGATGGGTCAACTCTCCACGTGAGCCCAGACAAAGAGGAGACGGCTGCAGCAGCAGACAGCCGAGCAGCGGGAGGTGAAGGAGGAGAACAGGGAGTGCCTGCAGGTGAAGGGCCTCAACTCCTTCAGTGAGTATGAAATGCTACTGCTTTGCTTTATTATTAAATAATTTAGGATGTCTAAGTCAGCTTCCAAATAAGCCATTTCTTGCTCAGACCCACTACATTTCTACATACTTGGAATGTATGAGGCCACTTACCTTTCTGGTGGTTTAGGGCGAATGGCTGAAAATTTTTTGCATATTGCAATGCTTCCCGCTGGTTTGCAGTTCCACCCATTAATAAGCTAATGAAATACAATCTGTGCAGCTTAAATTCCAAGGAGCTGTTTTGGGCCATGAGCATTTCCCGATTTGATACTGCCCATCTAGAGAAAGAGGAGAAAAGGAAAACTCTGATTTAGTCGCATGCATAGCAACTTGAAAATAGCCAAGTCCCTGCCACAAATTTCTGAAGGAGGAAGGAGGGAAAGGTTTGCCCTGCCACCTAGTGGGCTTGCTGTAGTGATGCCAATTCCTGGGACTGATTTCTCAACCCCAAAGAAGGCAGAGGCTACTCAAAACCAAACTCAGAGAAACAGAACCAGAACACAATCGGGACAGGTTAGTGAGACTTTCCAAGCCAGCCGAGAGGCTGGGCGGGCCCAGGAGGATGGGGAGAAGAATGACGGCTGCCAACATCTCTGCTGTGATATCAGATGGGGCAGACTGAAGCACTAGAAGCCCCACCCTGGGTATCTAGACCTTCAGAAGGTTCAGTGAGTAGCTGGGCATCCAGATTTTTCATCAGCAGGCCTGCTCACAAATGATAGGGAGTACTCCAAACATAATGAAGACTTATCATTTTTGAAAATACATCACTCAAGACAAAGACCTCACCTTTACTTTATACAGACTTGTTAGAACAAATGGAACAGTTACGGGTGCCTGGCACATGGTGGGCATTTGATAAGTGCTCACTGATTGAATGTACCAAAGCACATTTCCACCCACAGCCCAAATACTTTCAGGTCCCTAGATATGCCCATGTAAAATGAGGGGGTTTTAAGGCACAGACCTAGAAATCTTTGCAATCCGTGTGGGGTTTTGGGGGGCAGGGGAGGAGATGGTGTGTAAGGAGAGAGGAACAGGGACTGTGGGATAACAGAAACAAACTTGGAGTCAGGAGCCTTGGCTTCTGTCCACATACTCCTATACATATAGTGAATGAATGAGTATGGTTTTTATTCGGCCCTTCTTATGTAGAAAGCACCATGCCGCCCACATGCTGGGGATGCCACAGAAGAGTCAGCCAGTCCCTGCTCCCAAGGGGCTCCCCTTCCACGTGTTTAGGTGCCAGTCAGGTGGCTCAGTCTCATGGTCTTCAGGGTACAGCGGCAAAGCCAATGGAGAGGACTCCTCTTTATGGTTATTTCTGCTGATGAAATGCCCTCGGTTTCTGGCGCTGACCTGGCTGATGGTGGTGAGGGCTGGGGGTGCTGCCCACCTGGCCGCAGCATGTATTGCTGGCAGCAGTAAGAAAGTGGGACCCACTCTCCACAACAGTTTTTGCTCTCAATAAAAGCTACTGGGCTGGGCCAGAAGCAGGTCCAGCGCCATTCCCAAGGCCTGAGCTGTCCCTATCAGAGACAGAGGGGAGTTGATGGTCCAGTGACACACGCTGCCTCCGGGTTCTGCGCACTTCAGCCAGGCCAGCCTGCCCACCAATGTAAGGCAGTGGGCTGGCGGCATATGCTGTCTCCTGGCGAGACTGTACACAGGAACTCCTGCCTCTGAATGTCCAGTGCCTAGTACAGGGCCTGGTATGTAGACAGCACTGAACAAATGCTTGTTAAATGAGTAAGCTCAAATCTTGTCTCTGCTGCTTTCTACCGGGTGACTCAGGCAGACACAAGCTATCCCCCACCCCTAACACGAGGGGGCTGGACTCTGTACCCCCTCTCTTATGCTCAAGAATGCTGAAAAGCAAAGGCCAGCAGTCTGGTGGGCCGGGCACACTCACTAGACACAGTGACTGATCAAAGCAGATACCAACGAATACCACCATGATGGGGAACAAATGAACAGAACACACATATGGTCAAGCGTTTTCCAAACCTTCAAGTGCTACACAAATGCTGGCCAAGCAGAACTGGAGTAAGGAAGACCCAAGTTCAAATTCAGCCTCAAATACTTTCTAGCTGTGTGACGACTCTACACAAGTCACCTAACCTTTGTCTGCCCCAGTTTCCTGAAGAGATTGACAGAATTCGAACAGAGAAATAGGCCCAAGAGAGAAGGGATCAATCACAGAATCACAGTTTTAGAACTGGAAGAAAATCTGACAGGACATTTGGGCCGGTTTCCTCATTTTACAGGTGAGGTGAGGTGAGGAATCCAAGGCCCAGATATGATCCTGGTGATTTATAAAACGGCCTTTAAATGGCCCATGGAAGGTGGGGGAGAGGTGCAAAGGTCAAAAAGTCAAAGTCAGGTGTGAGTCGAGACAAGAAGGTAGAAGCAAGACCTTTATTCAAACCCCGAAGATAAAAGGGACTATGCCCACGACAGAAAGCTCAGCAGAGTGGAAGAAGGTGGACCAGGAGCAAAGGAGCATGGGGTGCAGTGACTGTAAGGAAAACGGGGACAAGAGAAGTAGTGGATCAGGAGGGCGGCATGTGAGAGGGAAAATGCAGGCAGGGAGGACAAGGCCCCCTAAGGGAGGAGATAATGAAACATACAAATACGGCCCCCTGAGATCCTGCCTGAGGGCCTGCAGGAAGGCAGGGAATGAGGGGAGTGAAGGGGGTTGGGGATGGATCACTGCCCCACCCCACCTGCTGCACCTACGAGATACGAGATGATGGCCAGGACTGAGTGCTGACTCTAAAGCTGGATCTTCATGTCCTAAATACTGAAAAAAACGAGAAGGGAGCTGCCATGAGCAGCAAGCCTTCCGTCTTGGGGCAACCGTTCACGTCCTAGAGTGTTTCCTTTTGTTTTCAAAGCAGCTCTCAAAGCACGCGATGAGTGAGTGGGAGGGAGAAGGAGGCAGAAGACTGACTGCCTTAGGTGACCTCAATGATGATTACTACCAATGTCGCAATGACACGGGCCTGGAGTCAAAAATAGTCCCAGGAGCCTCTGTCTCGGCCACAAACAACACGGGGCTGCCACAACTACCTAAGTGAGAGGCAGTGGGGGAAGGAGTCACATCAGAAAGAGCCAGTGGCATGATGAATAGAGACATGGAGGCCCTGGTTTACCACCAAGGCAGCTTAGTGGGGGAGGGGGGGAGGGGGGGGGGTAAGGAAGAAACATTCAAGTTTAGACCTTTACAGCTGAACCCATTCGTTCACAGTCAGAGATCAATGGGGTGGTGGAATGGAAAGCACTGCAGACCTGGCATCAGAGGACTCGGGTCTGACCTCCAGCTCTGCCGTTCTCCCTGTGACCCTAAAGTCACACTCTGCCTCACCTCTCTGGGCCTCAGTTTCCCCATCTGTTAAAGGGGAGGGAGGTAGCCTAGGAGTTTTAAGAGCTCTTTTGGCTCTAATGGTCTGAGTCACCACTCCAAATGATTTTCCCTTTAATAACAGAGCTACAGACCAAAGGGACAAGATCAGAACTAAATATGCCCCACCCCCCTGTAAGAAACTGGGGTGGGGGGGAAGGTTTTGTTTCCACAGAATTGAAAGTGTCCATTTCCCCCTCCCCCACCCCAGCTTTAGCAGAAACCAGGCCTCTGGTCGGTTGGGTGAATGCATGCTGAGCATAATTTAATACCATTTTATATCATTTCTGTAATTTCAGTAAGGGCCAGGGCCTGAATTAAGGATCAGCTGGAAGAAGAGCCTGGACCTGGGCTTCTTTGTTCTCGGAAGTTTGCTCAGGGAATACCTTTTTCTCTGTCAACAAGGCCAGATCCGGCTGACCTAAGAACATTCCTTCCCCTGTTAACCATTAAAGGATGAGACCCTAATCCTGAGAGACTACCTCGCTTAATATTTTGTGGGCACATACTATGTTATGGAATGTTAATGGTAAATTAAACACAGAAACGCCGGGTTATAGTTTTAACTGACCCTTGTCAACACTCTCATCTTACTGTATTTACAAGGTATTCCATTAAGGAAAATCCTTGCCTTGTATCATGGTTAAACACACATGGGGATCATAAAATGGAGTAACACAAAAACAAGCTGAAGTGTGACTGTTCTAAAAATATAAAAACCTGTTCATTATTCTGCACAAGTCAGTCAGACTCTGTCTGGCTCAACCCATGATCATGTCTGTCTGCTATGCTGAAAGGGAAAGAATAAATAAATAATATGAATTTTTCTAACACCTAGCTCTGTTTGCCTCCTTTAACCAAACTTTCAGGTTTAACAATGATTAAACGAGCCATTTGAGGAAGGCATGACGCAGGCAGTCAGGGGGTTGTATCTGGCCAATGAAGAGCCTGGCAGGAGATTCAAGGTGAGGGTCTATTAAAGGACTGGCATCCATCAGAGTCCTTTGTACTTTCTCCTGTACTCTATGCAGGGGAGGTACCCATTTATTCAGGGGGAATAAATGTAAATTATAATTAAAACGTTCCTGGCTTCCCAAAGAGTCTTGTTTATTCCCAGACAATATAAGTATGTTTCTAACACCCCCATCCCCTGGGGGTTAACCTGGAAGTCCTGTCTTACTCCATCCACAGAACCCTAGTATTTAGAGTTGAAATGGACCCAGGCACCCTGTCCAACCTCTGCACATCAGCTGTAGCAGTGGATAGAGCGGTGGGCCTGGAGTCAGAAACACCTGAGTTCAAATCCAGCCTCAGACACATATTAGCTGTGTAACCTCAAGAAAGCCACTTTATTTCTACCTTGGCTCCCTCAACTGTAAGTAAAGTGAGATAATAACAGCCCCCATCTCCTAGGGCTGCTGCGAGGACCAAATGAAATCTCTGTAACAGGCTTAGCACAGTGCCTGGCACACAGCCAGAACTATAAAAAAAAAAAGTTCCTTCCTTTCCTTCTTCCCTTTAAGTCTTAATATGGTTCTTCCCTTAAGCCCTCCTCCTGCTAAATGGGGTTTCTGAATAAATATAGACTTTACTGGAATCAACAACTCCAAACCAAAGAGCCGACATCCCCCAGCGCCCCAAGCAGACCAACCAGCTCAGGGTCAGGGCCTTCCCCAAAGCGGCCTCAGAGCCAGAAAACTACCTTCAGGACGTCGGTGGTGTCACAATTTATTAGCTTTGCTCACTGCTTCTTCATCCTTCTAACACATGCTTCCCCCAAAGACAGAAAAGAAACACTTCATGTTTAGATGACTAAGTTCAAGGCAACTCACAAGCTCCACAGACACTTAAGGGTTAATCATCACAATTTTCCAAGATCCTAAAATCATTAGGAGACTTCTAGCTCTATACGAGGAATCTCCATTTGCCTCTCCTCCCCGCCCTCCAGGGACGCGCCCCACATTCACCTGCTCTCTCAAGAGCCTGAGTCAGACAGTCATCTCACCTCCTCTCAGTTTTAAGAGGGAGGTTTTTCCAACACTGAAATAAACAAATGCCTTTTACTGAGTCTCTTGGAACAATTTTTACACCAAGGGCTCACAAAGACCCCCTTTTCTAGCCCTTATTAGGACCCTATTCTTGGGAGCTTCCTAGCACAGTTTTTCCAAAAGATGCTCCATTGAACTCTGGAGTTCCAGAAGACCCGTCTCCAAGGCGTCCATGAATTAGAGATCCATAAGTTGCATAGCAGAGGGTACAGTGACCGGGGTCTGGTCCTCCTCAGCAGTCAGGGCCCCGGACAGCGGCTGTCCTTCAAAACACTCTGCCATCTGGCACAGATGGCACCCAACAACAGTGGGCCATGATCCCTGGCCCTCTTTCTGGGTCTCAGGGGAGCTATATGGCATTTCCCCCTTAGCTCTCTGAAGGGAGTGTAGTGTAATACAAGGAAAATTAGGAACCCCTGAGAAACCCCTAGCTACTGACAAGCACCCCTAGAAAGAATGGACTCAGATATCTTTGGCATTTAGCAAACCCCCTGGGACTCCACAGACTCCACCAAGGAATGTCAACAGATAGGACCATCCCCACTGAAGGATAACCTGGCAGACTCTTTCCAGCAGATATCCCTGGGGCTCCGTGATTCCACCAAGGAATGTAAATGAGATTATCCCACTAGTACGATAACCTGACTGAATCTTTTGATCAGCCAGGACCTTTGTTCCTGTTCCCCCCCCCACTCTGTACCCCTATATCCTATATAAGCCAAGCCATCACCCCAACACATTGCCATTGATTTGTGGTGCCGTACCCCAATGGCCGCCGGCTAATAAATTCTCCACTTAAAACTTATACTCTGTGGTGTGTCTCGCTCGCTTCTGGTACAACAGTAGGTTGTGATTTCCAAACAGATCAAAGAATCTACTACCCCGGTCTACTTTGGAAAATGCCTGCCTCTGCCCCCCTGCCTCCCCGCCCCCACCCCGTGTTTATAAAGACATCTGTATGCAAACTGACGCCAGTCTATCTAGCCCAAGACATTGCCTGCATCAAGCATCAGGGAGGGCTACTCATCTCAAGTTCAGGACCCTGGTGCTCCTACCTGGGAGGGGGCAAGGCTTTCACCCAGCACTCACCCACCCCCCCCCATCCCATGCATAAGCAGGATCACTGATAAAAGGAGGGAGGAGAGGAGGCTGCCTGAGGACTAGCTCTTCTTCTCACAAGTTTCAGGATTATGCCTTCTCATCAATCTTAGACAAGTCTGAGGGAAGTCCCAGCCCCAGAAGGTAAGCAATGCCACAGGCCGCCATAATGGGAGCACCATTTTCCTAATCTGTCTCCCCCAAATCCTTCCCCCTTGGCTCTCTCCCACACTTTGTTGTTTCAGGGCTCCAGGAACACTCTTGGCCAAGCTTTCCCAGAAAGCCTGGTACCAGAGGCACATAGGTACCACACAGAGACAAGCACACAGTCCACTTCTGGTACAGTGCTGCATCAAGGTGAAATGGAAGGCCATTCCTGATTGGCCAAAACTGATGGTATGACTAAAAACCTGGCTCACTGGGCCCAAACCAATGAACACTGAAGATGACATAAGGCACACAATCAATTCATTGTTTCTAAAGAGTATGTAAGATAGCCAGTACCCATTTAATTCACCATTATTTCTGTCCCCTTTTCAAAGCTATTGTACATGTTTTTATATCCAATAGCCACTATGGAGAATGATGCAAATCAGGACTTTGATGATAATCAATTGTGAGTATTAAAAATCCAAACTAACAGTGAAACAAACCTTCATGAATATAATTCAGACACCAAATCCTAAGCACAGAAGAAATGCAAAGGTGACAGAAGAATCTCCTTTATCTCTAGCAATCCCAAAGGACACATTAGGTTACCTTCTTTCAGGTAATATGTCGTTGGATTCTGCCAAATATAGGAGGACAGGACCTCCCTGGGGAACCAGTGCACCGGGCTCCAAGCACTCTCTCTCTGGCTCTCTCCCTCCCCACCCCCACTTTCTCCTGCTCTCCAGCTAAGAGACCCTGGGACAATCCTAGCCCCAGGCTGAGCCCTCAGGGGAAATGCTTGCTTACTTGAACTCATTCCTCAAAGAATAACATGCTCCACCCCAGGCCAAGAATTCTGAACCCCCAGCTGTCTCCTTCAAACCTCATTCTCAGAGCCCCAATGACCGCTCCCTTATTCCCACTGCGCTCACACCAACCCCACCAACATCCCATTTTAAAGCCACCCAGCACTCCTGCTGGGCTCTCTGGAACGTAGGCTCCAGAGGTAACAAACTAATTTTCATCTTAGACCTTCTTTTGTTGCTTTCTCCCTTTTCTGGCTCTCCCTGAGACCTGGCTTCCCCTGCCTGCTTTCCACTGATCCTGCGTTCTCAGTCCTCCTCTGCCCCACCCTGACTCACTCACTGGTGAGATGGGGAGCTGGAAGACTCTTTGGTTACTCCGACCACTTTAAGGCTATCCGTCTTCAACCACCACTCAGCAATCTCTTCTCCTCTGAGGTTCATTCAAACCAGATTTGTCACCCAATCAAGAATCTGCTGACTGACCCCTAGGACATTCTCCTTCCTTCCTCAAGGAGATCAGTGCATGGCTCATACTCCAACGTTCAACTCTTGCCCTCAAACAAGAGAATGTCGACATTCGTGCACTCCTTCAAACACCCTAAACTCCCATTCCTTAACTTAGTACTCATTTCCTGTAACTTAGGCTTCCCACCTCACTGCTGCTGCACAGAAAAGGGAGGTGGGTGATCTTGCCGCCATCTTCAATATGCACCATTTCTGAAATTCCTTTGTCTATCATTCTACCTCTACTTCTGCCCTGTAACCCCAAAACTTTTTCTTCATCCTCTATGTAACTTTGAATCCCTCCTCCCCCAGAGTCTTTTGCAGGCCATCCACCCTGCGCTGGCCTTCTCCCTTGTCTAGCTTGATGCCTTAGTGAATCACTCAACTGTGCCGTCTTATTCTGTTGAAGACCTCCCCTGGGCAAGATTTAGTCTTGAATTACTCCTTCTACTGGGTCCACTACAAGTTTGTTACATAACCTCAACTGGGCCCTCATTATGGCAAGGCAGTCATTCTATACCTCCCTTCCTACACCTCACAAGGGCTCCTCCAAACCTTCTCATCCCTCCCCTACTCTCTCAGCTGAGAACCTTGCCTCAAGGTCATTCACTGAGAGCTCCCTCGTCTTGCCCCCTCCTCATCTCCCATCACTCAGATGCCTTGGGTCACTCTCTCCTCCTCTATGTCTCTCGTAAGGAGGTGACCCTTTTCCCTGCCAAGGCTAGCCCTGTGCATGCACAAGCAATCCCTCATCTCCTCCCTCACACCTCACTATTCTCCAACCTCTCCCTATCTACCGGCTGCCTACAAGCACATCCACTCCTCCCCCACCCCAAAACCACTCCTTGATTCATTCATGCTTACTAGCTATCATCTAGTGTTCCTCCTCCTTTTTTGTGCCTTGACTCTCTGAGCAGGACATGTGCAATGAGCACCTTCACTTTTCTCCCTCTCCCTCTCTTCATTTTCTGTAGACAGGCTTTCCAACCTCACTCAACCAAAGCTGCTCTCTCCAAGGTACCAAATCTAATGGTCTCATCCTTCTTGCCCGACCTCTGCAGCTTTGGACCCTATCCATCACCCTCTTCTGGAGATGCTCCACCCTTTAGGTCTTCGTGACAACACAGGCTGCTCCCCTCCATAGCAGACACTCCCTGATAACAGCTGAAGTAGCCCAAGTCTTTTCTTGGGCTTTCTTCTCCTCCCCCACTAGATTATTTCACATGCTGATCTCATCGGCTACCCATGAATTCAACTGCCATCTCTAGGCAGATAATTTTCCAGTCTTATCTGTCTAGCTCTAATCTTTATAGACCTCTAGTCTTGTATCTCCAACTGGCCCCCCACATCTTCAACTGAAGTCCTGTAGCTATCTCAAACTCAACATGTCCAAAAATAAACTCATTATTCTTGCCCCCAAAGTCTCCCCTCCCTCTCACCTGCCTAGCCCTGCCAAGGGCCCCCCATCCTCCCCATCCCCTGGCTCCTAACCCAAGTGTAATCCTTGGCTCCTCACTGTCCCTCACCCCCACAGCAATCTGCTGCCAAAGCCTGCTGCTATTACCTTACTCTAATCTCTCAGAAATGCCCCCCCCCAACCCCGAGGAGGACTTACTACAACAGTAGGTCTCTCTGCCTCAAGTCTCTCCCCACTTCTACTGAATGGTCAAAGACAGCTTCCCTAAAGTACAGGCCTGACCATGTCAATCCCTCCTGTTCAATCAATTCCTGTGGCTCCAAATCGCTTCCAGGATCAAATATAAAATCCTACTTGGCTTTTAGAGCCCTTCATAATATGTCCTCCCATCTCTCAAATCAAGGTTTAAATTTCACAGGCCCCACAGGTCTCCCACACCTAAAACTCGCTACTCCTTCACCTTCACTTCCTGTCTCGTCTCACCTCATGCACACAACCCACATAAAGCCTTTCCCAGTCCTCCATAAGCTTGCTGCTCTCCCTCTGATACTGTCTCCAATTGTCCACATCTTATTCATACACAATAGATTTCATGCTGGGTTTACCATAGATTGTGAGCTCACAAACAGGAACATTTTTGGTCTTCCTTAGCATTCCCAGGGCTTTGCCTGGCTATGTTACAGGGGGTTTTCTTTTTTCTTTTCTTTTTCTTTGGTGGGGAGGGGGGGTGTTGAGGGATGGGAAGTGGGAGCATTGGGGAAAGGAAAAAAAAAATAAAAGCTTGATAATTTAAGAAAATAAAATTTAACTGGGGTGGAGCCAAGACGGTGGCTGAAAAGCAGGGACTAGCATGAGCTCCCCACCAAGTCCCTCCAAAAACTTATAAAAAATGGCTCTGAACCAATTCTAGAACTGCAGAACCCACAAAAGAGCAGAGGGAAGCAGGGCTCCAGCCCAGGACAGCCTGGATGGTCTCTGGGTGAGGTCTACCCTGCACAGAGCTGGGAGCAGAGCAGAGGCAGCCTGGGTGGCTCGGACCAACCAGACCAGGAGCCGGGTGGAGCGTACCCTAGTGCCCTGAATCAGTGAGCTGCAGCAGTTACCAGACTTCTCAACCCACAAACACCAAAGACAACAGAGAAGGTTAGTGGGAAAAGCTGTGGGAGTGGAAGGAGTTCCTGGTTTGGCTACCACCCTGGGGGCAACGGAGGTGGGGTAGCTACAGAACTACAGCTGCAGTTGCTTCCGGCCCCAGGCCCACCTGGTGGGAGGAATTAAGTGGTGGATCAGAGCAGGAGTGCACAGCCTGCTGAAGATCTGGGCCCAGTCTGGGTTGGGGGTTCTTGGGGAAGGAGGAGTGCTGGTGTGGCAGAGCTGGCTTGGAACATAGAACTCTTTAGTCTACAAGCAGTCATACCCCACTGAAAAACTCAAGGGTCATGTTAGTTGGTCGGGAATATGGCCAGGCAGCGAAAACACACCCAGATTCAGTCTCAGACTTTGGAATCCTACTTTGGTAGCAAAGAAGACCAAAACATACAGCCAGAAGAAGTCAACAAAGTCAAAGAGCCTACAACAAAAGTCTCCAAGAAAAACATGAACTGGTCTCAGGCCATGGAAGAGCTCAAAAAGGAGTTGGAAAAGCAAGTGAGAGAAGTAGAGGAAAAATTGGGAAGAGAAATGAGAAGGATGCAAGAAAACCATGAAAAACAAGTCAATGACTTGCTAAAGGAGACCCAAAAAAATACTGAAAAATACACTGAAGAAAACAACACCTTAAAAAACAGACTAACTCAAATGGCAAAAGAGCTCCAAAAAGCCAATGAGGAGAAGAATGCCTTGAAAGGCAGAATTAGTCAAATGAAAAAGGAGGTCCAAAAGACCACTGAAGAAAATACTATCTTAAAAATTGGACTGGAGCAAGTGGAAGCTAGTGACTTGATGAGAAATCAAGATATTATAAAATAGAACCAAAGGAATGAAAAAATGGAAGACAATGTCAAATATCTCATTGGAAAAACCATTGGAAAACAGATCCAGGAGAGAAAATTTAAAAATTATTGGACTACCTGAAAGCCATGATCAAAAAAAGAGCCTAGATATCATCTTTCAAGAAATTATCAAGGAGAACTGCCCTGATATTCTAGAGCCACAAGGCAAAATAGAAATTGAAAGAATCCACAGATTGCCTCCTCAAATAGATCCCAAAAAGAAATCTAGGAATATTGTTGCCAAATTCCAGAGCTCCCAGATCAAGGACAAAATACTACAAGCAGCCAGAAAGAAACAATTTGAGTATTGTGGAAACACAATCAGAATAACCCAAGATCTAGCAGCTTCTACATTAAGAGATCGAAGGGATTGGAATACGATATTCTTGAGGTCAGTGGAGCTAGGATTAAAACCAAGAATCACCTACCCAGCAAAACTGAGTATCATGCTCCAAGGCAAAATAAGGACTTTCAATAAAATAGAGGACTTTCAAGCTTTCTCAGTGAAAAGACCAGAGCTGAATAGAAAATGTGACTTTCAAACACAAGAATCAAGAGAAGCATGAAAAGGTAATCAAGAAAAAGAAATTGCAAGGGACTTACTAAAGTTGAACTGTTTTGTTTACATCCCTACATGGACAGATGATGTGTATGATTCATGAGACCTCAGTATTAGGGTAGCTGAAGGGAATATTCATATATATATATATATATGTGTGTATATATATATATATATATATACACATATGTGTGTGTGTGTATATATATATATGTGTATGTGAGTATGTATGTATGTATATATGTATGTGTGTATACATATACATATACATACATATATATATATATACACACACAGAGAGAGAGAGAGTGGGCACAGGGTGAGTTGAAGACGAAGGGAAGATATCTAAAAGAAATAAAATCAAATTAAGGGATGAGAGAGGAATATATTGAGAGAGGAAGATAGGGAGAGATAGAATGGGGTAAATTATGTCGTATAAAAGTGTAAAGAAAAAGCAGTTCTGTAGGAAGGGAAGAGAAGCCAGGTGAGGGGGAATGAGTGAATGTTGCTCTCATCAGGTTTGACCTGAGGAGGGAATACCATACATACTCAATTGGGTAACTTACCCCACAGGAAAAAAGGAGGAAGAAGAAGACAAAAAAGCGGGGGTTGATAGAAGGGAGGGCAGATGGGGGTGAAGGTAATCAAAAACAAACACTTTCGAAAGGAGACAAGGTCAAGGGAGAAAATTCAATAAAGGGGGATAGGTTAGGAAGGAGCAAAATGTAGTTAGTCTTTCACAACATGAGTATTGTGGAAGGGTTATACATAATGATACGCATGTGGCCTATGTTGAATTGCTTGACTTCTTAGGGAGGGTGGGTGGGTGGGAAGGGAAGAGGGGAGAGAATTTGGAACTCAAAGTTTTAAAAAGAGATGTTCAAAAACAACAACAACAAAAAAGGTTTTTTGCATCCAACTAGAAAATAAGATACACAGGCAATGGGGCATAGAAATTTATCTTGCCCTACAAGAAAGAAAGGGAAAAGGGGATGGGAGGGGAGTGGGGTGAAGGAAAATAAAATAAAATAAAATTTAACTTAAAAAGTCTTTGCAATATAATGAGCTCTTGAACTACTCCAAGATGGCTACCTTTGTTTTAAGTCTAGAGCACACCAACCATTTGATCTTTATGAATCAATAAGTAAAATACTTTTTAAGAGTTAATTTAAAGATAATCCTGAGGCTGTCAGTCTCATCATTCTAATCTCCAGCATTCCAATAGCCTTAGTGAATAATTCTTTGGTCTCCCTTATCTGCTATAAAAAGATTTCTAATTGCAGCGATATCACCTTACATAACCCTGATCTTAGGAATTAAATAATAAAAAAAGAAAACGAAAATGAAAACTCAAGTGACCTTAACTGAAAAACTGCATTTCCCAGCTACTAGAGGCTAAGTGGAAAAAAGGCCTTTCACATTGGAAGAGTACCTAAATCAAGAGACTGATGAGAAGGAAGACGGAATGGTCCTGCTGAAGTCGTGGGAAATCTTTCAAAAATTGGAAAGGGCATCAGAATTCACCATCCGCCAGGGACCCAGGAGACGATAGATGCTGTACCCTGCTCACCTTGCTTTCTAATTTTACATCTGCAGCACACGTTGATAAGTTGGGAGTAGCAGAAAGCAACAAAGATGGTGAAGGAGCATCTTGAGTCCGAATCCTACAAGGATCAGACCTGAGCATGTTGAGCCTGGAGAGGGGAACATTCAGGGCTCACTGGAGTATCTGAAGAGCTCTCTATTGTGGGGAGGAGGGCTTTCCCCCACAGGGCAGGCCTAGGAGCAAGAGGCAGCACTGGATGTCAGAGAAAACTTGCCACCCAACGAGCTGCTCCCAAGGGGCTGCCTGGAAAAGCCAGCAGGCCACAGGAGGGATTCTCCCAGCACGTGGGCAAGGTGCCCCATCTCTTAAGGGCCTAGATTTCTCTACTAGTGCTGCATAAGCACCACTGCCAGGCCCAACACTATTTTCTAGACTCTAACAAGATGGATGGTGATGAAATCCATTTTACAATGTGGGCAACACGACCAGAATTAATAGCCGAGGGACTAAAAAAGCCATGGAGAGAATGAGGGAAGAGGAACCTCTAGAGAACAGACAGCAGCTCCAGGGCTGCTTGGCTGAAGGGGAAGTCATGTGGACCTGGCCATGGATTTCAACTAGACAAGAACACAAGTTAATAAGAATTCTTCTCTTTTCTCCTATCACTTAGACATTTATCTTAACAAGATGAAGATAGATTTTTCCATGTTCTAAAAGAAATTTTATTATGAACTTTTACAAATATTAATATTTCCATGTACAAAGGACAGAAAAATACTGTGTGTGAAACCATAAAGCTACCATACGGAACTTTCTGAAAAGTACAAATTGTGAACTATTTTGAATCCTCCATCACCTGAGAAAGGCCTCAAATCTGGATTGGCCAATCAGGAGAAAGACTTCTTTGGCCCCCTCTGAACCTAACCTACCACAATGCCTTTCATGCTCTGGCATAACAGACATGCTTTGTTTTGCTCTCGGAATGAAATCAAAATGCCCCCTCCTGTGTCAGCAACTACAAGGATGAAGCTGACCAAGAGCAGTGTTCTGTTTATGACTACTGAGGACAAGGCACCTTGAACCAGACACTATCTTGAAGAATACTGAATAGGTATTTTAGGGACACATGTTATGCTATATGTAGTCATGTTAATAAGAGAAACACAGACATCCTGAATCTATTGACACTGACACTTCTCTTATCTTACTGTAGTTATAATCTATCCTATTAAGATATTCTTTTCTCATATTATGGTTAACACATATGGAGACTATAATTTTGGTTGACACAGGCATTCTGAGTTAGGATTGCTCTAAGTATATAAAGGGTCTCCCTCAGCTTGTTTACCTCTAAGTTCAGAATCATTATCTGATTCCATCATGGATGATTCTCTGGCTTAATGAGAATAAATAAGCATGTTACAGCACAGGTACAGTCTGATTCTGTTCGTTCTTTGTTCAAACCTTTGGTAAGGTGAACCCCATTCTGTTTGTTCTTGAACAAACCCTTGGTAAGGGTGAACTCCATTTGGTTTGTTTTTTGGACAAACCTTTGGTTACGATGGGGACCCCATTCCATTTGTTCTTATGACAAACCTTTGGTTAAGAGGGAAACTGATTCTATTTGTCTCTTTAGACCAAACCTTTGGTAAATGGTTGATAACATCAAAATGAACATGGTAATATCTACCTGCCCTCCTGGTCTATGTCCCCTCTTCACGTTTGCCCTCTCTCTACTATACAGATATTAAGTGTTCCTCCTTCCTTGTCATTTTTTTGGTTTCATTACCACTTCCCCCTCTGCTCTCCCTGACCCAAATTTAAGAACAAGTCAAGAAAACCTGAGATCTGTACTCCAAGTAAATTAATGAATTAAAATGGCAAGAGGCAAATGTCAGTATATAAAACGTTAAATGCACACACATGCACACCACTTCAAAACCACACATCCTAAGAAATTTTAAAAAGTTTTAGATATTAAATTTGCTCAATCACCCAATACTAAAAATGTACGTGAGGAAGTTGGTGGGAGTAAGGTGGCATAGTTGACAAAACACTGGGCCTGGAATCAGTTAGACCTGAGTGGAAATCTGGCCTCAGACACTTACAAAGTGTATGACCCTGAGCAAGTCATTCAACCTCTGTTGGCCTCAGTGTCTACAAATGTAAAAATAAGGAAAATTATAGCACCTACCCAAAAAGGTTGCTGTGGCTATCAAATTAAACACTTAGTAAAGCACTTAGTGCAGTATCTGGCACACATTAGGGGTTATGCAAATGTTTATTCCCTCCCCCTTTCTAAAGTTGCAAATAAAACTGCAACTTTGATTCATTTCCTTAGAAATCAGAGGGAACCAAATCTTGGACTAGGCAGAGAGGATGAAATGACACATGGAACTTAATGAGCACATAGGCAATCACAGCTCAGTGCTGCTGCTGACCCTGGTATCCAAGCTCTAACACGGCAGGCCGATCATGAAGCTCAACCGCTGTGTTACTGTGAGGCTTGTGCTCAAATCGACAAGCTGAGTCTGCAAAGGGAAGTGATCATTACTCTCAGATATGGTAAGAGCTTCATAATATCTAACATTGCCACAATGCTTACTGTGCGCTAAGGACTTTACAATTATCATCTCATGTGATCCTCACAACAGCCCCAGAAGGGACATGCTATCACTATCCCTATTTTAAAGGTTGGGGGAAACCAAAGGAAACAGGTTAAGTGACTTGTCCAGGGTTCATTCAGCTGGTGTCAGCCAAAGTCTTGGTGACTCCAGGCCCGGGACTCTGGATATTCTAGCGCCACCTGAGAGGCCAGGCTGGTTCCAGGGGCAGAGTCCAAGGCTTCAGTGGGATGGAGGTAGGGATGCCAGCAAATGTGGAAAGGCAGGGTTGGGAGCAGGGAGCATGAATATGGTGGAGGCCTTCAGGCCAAGCTCCAAGGGGCAGCACGCTGTTAAGTATTCCAGGGATACTCTACGGCAGAGACATCAAACTCAAATAGAAACAAGGGCCACTAAACCAAAATATAAATTTTCCTGCAAGCTTCATATTAACTTAGAAAACCATATATTAACATCATCTATGTCCTATTGTATTTTTATTTAAAAATTAAATAATAAAATTAAAATATAAAAATTAGATTTTAATTTAATTAATTTAATTAAATAAAATTTAAAAATAAAAAATAAAATTACATTTTAACCTGATTCCCCAGCATGAGGGTATCTGACCTTTCTGCTTTATATACAACTCAGTAAAACAGTAACAAAACTCATTTGGGAAAAAGCAAAAAAATCTAGAATATCAAAGGAAATGGTGGAAAGAAGTAGGGACAAGGGGAACCAGTGCTTCCAGACCTCAAACAATATGACAAAGCAGATATTAAAATCATAGACTCATTAAAAAGTAGAGAGGTAGAGTGATGTGACAGACTAAACAAGGGAAAATCAGAAACAATGAAACTCAATAACCCAATATTTAATAAACTAGAAAACATAAATTATTTGGGAAAGAATGCTCTATTTGATTTAAAAAAAAATTGCTGGGAAAACTGGAAAGGATTCTGGCAGAAGTTGGGCTTAGACCAACAACCTTACACCATATTCCACAACACATAGATATGTTGCAGTCTAGGAGTGCTAAGAACCCCAAAAAGCAAGGGTGCAGGGCGGGTCTGCCTCAAAAGAATTCAATCACTCAAGCCTTTCTAGTCCAAGTAGCTAGTTTATTATGCCACTGGTTGGGTGGGTTAGAGTTCTAGTGAGTCTACGCATTTTTGAAGCTAATACAAGCAGGGCAGATTCTAAACATCTGTGCAATTTAATGGGGGCATGATGGACACTTTTATACAGAAAGACTGTGGGAAGCTCTGGATGAGATCTAGGAAGGCCAAGCAGCCTGAGGTTGTCTGGAGGTTAACACAGAAAGGGGTCCAAATGGGGTTAAGGAGTATGAAGTAAACTAAAGTAATGGAGGTGGGGTGGCGTGGGGTGGGCCAGATGCCTCAGGGGAACACCAGGGACTGGGCCCGCATTGGAAAGTCCAGGGTCCATCATTAGCACCTCATCAGATACAAGACCTTAATAGTAAATATCATACTATTATACAATTAGAAGACAGATCTCATTTATTTTGTTAAAAGATTTCCCAGTTCCATTCTCATCTGGTTCAACCCTCATAAGCCCAGCCTGCAAGTCTCAGAGGCCCACAGGCTAGAGAGGCCTCTTGGACCCTTATTTCCACTTGCTATGTTTGGTGAGCCGAGGTCCCCAGGGATGTGCACAAGGAAGGAGAGTCAGGGAGGAAGGCCAGCCATCCTACAGTTCTGCTCTGATGGAGCAGCTGAGCCTCTCCCAGAACTTCCAGCACTCTTTGCCTGAGTCAGGAAATTAAGCCTCACATTTTGAGTAAGTGGAGAGACAGAGAGAGGGGGGAGGAGGAGAAGGAGAAATTACAAACTGCCAGAAAAGTGGTACCAAAGGTGAGAAGCATCCAGGTGGACAGGCACTCCAACGCCCATTGCAGGAAAACAGGAATTTCAAGGATAAAATGAAGCTGGTTCTGAGCACTGGGGAGGTGAGGTAGGGCTAGGCTTGGGGCTCAGGGGCCAGCACGTGGAAGTCATGGGGCACTGAGGCACTGACCTGCTCCAAGGAAAGCTGCTGTCTCCATGCTGAGGGGCAGACAGGGTCCCAAACCCCATCTCCCCACATCTGCCTCCATCTTCTCCATTTTACAAGCCCTTTATTTACAAAGGGCTGTGACCCACAGGTTAAAGGACACAAGGAAAGAGAGCATGTAAACAAATTCCCATTAGGATGATGCTAATGGGAATCAAGACCCCCCAAGCACACCACAACCTCAGATTGGCTGGGTCTGCATCACTTAATATGAACAATGTCTGCAAATGCCTTCAGGGGCAGCCTATGACCCAGCACCTTGTGGGGAACCCAGAGAGTCAACAAGCACTCTGGGAGTAGGACTCTCCTAGAGCAGGAAGCCAAGGGATGTACAAGAATGCCTTTCTTCTCATGAAAACCAAAAATAAATATAGGCCTGGCTGCTTTCTTTTTTATTATTAAATCACCATACACTGTCTAAATTTCAGTTAAAATAAAATAGTTCATTTTGATCAAAGTCTCCAAAAGTTGCCCCGGGAAATGTCCATTTATCTGAATCAATCAATGCCTAGTAAGGGCTTACTGTGTGGTAGGCCCTGGTCTCAGATCCGGGGACATACAAGGAAATATTAAAACCATCCCTGCCCTCCAAGAGCTTAGCATCCAATGCTTCTCCCAATAAATTTTCTCCAGGAAGGAACAGGGCTGGGCCTGCGATTCTATTGGCAAGAGAACTCCCAGATAAGGAACTTCTCATTTTACCCAGGTAGATTGGTACCTTCCCTGCTATTTACAGTCGCAGAGTGCGCTCAGGGTCACACAGCCAGTTTTTACTAGAGAAGAAGGTTAGACCCCAAATCCTCTGGGCACTGAGCTGGTGTCACAGTGGAGAGTGCGTGCTAGGCCTGGGCTCCAAAGACCCAAGCTCAAATCTTGCTTAGACCCTTACTAGTTGTGTGAGCCTCTGCAAGTCACTTCATCTCTGTCTTCAGTCTCCTCAACTATAAAATGGTAGGGGGGGGGGGGGGGGATGGTAATAATAGGACCTACTTCCCAGGGTTGTTGAGAGGATCAGATGAGACAGTATTTGTGAAGGAAAAAAAAGCCCTTAACAAGTGCCTGGCATGTAGTGGGCACCACATAAATGTTTCTTCCCTTCTTCTCCCGTTCTGTTCAAGATATTCAAAAGAAATCCAGCTTAGTAACTCACTCCAAAGCAGGTCTCAGAACTCGGACTTTTAATGCTTCCAATATTCGATTTAATTCCACAAATGGTTCTTTTTGACTTGGGTCTATAGACAATCCAGATTCCTGAAATGCAGAAAAGTTCCTTCGTCACTTTTAGTCAGAACTATAAAATAGCATAAAAAGAAAAGTAAACTAGCATTGGAAATTTGGAATAATTTAAAATTAATTCTGTCTAAAAGGCATCCCTCTGGAATTCCACAGAATAAACACAAGTTCCAAGTTCCTGAAGGGATGGTTTTAAGTTCAGCTTGAGCTATGACTGAAATGTGACATTCCATTTTCAGATCAGAGGTTCACTTTGTAGCCTCGTTCTACATAAGTTACTTAGTCTAGACTTTTCTCATCCAAAAAACAAAAGATACCAAAGCTTGTAAAATGTTTTGAGGTCCCTAAATCAGTGGTTCTCAAATTGTGGTCTAGGGACTCCTCCAGACACCATTTCAGGGGGGTCCATAAGGTCAAAAACATTTTCATAATAATAAGACATGTTCATTTCTGCTATGGGAAATATTGAGATGTAACCCACCAACAAAAGCTCTTGGGGAAGTCCTTGATAATATTAAGAGTGGAAAAGAATCCTGAGACCAAAAACTTTGAAAACCACTGTGCTATATATCAAAAGGCCTGAAAAAGACATTAAAGTATCTTTTGTGGGGTTGCTAATTCTGGGGCACATTTTCAGATCTCTTTAATCAGGAATATTTCCAGAGGCTGGGGAAAACAGATCAATACTTGCATCTATCTTTCTCTTTTATGCCACATTCACCTTGCCTGTTAAAAAAAGATAATGGAAAAGAAAGCAGGCCTGAATCCAACCCTGCTTTTTGGCCTCAGTCCTTCTGTCGAGTCAGACAGCAAAGACAAGAAAGGCCTTGTGAATAGAAGAGCCTAGAGAAAAGCAATTCTCATCATGAATGATAATTCTTTAAAACTACTCAACAAACACTAGATTACTATGGTCATTTACTACAGTGTATTGGATACCTAATCTGTTCCACTGATACAACATTTGACAAAAATTGCTGGGGAAAAAGCAGTTTGGCAGAAACTAGGCATAAGCCAACATCTCAAACCATATACCAAGGTAAGGCCAGAATGGGTGCATGATTAACACATAAAAGGTGATATCCCAAGTAAATTGGAGGAACATGGAAAATTTGGTTCCCAATTACGAGAGCAATTTTTTAAACATCAAAAAAAAACTATCCTCCAGTAATGACCCAGATTCTGAAAGTAGAAATAGCTAATACAGACAACCATGACCAGCAGAAAACTCGCCCCCTACTTCAGGGTGATCGAGTGCTGGGCACATTCTGCTTGTGCTCCTTTCTCATCATATGCCCACTGGTTTCCCAGTTACCTGACAGAGTTCCTCAGCTACATCCAGCATTCCTTGTCGGAAAAAGTGCTCCACCATCACCTCATTGAGGATCCGCTGGCTGTCTGCCTGCCAACAGCCATCAATTCCCACGCTACTGATGTCAGAATCAAAGTTCTGAAAGGCAGAAATGAACATTCAATTGGCCAGGGAACATCACCTTAGAAGTCACTTGCATCGTGCTGCTCAGATGTTTTTATTTGTTTCCTACCCAGCCATCCAATCACCCACTCCAAAGGTCTAGAAGGCTGCATTAGGACATCATCCTTCCATTGTCTCATTCCTGCAACCAGTCTCATTTCCCGGGTCACACGGACGCACCCTGCAGATTTACAGCCCTAGCCAATTACAAATCCAACCCTTTGCTGGAAGACAAAGTCGAGTTAGTAAAGAATTTTTAAAAGCAGACGTGTGAAAACAAGAACTAGTCCAGTGACAACAAATGATTACAAAAGGCCGTTTTCAACATCAGAGTGGTAAAGAAGTCTTCTACTCCAAAAACCCCAAAAGTTCATTCTTCTCTAAAAGTATATAGATAAAAAAAAAACCACACACACTAAGAAATAACTGCCCTAAACAGAACTGCCAAGTCAGTAGCCTAAGACAACAGTGGCACACAACAAAAGACGTAACTGCAAGAATCATACGCAGAATATGGAAAAACACAATTTGCTTCATTTTGTTTATCCGTTTTCTCTGCACAGATCTCTCTCTCTCTCTCTCAAAGGTTCAGTATTAATTCACTTTATGAAAAGGAGTAACACAAAGCACCCAGCGGCCAATGGGAGAGAAAGCAGTTACTGTCAGCCAGGCCTGGAGGGCGGCTGGCAGTGCTGGGCCAAGGCTGAGCTCCATTCCAGCTTATCAGATTCTGTATAATAGTTCAATACTTTTAAGCACACTGTCCCATCTTTCTGTTTTCTGACAGCCTAGTCTCCCCCTGCCCCCCAAATCCTCAAGTGCTGGGAACAGAGAAAGATGGTATCACAGTCCAGCCCCGCTTCTCCCCCCAAGTCCTCTCCCAACCGGCCTCCAGACAAAGAGCCATTCAAATGAACAAGGAGTGGGTGTCTAGAAAGGAACAATGGCATGTATTGCAAAGGGACGCAGTGATTTAGAAAACCCACCCAAAAAAATCAGGTGAGCAGCAATCACAGACCTAGGCTTTGACAGGCAGAGAGACTCTTCAACTGTCTTCCAACATCATCCAAGCCAAACCAAATGTGAATTTCTGGTAAATAATCCAAGAAAAAGGTTCTCTCTCTTCCTCCAATAAGTGTAAAAGTTCTTTGCTCCATGAGAATGAAAGAAAATAAATTTCACAGTGACAACAGCTGGCACAGGTCACGGACCAATCCGTTCTGTTCAACAATACATTTTAAGCCAGATTATATAGCTCCCTACCAATTCAAGCAAATTCAACAAATGTTTATTAGGCATCTACCATGTGAATAGGGGAGGACTACTAGGCCAAAAAAAAATCCTCTAATTATTAGATTGTGTATACATGTAAAAATGGGAAAACCTTTGATCCTTCGGATGACTTTTAGACTATTCAACTTTTCCACTGCTTTGGCAGTTAGTCATTTAAGCTATAATTAAGCATGGATAGGGAGGGAACTAGGTGAGCCCTTGAGATCCTATCACTGTTATTTAACATTCAACCTTACACTCTCTAGAGAGAATGATCATTTGTATATAGCTCAATCTCTACTTACCTAGCAAAAGAAATCAAAATTAAGGTTCTACAAAGTATCTAGGAGAGAGTCATCCTTGTGCTTGAGGAATATCAATCTGGCAGTTGGGGAGGATGAATTGGAGAGAGAGAACAGACTGCGATGAGAACGATCTGGAAGCACTGCAATGGTCCACAGGAGAGCCCACGAGGGCCCAAATTAGGGTGATTATGGTACGGACGCTGTGGAGGCAAAGGAGAACTGACCTCCACAGAAACCAAAGCTTAGAATAGGTCGAGATGCTCGTGGGAGATCACAGGTCAAGTGCCTATGTCCCAGAGTTATTGCCCCCTGCCTTTTCACAGAACTATAGCATCTTACACTGGCACTGCATTTCATTAGTGCACAGAGATTCCCACCAAAATCTCCTGCTCTCCAGGGTAGGGGTTATCCCCATTTTTCTAGATAGAGAAATGAAGGATTAAAAGGGTTAAAGCCATTTGCCAATTCAGCCGACTGGATGTGAAAGCACAACCCAAAATATAAATTGAGGGTCACTTAAACTGAGGAGACAGCGCTGGACTGGACAAATGGCTTCAAAAACTCAATTTCCCATTAGCACATGGGTAATGTATGGTTAAACAATAAATCACATAGGAAAAGAGATGGTGGTTTTAGCAGCCTGCAAACCCTTATGCTAAGGCCCAGAGTATATCACGAAGGGCCCCGAAAGCAAAGGCAAAAGATTAAGGGCTTCCTTAAGTGAGGCTGCCTAGCAGAACCCACCAGACCCAGCCACGACTGCCTAGTTTGATATTCAGTTCCGAGTGAAACACCGTAGGAATGAGGGACCCAAGACAGCCTCTCCAGAGACTAACAGGGACTGTGAAAGGCCTCTGGACACTGGCATGGGAGGATGGAAGAAATCAGACAATTAACAGAGCAACCATATGCATTTGTGGAGGGTCCACTACGTGAGAGGTATTGTACAGAGACAAAAATGAAGGCGGTTACATTCCATCAAGTGAGAAGGGCTGTGCTTCTCCTCTCCCAAGGTGATCTGGAGGAACCTTAATAGGAGAGATGACAGCACAGGGAGAGACCTGTAATAAGCATCACAAGCTCTCCACAGGTGAACCAATGCACTTTGTGGGACTAAAGTGCAGAAAGGGAAGGCTCATAAAAGGAGAGAGTGAACGATGAAGAGAAAATAACTCTTTGGTCTCCTCTCAGGAAGAAGAGGGACTTCAGGAGCATGAATGAGATAGCAAAGGGAGGGTCTGAAAAGGATCTCCCAGCTTAGTGGTAGGAGGGAGTCCCACTGAAGAACACACTAATATTCTGTAATGGGAGATAGAAGCTGTTGCCCTATGAGAGTGTCACGCCTCCTCTGAACAACATTCTTTCTAAGAATAAGAGAAAGTGAAACACCTTAAGCCTTCATTCCATGAGGAACACAGACTAAAGAAAGAATGTTGTGTAGTCATTTTGTCATGTCTGACTCTTTGGGATCTCATTTGGGGTTTTCTTGGCAGAGATACTGGAGTACTTTGCCATTTCCTTCTCCAGCTCATTTTATGGATGAGGAAACTGAGGTAAACAAGGTTAAGTGACCTGCCCAGGGGCACACAGCTATGACCTATCTAAGGCAGGATCTGAACTCAGGAAAATAAGTCTTCCTGACTCCAGGCCCACTGTTCTGTCCACTGATCCAACTAGCTGCCCCAAAGAAGGAAAGGCTATGAATCACAGAATATGAGGTTAAAATAGATTGAAAGTGAAAAAGGTAATGAAAGACTTTTTAGAAAAAAAGAGGTTAAAATTTTTAAAAACAACAGACAAAAGAAGTTGAAGGGAGGGAAGAGAGGGACAATTTTTAATTAGAGATTTTTTTAAAAGGGGGAGAAAAGAAAATAGATAACTAAATGAAAGGAAGAAAAAAAAGGAATCAAGTAAAATTCAAAGACTAGGAAAGAGGTGACGAATGGGAGAGGAGAGGACAGGGGAGGGGAGGGGAGGGGAGGTCTTTGGGTAAGGAGAAGAGAGTAGGAACAGGCTACTCTAAGGTAGATTAAGCAAAAAACACTGTATGGACAAAGTACTATATGGACAAAGACTAACAAACAAAACAAAATTCTAATTTTTAAAAAAAGCAATGCTGAAGAGATAAATGAAGAAAAATATAAACCCAACTCCCACAACTTTAAATGTGAATGGATAAAACAATCCAATAAAATGAAAAAGACTAGATAAGAAAACCCCAATCTAACAAGAAACATCTAAAAAACAAAGAATAAAAATGAGGTTGGAACAAAATTTGCTATGGATCAAGTGAGTCTCAAAAAGTAGGTCTTGTGATCATGCTGTCAAACAAAATAAATACCCAAAATTTACAATATAAGAGATAAACAAGGATATTATGATATGTTGAAAGAATCTAGGGACAATAAAACAAAATCAATACAAAATTTATGTGTTCCAAATGCCAAAGCATCAAAAGTAACAAAAGAAAAGTTAACTGAATTACAAGACAAGGGATAGCAAAAAATTATATAACAGAGTACAACAAGGCTGTATATTGTCACCTTATTTATTTAACTTCTATGCGGAGTACATCATGTGAAATGCCAGGATGGAGGAATCAAAAGCTGGAATTAAGGTTGCTGGGGAAAATAACAACAACAGGCAGATGATACCACTCTGATGGCAGAAAGTCAACAGTATTAAGAAGCATTCTGATGAAGGTGAAAGAGAAGAGTGTAAGCTTTAAGCCAGCTTAACATCCAAAAGACTAAGATCTTAGCAACTGGTCCCATCACTTCCTGGCAAACAAGGAGAAGAAATGGAAGCTGTGTCAGATTTTATATTCTTGGACTCAAAGAGCACTGCGGATGGTGATTGCAGCTATGAAATTAAAAGATGCTTACTCCGTGGAAGGAAAACAATAGCAAATCTGGACAGCATACTAGAAAGCAGAGATATCACATTGGTGACAAAGGTCCATACAGTTAGAGCTATGGTTTTTCCAACAGCAACGTATGGCTCTGAGAGTTGGATGGTAAGGAAAGCTGAGTGCCACAGAACTGATGCCTTCAAATTGTGGGGCTAGTTCTAGAAGCCTTTTGATAGTCCCCTGGACAGCAAGGAGCTTTAAAAAATTAATTCAGGCTAATTCAGGAAGGTCAAATACTGAAGCTGAAGGTCAAATATTTGGCCACATAATGAGAATACAGAACTCATTGGAAAAGACACTAATGTTGAGAAAGACTGAAGGCAAAAAGAAAAGGGGATGGAAGAAGATGGAATGGATAGTATCCTGGAAAAAATGAACATGAACTTGGACAGACTTTGAGAGAGAGCGGAGGATAGAAGAGTCTGGGGTGCTATGGTCCACAAGGTCACAGAAGAGTCTGACATGACTGAACAACTGAACAACAACGGAGACTTTGATATTCCTCTCTCAGACTTGGCCAAATCTAAAAGAAAGATAAAAAGAAAAATATGGAATTTTAAAAATACATAATGAAAAGATTCTTATGTAAAACCATGTATATATTTCTAACAATCCTTACCAAAGGGCTCAGATACAAATCAACTGTTTTCAAAAATTCTGAAGTACAATGAAATATTTTATTAGGAAATGAGAAGAAATTCATTAGCCAATTTGTGACTAGTAAGAAAGATATCAAAAACGAGAAGGGAATACATTCTAGAATCTAAGAAAAACCCACATACAAATTTGGGAGAGAGGATACATGCTGAGACCAAGAAAGAGCTAGCAGTCCAATTTAGCTAAAATATAGAACAAGAAGGGTAGTAATATGAATTTTTTTTGAAGAATCAACAGAACTGAAGGAAAAAACCTATAGAGGTCGAGTCAGATTGTGGAGGAGCAATAAATACTAGACTAATTAATTTATATCTTACCCTGTAAAACAAAGGAAGACCTGATTAGCTCGAGGAAAAGTCTATGAAATAACATTTGACTATGCTAGAAATGCCTAAATTTGTTATTTTAATACAATTCAAAATTCCAATGAGTTCAAATGTATATGAAAAAAGGGCCAAACACTTTTTTAAAAAGTCAATGTAGGGCTTACCTTAGCAGTCTTTAATAAATTTTTAATCATCTTTGTTTTTAAATCACCCACATTGCCTGATGTTATCCCTCCCCAACCTGCTTTTCCAGGGACATCACTCATAATAAAAGATAGTCTGGGCAAATTTGAAAGCAGTCATTATCAGAACTATCTGGTAGGAGACAAAAATACATAAGAATCTGTAAAATGTTATAGAGATTCTGAAAGTAGAACCCAACACATATGATATTACACATTATAATTATACTGGATCATATACAGGTGCAAACAGTGGGGAAGGTCACCAATATTTAATAAACACTATTAAGAAAACAATAGCAATGACAAAAAATAAATTTTGATCCCTTCCTCAATACTTCTTATCATGTACCATAATAAATTTGAGGTATTTTTTAATAACATAAAAAGAAAATGTCCAGTTGTTTGACAGATCAAAATTTTATTTCCATTTCACCAGTAAGGGTCTAATGGCACTGCTAACTAAAGGTCAGCCTAGCTGAGTTTGGAAAACTTCATAACCAGAATCAAAGTATTTTTGGTCATGGCAACTCAAGAAATCATCTCCAAAAATAATAACTGGTTGTACTTTGTCATCAGATAAGGTAATACTCCAATGATGAAATCACTGAACCATAAAGGCCCAAAGCTGTTGGCGGGGGAAGGAAGGGAAGAGGTGACATACCCCCTTTGAGCCTTCTCCCCGCCGTTCCCTCTCTTCTCACTGCCCCAGATCGCATTAGTTTTGGTTACCATCACACTCTTGCCTCCCTTCATATTTGTGGTCCAGATGTTTTTCAGCCAACTATTTAATGTTTGTCTTCCCCCAATCCTGTGAAGCTGATTTCTGGAATACTAAGACTTGACATTTTCTCCATTCAAGTCTGCTGCATTTGTTTTAGCACCAAACTCTGAACTGTTGAGACCCATTTGGACTCTTCCTCTGTCATCCCACTTGTTAGCCATTCCTTCCAATTTGACAAGCATGCCACGTATGCCTCTGCTCGAGTCTTCTAGGCTTGGACATTCCCTCCAACAACACAGACTGAAGCCCACCTACACCTGCCTATCCCATAGTACTCTTGACCATGTCTGTCCACGAGTCAGCCAAAGAAGAGATCCAACCAATGTGCCAGAGGCCTTGGCTGTTTGTCTTTCTTTTCTCAATATTATGTCCCTATCTGTTCTTTAACTTGTGCCTTAGGATGAGCCCACCATCATTTCCCATTATACATCTCCTTGATGATACCTGTTATTCTGCTCTTCATCATTCTTCCGTCATGGATTTCCGTCAGCCCCCATCTGCCAGGAGCCTCTCACCAGAGTCTTCATAAAAATGGCCAAACCTCCATTCAAATCCCACCTCAGAGGTAGTTAATGATCTGAGGCCAAGTCTCACGCCCTCCCTTAGGCCATAGCTTCTTCTACCAAACGGATGAGGTTCGACTAGATGAGTTAAGGTCCCTTTCAGTTCTAGAGCTATGATCCTATGATCCCAAAGGCTTAAGAAATAATTAATTACAGTTGGGTTTTTTTTTTAGCAGCTGCATAAAGTATATTTACTTACATATGAAATTTACTCGAAAGCCACAAAAGAACAATTCATTCAATTATTTGATTATTTATTAGAAGGCAACATATTATCCATAGAATGTATAAATCACTAGATAAATATTTGGTGAAAAAATTATGTTTAAAAAAGTATTATGTTTAAAAAATCCTCGTATCATCATAAAGTTGGCCAGCTGGTGATTTATAATTTATATTCATTTTATGGCTCACCATGGTGTGGCCCCTTTCAGAAGAGCTAGTGATATACTCAAAGATGACCGAGGACACTAGGAATCACATTCATCCCATACACACCAAAATATTTATAGCAGCACTTTTCACAATATCAAAGATCTAGAAATAAAATATTCTGATGTTTGACTGGTGTACTTAAGAAGACATGAAGACAATGATAAAGAAAACTGAAGCTTGCCCTTATCAATACCATGGGCAAGTCTTTTAACTTCTCTTGGCCTCAGTTTCCTCATCTGAAAATGAGAAGGGTAAGACCTAAGGCCTCTAATAAGGTCCTTCTCCAGCTCTAAATCTAAAATGAAAAAGTGTGAAGAATTAAAGAAACATGAGAAATCTCACAAGGTCCTCAATATCAACCCAACATAGAGCTTGATACTCAGTGACCTCAATGAGAAGGTGGGGGCATTGGGCAGGGTGGTGAAAAGTATGTCGGAAATGGCTTAGATGCAAGAACAAAAGAGGTTTCTCAGTCTGTCAGATGCTCTCACCTGTCCATCTGAACAGTGTCTTCAAAAGTCTTAACATAGAGACTAACAAATGACATCAAAATATAAAGACACACACAAAATTGAGAATCATTTCCCAACCCACTCCGTGTATACAGCCAGGTCTGGCTGGAACAAAGGTCAAAACAAACATCGGAGAGAGGAAAAGAAAAGTTTAGAAAACGCTGAAACCATGAGAGTAGCTCTGATTCTTTTAAAGGCCCACAGTCCCTGGATGCTGATGACCCTGTGACTTCAGGCCGCCTCCCCAAGCCTCCGTCCTGCGGTCTGTCAGAGAAGGAGGAAGATGCCTGTTTAGCCGTGGCGCCCTGATCCCATGACATCCTCACTCTGGCCAATGCAGGGAGCAACTGGGATCTCAGACTGCTGATGGAGAAACATGAATCTTCCAGAGGTAAGGAGAGTGAACACAGAGGAAGAATCCAACGTCAGACATGGCCCATGTGTGGGATTGTTCTTTGCATAACCATATTTCTTAGCTGTAAGTGAAGGTTCTGTTGGGGTAGAGGGAAGTCACCGGAAGTAATGACAGTGACAGGAGAAATGATAACAGCTATTATTTCCATAGTGCTTTCAGATTTGTTTGCAAAGTGCTTTGTATAGACATGTTATCCCACTGGATCCTGAAGAAGACGCCATGAGATAGGCATCACTATTATCCTCATTCACAAATGAGGAAAACTGAGGCCAAGGAAGGATAAGTGGCTTGTCCAAGCTAGTAAAGCCTGAATTCAAACCCAGGTCTTCCCCATTCCAAGTCCAACATCTCCTGTACCACCCAGCTGGAACAAAATAATAATAAATTAAACATTTTAAGAAATCTCAAAGTGGAGAAGATTCCAAACAGACAGAAGGGGAAGGCAGAAATCATAGATGGCACTTTTATTTTAAAAAAATAAGACACTGACAACTAATGCGCTGCACATGCCTTTTTATTTCTAAACAGATGAAAAGTGGAGTTTCTACCTGCAATGGCGGAGGAAATAAGCCCATTGATGAGACTTTACCCGAGCCTACAGTACAAGGATTTTAGTGAGAAGACTCCTAGAGTCTTACCATTGGCTATGTAGTTCTGTACCTAAATCAAGGATCAAAAATGCTATGAGTTTATAATCTACAAGGTAAAGCTACCATGTAACTTTATCCCCTCCTTGAAAATTGTTCTAATCCTTCATCTGGACTTGTTCTCTTAAGCCCCTCTTGCCATGACCAAATAAAATTTGTTTCTAATCCTAACCTTAAATTAAATTCATTATCAAAAAAGCAGAAACCATCTCAAATGACCTCCACTATCATGTCTTTACTTCCACACATTCCTCCTGAGAAATCTATGATTGTTTCCTCTAGATGCTCCTCTCCTCTGTAAAACTAATTTCATCTCTACCAGTGATCTGGATTCCCAATCTTCTCACTATTATATTCATTTCTTCTTTCACCTTCCATCTTTCCCTTCCCCATGACTCTCTCTCCTATCTTCAAACACTTATAAGTCTTCCCTAGCTTGAGTACCAACTCGATGTCACCTTCAGATTACAATTCTCCCTTTTCTTTTCCTCCCATAACTAGACTCTTTGGACAAACTCTTGGCTGCACACCAAGAAGCATTCCTTCCGACAACATCAAAAGTCCTATGCCCAGCTTCCAAGGCCCGTTTTATCCATCCATCTGTCTCTCTTAAGAGTCTCCAACATAGGCTCCAGATCCAAGTCAACCTCCCTAACATAAAGGATCAGAGGACATGCTCATTCTCTTAGTCCCTTGCTTTTTTTCCTCCTAACTGGAAAAGTTCCTCTCAACAAGTGATAAGCGAATGAATGAAATGCTATGAAAAGTTAGAATAGTGAGTATACTTTGGATATTTTTAATAGTCCCCTTAACACAAGAGTGTTTTGATTGGCTGAGTCCAAAGGCATGCGTCAATTAACCTGAGACTGATCTTTTAGGGATAACAAAGTCGTCAACATACCCAAGCCTACTATTTTGCCTTGGGCATCCTGTTTTCTGAATTACCAAATCTTATAAAAGTGAATACTGAAAAACTAGAAAGAAATTTAAAAATAAAATGTCTCCACAATCAGTAAAAGAGACTACTTAAAAAACTCAAATTGGCCACGATCGGATTTGTTCCAAAACAGCCAACACCTTAAGGCACCAATTATAGCTACACAGTGCTTTATGGCCCTTTTAGAATAATTAGAGATCATGAAATGCCTTGGTGCACAGCATAAAATTCATCTGCTTCTTACTTTGGGGCAAAATTGCCTAGAGGATTTCTAAATGACACTGAAAACAAAAATAATTTAAAGGAGTAAATGAAAAGAAGTAAATTAAGAAGCCAAACATTTACTAAGGAATAGAAATTCATTTCATTTGTACTCTGGCAAACTGCCACACTCAAAAAAGCCAGCCAGCTTTGAAAACCATCTTTGGCTCTTCATTGGACCCCAGGGGGCATGGCCTTTCTCAGAAGCCTGGTCCTCACTCACTTACTAGCATGGAGGATTACATTCCACTTCATTTCAAGACTATTTGAGTAATTGGAGCCAGTTTTTAAAAGTTTACCAGCACACTCTGGATACCCACGTACAATACCGAGGTAGCCTCTAGGAATGGGCTAGAATTCAGAAAACTAACCTCTCATTAACTCATTTATTTTGGACAACAACCCCGTTACTTGAAAAGCCCTTCTAATTCTGAAGAACTATAAAAATGTTAACTCCATAAAAGGAAACTGGAACAAGAGCCCTCTCGGCCTGGTGCTCTTTCTTCTGAGGTTGCCTCACACTCTCTGTCTCCTACCATCCCACAGCCCCTTCTCAGTCCTCCACCGATTCAGCCCCCACAATGCAACCACAAGATGTGGAGCCAAGGCCTCTCGCCCTGGGCTTTTCTCTCTTCTCACCTTACAGCGTCTATCTTGTGGACCTCAATTATCATGACCAGACAAATGATTCCTAGATCTAACCACTGACCACAGTGTCTTCTGAGCTCCAAATGTCACACAGACACCTCAAACTCAGAAACCCACAGACAACTCTGTGGCTACTCACAAAGCTGCTACACTACTTCAGGTCCTCATCATTTCTCAGGTGGACTACTGTAGTCATCTTTTTTTTTTTTTAAACAAACTGCAAAAGCCTATGACTTTAGGGGAGGGGAGAGCAGGGACGATAACTCAGAACACTGTATTTTCCAAGTAAAGTCCATTCTCCACAGCTGCCAAGCCATATTTCTAGAGCACAGGTCTCCCTACAGCATTCTTATAAGCCAACCCCATCAGTTCCCTACTAGCTATGGGATTAAACACAAATCCCTCCATTTGGCATTTAAAGAGCTCCACAACCTGGCTCCCCCCTCCTGTAAGGATTTATTACACACTGCCCCCCCTTTGGTGCACTGGCCTTCCTGCTGTTTCTCACGTGCATCATGGCACCATCTGGATGCCTCTACACACATATCCTCCTTTTCCTAACTTCCACCTCTTGAAACCCCTACTTGCCTCCACCTACCAGAGTTGTTCCTGAACCCTGTAGCTGCTAATGACACTCACCTAATAACATCTAATTTATGGTCAATATATTTTGTATCTACTTGTTTCCCTCACCTCCATGTGATCTCCTTGATGGCAGAGATGCAGTTTTGTCTTTTCTGTCTCCGGTGTCTAAATAGCCTGGCACATAGTAGGTGCTGAAAAAATGTTTGTTGCTTGAATGAAGACCAAAAAACAATCAAAGATACAGATTTATGATTTTTTAGGAGGCTGCATGTTACATATATATTGATCTGGCATTTTCTTTCAAAGACACAATTCTATTTTCTGCACACTGATAACTAAGTCCAATGCCCAAACCCATAAGAATCACCTGAAGGGCTTAAATAAGAAATAGTTGAGTTTTAGGGGCCAAGGCTGCCCTGCTGGGTCAAAGACTGGGCAGTTAGTAGGTAATAAATGCTCATGGACATAATTCCATATGGTTTCCCTGCTCTGAATGCTGGTACAAAGCCTAAGCCATTAATGGGCGGATGAAGTCATTCCTGCAAAATAGATCCAGGTCTTCCATTTGGGGGGGGGGGGGGGGGGAATCAGGAATTCTGTAACCAAATATTGAGAAGTGCCTTTTAGAACTCATTGCCAGGTGGCCTTTCAAGCTAAAAATCGTACCTGGCAGAACATGCTGGCATAAAATTCCCTTTAATCATCATCTGTTTTCTGTTACTATAACTGGTTCCATTATTTGTAGTAGTGATGTTACACAATTATTCCAAAGGTTGATGGGGGTCAGCTCATTCACCACCTGTTCTGAATGGCTTCGTAGGATAACTTGTGCAGCTCTGAACTCTAATCCAAAATCTAGTAAACAAGAAAGGTGAGTCTTTCAGTGGAAATCCCCTCAAAGGGTCCTCCAAACTCTTCATTAACTGTATTCACTTGGGTCTTCATCCTATTTCTCCGATTCTGCTGAAACCTCAGCAAAACACTGCAGAAAAACCCTTCTCAAAGGCGGGTGAACTGTAAGTTGACAAGAGATTGATTTTCACACCCAAAAGCTCTTTCACAAGTAGGAAGATGACACGGTTTTCCTCTGAAGACATCACCAAGGAGGCAATCTGGCTCCAAAAGAGCGTCTACACAGCGCTGTCAGTGTTGAGAAGAACACTAATAAGAGCCTCCACAGATCGGAGACACCAGTGGAAAGGGATCAACCAAGCTAAAAACAACCCCCACACCTGCCATTCTAACCCACTGAGCGTAGATCATCATCACATGAGGCAGATTTCCCCCTCTTTTCAGATGAGGAAAGCAGACAGTTTTAAACTAAATAGCACAGCTCTCTCCCCTCAGCCAGCCTCCCCTGTGGGCTGAAACACTTACATCAGCTCTAACCAGCAGATGCCTCCACAATTATCACCTGGTGTTTTATCCATTCAAATCACAATCATTTCTCCAAACATTTTTAAAATTTAAGAAAAATGCATTACATGCTAAAATGTAATCCCTGGCTTGCCTTTTTAAAAGAAATCTTTATTTATAATGCACCACACATCCATCTTTCAAACACGAGTAAGACATCTGATAATGCAGTCTCAGATCTCAGGATATTCTGGCATTCAAAGTACAGGGAACAGTCAAAAGAAATGGAAACAAAATAATAGGAAAAAAATGTCTCTCTACTGCCCACTCTCTTGCAAACTTTTCTATGAACAACATCCAGCCTGATATCATGCCTCTCTCAGTGAATTTGTTTCCGACCAATGATGCCACACCAGCACAGCCTGCTCCCATGCCCTTCCCAGGGAACCTGAACAAAACAGCATTCCCCAACCCCCACTCACCCCTCATGCCTAACCACTTCGACCCCATCCCTATAATGTCCCACTCCAGATGTATCCACCTCTTCCACTGTGGCTCTGGAATTTCTGCTCCATAGGTAACAAACTTGCTTCCATCTTAAACCTCTGCCATCTTCTATCTTCTGGTCCTCCCTGGCTGTCTTCTCACAGGACCCAAGACAATGCTTCCCTCTACATGCTTTAAAATATGGGCTTCTCTCTCTCTCTCTCTCCTACCTGCTGAGGCATGACAGAGGAATTATTTTGTGCTTATCACTTCTACTCCCTCACTAATCAACCTCTCCTCCTTCGAAGTCCAAATTTATCACCCATTCAGATCCTGGTGGCTCTTATCTATCCACTCCTAAGACATCTGCCTCCTTCCCTAAGGAGTTTTCAGTGCCTGGCTTACAGTCTCTTCTCTCACCATCTCCTGCCTTCAAAAAAGGAAACTTCCTTTGATCCAGCAATAGTTAGGTCTGTATCCCAAAGAGATCATCAAATCAGGAAAAAGACCTACCTGGACAAAAATGTTTACAGCAGCTCTTTTTGTGGTAGCCAAGAGCTGGAAATCGAGGGGATGCCCATCAACTGAGGAATGGCTGAACAAGTTGTGATGTATGAATGTAATGGAATACTATTGTGCTATAAGAAATAAGAAGCAAGCAGACTTCAGAAAAACCTGGAAAGACATATATGAACTGATGCTGAGTGAGGGGAGCAGAACCAGGAGAACATTGTATACAGTAACAGCCACACTGTTTGATGTCTGACTTTGTTAGTCTTAGGTCTTCTCAGCAATGCAAGGATCTAAGCCAATTCCAAAAGACCCATGATGGAAAATGCTATCCACATCCAGAGAAAGAACTATGGAGTCTGGATGCAGATTGAAGCCTACTGTTTCTCCTTTGGTTTTTTTTTTTTTTGCTTGTTTTCTTTCTCGTAGTTTTCCCTTTTGTTCTGATTCTTCTTTCACAACATGACTAATGTGGAAATGTTTAACATGATCATACATGTATAGCCTATATCTTTTGCAGGCTGTCTTGGGGAGAGGGGAGTGAGAAAGGGGGAAAGATTTAGAACTCAAAATCTTGTAAAAGCAAACGTTGAAAACTAAAAATAAATTAATTTTAAAAAATAAATACAGAACAATGGATCTTCCCAAAAAAGGGAAACTTCAACACACTCACTGATACATCCTCCAATACTCTAACATCCTAGGTCCTGATGTCATTCAGTTGTGTCTGACTCATCATGATCCTTACGCTATCTCCCAAAGTCTGTCCAAGCTCATGTTTGTCATTTCCATGACACCACCTCTCCATCTCATCCTCATCCTTCCCCTTCTTCTTTTGCCATCGACCTTTCCCAACATCAGCGTCTTTTCCAACTGAGCTGTGTTTTCTCATTATGTGGCCGAGTTCAGCTTCAGTATCTGTCCTTCCAGTGAATAGCCTGAATTAATTTCTTTAAGTATTGACTGATTTCATCTCCTTGTTGTCCAAGGGACTCTCAAAAGTCTTCTCCAGCACCCAGTCTCCTCCTTTATGCCCTCTCTACACACAAAGACGGTCACCTCCTTGACCCTGCTATTGTCCACCAGGTTCCACTTCCATGGTCATGAACTCCAAAATTCCTTTTCCTGGTCATGATTTTTTATGAAAGATTTCCCTAGGCTCCTTACAAAGCCTAATCCTGTATTCTCACTGTAACTTCCATTTCCGCCTGTTACTCCCATCTTTCCCGGGCCATTACTTGGTGGCACTCTCTTCCCTTCCCTATCTTGATCCCTTACTGAACCAACTCTACTGCCCCCTACTCTTTCCCCTCAATTGTCTTGCACTCTTGTCCTAACACCCACTGTGTTTCGCTAAGCCCCAACCCTGGGTTACTCCCACCATCTACTTCCTTCACTCCTACTCACATGTTGGCGAATGGAGCTAGAGGAAATTCCAAAACTATTCACTACAAAGATGTTCAACCTCATCTCCACTGAGGCCTCCAGGTAAGACTCTTTGCCCTTCTCCACAGTGACTGTCCTCAATGTGTCCCCATGCTTATTGTTTCAGCCTTCACTACATCTCATAGACGTCTCCTTCTCTCGACTCCTAGAGCCACAGGCCTAAGCCAGGCCTTCACTGCCTTTCGCCCAGACGGCTCTGAAAGTCCCTTGTCGGTTTCCCTGCCTTATGTCTCTCCCACTCACATGCCAAGTCAATTTTTCTAAAATACAGAGATGACCATGTCACCCCTCAATGAGCTTCAGTGGCTCACTACTACCTCTAAGGACAAAGAGCAATTCCTCTATTTGGGGGATAAGAATTTATAGAGTGCCTGCTTAGATGCCAAGCACTGTGCTAAGAGCTTTAGGAAAAATGGCATTTGATCCTCACAGCAACCCTGGGAGGTAGCACTGTTATCTCATGTTACAGCGGAGGAAACTGAGGTGGAATGGGGAGAAGTGAGCGGCGCAGGCTCACACAGCTGAAGATCTGAGTGCAGGTCTTCCTGACTCCAGCCCACCTGGCCACTGAGCTCCTCCCTTTAAGTAGCCTTTACAGCCCAGCTCCTTCCTACCTGTCCACTCTTGCTAGGCCTTATTCTCCTACAGACACTCAGTACCAACACCCCCAGCCCACAGGCTGCTCCCATCTTCCTGCTGGCTCTTCCCCCAATCTGGAAGGCTCTGACCCTTCCCTTCTGCCTCATGTTCTCCTGACTCAACCCAAATCCCACCTTCTGCAGGCCTGGCCTTCCCTACCTCCCCACTAACTGCTAAGGCCCTCTCTGGTCAGATAACCTTCATAGAGATAGATGGACAGGTGTAAGTGTGTGGGGACATGCTGTGAAGCTACAACGTTCCCATCCACAAATGCTAATGCTACTGCTCAAAGCTTTTCTTTCTAGGCCTCCTCTTTGGGGAATCTCCCTCCAGGACAAACCCCCCTGGCCAAACCAGAAAACCAGGCTCCTTCCTGGTTGAAGTACCAGGATACTGGCTCTTGGCCAGAGGCTTCTGGCACCCCCTTCTGCCATCTGACACATGAATTCTGTCCCATCCTTCTCTCTCTCCTCTAACATGTGGCTCAAAAGCTACAACTAGGTCAGGGTCAAAGACCTGGGGCCCAAACCCAACTCTACTGCTCCCTCCCCGAGTGACCCCAGAAACACTGGGCGGGCCACCTTTCCTCACAACCGTAGCTCCCTCATCTATAAATCTATAAATATGGCTCCAAATCTCTGAACTCTGACCCTCCATCTGCCAATGAGTCAAATGCCTACTCTGTGCCTGCCAGGAACTAGATTAGGCACAAGATAACAACTCCCAAAGGGAGATAGTGCCTGTCCTCAAGGAGCATACATTCTACTGGGGATTAAAACATTCCAGCTCAGATAAGCCAGTGTGATGGAGGCACAGGGAGATAATCTGGGGGGGCACTGAAGGAGGCAGCAACAACTAAATCTTGAATCCAACTGTAGCTACAAGACAAAAGGAAAAAGAAGAGCCTGCTGGCCACAGGCCACAGCTTGGGCAAAGGCAGTGGAGTGGGGAACGGCATCCAGCCTGAGGGGGAGAAGGGCAGACAGGCCAAGGCGGAACACATCAAAAAGAAGATGGCCAAGTTCATCTGAGGGCTCACCAGGTGAATGCATACTAGGAAGGCTAAGTCTGACAGTCAGACTACTTACCAGGATCCAGGTTTTACCGCTAAGGGGGTAAAAGAGTGGGGAGCACAAGAAGGAAACTTTTGGATCTACTGCAAGGGGCAAACTGGGAGAAAAGAAATGAACACAAAAGATCATGAAATGGCCATAAGCTCTGGACCAAGCTGACTCCTAGTTTGAGGGAAAGAACTCTGAGAAGTGGAAATTTTTTTACAAAGAGGTCTAGTTCCCAGTATATTTGCACATAAGATAAGGAAAAGGCTTCACTGCTAAAATGTCTTCCAACTACAGCGGTCCATCAGTGTCCGGCTCCCCTGTATCATCTCCCTGTGGCAGACTCCCACTTTCTAAAAGCCAAAAAGGGTTGTTGGGAGGGTGGGGGTGAGGAGTATACAGGACAGAAAGGGCCTGGCCCCTTTCTACATAGGAAGGCTAACATAAAGCACCCTTGTCCAAAAGGGGAAGGGAGAAGCAGCTAGAAACCTGAAGGGCCACTGGAGGGGAAGGGGCCAGCAGGAAAGAATGGGCTTACAAGGCGCAGCTGGAATTGAAGGCAGCAGCCCACTGTTCACTGCTGGAGGCCCCTGCCAGCCATTCCCCCACACTCTAGGGCCTCTCATTTGGAACCAATGACAGGACTCTTAGCTACTAATGCACAGAGTAAATAACCTACCTTATCAATGGCTTTTCCAACCCGGGAAACACTGCTGTGGATGTCTTTGTGATCGGAAGCCAGTTTTTGGACTGTGTCCTTTATTCTTTTACAGCACTGTGTCAAAACAAGTGACAGTGTCCCTGATAATTCACCATCTTGGCCTATATGAAGAGAAAATGAATTACTAAAGCAAAACCAAATGAAGGTGGCAACTCCCTCAACTTAATGAGGGCAGAACAATTAACCCAAATCATCAATGGCATTCTGCAAGAGGAAGGGGGAGGGGGAGCTGCCATTTTAAAATAGCAAACAACGTAATTACTGCATCCTTTTTTAAATAAAGGCCAACAACTCTAAGAAAAGGCTGGTTTTCTTTTAACCTATGAATAGGATGAAGGACACAGAGTCTGGTGGATCATGGGCTAGGCTTAGAAAAAGGAACCCCAAACCCCACCTCTGATTCTTACTAGCTAAGAGACCAAGTCACAAATAACTGTCATCTGTCCTGACCTAGTAGCAGAAACTCCCATACAGTGAGTTCCCCATGCTTAGGAAAGCAATAGTCCTTCTCATGTGTTCCTATCAACAAAATTAGTCTTTGAAATTAGAAGTCACAAGATTTATGCTCCATTTCCATGTTGTAGCATTTTTCTAATTAGTAATCACAAAATATTTTGGCAAACCCTCATCTAATGTATCATTTTGTAGAAAAGTCTACTACAAGAAGCCTTTGTTATGCCTTCACACCCCTGAAAGAGGGGCTTGGTCTGATGATCTCTGTGGCCCTGCAAAAGGCATCACAAAAACCAAAGCTCCTCTGACCATCATGAAATCTGTGGTCAGACTTAACAACTAAGTTATTCCTGATCAATCCCAAACATGTCCCACTTCCCCAAAACCTTATACAAATTGATTTTATTTGGGGGAATAAGAATGTACATTCTCAAGGTCAATCGTATGCAATTAAGATCAAGGGACCCTAGACCAAAGGAAGGTAGTTTACCATCAACTCACACATCTTGCGAAATACAGCTCCATCTCCCCCCAACACACACACACACATACTCACTCTCTCTCTCTCTCTCTCTCTCTGAAAAGAGATGCCTTTCTCTCTACCCAACCATGCCCACACAACCACTCAACTTGAGGTTCTCACATCATCTCTTACCTACCTATTATTTAAAAACAGCCTCCTGACTGGCCTCCCTGGTACACATGTGCCAAAGCACAGGTCTACCAGAGTCACTCGTGGCTCCCTATGGACTCCAGACTCCTCAGCCTTAAAGACCAGGTCCCCTCCAAAGAGAACTGCCACTCTGGGCAGGGCTGCTCACCAAGACCACCGTACCACACCTGTTCCTCTGCCTCTCAGACACCAAGAGAGCAGCCCAGCAAAACTGACTAGCACATAGAGCCTCCTATCTTTCAAACCACCTGGAGTTTTCTATTTTATCAACAAACATGGAGTGTGGAGCAAGAGACCTGTTCCATGAGATCTAGAACCAGTCCCCTCCCACTTTGTGCCTTCTGGGATCCAGTCCACCCGGATACTTAGCTCTTCCCCACACTCAAGGGGCCCCTTCTGAATCCCTGCAGCCACACATGCCCTTGTGTCTCTCAAAATCCTTACTTTCCTTCAAGGCTCCTCTCCATGAAGCTTTCCCTAATCACCCCAAATGTTTGTACTCTCTCCCTCAACAGCTGACCCTGCATTTACTTAGCCATGGATATGCTGTCTCTCCTGCTGACAT
Organism: Trichosurus vulpecula; assembly: GCF_011100635.1. Taxonomy (NCBI): domain Eukaryota; kingdom Metazoa; phylum Chordata; class Mammalia; order Diprotodontia; family Phalangeridae; genus Trichosurus; species Trichosurus vulpecula. The sequence goes on along the minus strand of NC_050575.1, from coordinate 405,213,249 downwards.
ATCAGTGACTCTGAGCAGAGGCAATTCTGTCTCTGTATCCCTAACTTAGCTCAGTGCCCTGCATGCATGTACTAGGTACTTAATAAATGCTGATTAAATTAAACAGAATAAAACACAAAGAAGGGTGGGGACAATGACTTTTAGAACACACACCATTATTTTTGAGTGGTAAAAATGTGAAACTGCTACATCTGCTATTACCTGATATAACTCAAATCTATGAACCACTTCTCACCTCCAATAACTTCTTCGGTTCATACGATAAATGAAGAACTTGTATTCTTGGAGATTTTTGGCCTCTGTTGCTCATTTCCCCCCCAAAATAATCTTTGCCAAGAGCTCCCCAGACAGACTCCAAGGTAACAGAATGTACATTTGCCTTTGGCCTTTGCTCCTGCCTCCACTCAGGGGGACTGGCCTCTTCTCTCCCCATCACTGAAAGCCCAACCTAAAGCTGACCTGAACAAACGAAGCCTTCCTATCCTGAGCGCCGGCCCATGTCACCCATTAATGCCTGATGTACTCACTTAGTTCTACACCAAATTTCTGACTGTGTGATTCCCTGTTTGTGTCTGGTCCCCCCCAAATCAATCACAGGTCCTACACCAACAGAGGCCTTGCTTTGCCCTTGCACAGAGCAGGCATTCAAATGCTAATTATGGAGGGAACTAGTCAAGGAGAAGACAAAGGAACCTGCCACTCCAATACAACACGATGTCATGGAGGTAACAGTGACTCTCAACAGTTCTGATCCATCCTACCAAGTAGGAAAGACTCTGAGGACAAGCCTGGACGCCGTCCTCATCGTCCAAAGGCCAGGCTACCTAATACTTGGGAGGCTCCTAACCACAACGCTAGCCATAGCAATTCCTAGAAAGTATCCATGAAAACACGGAGGAGGGGCAGCTGTCTTCATGAGCAAGATTCTCCGAGGACAATCGAAGATCCTTTCAAATTCTTGCCCCCACCAGCTACTCTTGAGGGTCCCTGGCTGGCTCTGCTTCTGTGAGTGGTACCGGCCACTGAGGCTGGGGAGAAAGGCTACAAATGAGCTTGGAGAGGCCACGTAGAGCCGCATTCCTCGAAGACCAATACCTCCAAAGAATGTTAGTGACACTTCATCTCGAGTCTGCTTTCCTAACTATTCTACACTTGTTTTTCCCCCATCTTCGTTTTGTTTTGTTTTTTGCTAATGTTGGATACATGCTGTTAGGTATCTTACTCATATTTAAGATTTTCTGTGTTTTTCTATGGAAAGGCCATGTTAAATAAACATTTACAGCAAGAATTATTTACCTGGAGTAAGTGAAATTTTAAAATATCCCGCAATAACTATTTCAATATAAATTACTTAATTTATGCTTTTCTTAGGAAAAAAAAAGGAGCTCCTAGGTGTTACAAGACTTCACAACAGGATCCACAACACCAAAAAGAAGCCAATGCCTGGCACACAGTAAGTGCTTAATAAATGTTTGCTGACCAACAAAAATTAGTGGAACCAAGTGAAAAAAATATACAGGAAGCCTGGTTCAGACAAAGCTCCCATTACTACATTTTTAGATGGACTAAATGGAGTGAAGCCAAGAGTTAGAACCATGCTTAAAAACTGAAGCCATAATGCCTAAGGAATCAGGAAGCACAGGGCCCACACCCTGGAAAAAGCCCCTCTAATTGAGCTCACATTCTCTTAGAAGAAAACAATTTTCCTTCCACAACTCGGCGGCCCTCTCTTGGATCTTCCTACACCCTCCAACTCTGTCGACCTTTGTACTCTCTCTCTTCCCTAGTCAGCTGCTGGAACGCTGGTTTTCCTCCTATGCTTTCTCTCTTCTTCCTCCTAACTTCATGTGGGGGCCTTCCCCCAAACCTCCTCCTCAATCCTCTTCAGTCATATGAATGACTCCTATACCTCTACGTTCAGGCCAGCATCTCCAACAGATGGCCAGTCCCCACCATTGTGATTTGATGCCCCACCAGGACTTAAACTTTGCCTGTCCAAAACTGAGCTCATCATTTTCCCTCCAAAATGGGCTGCTCCTCCTTGCCTGGGTCTACTCAAGGCCCCACCATTCTCCAGGTCACCCAGACTTTTAAAGTCCGCTTCCTCCTCTTGGATTGTCTCCTCCCATATCCCCCACATCTCATTAGCTATCAGGCCTCATAAATCCTACTTACACAGAATCTCTCACATCTGCTCCCTCCATCCACTCCCATTACGACCCTGGCTCCAATCCCCATTACTTTTTTGTTGCTTTTTAAAGCTGAGGTATCCCCATCTTGTACAGGCTAGAAATGCCTGGACTGTTCACCAGAGCCCCACTACTCATCACCACAGGAGTTGTAATGGCTGCTTCCAACCTAGGTCCGTTCTCTCCTTCGGCAAGGCCCCACTCCCAGGGGCTCAGCACTTCTCCAATATGTCCTTCACACAGCTGCTGCCATTCTATGCCTCATTTACAGGTTTGGTCAGGTTATTTTCCTGCTCGAAAACTTCCAGTAACTCCTCCCTGCTGCCTACAGAGCAGCTAACAAGATCCTTCACAAGTCAGCTCCAACCGAGCCAACCTTTCCAGCCTCCCTGCAAACAAGTCCCCTTCAGGGATGCAGAGTGAAGCTCACTTCTCTCTAAACTGCCAAATCTGACTGTGCAGCCCATGACTCCGCTGAATCCCCACGGTCTCCGGAATTGTCTGGAGTCTCCAGAACACTACTATCTCGGGTGCTCCGCCCAAAGGAATTTAAATTCTGATCCCTGAAACCTCCTAAGGTATCTTGGGGTCTACAGGCTTGATTTCTTTTTTGAAGACGTGCCTTAAACCCAAATAACTCTAGTTCTCATTGATTGGCCAACAACAGGTCCCAGTCCAAGCCTTCCTTGGTCGTTGTTTGGGCCCTGATGGCTCAGAGTGAGTGTAAATAGCAACTGTTTCTGTTTTGGTCAGAAATCCTGAGGGTCTCCCCCTCCCAGATTGATTTTTTTTTTTGACTAAGTAAAAGAGGCCATTCTTTGCCTCATTTTTTAGTGAGGCAATTTGGGTTAAGTGACTTGCCCAGGGTCACACAGATAGTAAATGTCAAGTATCTGAGGCTGGATTTGAACTCAGGTCTTCCTGACTCCAGGGCCGGTGCTGTATCCACTGCACCACCTAGCTGCCCCCCTCATTTCTTACCTAGCCTTAACCACTGAATGGGTGTTGCCTCAGACAAACAGACCCAGGAAAGACCTTTGCTTAAAAAGTCCAAGGTCTCCCACTGCATCAGGGCCATCTCAAGTCACCTGATCTCTATCTTCCCACTGAACCTAGATGACTCAGGAGGGTGAGGCTGGTGACTCTGCACAGCCTTGCCTCACTTAAATCCAATTCACCTGAAGTCATGACATCACCTTCCTGAGGTCAATGGTCCTCTTCCAGAACAAACAACTGTCTCCTAGTTCTCCACCCACAAGTCCAACTGCTGCTTCCCAGTGTCCTTTGCTGACTCTTGATCTATATCATGCCCCTAAGTGGAAATACTGGAAGACTGTCATAGGTTCCCTTTCCTCAGTGATTTCATCAGATCCCAAGGATTTGTCATCTTTACATAAAGGACCACTGGACCTACAGATTCAGCCGCAGTGATTCTCTGGAGCACCAGTCTCACATCAACTACTGCCAGCTGGCCTTTTCCAACTGAATGCCAAACTCAATACACCTGAAACACAACTCATCTTTCCTCCCTTCCAGATTTCCCTATCTCAGTCTTGGGTGGCCCCCAATCCTTCCAGTCACCCAGCATCCCCCTCCACCCCTCACTCTCCCACACCCCAAGTATCTAATCAGTTGCCAAACACTGTCCCACACTATGTCTTCTTCACTCTACTCACACAGCCACCTCTGAGGTCAGGCCCTTCTCACCTTTTACCTGAACTACTTCAATAGCCTCCTAATTGGTCTTCCTGCCTCAAATCTCTCCTCACCCCTGTCCACCCACCCCATATTACCAAAGTGATTTTCCTAAATCATAGGTCTGGCCACATCACTCCACTTGTCCACAAACTCCAGTGACTCCCTAAGATAAACTTGTCTATTTCTCCTGTAATGCCTCTCACAATGTGGTCCTGCCCTACCGACCCTTCCAGCCCACTATGGTCCTGCCAATTGCTTCTTCTTCTTGGCCTCATGGCACCCCACCAATGCCTCTTCCATGGTTAACCCCTATGTCTGGAATGTTCTCATCACCTCCACCTCAAAAAACATCTACTTTTCTTCAAGTAACCACAAGTGTTAGCTTGGGATGGGGAACTGCGGCTTTCCCGCATGGACACCTCTTTACATACTGCTATAAACCCACACAAACTGCAATCCAGTTCTGAAAACACAGTGAATCTAGGGTTGGGTACAAGGGCTCTGCTACTTTCAGGAGTCTTATTGTCATCAATTTTGTCCCTTCAATCCCACAACGGTGGCTTCAATGCAGCTACCCGAAAACTCAGCAAACCTGTTCTACTACTGAAAGTGGGTCTCTTACAAACCGGCCAAGATGACAGGATGCATGGCACACCACACGGATTCACTGTTAGGAGCTATGGCTAGTCCATCCATTCTGGAAAGCAGTTTGGAACCGTTCCCCCCACTCCGCCCACCAAAAGCAACTTGAAAAAAATGTCCAAGCCCTTTGACCAAGGAATCCCAACCCACAGGAATAGGACCCAAGGAGGTCAAAGACAGAAAGATCCCACATATACAAAAATATTCATAGCCACATTTTCCCTTAAAATAAAGAACAAAAAAGTATTGTATGTGAAACAATGAACTTGTTATGTAGATTGTTTTTAAAAAGTGAATATTAAATGTAATATGGGGGTAACCAAATTGCCGTTTGTGTCCCCTTCTGAACTCTGAAATTTTCTTCTGAGTGTTTCTGTTTTCTTGATATTTTTTTCTTTCGGCATTTCTCTCACGTCCCATTAAATCCTCCCAACTCTCCCTCCCCCTCTCACTTTTAAGGAGCATAACTAGACACAGGCAGCTCAGAAAACACGTGCCTCATTCTGTACCTCTAGCCCACCACCAGTTCTCCATATGACCCTTTTGTGGTGGCCAAGAACTGGGAACAAAGTCGGTCACCATCAATTTGGGAACAGAGAAAGAGACTGTGGAACATAAAGAGAATGTAATACCACTGTGCTGAAAGAAATAACAAACGAGGGATTCAGAGAAACATGGGAAAAGTGATATGAAGGGATAGAGGGAAGTAAGCAAAACCAGGCCAACAACATACGCCCTAACACAGTGGAAGGAAAGAAGAGAACAAAACCAAGGTGGCGAGTGGACGAGCCAAGCTTGGCTCAAGAGAAGGAAAGAGAAAATGCTCCTCCAACCCTTGTTTCCCTGGAGTGAGAAATGCTCCACAGCTATCTCTATCAACCACAGGCAAGCGGGTCTTTGGTTCTGCACAACTATCCAGGGCTGTGCACTTTTTGCTTCATCATTCCTGGTACGAGGGAAGGTTCTTTGGGTAAAGAAGGGAGGAAGGAAAGGATGTATTTGGGGATATGCTTAATGTAAAAAATAGCATCAATTCATATTAACTGGATGCTAAACTGTTTTGGTCAAACCAAGTCCTCCAGCTTCAGAGAAGGGAGACGCCAACAAGCTCAGAGTTCACCAAGGCTTCGAGGAAGTCAGACACTCTACTCAGACAATTCCTCTTTCATGATTTAACCTCCCAGGGTATCAGTTTCCTACCTGGCCTGATAATCTCAAAGGCCCCTTTCAAGAATCCCCTTATCTAAAGGCCCAAACTGGCTCTCCTTTGGCTTTCCCTACCAAATCCAACTCTTCATCCTCACCATGACCTTCAGTCCCCCTTGAAAATCATGGTCTCTCCCAGACCATGTCCCCTGCACTGGCCTCTCCTCTTCTCCCCATCTTGACCCCTTGGTGAACCAGTTCAACTCTCCTCAGTGCTCCTCTCCTGAATCCCCACCCCCTTTATCATATCATCAGTAACACCCAGCCAACCCTCAGCCTTGGTGTGGTGTGACACCCATCATTCTTTGTCTTTGCCCCCACGCTTGTGCCACTGAATAAAGGTGGAGAAAAGTCCATCACCTCTTCTGACTGGGTCCACATCAGGTCCACTCAACTGAGTGCTCACTGCTGCTGGGCAATCCTGCCCCACCTCCTTTATCAACTCACTCTCGCACGTTCCACTGCAACTCTTCAAACCTTCTCTTCCCACCTCAAACCTCCCATGGCTCCTCCCATCCTCACTCTCCCAGCTGAGAACCTTGCCTCCTATTCTGTAGAAAAACTTGGGGCCATTCATTTACCGTAAGCTCCCTCATCTCCTATCATTCAGGCGCCTTCAGCCACTCCCTCCTCCTTCACACCTTGTCTCACATGAAAAGATGGCCTTACTCCTTCCCAAGACTAACCCCTCTACCTGCTCAAGTGACCCCATTCCATCCATCCCCGCTGTTATCCTCACTCTTTCACTTATTTTCAATCTCTCCTCTATTGGCTCATTTCCTATTGCCTACAAACATGGTCTCCTCTATCCTGAAAAAGCCCTCATTTGATCCTTCCATCCCGGATAACTATCTTCCTATATCTCTTCTGCCCTTTGGAGTTAAACTCCTTGAAAAAGTGTCTCTCTATAATAGGTGTCTCCACTTCATCTCCTCCTCCCTGTGTTTCTTCCCAACCTCCTTTGCTAGATCATCCACATCCCATAACTATGGGTACCCCCCAAAGCTCTATCTGTCCCAGGCCCTCTTCTCTCCTCACCTTCTGGATGACCATTCCCAAGAATTTAACAAGCATCTCTATGCAAATGATTCCCAGAGCTACAAATCTCTCTCTCTGGATAAGGTTGGTATCCTCCCCAAATCCCCCCTTGAGTCTGACAGCAAATACTGTCTAAAGGGTCCCAGCTACCAAGTGACAACTCAGAGAAAGCGTCAACAACAAGTCCTAATCTCCCAAATCTAAACTGCTACTTTCACAAGCTCAGTAACTGAGATTCTGAGGAATCCATAAGGAAACTCATTTCTCACCATATGACACAGAAGTACTGGCAATATACTGATTAGTTTTTCCTTCTCCAGCCCAAAGCCAATCTTTCAACAAGTTCAAGTGCCTCACCCACCTCTGCTTTAAAGTAATTGGTACAGTCTTTTTAAAAAACTCATTGTTTGGGTTTGATGGTACAGACTGAGTGTAAATAGCAATTGTTTCTGTTCCCCTCCCAGACTGAATCTTTGGTGAAGACCTCTTTTACCTCAGTTCCTACCTGGCCTTTTACTACTGGATGGGCCTTGCCTCAAACCAACTGAGACTGGAAAAGACCTTAGTTTAAAAAGGCCAAGGTCTCCCACTGCATCCCAGGGTATCACCAGTCATCCTGGCCTATGTCACCGGAGAGAGTGAGGCTGATGACTCTGCATAGCTCTGCTTCACTTAAATCCAATTCGCTTGCAAGTGAAGACATATCCCTGATGTCATTGGTCCTCTTCGAGAATGACAGACGAATGACAATAGTCTTAAAAACATAGTTTTATTAAGTTCACATCTTAAAAACTATTTCATATTCAGTTTTCAAAGATAAGCCAAATGATGCTATTCCCCCTCTAAAAATAAAGTTCTGTCATCAGGACAAGTTTATTTTGACTAATACAAGGACAACAGTTAGCAAAATCGTCATTCTAGGGCAGTCAAGACTGAGCTGCTAAAGATATCAGCTTCTTCCTAACTTGGATCCCAGACTTAGTGAAAATACCACCACAGACGGTCTGCTAAGTTACCCTGAGTATCCACACTAAACCAAGCATTTATTAATGGTCTCCTATATGCCAGACCCAGCATCAGGGGATAGAGATATGGAGACAAAAGCAAAAATGGCCTCTGCTCTAGCAGTCTAGGGGAGAGGGAGAGATGGAGAGAGAGGGAGGGAGGGAGGGGGAGAGAGAGGGAGAGAGGGAAGGGGCGGGGGGGGGGGGGGGGGGGGGGGGGGGGGGGGGAGATACAAAATCGATACAAGGTGATTTCAGGGAGATAATCAGGTAAGGGCAGGTGAGCAAAGTCTTGAATAGGAAGAGGGTGGAGAACAGGGAGGGGGAGTGAGCTAGAAAGGTTAAGTAAAAGAGGTTATTAAAAAAAAAAAAAAACAAACCAAGTAGCTTGGTGGGTGATCTTGGCCCTTGCCCAAGGCCTTTGAACCATTAAACAATAAGCACTCCAACACTATTTATTGACCACTCAACTATATTTAGGACATAATCCTAAATTCTGGGAAGGATACAAAGATGAAAACACTTCACAAACACAATCCCAAAAGTATGAGAAAGGTGATGAATCCAGAAGCACAAAAAGACTTCTCTGAACTGATGCAAAGTAAAGTAAACAGAGGCAAGGAAGCAATGCATTCCAATGCCAAGGCCACAGAAAGCCTGATCAAAAGTGAATGCTATGAAACTGTAATGAGCCAGCTAAGCCCTAAAGAAGACACAGGAGAAACTAACACTTTTTTTGGGCAGATGTGGCATCCTGGCACAAAGCTCTTTCTATAATATTCGATTTTGTCAAGATGTCGGTTAGTTTTGCTTAAGGTTGTCCCCCCATTTGTTCCTTCTTTGTTATAAGAGATGACTCTGGGAAGGGAAGGAACAAACGATACATGAGGAAATATAGACAATATAAAAACAAAATCTATCAATAAAACAATTTTTTTCAAGTCCAGGAAAGGCACAAGATTCTATGAGATTTCACAGATCAGAGATCCTACCTGGCTGGAGACAAGGAGGTTGCATTTAGACTAGGAACCAAATAGTGGGCAATATTTCAACTGAGAAAAATGGATGTTAAAGGAACTAGACATGCAGAGGATTGGATTCTACACCCTAAAAAGAGAACATTAGCTAGGTGTTGGGTATTGAGTGTTTCACTGGATATAGCTTAACAGGTTCCTCAACACTATTGTAGAGTGTCTCATTAGCCTGGCATTCAAGGCCTCTAATTTGAATTAGTAGGAATGAAGAGAGAATAGAATTGAGAGAGATCATAGATGGAGAATTTACAGGTCTTCCCAATTTATTGAATGCAATGAAGCCAAGAAAGAAAGGAATAAAATGTTACTTTCAACCCAACTATATCTGGTCTCATTTTTCTGCAATGCCCTGCAAAGGTCAAGTACAGTTAAATTATTTCAGAAAGCTGCTGTTATAGGAATCCTGCTCAATACCCCAACTCTAAATCAACGAGTATTTTTTAAGCACCTACTATGAGACAGATGGGCAGCTAGGTGGCACCATAGTGCACAGAGCACTTGGCCTGGAGTCAGGACAACTCATCTCCCTGAGTCCAAATTCCAGCCTCAGACACTTTGTAGCTGGGTGACCCTCTCAAAGGCAAGTCATTTAACCTTGTTTGTCTCAGTTTCCTCATCTGTCAAATGAGCTGGAGAATGAAATGGCAAACCTGTCCAGTATCTCTGCCAAAAAACTCCAAATGGAGTCACAGAGAATCAGACATGACTGAAAACAACTGAACAACAGTAACAATGTGCCCGGTACTACCCTACGCCAGCACCAGGCCCTGTCCTTGAGGAACCGCCATTCCATCTTGGGAGACAAGCACACCATCAAAATATACACAACTCTATGGCCCATCCTGACTCCTTCTCAATTCAAGGCCTGAGGGCATGCACAGCGCAAAGTGCACATGCGTTGTGTCCAAAACCAAGGCTGCACAGGGATGGGCAAGCGCTACCAGAAACACGTTGGATTCGTTACAAGTTTGATTTTTAATTAATTTTTGGTCGCTGTACATTCAGAAACCTTTCACTGCTGCCAAGTTTTTAGCAACCCCATATGTGGTTGGGGCCCACAGTTTAAGCAGCATGGTACTATACGACTACTCACCATTAGCAAAAGGAGAGTTAACAGACGGGAGACAATGAGCGGTGTAGGCTGCACCCTTGTGAAATACAGTTGAACCAAAGATTCAACAGACAAGAGCCATTATGATAACCGTCTGGCCCATCGCCTACCATCTTTAAGCAGTGAGAAGGACAGATGTGACATCCGATGATGAGGATGAGGTGAGCTGGCGTTTGTTAGTTTGTAAAGCACTCACATACACTGTCTCACTGATCCCCACAACCTGGGAGAAAGGTATTATTATTACCTTTGTTTTACAAATGAAGAAACTGAAGCAAAGGGAGGTTAAGTGACTTGCCCAGGGTCATACAGTTAAGTCAAATTTGAACTCAGATCTTCCTGACTCCAAAACCAGAACTAATCACTTTACCATCTAGCTGCCTAGGTTTTTCTTCAAGAGAAAAACTTCAACTCACTAGACCATAAGCCCAGAGCTTTTAATTTAAAAAACTACCTCCTTCCTTACCCAGTGGAGGAAGAGGCCATTTTGAGGGTAAGCCACCTGTGGACTTTTTAGACATCCTGCCTCACACACATGTGGGTGTATATGCCCATTTTAACATGACATCTAAATTAGGATAGTGCTCAAAATGTGGAATAGAAAACTTCTATACACAAAATAATGCATACTCACCCTGGTTCTGTTCCAGGCTAACCAGCCCAACTCATCACCTCCTTCCTTACCTTGTTTGGCACCTTGCCACGGATGTCCCCACAAGAGAGTGACTGCACAGGTGAGAACTCCATAGCTCTTCAACAACCAGCTCCCTTATTTACCAAAGGGCCTTCCTTCAGGAATGGAGGAAGACTAGTCAGATCACAGGCAGCTAGGAGCCCTGCCCCAAGAGGACTGTGGGAGCTTTAAGACCAATGATGGGAATCAAAGACTACAAAAAAAAAAGTGTCAGGTGTCAGCACAGGTTTTCCAACCCAGACTAGGATAATGCTATGCCCAAGTCAGAGTTATATTACGCAAGCCTAAGCAGGAAATACTACAATATTAACAAGGATAATATCCTCAAAACTGCCTGGGGTCACTTTTTCAAGAAGTTTGGACTCTCCTCAAAGGTCCTCCAAAGAAAACCAAAAATCAAGTCAGTAATACTACAAAATCTCTGCTCTCCCACAACTGTTTTGCCCAAAAATCATGTTTATACTTTGTCTCTATTACTATGGAGACAGATCAATGAAATTCACAGGCCACAAAATTTTGCATTCCCATATTTGAACCCAACTTCCTCTTCTACCAAAATCTGAACTCACTTCATGTAGCAAAAACAAATCATCTCAGTTTCCATTTCTCACCTTCAAAGGGCAGTGAAGAAAATGCCTGATCAGCCTTAAAGCTGATACACCTATAAACAAGCCCTTGGCCCCATTCCCGGTAGAGGTAGTAAAAAAGTAAAATGCCCCAATATCTGTCAGCACAGAAGGAGACTCCCGGCCTGGATGCCTCCAACCAACTACACGGCAAGTTGTTCTGTATTTGTTAAGCGAATGAGATCACAGCACCTCCCACATTGCTGGATCCAAGTTAGAAGATGGTTGCCATACTTCCATGGTACTTGGTATCGTGAGGCTGCAGGGCAGGAAAGGCAACAAGCATTTGTATGTTGTCTACTGAGCTTTATGATCTCACTGATCCTCACAACAACCCTGGGAGGAAGGCACGTGCTGTCATTATCTGAAGCAAGCAGAAGCTAAGTTTGTTGCCCAGGACCACAGAGCCGGTACCCATGCTAACTGGTCACACAAATGACACTGACCCTTCAAAAGGAGGTCCAAGCACCCAAGTCTGTATTACACACTCAAATCCTATCATCTCAAAGATCCTTCTCCTACCAGTCCTGGGACCTAAAGGGTGAGGCCCTCCTGAGGGCCTCCAGGCCTCCCCAGGCCCTATTCTGGATATTGTCTGTAAAAGGAAACCTTTCAAAATACACTTTAAACTTCCACATGAGGCTTTAACCAGGTCCACATCTCAAGAGCATGAAGCTACAGCTCACTGCAGCATCTCTGAAAAAGACTCCAACTCTCCAGGTCACCTGCTGGCACCTTTCATTGTTTAAAAATGCTTCTAAAAATGTCATCATCCTTCAGCTAATAAGGATTAGTCTTCCTACTTAACCACATCAAAGAGTCAAAAGCTGGGCTCCTCCTACACAAGCCAGGCTCACCACCCAAACTCTAATAATTCAGTGGGCTTTGCCTCCTGTTTTACAGCTGTGTTCAGTCACCCCACTCAATCCCATTCTCTCTCTCTTCTAAGAACTGAAGGAACAAGGAGAGGAAAAAAAAGGAAAATAGCCTGGAACACAAAAGGTTTGTACTTTCTTCAATTAATGGTTACAGGAAAAATTGCTTTGACAAAATACAATTGCTAAAAAATCCTAAAAAGCATATGTATGGCAGGACTTGAATATGATCAAAAGCATAAATTTCAAAACCAAGCACTAACATTATTTGCCAAGGAGAACCACTAAAAGCTTTCCCAGTAAACATGAGGTCAAACAACAATGGCCCCACACCCCTTACTATTATCTGACATAGAAATGTCATAGCAATAAGACAAGAGAACAAAATTAAGGGTCTGAACCTCAAAGAAAAAAGACATTTTCAGATGACATGAAATCCTTAGGGAAAAAAACTGCAGAGAATCAGTTAAGAAAACTATTAAGATTATTAATACCTTAAGATACAATATAAATCAATAGAACTCATCAACATTTCTATAAATACAAAGAGAAATTGTAGGCAAAATAACTACAAAATGCATTAAAATTATCTCGTAACCAAAGCAAGGCATCTGCAAGATTTATGTAAATAAACCTACAAAACACTCTTTGTACAAGAAATAAATGAGGACTTTAAAAATTGAAGTGATATTCATTGCTCATGGTGGGGCCTTGCTACTATAATAGAAAGAACAATGCTACCTCAATTAATTTACAGATTTGGTACTATAGCATGATTACATTATCAAGACAAAATGAAATTCACTTGGAGAACAAAAGGTCTAGAATTTCAAGAATAATAAGAAAAAGTATGAATAGTATCACCAGGACTCAAATTACAACATAAAGCAGTAATCGTAAAACCCTTTAGGTATTGGGAAACAGATTGCCAGACAGTTTTTTGTCATCTTTTGTTCTTGAAGACCACCAAAATGACATCTTATGTTGTTGTCATTTTGTTGGGGTCAAGGTACAGTGTGTCTGACTGTGGCTGAGCAGACCAACATGACCTCAGAAGACTCTCCAAAAGGTAAAGTGGGAATGTGTCTAAATTTGTACATCTCACATTCATTTTGAGCTATAGTAAATTCTGCTCACAGAGCACAGCACCACCTTTGATGCAGGTACGCCATGCAGGGTGGTCCTGGGCCAGTGTCTCCCATGTCTCACAATTGTTCCTAAGGTTCTTCAGAAAAACCTTGAGAATGTCCTCATATTGCTTCTTCTCACAGCCATGTGAATGCTTGCCTTCTGTGAGTGTGAGTTCTCCAGAAAATAGTCTTTTAGGCAAATACATGTCCGGCAATCGAACAACATGGCCAGCCCATCAGAGGTGCGCTCTCTGAAGAAGAGTTCAAATGCTTCGAGGTTCAGCTCAAGAAAGGACCTCAGCGTCTAGCACCTTATCTTGCCAGGTGATCTTCAGAATCTTCCTAAGACAACTCAAATGGAAGTATTCGGTTTCCTGGCATGGTGTTGGTACACAGTCCAGTTTTCCCAGGCATACAACAATGTCAGCACCACAGCTCTGCAGACCTATCAGTTTGACAGTGTAATACCTCTCTTCTCCCACACTTTTCCTTCAGAGCCTCCCAAACACTGAGCTAGCTCTGGCAATGCATGCATCGGCCTCCTCTTTATGTGGACATCCCTGAAAGGCACATTGCTAAGGTAAGTGAATTTATCCATAGTATTCAAAATTTCTCCATTTGTTGTAACCGATGGTTCCACGTATGGATGGCATGGTGCTGACTGGTGGAGAAACTGTTTTCTTGGTGTTGATTGTTAAGCCAAAATTAGCACAAGCAGCAGAAAAATCAATCCATACTCTTGTATCTCAGCCTCAGAGCCTTCGATGAGTGCATAATCATCTGCAAACAGAAAGTCACACACCAACTCTCCTTCCACTTTAGTCTTGGCTTGTAGCCTTTTCTAGTTAAACAATTTACCATCAATGTGGTAGCTGAACTTGGTACCATTTTGTCATTTGTCAGTGTCAAGACATCTGACATCATCACAGAAAAACATCATGCAAGCAAACGAACAAGCACACAGCCCTGCTTCATTCCCCTGGTGACTGAGAAAGCTCAATAGCACCGTCCATTATCCAGAACCCAGGCAAGCATGTCATCATGCAACTGATGTATGATTCCAATGAACTTCTCCAAGAAACCAAATTCTAACCTAATTTTCCACAAGCCCTCATGACTGACAGCATCAAAGGCCTCAGTTAGATCAATGACCATTGTGTATAGACCTCTGTTCTGCCCCTGGCATTTCTCCTGGAATTGTTGGGCAGCAAACACCATATAACTGTTCCCCAACCCTTTCTGAAGCCACACTAGCTCTCGCATAAATGACCATCTTCCAGGTGCCAGATGAGCCTGTTGAGCAGGACTCTGGCCAGAATCTTGCCAACAATGACTAAGAGACACAGATAGATGGATGAATAAAGAACAGAAGAGTAGAATGAACTAGATGAGGGAAAAATAGATATGGACCAAAACAACAACCCAGTGTTTGATGAGCCCAAGAACACGCATTTCTTAGGGAAGGACTCCTCTTGAGACAAGAAATGGAATACTATAAACTTCTGGAAAAACCATGCTTAGGGCATCATCTTACACTGTGTACAATACACTCAAAATGGATGTTACCTCCACACATAAATGTCACACAAAGAGAAAAGGACAATCAGGCCTTTTTCACAACTGCATCTAATGACCAATGACAAATGAAAGACAAGATATTGGAAGATAGCCAATTCTGACTAAATTAAGGGGAAAAAACTCCAAGAATAAAATCAATGAAGGTAAAATTAGAGAAATTGTAGAAGGGGAAATATTTGCATCATTTATCACCAAAGTCACCTATCCAAAACATTGGGAATTGGAACTTATATACAAAACAGTAGAGCTCTTCACATTAAGGAGTCAAAGTATGTTAAATTTTCAAGAGAATTGCAAATTATAAACAACCATATGAAAACATGCCACAAATCACTATTAAGAAAAAATGAAAATGAAAACAACTCTAGTTTTGCCTCAAACCATGCAAAGATGTCAAAAGATAAGACTAATCAATGCTAGTGGAACTGTGCCAGAGAAGTTGGGTCGACCCCTGGTGAAGCTGTGAAATGGCCCAGCCCCTCTGGAGATTCCACAGGAATTTTGCAGGTAAAGTGACTGAATCATCAGTATCCCTTCATCAATACGATCACTATGGGCTTACTCATCCCAAGGAAGGCAAAGACAGAAGGCCAAGTCCAATATACACCAAAGTGAACCACAGTGGCGGTAATGAACTTGAAATTGAGTAAATTCCCCCTCCTCTGGGTAAAACAGCTAAAAATAAAGTAAGAGAGGACAAACACAAGTTCAGAAAAACAGGATAAAATATATACAAACTGAAGCTGAACAAAATAAGCAGAGATGAGCACAATATGCACAATGCCAACAACGTAAAAGAAAACATCAGTAAAGTCCAACTACCCCCAAAAAACAGAAAAACCAACAAAGAGACCAGATAATAAAATACACTCCACCCTCAAGCACTGAGGCAAAGACCACTTACTAAACAAGGAAGGTGGGGATTTGGCCAGATTACATGTTTTTGTTTAATTGTTCTTTTTGGTCACAAGGGAGAATTCAAGGGGGGGGGGGGGGGAATGAAGACGGAAGGCATCAATAAAACCTTTAATAATAAGGAAAAATTACAAAACTAATTTTAAAAATATAAGTTTAAGTTGTTAGTATCTATTATTACTACAATTTGAATCAAGGATGTCCTGGGAAATGTTTAGCTGACTCTCCAGAAAAAAAACTGCAGAAACAACACACCTTTAAGTTTAATTTGCATGATTAACATTTCTCTATCATTTGTTACAGTCTACACTATCAACACACAATAAATGCAATCCTGATGTCCAAGCTGGCACACCCTCCACCCTCTGCACCGTGCCTCTCAAACCACCTTACCTCTAGGATTAGAAAGCTCTGTGCCAAACCAGGGGCCACCAGTCTAGGTCCATGCAACTATGCAGCCTTCCACCTATCTCTGCTGATTCATGAGCAGGACCACAGCCGGATTTTCCCATTATGTCCTCCTCCTATCTTTCCCTCCCCAAAAAAGGAAGGGGAGGGGCATGAGGAGGCTTGTCTCAAACTCCTCCTACTCCATTTTACCCCTCTCTTGCACTGTCCTCCCAATGTACACTCCTGTACCAGACCTACACTCTCTTCTCCAAATCAGCTTGGATCCTTTCCCTCTCTTCACTGGCTCCTTCCTCTCCTCCAAATACACATGTCTGCCCAACCCTGAGGAACCTCCAACCTTCCCCCTCAAACCAAGTCCTCCGTCTCTCCTACCTTTCACTTCCTAAGTGCTCCTTGCCATTCCTTCCAATCTGCCTTCAGTCCTTGACACTGCAGACACTGCTCTTTCAATAGGCCAGTTATTTCCTCATCACCAAATCAAAAAGTCTTGGATCCTACTGAACACTCTCCTTCTGACATACTGTTCTGGATCTCCTCTTTTAATTTCTGAGTTAACTTTCTCCTCAACAGCATCCCTCTGCCTTCTCTTTACTGAGGGCACAGCACAGGTCTGTCCTCAGCCCCTCAAGTTTTTCTCTCAATGTGTGTGTGTGTGTGTGTGTGTTTCTGTCTGTCTCCATGGATCCCCTTCTCAGAATCATGTTTCTAAATGCATAAAATACATCGGCTCAATTACGCTAAAATAGGTGACAAAATATTTTTTAAAAAACCAAGTTCACAGGCATTCCCCTGAATTCTAACCAGGAATCCCTGGGGCTCAATGAACCTCAGGTCAAGAATCTCTGCTTCCCACCTTCTCTGTCACAGCCCTCACTCTCACCTCCCAAATCTATATCTCTAGCCCTCCTCCAAATGGAGCAAAGCATCTGGAAGGCCTCTCTGGTATTGTTTCCTCATCTATAAAAGGAAGGGGCTGGCGTACCTCTGAGCTCTACACCTGTGACTCTAAAGATGCACCTGACGATCTCTGACGGTCTCCTGGACATTAACACCTGCACTTACCTCAAACTCAACTTAGCTCATCGTGCTTTTCCCCCAAACTGAAGCAGCCCTTCCTGATTCCCCCACCTCCTGCTGTTTTTTGGTCAATGGCATGATGGAAAAGCATTTCTGCGAGTTTATCTCCTAGGCTTTCTTTCCCCACTCGCATCCACTCACTAAGCCCGCTTCCATCTGCCACTCTGCCAGCCCCACTGCTTAGCCTCCTCCAATACTGCCCCACCACCCTCCAGGAAGGCTGACTGACTCACTGGCTTCCTGGATCATTCCAGCCAATGCCCAGGCACCCTCCCTGAGCTCCCAGTAATCATTTATGCTAACAACTGTGCACTTAATTCTATCATGTACTGCCCTCATTCTGGGGGCCCTCTGCCTCCACCTCCCCAGTTACACAGTACAGGTAGTATCATTTATGCATCTCTGTATTCACCATGGCATCCAGTAAGGTGTTCAAGAGGAAAGAAAGCAAAGGGCTCATTATTAGTCGTATGAATGAATAGCAGAGAATATGTATATTCTGGGAAATGTCTGAAACATTGTCCAGACATTTAAAAGGTTCCTCTCAAGGAAAAAGCCATCTTGATTTTCTCCCTATTTAATAAACAAATGCTTTAAGGCTTGCAAAGCACTTTAGAAATATCTCATCTGATCCTCACAGCAACCCTGAGAGGTGTAGCAACAACTCTGCTAGTAGCTACTGTGGCTGTGTAGGACCAATAACACCAGCACACAGGAGGGCTGCTAACACAAGTTCTTTGATCTGCTTTACTAAGGAAAGTAACTAAGGGGTTAACAAGCTCACTTTAATCACACATACAAGTATAACTCACTTAGTTCTGGAGGAAAAGTCAGTACCCTGAACTTCAGAGCAAATATAAATAAATTACAAACATACATTATAAACAGACCAAATGAAAAACCAACATCTGGGTTAGCAAAGGCAGGGGGGCAGTTACAACAGCTTGCCCAGAGTCACATACCACTTTTACAGTGAGTGAGAGCCCCAACAGTCAAACACCAAGCTAGGATCTTATATACCCTATCAAGGCCCTTGGGGCATTTGATTACCTCAGTGCTGAGAAGCAGTCAAGCAAAAAACAGTGAAAAATCCCTTTTAGGGTGTGGGAAAGTTAATCCCTAGTTCCACCACATAAAGTCAATGACTCCTGATTGTCTTAACATGGAGAAACATTCCAAGACAACATCCCATTCAAAGGCCAGAATTATTAAAGGCACTTAAGAGAAGAACAGCAAAAAGTCTCACCTTAATTACTGATACAAGAGGTAGGCATCATTCTTCCCATTTTACAGATAAGGAAACCAAAGCAGACAGAGGTTAAGTGACCTGTCCAGGATCATACAGCTAGTAAGTGTCTGTGGTCACATTTGAACTCAGGTCTTCCTGACTCCAAGTTCCACACTCTGTGCCACTTAGCTACCTTTTCCTTAAACTCCTTTTTTAAAAAATCCTACTCTAACATCTCATAATGGGCCCAAGGTTACTTAGAAAGGTTTTTAAGTATTGTCCCAACAGAAGCTTGTCACCAATGGGCCAGCCACTGGGGATGAGCTCGGCTGTGGGAACACATGAAGCAAAGACACAACTAAATGCGCCTTCCTCTTCTTCAGTGACAGGGCAAAGAGTGGAAAGAGAGGCAGAGGGCACTAAGCATCCCAGTTTGGGCACCATCCATAAAGATAACCTTAGCTAGCCCACTTCCAGATAGAAGGGAAAAGGCCTCCAGAGGGCAGTTTAAGGCAGAGATAGACAGATCAATCTGGCTGCTGCAGACATTTACTTGCTTTGCTTGACTATACAGGTTTATAACAGGGGTCCTATTTTCTTTGCTTTCTCAAGCGGGGGAGGGCAGTGAGTGGGAAGGAGAAAAGTCAGAGCTGAAAATAAAATGCAGTTGAATTTTTTTTTTTAAAACCATGAAGTGAGCTCCTGGGGCTCTCAATACAAGTACTACCTGAGGCAGTGGAGTCAGCAAATCTGGACATTGTCAATATAAATGAAACCAGAAGGTCACAGTCTGGTCAGATAAGTGAGGAAAAACTTCCAAGATGGCCTGTGGGCCGCCACTGGTATCCTTAAGATACCCAGAAAGCTCCAGGAGGGCCCCCAACACATGGCACAGCACAGCCCTCTTAGGCAAACTCACTGCAGCAGAGAGGGCCAAGATAGCCAAGAGTCATGCCTTAAATTAGATTCTGCTAGGTCTTGATCAGTGCAATAAGGAAATTATCAGATGTATTCAATTTTGTACTAATCGAAGTCCTAATTATATAAAATACAGTAACTGGTTCCAGCCCAATGGAAAAATACCATATGAATTTGAATAATACAGCCGCTGGGGGGATTCATTAGTCACACTAATTGGAACCTGGCTGTGCTAATTAGGGAAATAACCTGTAATACTACAAAAACCTAAGGGAGAAATGATTATACGATTGGGGAAATAAAAATCAATGATTAATTTAAATCATCTTAAATCCAGAAGTTATAAATAAAACAGAGAACTCTCAACTTAGGACAGCATAAAGTCCCACCTAAAAAAAAGCCATCTACATAGTTATAGTAAAGCTAAAGAAGGCACTTGCACATCTGGATGTTCTCTGTGGGAAGACCCTGGAGGTAAAAAACTTGAGTGTGTTCCCACAGAACATTAGTGACGGAAGAGACCTCAGAAATCATCTTGAGTCCCAACATCCTGCCTTGCAGAGTCCAAGACTCACAGTGGCAAACTTGACCAACCGAGGCCCAGAGCAGGGTTGGAACCATGGTCACCTAAGGTCAGATCTCGTGCTCCTTGCACCTTATCACCTGTCACTGGGACCTGGGGCAGGGCTAAGTCACCAACCTCTTTTCCCTCTTTGGAACCTGTGTGTGTGTGTGTATTTGTGTGGTGCTGTGTGGTGGCAAGTATGCCACAGGACGGGTAATAATATGGTTAACTTCTGGCTGTATAAACATCAAGTACTGTTCTAAGAGACAATAATCTGATGAGTCAGAGCAAGATCCCTATAGAAACCTTCCTGGAAATGCCACGGTGCAGGACAGTATAATATTATTCGCAGGATTTAGCTCCACAATTTGCTTCCACCTCAGGATATTTTATTTGAGTCCAGCAACATCAATTTAAGCTGAAATGGCTTTGGGTTCACAAAACACAACCCAGACTTCCTCACACCCCACCTGACTCTTATTACAGGGTTAGCCAAGCAGGGTGATGCTGCAACTTTGGAATAATTCCATGGTGGCCTCACAAAAGGAATTTCAAAACACTTAACTACTACCCAGTTTGTCCAAGGCGTCTAACAGCTGTGATGATGAAGCCAGGTGTAGGGGCAGACAGGGCACAAGGTTGCTATTACAGCTTCTTTTCCACAGGTCAAAAGCAGGTGGCCTTACAGCCACACAGAGCCAGAAGTTAACCATATTGTTACCCGTCCTGTGGCATACTTGCCACCACACAGCACCACACAAATACACACACACACACACAGATTCCAAAGAGGGAAAAGAGAGATCCTTGCCCCAGAAGGAAAATTCAACACTACTACAAAATTGTACACAGGCTGTAGCAAGGAAACAAGTCAAGTTTACAAATAACTAGGGCAGCTAGGTGGCTCAGTGGATGGAGTGCTGGGCCTAGAGTCAGGAAGACTCTTCTTCCCAAGTTCAAATCCAGCCTCAAACACTCACTAGCTATATGACCCTGGGCACTTCACCCTGTTTGCTTCAGTTTCCCCATCTGCAACATGAGCTGGAGAAGGAAATGACGAACCACTCCAGTGTCTTTGCCAAGAAAACCCCCAATGGGGTCTTGAAGAGTCAGACACGACTGAAATAACTAAAAACATAACTATCAAAAAAGTCAGAATGTGTTTAGCACTCCTGGAAAGCAGTATTGGAGACTAGGAGGGCTGGCAAGGCCAGGAGACATAAGATTAGATGCTACCAGTTAGTGAGGAACCCTCACACCCCACCCAAGTCTGCTGTCAGAGCTCCTGAATTAGACTAGCTCAAAAGCCTCGAAAAGAAGTACAAAATTTAGAAACCTGCCCTGTCCCCACCAAGGAAAGTAGGGAGTAAGATCAGGAGAGTTTGGCCTTGATCCAAACAAGCTTGAGCTGACCCAACTCAGAAAGCCCTCACTAATTTGGAGCCTTCATTTACATGTGGCTCCATCGCCAAGATCCACAAGGAACAAACCGCCCTGACCAAGCCCCACTTTCAAAGAAGTTAACATTAACAAAGCAGGTGCACTCTGGCTTCTTTTAACCATCTCTATCTACCAGCATAACTGATGGCAACACATTCTTTGGAAAGAGTACTCTGGGGGGAAAAACTGCTTTCTGGGAGGCAAAGTGATTGGGCAGAAAATACCCCGCACTACCCCCTAACACCTGCAGCGAATGGGCAAAGGGCACATTTCCTCACGTGCTCTGTTGGCAGGCCAAGAGCCCAAGTTAATTCAGCCCGTTCCTGGAAGAAAGATCATCATGCCTTTGCCGTTCACAATGAGAGCCTTCCACAGGAGCCCCAAAAGCTACAGTTAAGCTAGCAAACAAGAATAAAAATCCCAAATGTTTTGCTTTTTCTAAAGAAAAACCAACTGCAAACACCATCCATTATTCAAGACAACCTGCACCAACCCACTTGAGACCACTCCTCCAAAGACAATCGGTTCAATCTCCCATTCACCCAGTCCTGGTCTCTTCCTTAAAACAGGAGGGGATGGGCCCTTATTATTCACACAATTAATTTCCAGGTGGCACCTCTCCACACAAACCATCCCTCTTTCCCTCCTGTTTACTCGCTTTACTAAACTTCAGAGCTCAGTCACTGACTTTAAAGAATACATGCCATTATCCAAGGGGTTCCAAGAAGCCAGCCCTTTCCAAGCCATTTTCAGCCTCTGAAGCCCTTTAATGGACTAAAAACTTCAACCACCCGTCCCCTCAACGCCAGACATGACTGCAGGTTAATAACACTCGTATGGAGAGGGGGAGAGTCAAGTGGGAGGAGAGGGACCCAGGAGGCCAAAAGGTTCCAGCCTAGGGATACTGAAGCCCGGGTCCCCCTGGAAGGATTGGGGCCACAGGCTGTAGATGCCAGGTGGAAAGGCCAGGAAAGGCCAGCAGAGGCCAGGCTGTGATCCCTTCCCTTGGAGCTCCGAGTAGTCTTTTGGGGATCAGTGGCAGGGGTAGGAGCTGCTCATAGCAGGGCTGCAGAGACCCAGGCGGTGCTGGTCTGTGGGACCTAATGGGAATGAAGGAAGAGGCCAGGTAGCGCAATGCATCCAGAGGGAAGAAGAAGGGGACACTCCCTACAAGCGGATTAAAGACCCAGCGGCAAGTGACACTAACCTCCGGCTAGAAAAGGAGGGGAAAGGAGGAGAGTGCGATTAGAAAATCCCAATAACGGAGGAGCTCTGGGGGACGGATTCCACGTGGAGCCCTCTGAGAGGGGGGAAAAAAGGGAGAGAAGAGGAGGAAGAAGCCACTGGATGGGTTACCAGGTCCCGGTCCGCGCGCTGCCAAAAGGCCCATCAGGGACCCGAGGCATTGAGCGCTGAGCTCTCTCTAGAACGGGAAAAGAGGGCAGAGGATTCACCTAGAACGGGTCAGAACCTCCCAGTAACTGGATGCAAAGAGACCCAAACCAAGCCGAGCCAGCACGGCGGAGCGCTGGCGGGCAGAGCTCCGGCTCAGGCCGGCGACCAGGGGAGGAGGAGGGAAAAAGGAGGACTATCGTATAACCAAAGGGCTCGGGAGCTGCCCAGCTCAGCACCGACACTCCTCCCCAGAAACAGGGAGGACGAGAACCGGAGCTCCGGCTCCGTCCGGCCTCTGACCCATCTTTAGGAGGGAAGAGAGACCCCGACCGGAGGTGACTCCGAGGTGACAAAGTTGGAGCAGGAAGAGAAGGCGGAGGTCCCGGCGGGCCAAATCCTTCACTTTACAGATGGGGAAACTGAGGCCTAGGGGGACGCAATCAGGAGGAGCCCGGGCCTGCTCCCCAAGGCCGAGGGGTGTCTGGGCAGGGGGAGCCCGCGGGCTCCGGGCAGGGCCCCTGGGAAGGACCGCCAGAGCCCCATGGAGAGTTAGAGAGGCGGCCCAGGGGCCGCAGTTCCTCCTCCCCAACCCCTCCCCGGGGTCCCCGTCCCGCCCCCGCCGGGCGCCCCGCGGCGCTCGTACCCTGGCTCTGCAGGATCTCGTGCTTGAGGCCGCCCGTGTAGTCGATGAGCTCCTCCAGGCCACGCTCGCACAGCTGCCCGTAGCCCGAGAACTTGTGCAGCACCTTCTCCAGCTCCCGCTCCACCGTCACGCACTGATCCATGCCGGGCCGTCCCGAGGCCGCGTCCTCTTCCAGTCCCCTCCCAGTCCCCTCCGGCCCGGGGGCCCGCTCCGGGGCCTCAGCGTCTTCCTCGCGGCGGCCGCGGCGGCGGCTGAAGCGGCGGCTGGGGAGGCTCAGCGGCGGCGGCGGCGCTGACGGGGCCCCGGGCTGCCCGCGTCCCCCGGTTCCATGACGCCCCGGCTCGCCCCTCGCCCCCGGCCCGCTGCTGCTGCTGCTACTACTACTGCTGCTGCTGCTGCTGCTGTGGCCGCCGCCGATTGTTTTTGTTTTCACAGGAACCGACAGATGACCTGGTTCTCTCTCCCGGGCCGCACCAAGAGCCTCCGGCCCGAGGGGGAGGGCGGGGAGGGAGCGCCGGGACACGGGCCGTACCAAGCGGGACGGCTGGAAAAAAGAGAGGGGGTCCAGAGATCCGAGCGAGTGCCGCGGCCCGGGTCTCTAGCAGCGCCGAGCGCGGGGCCGGCCGCGCGCGCAGCCGCGGTTAAAGCGTGGGCCGTACC
The DNA here is from genome assembly GCF_011100635.1 of Trichosurus vulpecula. Lineage (NCBI taxonomy): Eukaryota > Metazoa > Chordata > Mammalia > Diprotodontia > Phalangeridae > Trichosurus > Trichosurus vulpecula. The sequence continues at coordinate 405,189,172 of NC_050575.1, read as the reverse complement.
ACCGGAGGCCACCGAGGGGGGAGCGGGAAGAAACCACCGGACACCCCCGCGCCGCCCGGCCAAGGGATGTGTGTGAAGGGAAAGGGGGGGAAGCTCCGAAGCTGACTGAATCCAGAGGGAAACTGCCTCTAACCCCTCCCCCAGGGACGTCCCGAAAGCGAGCCTATGGCTGGACGGCTAGAGAGAAGGCTCTACGTCATGAGGGAATATTCTCCAATCCTGAACCTCAACATCAAACCTCCCCCAATCCGAGTCGAGCAGGCCAAACCAACCGACTCGCTGTCGGAGGGGGGAACCACTCTCGAGAAGGCAATAGAAAATCCGACCCTTGCCTAAGGAAGCCTGCGCACCACTTCCCCGCTCCTTTCCTATCCCCGACCTCCCCGGGGCCAGGGGGAAAATGGCCGAGCTGACCAGGCCCGTTGGTGGCAGAGGCTCTGCCAGCCGATAGACCCTGTCAGCCGTCCTGGGATGGGAAGGGACAATTCGAGATCGGCTCCCCCACGGGAGCAAGCCAATGGCTTTTATTAGTCATTGTGATTAATTAGTGACCTTAGAACCCAGTTGGCTGGGCGGGCGGGGGGAGGGAGTTCAAGGAGGCAGGAAGGGCGCAGGCGCTGGCGCAGGCGAGGGGCGGGGCCGAGCGGGCGCGTGGCTCCCGCACGTGCGGCTGAGGGAGGGCGGGGCTACTGTGGTTTCCATGTGTATGTGTGTTTGTATTTATCCGGGAGGGGGACGGGGACGGAGACGGGGAGGGGGAGGGGGAGATGTCTTAGACCTGGCTTCAGCTGCTGCTGCTGGAGCCAAAAGAAGGGGATCCTGCCTTCCAGCGGTACTGAGTGGACCCACCCAACCCTCATGCCCCTGCGTTCCCAGGGCGTGCCACCTCTTTCTTCTGAACCTTTGCATAAGCTGTGTCCTTTGCTTGGCCGGTTCAGTGCTCTTGCTTTTAAACTTCGCTTTCTCCAAATTAACTTTTTCAGCCAGTTTCCAAATGTGTATATATGTGCGTGTGTGTGTATATATGTATGTGTATGTATGTATGTGTATATATATGTATATATATGTACACACACGCACACATTTTAAATGTATCCCTTCCCATTCTCCTAGTAACTAGAGCGCTGGACCTGGAGTCAGGAAGACCTGAGTTCAAATCCATCCTCACTAGGTGTGTGACCCTGGGCTAGTCACTTAACCTCTGCCTCAGTTTCCTCATCTGTAAAATGGAAATAATGCCCCCCTGCGTTGTTTAGGGATTAAATGAGATCTTTTCTATAAATCGCTATGATGATTAGCTACGCAGGCTCTCTTACATTCTGGAGCCCTTTTCGCCTCCTTTGGGGTCCTGCTCCAACAATCAGCCCCTCTCCTGCATCTTTTGCACCCTCCTTCCTGGTCAGATGTCTTGAAGGCTGAGCAAGTGCAGCCTTAGTCTGACCCCACTTCACTCAAATCCTGTCTTCATCCTCTCCTTTGTTTCCCAGTCAACACTCTCACACAATAGATCTGTACCTGCTTCCTCACTAGACATCCAGGGCTTAGGTCAGGAAGTCTCTCCCACCTGAAACCCAAGGGCTCCAGGGCACTTTCTGCCAAGTCCAGTGTCACTCAGTCCCCTAGGTCCTCAGTCTCCTGGACGTTGTGTGCGGCACTTGGCATCAGTGACCAGGAGCTCCCAGGACCTCCTCCCCCTTCGTTCCAGGAGGCTGCTTGGTACCTTACTACCCCAATGCTTTTTTTCTTCCCTTTTCTGCATGTTTTGTTGGCTCCTTTTCTGGCCTGCCACTTCTTACCTGGGTGTTTGCCAAAGTTCAGACCTTCCATCTCTGCTCTTTTGTTGGACAACTCATCCATTTTCATAGCTTTTTGCCATCATCTATGTAGAAAATTCCCAAATTGGGGCAGCTAGGTGGCACCGTGAGTAGAACACCAGCCCTGGAGTCAGGAGGACCTGAGTGCAAATTTGGCCTCAGATACTTGACACAGGTACTAGCTGTGTGACCTTGTGCAAGTCACTTAATCCCAATTGCCCTGCCAAAAAACAAAGAAAATTCCCAAATTTATGTCCCCGACTAGTTTCTGCCAAATGCCTACCTAAGCATCTCCTTTAGAATAATCCATTGCTAACTCAGTATTTTAAAAACAAATGTTAAAAATAGGTTTTACACGTAATTGGGGGGAAATGCTAAATATTTTAAATATATATATATATATATATATATATATATATATATATATATATATATATATATATATATATATACTCCATTATTAACCTTGATCTTAATCTATCCAAACCAACATCACCCTTGTCAAAGCCCACCCTCCTTGTCTTCCCTGTTTCTCAACAGCGGATAGGATCTTCGTCTTTCTTGATAGCTGTTTCCCTGGCCCTCATAAGTCTCCAAATCCTGCGGCTTCTCCCATTTCACTTTTTCTTCCAGTCAGTTCTTTTGGTTTGCATTGTGATCACCCCAGTTAGGACTTTGTCACCTATCATATTTCTTAAAGGGAAATTGTTTTACAAGCTGCTGGGAAGAGTCTAAAGACCTCAAGAAGAGCAGAATGCCCCTGCTTCCAGCCCAGCCCAAAGCACCATCACCCAGGGAATCATCTCTTAGGGAGATATGGCCTGGCATCTGCTTCTGCAATTGTTGCAAGCCTTCTAGGAGACCTCGGCTACAAAAGACAAGGAAAAGAAAGTCTCTGACATTCCCTGGCGGTTCAACATCAGAAATGGATAAGGTTTTATCAGTGGAAGCAACATGAAAGAAGAGGAATCACCACCTGTTTGGCTCCTGCACCCCAAGGACTTTTCCAGCTGACTTGCCCTTAAAACCTCCCATAAGTGTGATCTCTTCCATTATGGCAAGAACTGTCTTGCCTTTCTGTTTGTATCCCCAGGACTTAGTACAGTGTTTTCTCATTCATTCTGCGTAACTTCCTTTACCACGCCTTCCCTTCTTAACTCATGAAATCTGGCTGATTCCCTCCCTATTCTACCATCCCAAATCTGTCTCCCATGACACCCCAGCACAAAATAGTTATCATTTTCCCCTCACCATGCCTTACACCTTTTCCCTACTGTGTCCATTCTGCCAAGAATGTCTTCCCTTTCCTCTCCATCTTTCTAAATTCTGGCCTATTCTAGGCCCTCTTTGGCCCATTCTGCCCACTTCGGTCCACAGGCCCCTGTTTCACCAAAAGCTTCAGTGGGTGGAGAACTAGAGAAATTAGAATTTATTTTACCAAGGTTGGGAAATACTATTCTAAAGGAAGGGTCTTTTTGAAATGTTAACTAATTGATCTTCACGTACCCTCTCCTTCACTGTTATGAATGCAGTCAGTCTTGGAATAAAAGAAATTAGAAAGCCGGGTGAGAGGGTGTAGTAACAATTCATCTAGCAGCAGCTGTTGAGGTGTAAGATCCAACAGGACCAGCAACAAGAGCTGCCAGCACAGATTCTTTAATCTGTTTAACTAAGGAAAGCAACTTTAAGGTGTTAACAATCTTACTTTAATCCAACATACAAATATCATTCACTTGGTTTAGTAGGAAAAGCCAGCACCCTGAACTTCAGATCAAATACAAACAAATTACAGAAATCGACAGACCTTGTCTGATTCAAATCACAATTCATAGTTAACAGAGAATCACCAACATCTATCTGGGTTACAAAGCCAGGGGGCAGTTAACAACATCTTACCCAGAGTCTCAGCACTCCTTCCATGAGTGAGCCCCAAAGGTCAAATGCCAACCTTGGATCTTATATACCTGAGGAGCATTCAAACAAAGAACAGGGAAAAACCCCAGTTTGCTGGCCATTGCATTTGAAAGGCAAGACTCCTCAAAGGTATTTAACTACCTTGGCATTCCAAAGGAGAACAGCAAAAAGCCCCACACTGATTACTATAACAGAGGGGAAAGTCTAAATTTTACTTTACAAGCACCCAGAACACCTTACGGAGAATTCCTAAGGAAAACGTCCTTGATCAGAAGACAGAGCTGGCACCTGCCATGGGGAACTAGACTAGACCAATGACGCCATCCTGCTTCCATTCAGTTCCTCATTTGTAAAATCAGGTGGTTGCTCTAGCCGGTCTCTCCAACTTCTAATGGCTCTCGATCTATCATCCTACCAGGGTTTTTTAGTTGCTGTATCTGACTCTTCACAATCACATTTTGAGGTTTTCTTGGAAAAGATGCTAGAGTGGTTTGCCATTTCCTTCTCCAGTGAAGATCCTATGACTTTTATGCAAAAGCAGGATCCTGTGAGAATGAGTGTGGCCATTCTAAAAGTTCTTGACCTCAACATGTAAAAGCAAACCTTTAATTGAAGAGCTCACTTGGGGAGCACAGATTTTTGGGAAAAAACCAGACTCTCTTTTAAGGATATTGTTAGCTCTATGGGGAAAATGATTTTAGTACCGTCCATGGGGTTTGGGGGATGGGAAATGCTTGTTTTGGGTTGTGGAAAGTCCACAAAAAGAAAAAGGGTGGAAGCCCCAGCTCTGCCACTGAGCAGTCGGTGGCCCTGGGCAAGCTCCTTCACTCCTTTTCTGAGCCCCAATTTCCTCATGTTTGGGGTGGGGAATCACAGGATCTCAACCTGAAGCCTAAAAGGGACCTCAGATGTCATATGGTCCAGTCCCCTCCTTTTACAGAGCTGGGGGAGGGGGCACTTCCCCAAGCCCATGGGAGTGGTACAGACTAGAATTGGCACTTGTATACTCATACAGTGACTTGTAGCTCTGCTTTTTAACTCTGCATTATTTCATGCAGACTTTTCCACATTGCAGAATATTTTCCATACTTGCTTTTATTTAGGTTGATACTATCTCCAATCTCTAATCCACTCTAGTCCACTTAGCCATTTGGCACTTTAGGTTTCAAGTTTTTAAATATTATACAGAGTATAAGCTACAAACAGTTTGTACAAAGTGTCTTTTTTTAATTTTTCTCTGAAATAGCGGGTTTTTTATAATGATGATGAAAAGGAAAGATTTCCTTCCCCAATTAGTTCTCTCTCTCTTCTCTATCTCTCTTCTGTGTCTCTCACCTTCTCTTCCATCTCTGTCTTTCTGTTTCTATCTATCTCGCTCTGTTTCTCTCTCTGTCTCTGTCATATACTCTCTCCTCTCTTATCTGTCTTTGTCTACTGTCTCAGTCTCTCCTAGTCTCTCCCCTCTCCATCTTTCCTCTTCTCTCTCTCTCTCTCTCTCTCTCTCTCTCTCTCCTCCCACCAATTCATTTCATTAAGCATTCAAAAACTCCCATTTTGTTGTTAATTTGCCTCCTTTTCCCCCAAGTAACTAACAAGATTGGAGAGCTTTGAAATCTTCGAATGAAAGGCTGTGCCAGAATGTGTGTTTAGTAAAATGGAAGATCTGCTTCCATTTCTCCACCCATTCCATACTGCCTGGGGAAATCAGCACCATTTCCCACAGGGTATCTTCCAGCACATGAGATCATTGCAGTCTAGGACAAGGCCACTCAAAATTATTTTTACATATAGTGGTTTGGTTGTGGGTCTGAGACTTGGTGACTGATCTTTAATCATCCCCAAAGAAGCTGATGGCATTGTGTGTGTTAGACATGATGCTATGTGTGGTAGAGGATGTGTGAACAATGCCTTGCTGTTGCAACAAAAGATAAATGCTTCTATTAATAATTCTCTAAATTGTATCACGTGGAGAAACAAGTGAGGTAATTATTCTGCTTTACTCACTCGTCCTCCTGAAGTCCCCGTTGATGTACCAAGTGCCAAAAAGCAGGCATTATGATTCTAAAAAGCCAAATGGCACCATACAGTTTGGAGAAGGTGAGATTTACTGGTGAAAATAAAACGGTGGGACTGTTTGATACTGAGAATATTAAAAAGGAGCATAATAAATGACTACAAGTAGTAGAAAGGGACAGTATTTTTACGATAAGAAAAAGAGATAATAATAGCTTTGCCAGAGAAAATTCACAAGTATAGTATACAGAATGGTGTGTGCTTGGGTCTTAAGTTACATGAAGATGTTTGTTGTTTGCTCTTCGTTTTCAAAGAGGACCAGTGACGTGACAGGTGCTGGCTTGACTCGTGGGTGAACTGGACTGAAGTAAGACAGAGTTGCACCAAGTCATCAGTCTCATTTTTTCTTCCAGAGTCATCAAAGTCCAATGGCAGGATAAAAGTCAGGGCAGCTAGCAATGGCCCAGGTTGCAGTGGATGACCAAGCTCTAAGCGCTCTACAGCACGTACTTCAGCCACCTTCGTGGCCATTGGAATGAATGCTCCTCATTTGCCCATTCTGCAGAGGAAGTCTTGGGGTATGCATCCCCCTAACTAACCAGTGGGTTTGAGGTCTGTCAATTACCCTCAACTCGGTTTAGTCAGCTGAGATGGTTTACTGGGGTGTAGCCACTGCACATGCTGCAGTTTCTTGGAGCCACAGGTGAGAGTTGGGTGAATCCTGTGGACACCAAAGGTGGTTGAGCAGCCTGGAAAAGGGGATGGCAGCCCTCACACCAGAGGTTCTAGTCCTCCTGGAACACCCCATACACCCTACTTGAAGACACTATACATAATATGGTAGAGCAAAGAATTGGCCCTCTCTTAGCATTCAGTTTGCTTACCGGTGCTGGGGGAAATTTAGAATGGAAATGGAAATCTTTTTTTTCTTTCTAAAGTTTTTATAAGAGACTGAATTTTCACCCTTGATTTGGGCAGGAGGAAGTTAGGTGACTCAGTGGATAGAGCACGGGACCTGGAGTCAGAAGAGCTGAGTTCAAATCCCACCTCAGATGCTTGCTCACTCTGTGACTGGCCAGCTCTCTTAACCTCCGACAGCCTCAGTTTCCTTATCTATAAAATGGGGGTGATAATAGCACTTACTTCCCAGTGTTGGTATGAAGATCGAATGAGATGTTTGTAAAAGATTTGGCAAACCTGTGAAAGCATTATGGAAATTCTAGCTATTATTATCCGAAGAATAAGAACAAATAAATAAAAATAGCTCTTCAAGGTTTCTCAAGGACTTTTACATAGAGTATCTAATTTCTTTGAGTCTCAGCCCAAATTCAGTTTAGTAACAAAAGCTTATCCTGTCTACTTAGGTTTGGATTTATAATTAAAGGAGCATGAATATTCTAAACTGCTTGTTTAAAGCATCTAATCTTCTCCTGATGTTAGATTAACCAACAGGGCTGAAGTATAAACTACAATGATGTTGCGATTATATTTTATTTTAAGTGTTTTTGTCCTAGTTTTTCTTTGTCATTCAGTCGGGTCTGATTCTTCATGACCCCATTTTGGCAGAGATACTGGAGTGGTTTGTCATTTCCTTCTCCAGTTCATTTTACAGATGAGGAAACTGAGGCAAGCAGGGTTAAGTGACTTGCCCAGAGTCATGCAGCTAGTAGGAATCTGAAGGCTGCATCTGAACTCAAGCAGACAAGTTGTCCTGATTCCAGGCCTAGCATTCTATCCACCAAGCCACCTAGCTTCCTCTAGTTTTTCCAGGAAATTTACAAATAAATACTAAAGGAATTTGACCTCTGTGTGTACTCAAGGGAAAGTGCAAATACATCTCTCAGCTCCGTGACTGCGTGTGACTATGCCATTTCACACTAGAGACACAGAGAACCCTTACAAGAGCTGGGTGGAAGTCTACATTTACAAATGTTTATCATCACCAGCAACAACTGCTAACCAACTGCCACCAAGAGGCAGATAAGCCCAGGAACCCTAGGATTGGCAGTACACCCCACCCCCCTCCCCAGACTACTGGCCCTGCTTCTAGCCCAGCCCTCTTGGCCATGATCCAAGAAGCAACTCCTATGGAGATGAGACCAGCCATCCCTACCAAGTGCCAACCAACTGGCACTCACAGAAGTGGTAGGTCAGCCTAGTTTGCTAGGGAAGTCAGACTCTAATGAGACAGCCCAGGACCCTGAACCAGAGAGCCTTGGGAATAGCAATGCTTCCAGCCCAGGGCACTCAGCCATCCTCCTGGGAAGCAGCCTCTGTGGGGATGCAGCCCGGCCACTGCTCCTGCAGGTGGGACAGTCCCATTTATTGAAGACCCAGGAAAAAAAAAGTTCTTGTCATCCAAGTCCTTGGCACTGTCAAGTGGTTCATATCAGAAACTTATATTTTATCACTGGAAATGACATTTTAAAAGCAGCCACTACATGCTAAGGACTATGGGACTTTATGATCTGACTTGCAACTGAAACCTTCCCTGTGAGTTGTCTCCCCATTAGAATGTGAGCCCCTTGAGGACAGAGACTTTCTGACTTTTCTATTTCTGTCCTCAGCACATGGTAAGTGCTTAATAGATGTTTCACACATTCAGAAAACATATCAGGGTTTGCAAAGTGCCTCCCTTACAAGCAACAGGGGCATGCTGCAGGCACACCAGCTCATTACAATGGCCCCAGAAGAGGGGCAACCATGTGGCAATTTCAAGAGTTCCAGCACTTAATATTCTAGAAAGAAAATGAGGGACTTCCTGGGCAGTACCAGCCTTTGGGGAGAAGAGGAGCAGGAGTAAGATGGAGGAGCAAAAGTTGTGGCTGGCCTTTGCCCTCTGCTACTACCAGAAATCATTCCGATGGTGTAGTTTTCTTTTTAAACCACAGAATGCCATTATGAGGAGGGTGGTATAGATCCCCAGGGATAAAGCAAAGTCACCAGAAAAAAAGACTTAGATGATTTACAGGCTATTGTGAGTCTTCTGGAGTTTCTGCACTGCTTTGTAGAATGAAACCTGTTCCTGATCTTACGTTAGGTTACGTAAGGTTACGTTTTTCAATTATACCCATCTGCACGCCTGCTGTCTTTCCCCTATTCAGGTATAAACTCCTTTTTGGGTATGTTTTGGTTTTGTCTTTGCATCCACAGGCATTGGCACAGTGCCTGGCATATAGTGGGCACTTAATAAATATAAACAAATAAATAAGAATGCATTTGATAAAAATAGATTTAATAAAATCGACCGATTCGCCGATTACCTTGAAAACTTGCATAAGAGCTGGGAGCCCTTTTGACTCTATCTGTGGAGGCGTAGATACGTGCTTTCTGATGCATATTCAGGAGACCTAGAGGAAAATCTGGACTGGGGCAAAATGAGCCAAAGAGGTATTATTCAGAGGATACCCAGAAACCCAGAAACCGAGCCCCATCTTGTAAGTCCAGAGCTGTGGGGACACTGAGCCATTGGTTGAGAATTTTAAGTGAGGTAGTAGTAGTAGTAGTAGAAGTAGTGGTAGTAGTAGTGGTAGTGGTGGTGGTGGTAGTAGTAGTAGTAATAATAGTGGTAGTGGTGGTAGTAGTGACAGTGGTAGTAGCAGTACTAGTAGTTTTCAGCAGTACTAGTAGTGGTAGTAGTAATAGTTAGCATTTATATAGTGCTTGCTATGTGCCAGGGTAAGTGCTTTGCAAATATTATCTCATTTGATCCTCACAACAGCTCTGGGAAGTAAGTGCTACCATTATCCCCATTTTACAGATGAGGGAACTGAAGCAAACAGATTTAAATGACTTGTCCAAGGTCACACAGCTAGTATGTGTCTGAGGTTGGATTCAAACTCAGGTCTTACTCATTCCAGGCCCGGTCTTTGATGTATGCTCACAGAAGAGAAATCTAAGAACTGGAGAAATTCATGAACAAAGCTGCCCTCACACTGAGCTTTGAAGGATAATAGGAATTCTGAGAGTGAGGAAGCAGCCTAGAAAATCCCTCTGCCCTGCAGCCTCTTGCTCTGACTGGATGTTTCCTCCCCGGAACCTCCATTTGAAAGAAGGGCCTCCAGGCCAGCCATGATCACTGCTTTATTCCTCTCTGTCCCTCCAGATTTCTTGTTCCTCAATGCCTCCAGACTGCTCCCCATCCCCTTTCGGCTTCTCTTCCTATTAGAATATAAGCTCCTTGAGGGCAGGGACTGTCTTTTGCCTCTTTCTTATCCCCAGCACTTAACACAGTAACTGACACACAATAGGCTCTTAATAAATGTTTACTGATTAATTGATTAATTAAAGGAAACAGAACCAAAAGGTTATCCCACCCAGGCGTTGATCTCCACCAATAAGGAGAGAGTCCCAAAGCAGAGGGCTTTGGGACTGAGGTCACACTCAATACCATAAAAAGAAACCATTTCGAAGACTTGTATAAACTGAAGAATGAAATGGTTAGTAGCAGGAGAACAAATGACAACAACCCTGTAAAAATAAGCCCCTTGAAAGCTAAAAGAATTCTTATCGACACAATTGCCATCTGTGATTCTGGGGGACAAATGATGAAGCATGCTCCCAACCTCCTGAGAGGGAGGCGATCCATTCAGAGTACAGAAGGAGATGTTTATTTTTTGGACAGCCACTTACTACGGTGCTCTAGCACATAGTAGGCGCTTGATTGATCAGACATGGCCAGAGAATTTGTCTTGCTTAACTATACAAATGTGTTTCAAAGATTTTGTTTTCCTTTTTTTCTTTCCCAATAAAGTAGAGGTGGAGAGGGAGGAAAAAAATAGATTTCTGTCAATTAAAAAGTAAAATTTAATTTTAAAAAAGAGGAAGACAATGGGATGCATTGGAAACTTGGAGTCAAAAGACCTGAGTTCAAATCCTGACTCTGCTAAACTCTGTGACCTTGGCAAGTCAACTAACCACTCTGAGCCTCAGTTGTGTTCCCCCCACTCCAAGTCCATCATTCTACCCAATATACTACCTAGTTGCAAATATAAATGCTTTTAGGACCTTGGACAGCTCTGTAGTGTAGCCAGCTGCCTGAGACTCCCCCCCCCTGCCCAGCACACACACACACACACACACACACACACACACATCCAAGGAAACACTCCAGGAACAAGGGAAATGCCCTAAGAAACACCAAAGAAATGCTACCTAGGATCAGAGCTAGAAATAGTGTAGGGCAATAGGATCTTTGACCTAGTGCGCTAAAATTTAGAGGCTGCAAAAATTTAACAAACACACTTTAATAGCAACAATAACAATAATATCTAACATACAGTGCTTACTACGTATTAGGCACTGCACTAAGTGCTTTACAGTCATTACCTCATTTGATCCTCATAACAACCTTGCACAGCAGCTGCTATTATCATCCCATTTTACAGATGAGGAAACTGAGACAAAGAGAGGTAAACAACTTGCCCAGGGTCACACAGCCAGATAGGAAGCCTCTGTGGCCAGATCTGAACTCAGGTTTTCCTGCCTCTAGGCCCAGGGCTCTGTCTACAAGAGTGAAAGAAGCGCATGAATTTAGCTCCTAGTTAACAAGCATAATAAATAATTAAAATAGGAAACTGCCAGATGGAAGCAGCATTAATAACATCCATCTGTGCCACTATAATAACTAATTCCCCCTCCCACTCAACTGAATTTGTTTTTCTTACTACTATTATTTTCCACCATGAATTACACAGCTGATTTGAGAGTAGTTTTGTGCTGTTCACCCAGAGGGAAGTCGTTTTCTCCAGCCCTTCCCCTTCTCCCCTCCAAGCCCTGCTTCTCCACCCCTAGAAAGTCTTCTCTGTATCTTTCCCCCTCTCTCCTTATAACCACTTCTCTGAGTAGGACTGAGTGATTGCCATTCACAGTGTCTCGGGGACTAGCCTCCAGGCCTGGGAGGACTGAGCTACAGGACACAGCTCTTCCCGGCCAGCCCTGTGACTCGGCTCTCCCACCTTCCAGGCACTCCTAAAAACTGATAGATTACTGCATTTCTATAAGTTGTATCAGCCATGCTCCCGAATCACAGTCAGTCGGTCAACAGACACTTATTAATCACTTACTTACTCGATAGGTGCCATACTAAGCCTCAGAACTCCAAAGAAGGAGCTCACGTTTTAAGGGGAAACACAAGCAAATAACTGTACACTACAACGTAAAAGAAAAGTGATCTCAGATAGAGGCGCAGTCGACATTTTCTGCAATACCTGCCTTTACTTTACTATTTTACTTTGCTTTTTTTTTCACCTCTTTTACTTTATTATTTTACTAAAAATGTTCTTTTACTTTGCTATTTTACTAATCTTTTGTATATAGGGCACGTGATTACACATCCTCCCAAGTGAGACCAGAATTCTGTAAGCAATAACAAACACAGCCGGGCTAGATATAGGTCGGCTTGATGACTAACTAACTAACCACAATGATGGGAGTCTTACAAGGCAGAGGCTTGGCTGGACACAATTAGAGATATACTAAGGGGGGCAGAGACTCAAGAGAAAAGGATAGTATAGAGTTGAACTGGTTCATCAAAGGGTCGAGATGGGGAAAAGAGGAGAGAGTGGCTAGTGCAGGAGTGATGGCCTGGGAGAGAGCTGAGGGGGTGCAAGGGATTGGAGGTCCTAGGGTGGACAGAGTAGGGTTTGGTGTGAGAGGGCAAAGGAGAGGTGGAAAACCCATATATTATGACCAGAAAAAGGGGTTTCAGAATTCTTGAACATGAAGGTGGTGCATCTGTGAGTGATGGCAAAATGGAGGATATAGCCATCTTTGCATGTGGCTGAGGGAGGGTGAAGGAGGAGCTCATGGGAAGTGAGTAGGTTGAGGAATGAAGTGGTTAGGGTGTTTGAGGGAGAGTCAATACATATGTGGAAGTCCTCTGATATGAGGGCAAGAGTTGGGGAAGAGAGATTGGGATCCAGGTACTGAATTCATTGAGGAAGAATGTCCTGGAAGTCCATAGACAATGGCTAACAGGATTTTGATTGGGTAGGAGACGTGGATTTTATGGACCTCAGAGGAAGAGAAGTTAGAGAGATGGGAGAGAGGGAGAACCTGGAAGTGGCAGTGAGGAACCAGGAGGTTTCTAACTCCCCTACCTCAACCAATAAGTGAAAGTACAGCCTATACTGGTGTGTTGGCAACCAAAAATGGGCTCCTTAGCACTTAGTCAACAAGTGCCCTTGACTAGTTTGGCTTTTTCCCCTGAACTGAATGCTGTTTGTATGTTGGACTGGAGTAAGCTTGTCGGCCCCTTCACCTTGCTTCCCTTGCTTAAGCTGATGGAAAGAACCTGTGCTTTCCCGGTCAACCCCTTCACCTTGCTTAAGCAGATTGAAAGAACCTGTGCTTTCCCCGGCGTACCTTACACCCCCGCAGAAGCTGGATGGTTAAAAGCAGCTCCCGTTGGAGCCAGAGGCTGCTACAGCCACAGCCACAGCTACAGCCACAGCCACAGCCGAAGCAGGAGCTGCCAGTAGCAGAGCTGACCTACGGGAGGAAGCTGAACAAAGACTTCAGGCCAGTGGGTAATCTTTTTACCATAGAGGGGGAAGCATGATTTTGCTTTACGCAATCATGCTTCTCTGTAGCCTCCTGGTTACTCTTTCAAGGCGTACTTATTGGGCCTGGAAGCTTTTGATCAATATATCAAAATGGGGTTGCTGGTTCATGGGTTGGTTACTGTGGAGCCTAAATATATGTTTTGATTCTTCTACCTTCTACTTTGAGAGTTTCTTATATCCGGCGGTTCCGAACCTTTCAGACATGTTTATGATCCTCTTTGAGATTATAAACTCTGCCCTCCTAATACAACTGGAAAGGGTGGCCAGGGAGGCTGTGTCATCAGAGGGGAGCCAGTCTTGGTGTTTACTAGAAGATGGAAGGAGTGGGAAAGGAAGAGACTTAAGATCAAGGCAAATTTACCTACGGAACAGGCATTCCAGAGGGCACAGTGGAAGGGGTGGATAGTGTTTGGTTAGGACTTTGGGGTGGAAGGGTTGAGAGGCATGGAAATAAAGAATTGAGTGGTGGGGGAATGGGGAATAGGGTTTGAATGACGACCTACAGAGGCTCAGAGTCACTGGGATGTGTCAGGTATGACCAGGTGTGAGTATGTTAATCACTGAATGTACAACATCACTCTTCAGCCCAGAGGGGCTGGAGATGATTCAGAGAGATGGATGTCAAATCTTCAAAGCAGGAGACAGAAGTCATAATCCCAGCTGACTTCTCCCTTCCTCTACCTTCAAGGTACAGGTAACCTCAGAAGATGGGAGCCATGATCAGAGAGAAGATTTCTCTTCTCTTTCCTCTTCACAGGTGAGACAGGTACAGCAGGAGGTGGAAGTGTCAAGGGCAAGTCACAAACCAACACATAGTAGGTGCTGTATAAATGCTAGCTATTATTATTATAAGGCAAGTAAAGGGTTATCCCTTCTCCTTTATGTTCTCTCTTCCCCAACTGGAATGCAATCTTCTTGAAAGAAGGAACAGTTTTGTTGCTTATATTTGCATCCCCAGCACTTAGTACAGGACTTGGTGCTTAATAAATGCTCAATCTATACTTGGGACAGTAGATGAGAAGTTGACCGCAGTGTAAGGTGAAGCCTGGCCCGCCGCTCCCTAGAGAGAGCGGACTATGAAATATTCACCAATCAGAGCAACAGAGAGGCATGGAGCTGAAAGGGTTGAGTGCCCCTCTGTGACCTGATCCAGGACTCCCTGTACCTTGCCAACCTTGGGAGTTGCCTTATGTGACTCTGGACAAGTTATTTAACTTCTTAATGCTCTCAGCAATTTTCAAAGACTATAATTTGCAGAGAAGGTGCTGACACACATTGGTAGAGGAAGTTTTCCTCATTGGGTTGTTCCTTATACCAATTAATTTACATGCCAGGTTAAAAAAAAATTCAGACAGTACAGGTAAAGTCACAAAGGGGTTGATTGCCAAGCAACCCAGTTGCCTTCCAGGGGTTCAGAGATTCTTTGGCAGAGGTTGAGGAGGAGAAGACAGTAAATAATCGACACTCACCGAGTGACTAGCAGCCCTAAAATGTACTTCCTGGAGGAGGAGTCCAAATGACACAGTGTAACTACAAGTCTGAGGGAAGACTGTGAGTGCCCTGTAAGACTCACCAGGGAGGAAAGAGAATTACACTGATTATCAATAGTCATCCTCTGTGGGGTGAAATAAAAGCTACCCTCTATCCAATGCCATTGTTACCTTGAGTGCTTGTATGGGAGCTAGGGTTCTCTTTTGCTCATTTTTGTGGAGACCTAGACATGAATGATATTAGGTGATTTTCCCAGAATATATCCTGAGTAGGGGCATAATGAGCCAAAGAACTCTTGCTCTCTTAGGGCTGCCCCCAAATTGGACCTGTTCTATGTAAGCCCAAAGCTGAGCCACAGGTTAGACAAGTTTAGCAACAATAGAATGTCTTCCATATTCTTGTCTTCCCAACACAAAATTTAAGCCAAAATTGCCCTCCCTGACTGCCTAAAGGCATTTGTAATCTCCTCAATCCAAACTAGAACCTTCCGTAGTGCTTTCCCTCTTAATCCTATCATCCTTGATTGGGTTCACAAGCATCATTTTTTTGTACCCTCAAGCCCCAGAATGACCCTTCAGAATTCCCTTTTTCTTGGGCATCTTGCCTTTGTCACTCTTTTTTTTTTTAATTGACATAACCAAATGGCTTCCAGCACCCGTGATAATAAATAGTATCTGATAAACCCTCATCACCTATATGCCATATGATAGCTGTGTTTTGCCCTGACTGGGTAACTCTGGATGTCAGCCTCTCCCCTCCTGATCTGAATTCTGACTGTGCTGCCAATTATGCAACTTTGGCAAGCTTCCTACGCTCCCTGGGCTACACCTTCCTTTTTTTTAAAGGAGAGGTTTATAGTTGGGGATGAGTAAGGTCCCTTAGAGCTCTGACATTCAATGCTTCTTTAACTACTTAGGCAAATATGAATTTATAATTACAAGATTATGCGACATAATGGAAAGAATACTAGACCAGCTGGCTTTGAATCCTGTCTCCAACATTATGTGACCCTACACAAGTCACTTTTTCTTCTAAAGTCTAGATCTGACCTCATCATACCGTCCCACCTAATTACCTCTGGGATCAAATGGAGTCTTCTGATTGGTATTTAAGGCTCTTCATGACCTGGTCCCTCCCAGTATTCCTACACCTGACTCCCCTCCACACGCTCTACACCTCAGGGATGCTGGCCTGCTTCTCCCACTCCATCTCTTATCTGCGTGAAGGACTCTGACTGTCCCTCAGGCTAGGGATGCTCTACCCCTCCTCTGCCCTGCCTTCTGCAAGAGGACTCAACTGGTTCCCCCAGCTCCTGGTGACTCCCCTTTCAGACGATCCTTCTGTCTGTGCCATAGACTGCTTAGAAGCCCCTAGTTATATTCATGTTGTCTATCCCACTATACGCTATGCTGCTTAAATCCCTTGGTTCTTAGCACAATGCCTGGCACATAATTAGTACTTGTTAAATGCTTGCCGACTGCCCTGTTAGTACCTCAGTTTTATCATCCTTAAAATGGGGATAACAAAACTACCTCTCTCCCAAATTTATTGTAAGCCTTAAAAAGCTATGCAAGTGTCAACTACTTCTAAAGCAATTATGCTTATATTATATTTGACTCCTGGCAGTCAAACAGGAATCCATTTAGAATAGGTATATATATATATTGACAATCTAGAGGTAGAGGGGAGCTCAGTATATATAGTGCTGGGCCTAGAGTCAGGAAGACCTGAGTTCAGATAAGGGCTCAGACACTTACTAGCTGTGTGACCTTGGTCAAGTCACTTAACTTGCCTTAATCTACTGGAGGAGGAAATGGCAAATCACTCCAGTATCCTTGCCAAGAAAACACTATACAGGATTATAGAGAATTGGACAGGGCTGAACAACAACATGACCCGCATGCCTGTGCTAGTAGATAGGGTTCTCAGAGTACAACTGGCTTCATCTCCCCCTTCTGGGTTCTAGAGATTCCCTAAATACCACCAACTCAGGCCTCCATTCCATGGCATTCTCCTCAATATCACTCACCAATAATAATTTCCCCTATTTGATTGCCTTAGTAATTAGTATTCCAACATCAATTTAACCAGTGAGCATCAATTTCTGTTGTTTTCAGTTATGCCCAACTCTTCATGACCCCCTTGGGGGCTCCTTGGCAGAGATGCTGGAGTAGTTTGCCATTTCCTTCTCCAGCTCATTTTACAGGTGAGGAATCTGAGGCAAACAGGGTCAAGTGGCTTGCCTAGGGTCATATGCTAGTGAGTGTCTGAGGACAGAATGAATTCAGGAAGATGAGTCTTCTGAACTCCAGACACTCTGTCCACTGCACCACCTAGCTGCCATGCTAAGTACGGACAGTCTTTATCTCTCAAACCAGCAATTCCTATCATAGGCTTTAAAGGTATTTCACCCAAATACCTATCATAAAAAAGATTGGAAAAGGAAGGTAAATTGAGATCCACTGTTCGGGACAACATTCTCAATTTTTACCATCACCTCTGTACAAGCTCCAATGAGTTGAGGTGGAATAGACCCATAAGAATTGATGATGAGGTCATTGTCCTTGAGGGCCCATGTGTCCTCCTTCTCTAACCCTATTCCAGTTTCCTGAAGCTGAATCAGAAGGTTTGAACCTCTTCTTGACCAAGGCTGCATTCACTTTGCCAGTATTTCCATTATAAATATGTCTGTCTAATCCACTATTATAACAAGGTGGATCTATTACTCTGATGATTACCTGATGAAAGTGAAGGAAGGCTTTCATGCCCTCCTTGGTCCTCTACCTCTCCAAGGAGAATAGAGGTGCAGCCTGCTCTGTCTCTTACCTGATTGTCTCAGGTTCTGTGACTGCAGCTCTGCACTGGTGACAATGTTGTCCTGCTTGGCTTCTGTAGCCCAGACTCAAGAAGGCCTGGAAACTGCTAAGGCAGAGCCCCGTGGATTATATTGATCCTCGATGCTCGGGAATACCTCGGCCCTTTGGGGCAGTGGTTTCTGTGTCTACATGGATCCGATGGCTTCAGATGCATGAGGGTCACATACCAAACCCAGGGACAGCCTCTACAATGTAATTTTTCCTACATTCTCAGTCTTTACACACATTGCTCCACTGATGAGGAGGAACTCAATAGGCTTTTTCCCTTTTGCTGTGCAGTATTAGAGATAGAAGTAGCACAGGGATCTTTGGATTCATTCCTCCTCAAATATCTCAGCTAAAGTTTGTATTGGCCTCTACACTGCCCTTGCAGCTACCTCCTTTAGACTATATTTCATTCTTATTTAGTCTGGCTCAGGGGCCTTCAGGGTCCCAGGCTCTTTCTTGCCTGTCTGACCCAAGTCTCCTAGGATTGTTCTCCTAGGGACACGGTTCACATCCAGAGTAAATGGTAATTTGCGTATTATGGTATCTTTCACAAGGGCTATGTCCTCTACTTTACTGGCAGACGAAATAGAGTTCCTGGATTTAATTGTGACATTCAGTCTCTCTGGAGGAATGCTTCCTTTGATTAATAGGGCTCCCAGTTCTTTAAGCAAGTCCTCATCCTCAGAGGATGGGCAGATCTGAAATTTCCAGGAATAACTCCCTACTGGCAATTCCTCAGGTATATCTCTGTGGTCAAAATTCTCAGGCAGAATTAGAAAAACTTCCTGAATTGACTCATGTGCCTTGATATCCTTGGCCCAAATTGTACCTTCTTCCAATCCTTTCACGATTATGCCCAATATCCTTAAAATGTCCTCATTCTTAAGGTTTGTGATTATTCCATAATTAACAGCCAATCATATGGAAAAGTTCCACATTATTCACAGGATATCATAGCCAGGTCCAGAATTAACCAGGGTGGAAAAATTTCTGTTTAGAAAGGAAATAGTATGACGGGGAAATCAAGTCAAGAATATCCTGCCTTGACCTACACAGGGTTGTCCCCTCAACTTTGCCAGACAAAGACATTCATTCACCTGTAGCAGTTCATAGACCACACTCCCATTGGACAGCCCATAGATTCTCTTGAATAATGGAATCTTGGCTTATTTTTTTTTTTGCAATTTTTTTTTAATTTTACACTTAAATACAAAATGAGAAAAGAAAAAAAAAGCATGTCAGACCATAAGAGAGGATTCAATATAAAACAACAAATTTCCATTTCCAGAAAACCTACGTAATAAATACTACACATTGTTTTCAAAGCTGACCAGCTTTTTTTTTTTGCTTCCTTGTTGGTTTTCTTTTGTTCTCTGCTATGTGCTTTTTACTTTATTTTTCCCCCTCTCTCCCCCCCCACCCTAAAGAAGGCCACAAATTAAGTGTGGAGATGGATGTGTATATATACACACACACACACATACATATATATGCACAATACACATATACATATATATGTATACATACACACAGATACATATATATCTATAAAAATAGACACATATACAAATATAGACGCACATATGTAAGGCTGTATTATGCTTATTTCCTCCTATTATCTGTTTCTCTGAAGGTGGATAGCATCTTTCTTCATAAGTCCAAGTCTCTCCATGTTTTCCTAAATCAACCAGCTCATTGTTTACTATACCACAACAATATTCCTTTCTAGATTCAAATAGCATCTTCCTTCATAGGATCTTCGACATTAATTTGGGTATTCATAATAGTCAGAATGACTTGGTTGCTCAAAGTTGTTCTTAAAACAACACTGCTGTTACTGCATACAATGTTCTCTTGGTTCTGCTCATTTTGCTTTTCAGTATTTCATGGAGGTCTCTCTGTGCTTTTCTAAAATCATTGAGCTCATCATTTCTTATAGCAGAGTAATATTCCATCACAAACATATACATGATTTGTTTAGCCATTCCTCAATTGACAGGCATCCCTGCAATTTCCAGTTCTTTGCCAACACAAAGAGGCTGGTATAAATATTTTAGAACATGTATCTTCTTTTCTATTTTCTCTAATTCTCTTGGGAAACAGACCTAATAGTGGTATACCTGGATCAAAGGATATAGGGCAGGCAGTTTAATAACTGTTTGGGCATAATTCCAAATCTCTCTCGACAATAGTTGGATTAGCTCACAGAGCCACCAAAAATGATTTAAGGTCCCAATTTTTCCACCTCCCCTCCAATATTTGTCAGTTTCCCCTTTTATCATTTTAACCAATCTGATAGGTGTAAAATGATATCTTAAGGCTGTTTTAATTTGCATTTCTCTAATCAATAATGATTTAGAGCATTTTTATATGACTATAAATTGTTTTGATTGCTTCATTGGAGAACTGCCTGTTCATATCCTTTGACCATTTATCAATTGGGGAATGACTTGTATTCTTATAGATTTAAAAAAGTTTTTATGTATTTGAGATATGAGACCTTAATCTTAGGAACAGTCTATAAACATTTTTTTTAATTTTCTGCTTTCCTTCTGATATTGGCTACATTTTTAAAATTTTTACAAAGACTTTTTAATTTAATGTAATCAAAATTATCCTTTTTACATTGCACAACACTCTTTATCTCTTGTTTGTTCATAAATTGTTTACCTATCCATAAGTCTCATAAGTTATATGTTCCACGTTCTTAAAATTTTCTTGTAATATCTTCCTTTATATCTAGGTCATGTATCCATTTTGACCTTATCTTGGTAAATAATATAAAATATTTGTCTATTTCCTGCTGGACTACTTTCCACCTTTCACAATAATTTTTACCACATAATGAATCCTTATCCCGAAAACTTAACTCTTGACACTTGTCAAGGTAACTATCTGTGTTTGCTGCTGTAGATTGTACATCTACTCTGTGCTACTGATCTACCTTTCTATTTCTTAGCCAGTATCAGATAGTTTTAATAATTACTGCCTTATGATATAGGTTAATATCTGATACTGCTAAACCTTCTTCCTTTACATTTTTTTCCATTACTTCCTTTGGTATTCTTCACCTTTCATTCTTCCAAATGGGTTTTTGTTGTTATTTTTTCTAGCTTCATAAAATAATTGTTTGGTAGTTTAATTGGGATGGGATTGAATATATAGATTAATTTTGGTAAAATTGTCATTTTTATTATATTGGCCCTGCCTACCCATGAACAATTAATATTTCTCCATTTATTTAAATCTGATTTTATTTGTTTACAAAGTTTTTTTTTTTTTAACGGTTTTGTTCATATAGATCTTGGGTTTATGTTGGTGGGTTTATTCCCAGGTATTTTATACTATCTAGAGGTATTTTAAATGAGGTATCTCTAACCATCTCTTCCTGCAGGAAGAGATGTTGATAATATATAGTAATGCTGATAATTTATGTGATTTACTTTATATCCTGCTATTTTGCCAAGATTATTATTATTTCAATTAACTTCTTAGGGAATCTTTAGGATTTTCCAAACATATCATCATATCATTTGTAAAAAGAAATAGTTTTATTGCCTCATTCCCTATTCTGATTACATTTTTCTTCTTTTATTGCTATTGCTAAGATTTTCAATACAATATTAAATAATATTGGTTTAATATTGGTTTTTGTAATCTAATATTGTATATTCCAATACAATACTAAATAACAGTAGGCATCCTTGTTTCACACCTGATCTTTAAATCCCCATTACAAATAATGCATGCTAATGATGCTAGGTAAATGTTTCTTATCAATTTAAGCAGTAGTCCATTTATGCCTGTACTTGCAAGTGTTTTTAATAGAAATGAGTGTTGTAATTTATCAAATGCTTTTTTCACATCTATTGATATTGTCATATGATTTTTGTTACTTTTATTACTGATATAATCAGTTATGTTAATAGTTTTCCTTATGTTAAACCATCCTTATCTTCCTGGTATGAATCCCATTTCATCATAATACATAATCCTTGTAATATGCTGTTGTGATCTTTCAACTAGTATTTTATTTAGGATTTTTGTTTCCATATTCATTAGTGAAATTAGTCTATAATTTTCTTTCTCTGTTTTTATTTTTCCTGGCTTAGGTATCATTATCATATTTGTTTCACAAAAGGAGTTTGGTAGGACCCTTTTTTGCCTATTATTCCAAATGCTTTTTTTAATATTGGAATTAGTTGATCTTTAAATGTTTGATAAAGTTCACTTGTAAATCCATCTACTCCTGTTGCTTTTTTTCTTAGGAAGCTCATTTATGGCCTGTTCAATTTCTTTTTCTAAAATAGGTCTATTTAGATATTCTGTTTCTTCTGCTGCTAATCTGGGCAGTTTGCATTTTTGTAAATATTCTTCCATTTCACTTAAGTTGTTAAATTTATTGGCATATAATTGGGCAAAATAACTCCTTATAATTGCTTTGATTTCATCTTCCTCACCTTTTTCATTCTTAATACGAGTAATTTGGTTTTCTTCTCTCTTTTAAAAATTACATTAACCAGTGGTTTATTGATTTTTTGTAATACCAACTCCTAGTTTTATTTATTAATTGAATGGTTTTCTTATATTCAATCTTATTAATTTCACCTTTAATTTTTAAGATTTCCAATTTAGTGTCTAATTGGGGGAGATTAGTTTGTTCTTTTTCTAGTTTTATTTAACTGCATGCCCAGTTCGTTGGTCTGATCTTTCTCTTTTTTATTGATACAAGCACTTAGAGACAAAAATTGTCCTTTGATTACTGCTTTTGCTTATCCCATAGGTTTTGATATGTTGTTTCATCATTGTCATTTTCCTTAATGAAATTACTAATTGTTTCCGTTATTTGTTCTTTAATCTATACATCCTTTAAGATTAGGTTGTTCAGTCTCCAATTAGTTTTTTCTGTTTCCATTTCTTATTAAATATAATTTTTACTGCACTCTGTATGGTCTGTAAAGGAAGTGTTTAATATTTCTGCTTTTAGATATAAAATTTTTATGCCCTAATATAGGGTCAATCTTTGTAAAGGTATCATGTACCACTGAGAAAAAGGTGTATTCCTTTCTATTTCCATTCAATTCTCTCCAGATATCTATCATATCAAACTTATCTAAAATTCTATTCACTTCCTTTTCCTCTTTCTTATTTATTTTTTGGTTAGATTTATCTAGTTCTGAGAGGGGAAGATTAGAGTCCTCCACTGTTATTGTACTACTATTTCCATCTGTAATTCATTTTTCTTTTAAAAATTTAGCTGCTATAGTATTTGGTGCTATAAGTTTAGTATTGATATTGCTTTATCTCTTTTAATTAAATCTACTTTAGCATTGACTTTTTCTGATATCATGATTGCTACCCTTGCTGTTTTTGCATTGGTTGAGGCATAATCCATTCTACTCCAGCCCTCTATTTTAACTCTGTGTATATCTCTCATTTTTAAATGTGTTTCTTGTAAGCAGCATATCGTCAGATTCTGATTTTTGATCCATTCTGCTACCCATTTCTGTTTTATGGGTGAATTCATGCCATTCACATTTAAAGTTATAATTACTGTTTGTGTATTTCTCTCCATCCCATTTATTCTTACTATTGTCCTTCTCAGACTCTCTTTTTACCCTCTCCCTTCTCTAGTTTATTTGTAACCACTACCTCCCTATTCCACACCCTTTTAAAAAATCTCTCCCTTATCTTCCCCACTTAACCTCCTTTTCCTTGTTCTACCCACTCCTCTAAGGGTCCCTCCCTTTTCTTCTTCCCCCACCCTCCAAAATCTTAATCTACATACCCTTCTACACATACCTCATATCATGTTCCCTCACCCTCTTATTTCTTTATAAATTTAGAAGACTTTTATACCCTTCTAGATCTATGTGTTGTTACTTCTTTAATCCAAATCTGATGAGAGTGGGGCTCCAGCACTACTAGCCCTCCACCCCCACTTGATTCCTCTATATCAGTTCTTCCTCTCACATCTCATTTATATGAGATAATTGCTCTTTTTTTTACCTTTTCCTACATGATTTTGCTTTTTTGAATCACATCATACTCATCTCTTTCTCAGTCTTTCTTTTGAACTACCCAATTTCTAATGACAATCTTAAGCATACAGTCTACATTTCCACATATAAAAAGTAAACGGTTTGTCCTTATTGAATCTTTTGTAATTGATCTTTGATGTTTACCTTATATTTATCCTGGATCTTCCATATCAAACTTTCTATTAATTTCTGGTCTTTTTGCAATAAAATCCTGAAAGTCTGTCAATTCATCGAATATTCATTTTTTTCATTCAGGATTATACTTAACTTTGCTGTGTAAGTTATTTTTGACCACAACCCCAGTTCTTTTGCTCTTTGATATATGGTGTTCCAAAACCTGCAGTCTTTTACTGTAGCAACTGCTAGGTATTTTGTAATTCTAATTGTGGCTCTGCAGTATTTGAATTGTCTTTTTTTCTTGATGCTCATAATATTTTCTTCTTAACCTGGGGGTTTTGGAATTTGGCTATGATATTCCTGTAGGTTTTAATCCTAGGATCTCTTTCAGGTGATGATTGGTGGATCTTTTTCTATTTCTACTTTCTCCTCTTGTTCTAAAACTTTAGGGCAATTTTCTTTATTTCTTGTATTATTTTAACAAGTTTCTTTTTTCTGATTGTAGCTTTCTGGTAATCTGGTTATTCTTGTTTTCTCTTCTTGATCTGTTTTCCAGATCAGTTGTTTTTTTTTTTATGAGATGTTTCACATTCTCTTCTATTTTTTCATTCTTTTTATTTTGTTTTAGTATTTCTTGGTCTCTTATAATGTCATTTGCTTCTTCTTTGCCCAATTCTAGTTTTCAAGGAGTTGTTTTCTTCCTTAACATTCTGGATCTCCTTTTCCAGTTGGCTGACTTTCTTTTCATAATTTTCTTTGTCTCTTTGGTTTGTTCTTATTTTTCTCAATCTCTCTTATTTCATTTTTCTTTTTGGGTGAGTGACCATTTCATGTTACTCTTTGGGGTAGGAGAGGCTTTTTTTGCTTTAGTATCCTCTTCTGAAAAGGAACCCCAGTCTTTTCTACTCCCATAGTAGCTGTCTACGGTTGGGTTCTTTCTCCTTTGCTTGCTCATTTTTTAAATGTTATATTTTTATTTTCAGCAGCTTGTTATTATCATTACCTCCAGCCCTGGAGTTTAAGGGATGGGGCCTCTGGACTCAGGTCCTTCTTACTGTTATTTTTTTAGCTTTGTTCAAGGTCCAACCTCTACACTCCTTTACCTCCCCGGCACACTTTGCTGAAAATGCTCTTGCTCCCTGAGGACCCTCCAGTAGCTGTAACCTTCAGTTGTCCCTTCTGGCCTGGAACCAAAACCAAGAACTTAGCTCTCCTGTAAGTGCTCCCAGCCAGCAGCATCCCTGCCCCACTGTTTCTGTACTCACCAGCTTGTGCTGATTCCTTCTCACTTTCAGTTGCAGCATAGCTAGGCTTGGTGTCTCTTGCAGGCACCAGAGAGTCCTTCAATCTTCCCCTGCTTAGATGTCTGACCCCCAACACTGTCTGTGAGGTGAGAATTCCTGTGGCTGAGGCTACCTCCCAACTCAGCTGCCCCTAAGGTTTGTTGTTTGTTGTTTCAGTGGAGATAGCCAGGAGATGTTTGCACTTCACTCAGGCTGAATCTCCCTTCTGGAGTCTCTCCTGGGATCTTTTCTCAGTGGTCCCACATGGACCACTGCTCTGTCCCAATCCTTGCCACTCTACTTTCACCCTGAAGTTTTTGTCTTATTTGTGTAGGAAATCTAGAGAGTTTGGAATTTTCTGGCCTACTCTGCCATCTTTCCAGAATCCCCTCTTGGACTGTTGGTTTGCTGATAATGCAATTATGCCTGAAATCAAAGCTTAGCATAATATCAAATTACAGTCCCAAGAGAATTTTACCTCAAATAGCAAAATTCAATTCATCACAGCTTAAGGATAAGTTATTTTTATTTTTATCATGTTGCAACAACAGTTAACAATGAGCACAAATAAGGACATCTTATTTACCCTTCATTTATAAATTAAGAGTAATCACATTCTGTAGTTTCATACATACAGTGAGTACAGGATAGTTGATTTAAAACCACAGAAAAATGCTAACTATAATAAACTTCCAATCTGTACTGCTTATTAACCCCTAAGACAAAATGAAATTTTTGAATCTGAGGTCTATTGTCATTGAGTTGGTACAAACATGTAACTTCAACACATACTATTTATTAACAGAAAATGATCTAATAATTTTGCTTTAAATGGGACCATCTTTCTTTAAATGGGACCACATTATAGTTTCGTTTCAGAATCAACTCCAAACATATCAAATAAAATCTGAATTTACAATTATTAATGGTAGCATTCAAATTCTCCATTTTCCCAAGGGTCATAAGCTGCCAGCACCTCAAATTTTAGAACCCACCACTGCTTTCAGTTAGCTCACTTTCAAAGATTCATGGTAGTGGTCCCACATTCTAATTCCCCTCCTTTTGGAGCCCAAGAGGCCCTAAAGATTGGGATATGCCCTTTCAATGGTCGCTCAAAGACAGAATACTAGTACCCTATACTCACATAATTTCATGCTGTTAATTTGCTTCTAAGAGTTTCTATTTGGTAAACATTATAACTTGATAAAATACCTTCTATATGAAATTGCTAACAGACATTTCTCTAAAAAGTTTCTCAAATCTTTTTTATTTCAATGGAATCAAAACCTGCCACACAAGTGATGATCAAATAATCTCACCCTTTACTGTAAGCAAACCTATAAGTCCCCCAAGTCAACTTGGAGTGGTCCTAGTTTTCAAATTTCATTATTTTAGCATTTTACAACACACTAGTCAACAGATCTGATAGGATCTTGTGCCCAAATAGAAAGTCCTAAAAACTTCACATAAAGACAACTTAAAAGGCTATTATTTTCCCCAAACAGTAAGTTCTTACTATCCATTTTAAAGCAAAATACACTCAAATAAATATTTAACAGTTTTCAAACATTGTGACTATATTCTTTAACAGCTCAATTCATAATCTAATAGTATCCAGATTAAAAGAGATATTACTTCTTAATGATACAATTGTGAAACTTTCTGGGTGTCATTTTTCAAGTAAACAGCATTTCTTATACAATGGTTTCCAAAATTTCACAATATAAGAAAAATTAAAAGCCTAGAAATAATATAAATAATATTATGAATTTTTAAAATATAACACAAAACATATTTTTTGCCAGTCAAATAATATCAGTTCATTTGAATACAGTTCCAAATCCTCTTATATAGAAAATCACCATCTATCAGTTTGGCATTCTGTGTCAATCATATTTAAAACCCAGCATACACTACTTATATTTAATAAAAATTACTAATTGCTAACATTTATATTGTGCTTACCATGTACCAGGCACCGTGCTAAGCACTTTATAATCATCATCTCATTTGGTCCTTACAACAACCCTGCTATTTTTATCCCATTTTACAGATGAGGAACTGAGGCAAACAGAGGTCAAGTGCCTTGGCCAGGGTCACACAGCCAATAAATGAGACTGAATTTGAACTCAGGTTTTCCTGATCCCTGCAGTTTCCAAGTAAATTGTCTTAGTGCCAAATATCAAATGTATTTTGCATCAAATTCTGATTTACTGCAATTATCCTAAGAGGAGAACACATCTTGCTTTAAACAGGACCACATTATAATTTAGTTTCAGAACAAACTCCAAACAAATCAAATAAAATCTGAATTTACAATTATTAATCGTAGCATTCAAAAATCTCCCTTTTCCCAAGGGCCAAAAGCTGCCAGCACCTCAAATTTTAGAACCCACCACTGCTTTCAGTTAGCTCACTTTCAAAGATTCATGGTGGTGATCTCACATTCTTATTCCCCTCCTTTTGGAGCCCAAGAGGCCCTAAGGATTGGGACATGCCCTCTCAATGGTCCTTCAAGGATAGAATACTAGTACCCTATACTCAAATAATTTCATGCTGTTAATTTGCTTCTAAGAGTTTCTATTTGGTAAACATTATAACTTGATAAAATACTTTCCATATGAAATTGCTAACAGACATTTCTCTAAAAAGTTTCTCAAATCCTTTTTATCTAAATGGAATAAAAATCTTACGCAAAGATGTTTTAGCAGTAAGCAAAATCTTTAAACCATAATTTGGAAGTTTACAGCAACACTATTACATGCGAGTTTCAAATTATAGTGTCTAAGTTCATAATGCCACAAATTTCTACAAAACCAGGAGAAAAAGAAAAAAAATCTTTCCTTTTCTTATCTTCTTTATCTCTGCAATCTCCAACCTGGCTAGGGTCGTGAAGGCAGAGAGAAAGAAAGAATCTCACAGTTCTGCTCCTCACCTCCCACCAAAATTCTAATCAACAGTCAGTGAAAGGAAATCCCTGTTTAATACCACCATCAACTGGGTTTGATGTTCCTGGCAATTGCAGTTGCCAAGGCAAAGGTGGAGGAGGGGCTCCACATGGTGGCTGATTCTTCATGATCATCCTCCCCTTTTGATAACTTTGTGGATGTCACCTTCTGCCAGAGGCTTTGTCCTGCTGGAGGGTCCCATTAATCCTCTTAAAGTGCCCCTCTCATTTATAGGGAAAATATGCCCTGACCTCCTTGGATAAAAATACTTTAAAGTATTTTGATTGGTACCTGTAATAAAGAGATGGGATCTGTGCCACCTCAGCATCTCCCTCATTACAACGTCATAGGGAGATGGGATTAATGAGCAGGTACACTACCATTTCCTGCAGGTTGGCTTTTCATGGACTCAAAGGTCAATCGAGGTTAAAACATGGGATCACTGAGACTTTACACACAGAAATAAGAGAAAGTATATACTCAAGCATATATACTGGACAATATAGACAATAACCCAGCTGAACAAAGAGAGTCTCAGATCCTATCCAAAGAAGAAATTCCCCCAAAGTCTCTAGTGTAGCAAGCTGGAGATAGAGACATGATGAAGACTGCCAGCTCCTCCCATGTTGGTTTCTTCCCAGAGTCTTTTTCTCCCTTCAGCAACCTGAAGTAAGGTCAATATCATCCATCTTCTCTCTCGGAGCTGGAAGCCAGAAGAGCTTGAAAAGCCTGGATCTCTCCCATTCTCCCCAACTCTACCCCGGACCTCAAGCCAGCACAGCCCTCTTTGATTTCCTCCAATGAGGAGAGAATCCCTTATCAATAAGCTTTGGGCCTTGGGTTATACTTCAAAAGTGGAGGAACCAAAAAGTGGAAATTTTATTCTGGATGTGATTCTCACCAATAGAGAAAAACTAGTTGCTTGAGTAGAAATGACAGAAATCCTAAAGGGAAGTGACCACTCGGTCATACTATCTCTGTTAAATGAGAGGGAATCTCAATGTAGTCTGATGTGTATCCTAGGTTTATGGGAAACAAATTTCACAGAGTTCAGAGGACAGAGAGATAGGATCCCAATGGATTAAAACGGTACAGGGGAAGTTAGTCCAGAAAGGATGGATGATGCTCAAGAATAAAATTCTGAAGATACAAAGGAAAAAAATTTCAATACAGAAGAAAAATGTGATTTGTCTGAAAAGACTGGTGTGGATTAGCAAGTAACTTACCAACAACTAATATATTAAAATAGAAATGCACAGAATATGAAAGCAAAACCAAGCAGCAGAGAATAAATATAAAAACATGTCATGGTCCTGTAAAAAACAGTAACAGGGATGCTATAGCACATAATGAGCTCAAGCTGGTGAGGGAAGCTAAGGAAAAGAAAAAAGAATTTGTTTAGCTGTGCTGGGAGAAAAAAAAAAAGGATGACAAAAAAATGGATAGCGCCTTTGTTCTGTCTATTGATGGGACAATAATAACTAAAAGCAGAGAGAAGGCAAAGGTGCCCAATTCTTATTTTACTGCTATTTTTTTCTGCAAAGGAGAAAAACAGAACAAAAAGTGACTAACAGGGAGTTGATACCCAAAATTAGTTGCAAGATAAGAGAGCCCTTGATGAATTCAAGTCACCTGGCCCAGATGAACCATGTCCTCAGGTCCTAAAAAAAAACCCTGCCAGTTATTGTTAAACCACCATCAAAAATATTTGAAAGATCATAGAAAACAAGAGAGGTACCACAAAATTGGGGAAGAGTAAATATCCGGATTTCAAAATGGAAAGAACAGTACTCAAACTATAAACCAGTGAGTTTGACTGTTGGGAAAACTCTAGAAATGTTCATTAAAGAGATGATTGGTGCACATCTAGAAAGGAGAGCAATGATTATAAAGAACCCAGAATGGCTTCTTCAAGGACAGGTCAAGCTAGACTTAACTCATTTCCTTTTTGACATGATTACTAAATAATAGATGAGGAGAATGCTGTAGATATAGTTTATGTAGATTTTAGCAAAGCTTTTGATAAAGTATTTCAAACTATTCTTTTGAAGATGGAGAGCCACGGCCTAAACAATAATACCCTTAGATGGCTTAAGAATTAGTTGGATGGTCAGACTCCAAGGGTAGTTGTTAATGCTTCAGCGTCAGTGTGGCAGGAGGTCAGTACCCCACTGATCTATGCTTGGCCCTGTACTGCTTAATATTTTTGTTGATGTTGAACTTAGCTGGCATGCTCATAAAATTTATAGGCACTTATATCTGGGAGCTAATATATCAGATGGTAGATTGAGTATTTCAAAGGATGTTGATATCCTAGAATAATGGCCTCCATATTTTTTTTAATCAGGCATTCCTATCAGTAAATACTTATATATAAAAGCATAAATGTGGAAAGATGTGTGGATGGAACATCTAATACAGACCAGCTAGCCCATGTGTGACCTGGATAGATATTGAATCTGGGATCTATTCCACCCTGTGTCCAAAGGAGACTTTGATTTCTGTCTTTGTGGAGAGTAGGAGGTGGTCATGTTTACATCACCATTGACCTCCAGGAAAGAGGCAGGTGGGATCTAAGATAGCCATAGCTAGATAACTTTCTCTTTGCTTTCTTCAAGAGAAATATTAGGCTAGGGTTACCTATCTACCACACATCAAATATTAATAGTCTAGGGCAGAGGTGGGGAACCCGGGGCCTTGAGTCACATGTGGCCTTCTAGGTCCCTGGGTGTGGGCTTTTGATTGGGCCCAAGTTTTACAGAACAGATTCCTTTATTAAGGGGATTTGTCCTGTGAAGTTTGGATTCTGTCAACGGGCTGTACTTGTGGCCACAGGTTCCCCACCCCTGGTCTAGGGGCATGATGCTCTTTTAGAGGCTCAGAATTTTTTAAAAAACAAATCACTTTCTCTCCCACAATACTTTAGCAACCAGGGAAGCTTTCTTGCTCTTGATTGGATACCCCTATGCAGACCTTATAAAGTGGTCAGTTATTACCAACATAGACATGTACTTGCTATTTCCTTTCAGACGCAAAAATTCAATGCAGACATTTTAAAGATTTATTGACATTTATGTTCCCTAAATATGCAGCATGCATTTTTCTTTGCACACACCAAACACAAGCCTCACACTTGGAGTTGAGATCTGCTGCCATCTTAGGCCAATAAAATAATTTTCTTATTAGCTGTAGAGTCCTTTCTTGAATACTGTGTCCAAAGTCATCATGTAGAGCTTTCACGGACAGAGAGCAACATGCCCTAGGAAGCACCAACTACCTTCAGGTACCATATGTGGGATCGATGACAGTCTGATACTCTTCTCTCCAATTTCTACCATTATCTCAACAGTAAAACACATTTGAGAGATTGACACTTGAGTCTTCTCACTTCCTGGCTTGCATCGCTTCATGTAGTCAGATAAAGAAGATTGGTTCAACGAAACGATGTTCACACATGTTGCTGGCTCGCTCCCTGGTGGAAGTCCTAAGCTTCAGCTGTGATCTCAATTGTTTGCGATCCAGCTCCTTGATTGTTACCGACTGCTTTTATTCCTTCTTCAGGTGTTGTCCTGGTTTGGGTGTCCCATGGCCTTCTGCAAAGGGAGTCTCCCCTGGCTAATCATGTATGCCAAATTTATAGTTGGTAAGTGCCACCATCCATCTGGAAAAACAGCATCCACCTTAGCACTATTCAGAATCTCTGTGGATTTTTGTAAGACTGCATTTGTAATGGCAGCTAGATGGTGCAGTGGTTAGAGCACTGGCCTGTAGTCAGGAAGACTACTCTTCCTGAGTTCAAATCCAGCCTGAAACATTCACTAGCTGTGTGACCCTGAGCAAGTCACTCAATCCTGTTTGCCTCAGTTTGCTCATCTGTAAAATGAGCTGAGGAAAGAAATGACAAACCATTCTAGTATCTCTGCCAAGAAAACCCCAAATGGGGTCACAAAGAGTCAGACATGACAGAAAAGACTGAACAACAAAATTTGCCAATTCACTCCATACACAGGGTCTTTCTCAGTTACTACTCATGTTAAAACTAGAAACTACAGCTTGCTTATAGGCTAATGGGTATTACTGCTGCTCAGGCCTCTGCTAACAAATTTTTGGTTTCATCACTGGTTTCATGTGACCATTACTCTCTTAATACAGGACTGTTCCTAAAGCTTTCAATAAACAAGTTCATCTCTACCTTTCTTGTCCTTCTATCTCTGTGCTTTTTTAGTCATAGATGCTTGAATGAGGCCATTCAAATTTTTAACAAATTTGGAGTAATAACTCCCCAATTCTAGGAAAATCCTTAGTTCTCAAAGGTTCTTTGAAAGAACACGGTCAAGTGAGGACAACTTCTCTCTTACCTGTTTCCAAGTTGTCTTCTCACCCTGGAAGATGTCTCTGCTGCCTCCTCAGATTAATGAGTTATTTCTTGGAACCTCCATCTGAGGAAGTACCCAAGCCAGCCATGTTCACTTCTCTGGGCTTGGTTCCTCACTCTCTAAACTTCTCACCACTACCTCCCCCTACTTTTACGTGTCATCTTCCCTCATTAGAATGTAAGCTACTAGAGGGCAAAAATTGCTTGGTTTTTTGGCTTGCACCTCTATTTACGGTACTTAGCACAGTGCCTTACACACAGTAGGTGACTAATAAATGGTTCTATCTATCTATCTATCTATCGACCAATCGATCTATTGATCTATCTAGTCTGAGTCAGTATTTACGCCTTGTTATGATACCCTATGACCCACATACTTGACAGAAATGTTGTCCATGCTTATCCGTTGAAAACTTTAGATCATTTTCTTCCAGAGTGGGGGTTCTTAATCTTTTTCATGTGACGGACTTCTTGGGCAGTCTGGTAAATCCTTCTCTTCTGAGAACATTATTCTTAATGTTTTCAAATACATAAAAGGGATTATGAAAGAAACTAATTATATTGAAATATAGTTATCTAAATATTTATATTTTTAAGACAAATTCATAGACCCACAAGAAACATGAGATGTGCAAATTTAGAGACTCCATCCCAAATGTCCACACAGACATTGGTCTGATCAGACACAGTCGGACGCACTGTAACTTGACTCTAGCATAGTGATGTCATTTTGGTCCTCTTTAAGAATGAAGGACAACAACTAATTTCAATCTTGTGTACTGTTGGTGGGTAGTTGTCTGTATCTGTCTCCCAGGGGTCTAAGCCTTCTGTGAAATTCTGGTTGACTATCTCCAATACAGTATATCCAACTTTAGGCCTTCTCCCCGTCGACACAATACCATCTGATCTAAGGAAGCTCACCCTAGCTATTCTCACATGAACAGTCTGATTCTGGTGGCAAGAATCTTGGTTTAGCTTACTATAGAGGTGATGACCCAGATACAGTTCTGGGCTTGTATTTCAGCTGTCCTGCTACCATCTTCATAACTCAGTGTGGCCACAAGGTTAGTACAGAGCTTGTCCATCAGAGATAAGGAATTGTAAGCCCATTTCCCAGGACTATCCCCTGTCTGAATTTCGTTGGGTATTTTGTAACAGTCAAATAAGTCTGACAATTCATAGAGCACATCCTTAACAGAATCTCTTGGTCTTACCTCAACATAGAGTATCCTGTAGTACCTAATTCTTGTGTATTTTGTCTTTTGAGTCTTTTATAAAATCCTCATTTTTACACACAGGATCCACCTGAAATATCAGTCATATAGGGGCAGCTAGGTGGCGCAGTGAGGAGAGCACCGGCCCTGGAGTCAGGAGGACCTGAGTTCAAATCTGGCCTCAGACACTTGACACATGTACTAGCTGTGTGACCTTGGGCAAGTCACTTAACCCCAATTGCCCTGCCAAAAAACAAAAAAACAAAACAAACAAAAAAATCAGTCATATAAATGCTATAAATGCTAATATTCATAAGTAGACAGTATTTTGGGCAGCTAGGTAACTCAATGGGGTAGAGCACTGGGTCTGGAATCAGGAAGACTCCTCTTCCTGAGTTCAAATCTGGCTTCAGATACTTCCTAGCTATGTGACCCTGAGCCTTGACCCTGTTTGCCTCAGTTTCCTCATGTATAACATGATCTGGAGAAGGGAATGGCAAGCCACTCTAGTATGTCTTATAAGAAAACCCCAAATGGGGTCATGAAGAATCAGACACGACTGAACAACAATACAATTCTCATGTCTTCACAATATTGAGCCAACTTTTATCCAGTCACTAAAAAGCAATTTACTAACTGATCAATTAGCAATAATAGTGTAGGAAATTATATTTAATTTTAATTTATTTAATTTTTAATTTAATTATATTTAAAAGAAGCAAAAAAAATTTTTAACTAGCACCTTGCTTAAATTCCTAAGAACAAATAAAGGCAAAAAAGTACAATGTCATCTTTCCCTTCTGCTGTTATAAGCTCTCTGTGCCCTGCTCTGTTATTGAGGCAGCTGCCACAGCCCCAGTAATAGGTATGCCATTTCTTCTACATAACCAGAAGGATAACATCCCTTCACAGAGCCCCACTGGATTTTATATGGTGATCAGAGAGAATCATAGCCAGATTCTGAATGAATGGAGCCACCAGTGAGTCAGTGGCCAAGAATGAAATTAAATGGAAATTGGCTCTTAGGCAAGTAATTTGTCAACCTCTGTTCTTAGAACCTACAAGAGGCAGATTAAAATCTTAGGAAGGAAGAAATTAGGGATTAAAATTTTAGGTTGAAATGTTAGGAAGAAAGATATTAGGGATTAAAATTTTAGGTTAAAATCTTAGGAAGAAAGATATTAGGGATCTTTTATCCTAATTTATAATGATTTTGAAAAAAATCCAACATTGGGGCAGCTAGGTGGTGCAGTGAGTAGAGCACTGGCCTTGGAGTCGGGAGGACCTGAGTTCAAATCTGGCCTCAGACATTTGACACACTTACTAGCTGTGTGACCTTGGGCAAGTCACTTAATCCCAAATGCCCTGCCAAAAAGCAAAAAAAAAAAAAAAAAAATCCAAAAATCCAACAAATATGTTTGTAAAAAAAAATCAATGCATTATAAACGGAAATATATTTATCATTCTATTATTTTGTTTATAAGCTATTTTTATATTTTATTTATATCTTAAGACTGAAAATAATAAAATAAAGTATTCAAACTGTTCTATTTTTATTTTTAGAATATGAGGATTTGTAAAGTCATGACAGAACAATAAGATCTGGAAAAAACAATTATTGTATTTATAGGAATGCAATAACAAGTATGAAGAAAAGAAATTTGAGAAAGCCTAAAATCAGTACATGAAGTGAGAATTGGATTTTTAAAAAAGCATTTTCCCCAAATAATATGAAATAAGTATCCCACATATCATGGACAGAGAGAGAGAGAGAGAGAGAGAGAGAGAGAGAGAGAGAGAGAGAGAGAGAGAGAGATGAACCGAAAAGGAAAACATAGTACATAAATTAATTATTCAACTGGACTATAAAAGATTGAGCTGTGTGACTTCCTTTCTGAACCTCAGTCCTCTCATCTGTTAAATGGGGATATCTATTTACCTTTCTCACCTTAGGAAAAAAATGTTGGCTAAACAGTAAAGTGCCAAAGTCATAACACATTTTGACCCAATTTATTCAGCACTAAATGATGGTTGGTGCACTTACAAAATTCTATAAAATCAGGATTTAAAATGCATCTAAATACTGTTTACATTTTCTACATAAGTTTTAAACACAGAGATGTAGGATTAATTATAACAAAGATATGATAGCAGTCTAAGTATGAGGTGATAAAGGCTGGACTGTAGGGGGTCAGAACTAAGAGGCAGCTTGTACACAACAGGAAGGTCAGTTACTAGAAGAGCAAATTGTAAAACATTAGACCAGGGACTTGGGGCAGG
Organism: Trichosurus vulpecula; assembly: GCF_011100635.1. Classification (NCBI taxonomy): domain Eukaryota; kingdom Metazoa; phylum Chordata; class Mammalia; order Diprotodontia; family Phalangeridae; genus Trichosurus; species Trichosurus vulpecula. Next base: position 405,153,253 of record NC_050575.1, on the reverse strand, counting down.
AGGCACGTTCAGGGATCAGAGGAGTGACTTAGTAATGAAGCATATGACCATGCCAGTGAGCAAGCAGGAAAAACAGTCTGAAGTCAGGCCAGAGCTCAATGAAACCAGGTGTCCAACACAGTTTGAGTCTGAGCAAAGACCTCATAGACGATTTGTCATGCCCAACTTAGTGAGCGTACCTGTGGCCTTTTATGCCACGCTTGTGAAGATAACCATCTTCCTTTCTTGTTTCTACGAACGGGCTTCAGCTACGGACAGCTTCCATCTGCTGCCGGATGTGGGAAAGGCCAGATCCCAACAGCAGTAGATCTGGACTAGGTGTAAGAATAAAAGAGAAAGAAAGAAAGATGCAAATTAAATTGAGAAGGAATGATGGCATGATGGTAAATGTTTTTGCAACCAGCTTTCTAGCGATTAGGGGGAAGAAATGTACCCACAACACATTTTAAATTTTTATCATGCAACATTCACATTTTCTCCATCAGTTTCTTAAGTCTAGATAATCAACAAAACAATAAGTCAAGCTCTGGTTTGTAACATTTGCAGATTTCCAAGGTGTAAATGTTCTCACTGAAAATTTCACAATCTGTTCTAGCAGGCTCTAGCACACCCCTGAGAAGAAGTCATTAACAGTATGTGGTGATTGACTGGCTATGGGGATGGTAGATTGGGCAAAGTAAATGGAAGAGTCAATAATTTTAAAGTTTTGAGGTAAATTAATTAGCTCAGTGGTTCTCAAATCATAGCCCAGGGATCCCCAAATCCCTTTCAGGGAATCTACTAGGTCAAAAATATTTTTATAATAATACCAAGAATTTCAATTTCTAATATGGTAAATACTGATAGATATAATCTATGTAAGCAAAAGCTCTTTGGGGTCCTTCATAATTTTTAAGAGTATAAAAGGGTCCTGAGACCAAAAAGCTTGAGAATCCCTGAGTTAGCTTATTCCTGCTTCTCCTCAGTTACTGACAACTGGGAAAAGCTCCCCTGGGGAGCTCCTGTAGATCCCACCATCCCACTAGTGGTAGTTACCCACAAGTCAGCATAGTACCCATGAGGAAATAATTGGTTTGTATAGAATTGTTCTTGTAAACTTAAACCATAAAATAATCTCCCTTGCAAAATCAAACATTAAGACAAGATTCTTAACCTTTTTTCTGGCATGGAACCCTTTGGTAGAGAGATAGTCTGGCAAAGTTTATGGATAAGAGAATTTTGAGCTGAAAACAAAAATTGAATTTTAAAAAATAAAATAATAAAACAGATTTTGTTTTTCTTGCTTTCTCAGTAGGAGGGGAAGGAGAGAGAAAAGGGGTGGGGGAAGATAGGAGGGAGAGAATTCAGAGCTGAAAATAAAAAAATAAAAAAATTTTAATAATAAAAATGAAGGTCAACATGGCAGATTAGTGGCAGCCACTCAGCTGAACTTTCCCAACATCTTACTCCAAACAACTTTAAAATAATCTTCAAATCAAATTTTGGAGCACCAAAGGCAACAAAAAACAAAAATCAAAGAGGTAAGATCTTTTGTGGCCTAAGAAAACTTAAGAGGTAGGCAAGAGAAGTCTGTAACACCCAGGTGGAGGTCTGGTAAAGGTCTCTTCACAAACATGGGGGAAGCAAAAGCAGCAGCAGCTTTGGGGGTTCTCAGCCCAGAGACAGTGAGGAAGGTGAACAATTATACAGAAAGAGATTACAGGTGCCTCTTTGCAGGCATGATTGGCAGCTTTATTGAACGTGCATAGTTCTGGGTCACAGTTCCAGGGCAGAGAGGAGTGTTGGTGGTTGGTCACAAGGGAGCAGGGGCCCTGGTCAAAGTTTCAGGGTCAGGAAGAGTGATAGCACTTTTGACTGCAAGGGACCAGAGCCCTTCCTGGGTAAAGACCAGAGTTCAGACCAGGATAGCAGTGACCACACCTATCCCAGGATCACACCACCTTGGAAGCACCAAAAACTTGCAGACCCCCACAGAACTAGCTCTGAAAACAATAGCACAGAAAAAGCCTGAAGCTTGAGAGAGGGCCTCCCCACCCCCAGGTGAGCAGAGACCAGCTTTAACATAAAGTTAAAAGTCAAGAAATAGATTGGAAAAATGAGCAAACAACAACAACAAATAACTTGACCATAAAAACCTTTTATGGTGGCTGGGAAGACCAAGAAATAAACTTAGAATAGTTACAAAAAAAACCTCAAAGAAAAATGTTAATTGGACCCAAACCCAACAAGAATCTGGAAGAATTAAAGAAAGACTTAAGAGCGGTAAAGGAAAAAATTGGGAAAGGAAATGAGACTGATGCAAGAAAATAATGAAATGAGAACTAACAGCTTGGTAAAAGAGGCATGAAAAATATTGAAGAAAACACCTTAAAAAAACAGAATTGGCCCAATGGTAAAAGAAGCACAAAAATTCACTGAAGAAAAGAACTCCTTAAAAAGTAGAATAAGTCAAATGGAAAAGGAGGTACAAAAATTCACTGAAGAAAACAACTATGTAAAAAAGCAGAATTGGTCGAATGGAAAAATTGGTATAAAATCTCACTAAAAAAAAATTCCTTAAAAATTAGAATTGAACAAGTAGAAGCTAATGACTCTACGAATCATCAAGAAAAATAGTCAAAAGAATGTAAAAGTAGAAGAAAATATGAAATATCTCATTGGAAAAACAACTGACCTAGAAAATAGATCCAGGAGAGATACTTTAAGAATTGGACTACCTGAAAGCCATCATCAAAAAAAAGAGTCTAGACATCACATTTCAAGAAATTATAGAGAAAAACTGCCCCAATATCTTAGATCTAGAGGGTAAAATAGAAATTGAAAAAATCCACCAATCACCTCCTGAAAGAGATCCCAAAATGAAAACTCCCAGGAATATTACAGCCAAATTCCAGAGCTCCCAGGTCAAGGAGCAAATATCACAAGCAGCCAGAAAGAAACAATTCAAATATAATGGAGTACAGTCAGGATCACATAAGATTTAATAGCTTCCATGTTAAAGCAGCAGAGGGCTTGGAATATGATATTCCAGAAGACAAAGGAGCAAGGATTACAACCATGAATCATCTACCCAGCAAAACTGAATGTAATAGATATTCAGTGAAATAGAGGACTTTCAAGCATTCCTGATGAAAAGACCAGGAAGGAATAGAAATTTGACATTCAAACAGAAGACTCAAGAGAAGCATAAAAAGGTAAACAGGAAAGAGTAACCATAAAGGTCTTAATAAAGTTAAGCTATTTACATTCCTATATGGGAAGATAATACCTGTAACTCCTAAGAACTTTATCAATATTATGGCAGTTAAGAGTAGTTTACATAGACAGAGAGCATGTATGTGAGTCAATTATGTTGGAATGATCTTTAAAAAAGTGAAGGAGAGAGAAAGAGGGATTCATGGGAGAAAAGGGAAGGAGGAGGTAGAATGGGGAAATTTTCCGTACATAAAAGAGGCATGCATGAAAGTCTCATGTGACTCAGAGCTAAGGGAACAATTAGGGGATCCCCCAAAAGGTGATCTTATCACACACCCAGTACTCATCTTCCTTCTTAGTTCTTTTACTCTCTTAGGATTCTCCAGAAAAAAAGTCAAAGGCTATGACAAGGCATCTTTTTGATGAAGAAATCAAAACTGTATATAGCCATATGAAAAAAGGGAAAACATTTATAATAGCTTTCTTAGTGGTGGCAAAGAACTGGAAATCAAAAGGTATGCCCATTAATTGGGACATTTCTGAACAAATTATGATTTATTAATATGATGAAATACTATTCTGCCATAAGAAATTATAAAAGTGATAGTTCCAGAAAAAACCCAGGAAGACTTGCATTCACTGATGCAAAGTGAAACAAGCAGAACCTGGGGAAAAATTTATAAACAACAGCCCTGTGAAGACAGATAACTTTGAAGGACTTAAGGACTCTGATTAATACAATGTCCAATCACAATTCTAGAAGAGTATGATGAAGCAGGCTAACTTCCTCCAAAATAGACAAGTGATGAATTCAAGATGCCGAATGAGACAATCTTCTTTGGAAATGGCCAATGTAGAAATTTATTTTGCTTGACTATATATACTTGTCACAAGGGTTTGATTTTTCTTTTTCTTTCCCCGGTGAGGAAGGAAGGCAGAGGAAAGAAAATAGACCTATTAAGTTTTAAAATTAAGTTTAAAAAGGGAGAAAAAAGAGAAAGAACCAAAAAAGGCCCAACAGCTGAACCAATCAGATTACCCCCAATACTGAACCCCATTGCCCTTGAGACACCTGGGAGCTTGCCTGTACCCTCATAGGAAGATAAAATCAATTGATGCATTTATTCAGATTCCCAAACAAATTTACACCATGTAGATTTCTCACACCAGACAGGGGACATCATTCCTACACTCTCGTACATTTCCAAAGGAATAGAACATCATTTGTAGTCATTTCTACGACCGAAAATGAGAAAGTACAAATAAAGTTATAGATTAACAGAAAGACCTCTGTTCTTTCCAAACAACCAATCTGGACAGCAGTAAGGGAGTGCCGAGCCAAGATGTAGTACTGTGAGCAGCCTGAGGCTCTTCTGGCATCCACTTCTGTTTTCCAAAGGACAGATTCTACACAGCAGTATGTGTATCCAGAATGGAAGAGCAAGCCAGGCACACATTAGTGTTGCCAGCCATGTTTATATACATGGGCAATAAACCAATTAGTACTGAAAAATACAATAATTGATTGTATATACTGCTTTTTTTAAAAAAATAATGAGCTAACACTTATATAGTGCTTATTATGTGCCAAGCCCTGTGTTAAGTGCTTTGTAGTTAATTATTGTCTCATATGATCCTCACAACAACTCTGGGAAGGAGATACAATGATTTTACAGATGAGGAAACTGAGGCAAATAAAAGTTAAGTGACTTGCCCAAGGTTTACACAGCTAGTAAGTGTTTAAAGTCACATTTGAACTCAGGTCTTCCTGACTCCAAGGCCAGCATGCAATCCATCATACCACCTAGATGTCATCAAAATTAAAAATCTCCTCAGTTATTCGAGGATTAATGGTCCAGAACCCCAAACTCCTTCTTCTTGATGCCCCATTTCTACTGATTTATCTGCTTTTTAGAAATTCCATACAAAACACTTTTTAAAAAAAGATAAAACTCAAAGGTAAGTTTTCGTACTTATTAGCTACTAGGGTAAAAGTTTTAGTGCAGAAGGAATTTGAAGTTAGCAGGCTTGAATCATCTTAAATTACACATGCTACCCAATCTCTCCTTTCCCCCACCATAGCTTGCAGTATTAATAACAACAATTTAATTTATGTATCACTTTAAGGCTTATGTACCTTCGGTGTATTTCGGCGTGTCTACAGGTCTTCAGTCTGGGTCGAGTCTGATCATCACTGCTCATGCCCTGCTAAACCCCATTCCTGGTTATTGCTACCATCTCACTTACTTACCTGTTTCCATTCACACGATGCTGGACAGATCTGGAGAGTCCCAAACCCTGCTGACCTGATCTGTTACCAATTTACCTTTTCTAACTCCCCCGTGCCCTCGCTGTACATAGCGCAGCATGCTTTCTAGTACTCCCTAACCGATAGTTGGTCCTAGTCACCAGGCTGGCTGTTCCTTCCCTATAGTTTACAAACATGCTCAAATCTTGAAAACACAAACAAACCACTGTGATGAGCTCAGATCATCCCAGCTAGCTGTCATCCTAGATTTCTCATCCCCTTCTCAGACAAATTCCCTGAAAAAGCTCTCCATGTTCATTGACTCCCTTCTTCTCTCTCTCTCTCTTCTAAACCTTCTGCAGTCTGGTTTCCACCCTCATCATTTGATTCAAATTGCTCTCAAAAATGAGCGGTGAACTCAATCGCCATATCTCATGGGTTTTTTTTCTCAATTTTCATTTTTCTCAATCTCTGCAACATTTGACCCTGGCCTGCCATTTTCTGGATCACTGTTTAAACATTTTTCCAAGCAGGACAAAGAGTCTATTTCAGAGGTCAATGTTTGTTTGTTTTTCAAGAATGGTACTGAAGGAGCACACCCAAGTAAGCCATGGGTGGTGCAGTAGATAGAGTGCCAGGCCTGGAGCTAGGAGGACCTGAGTTCAAATCTGACCTCAGACACGTACTAGCTGTGTGACCCTGAGCAAGTCATTTCACCCTGTGTGCCTCAGTTTCCTTATCCATAAAATGACCTAGAGAAGGAAATGGTAAACCACTCCAGTATCTCTGCCAAGAAAACCCCAAATGGGGTCATGGAGAGTCGGACATGACTGAAATTACTCAGTAGCAACAAAAGCGGACCATGTAATGTTCTCCTACAACTGTGGGCAACAAGGATGCTGCTATACTGGGTACATTCAACCAAGAGATCTGGCATTGATTTTCCAAGGCCAGAATCAAGAAATAGAAACAGAAATTACTCCAGGTGCTTAAATAATTAGCCCCTGACAAACTCAAAGGATAATTCAAGGAACTCATAGACCACCCCCCCCCACACCCAAGTAGTAACAATGAGGAATGAAGATGTAGAATGTCCTGCTGGGCCGGACAGTAGAACCCTAGTGACAATTATGTTTCAATTATTTTTTGCAAAAAAAAAAAATCTCAAAACCTGAGGCATCTATCTCTATTGCCTCTCAAGGGTCTGGGTCTTTGTAGGATGAGCAAGGACAAGTACACTAGGATTATGTCAAAGTATTATTGACACAGGGTCATATTTGGAGAATGAAGGGATCTGGCAACCAGCATATAGGCTGTCCATAACTCTGTTATGTGTGGTGCAGAGATAGGGTGCTAGCCTTGGAGTAATAAGACTTGAGTTCAAATCCAACCTCAAACACTTACCAGTTGTGTGACCCTAGACAAGTCACAACATTTCCTAGCCTCAGTTCCCTCATCTGTAAGATGTAGGTAATGATGGCATTTACCTAATAGAATTGTTGGGAAGACCAAACAACAGAACATGTAAAGTGTTTTGCAAACCTTAAAACATTAGGTCAACCCTAGCAATCACATTGTGCGCTGTGCTCTAGCACGTAACCCATGTGTTTGGTGTACTTTGTGTAGGATGATTTTAGGTTTAGTGTCTTCCCTGCATTAATTATTTCCTATTTATCCTATATACAGCTTGCTTTGCATATATTGGTCACATGTTGCTTCCCGCCTTTCTACCGTAAGCTCCTTGAGGGCAGGGACTGTCTTTTGCCTTTTTGTATCTTCAGCCCTTAGCATAGTGCCTGGCACACAGTAGACGCTTAATAAATGTTTATTGATGGATTGATCTCTCCTTACCTCCACTTCTTGGAATCTCAGTTTCCTTCCAGACTAAGCTGAAATGCCACCTTTAGGAGAAGGGCTTTTACCTTCTTTCCAGTTGCTAGATTACTGTGTATCTACTCAACGTGTCTAGCACATGCCAATTTATATACATCATGTCTCACCTTGTCAGCTCCTTGAGGGCAGGAACTATTTTTGCCTTTTCTTGTATCCCCAGCACTTAGCACAGCGCCTGGTACATAATAAGCACTTAATAAATGCTTATTCATTGATTGATTTGTGATAGTAGTGCATGACCCAGCACTGTTTTCAACTGCAGCTGGGATTTTTCGGGAACTATCAGCTAAACTCTGGGGAAGGAACATGTCCAACTCTTTGTGATCCCATATTGTCCAGGGAGTTTACTTGGCAGAGATACTGGAATGGTTTGCCATTTCCTTCTCCAGTGGATTAGGGCAAACAGAGGGTAAGTGACTTGCCCAGGGTCACACAGCTAATAAGTGTCTGAGGCTGAATTTGAACTCAGGTTTTCCTGACTTCAGACCCAGCACTCCATCCATTGAGTCACCTAGCTGCCTCACATATGAAATATTAATTCACAAAAACGCCCATATGTTTCATGAAGGCCACTTTAAACAATAGAGCATTTTTGCTGAGTTTTCATAACTATATTGCAACCATTACAATGGCACTGAAAAATGAAGCTATTACACAAAATCTTAGAAAAAAATAAATATATTCTTTGTTTTAATGAAATCTACCCCTTTGTATTTTAGATGAATATGGAAAAAAGCCACATGCAGTCATACACATCCCCCAAATAATGCTGAAACCCCTGCTTTTCCAGGAAAGGAAACTGAACCCCAGGTAAGTAAAGTAAGGCTCCCAGATTTAATTTCTTAAAACTAAGGTATAATATGGTTCTTCTGTTCTCCCTTCCATCTTCTGTTATCCCAAATCAAACTACAGTAATAGTAATAGCCAGCATTTATGTAGCGCTTAAGGTTTATAAAGCACTTTATACTTTAAGTATTGATCCTCACAATAAACTTAAAAGGTGGCCACTATTATTATTCTTTTTTTACAGATGAGGAAACTGAGGCTGGGCAGTTAAATGACTTACCCAGGGTAATACCACTAAGTGTCTGAGGTGGGAGATGAATTCAGGTTTTCTTGACCAACAAATCTTCTTTTGCTCAGCTTTCTCACCTCCAATTTCTTCAGGTGTCTCAAAATAAGAATTCTCCAAGTCTGGGACCAGATCCTCTCAAGGGTTATTTATAAATTTCACCTCTGTCCCTAAAATTCCCTTTTTACTCTCCAGTCCTTCTCACTACTTAGATATTCTGAGCAAACTTGTGGTCTGGCCCTGAAACCTTCTTGGACCTTCAATCCTGCTATTTGCAGAAGCTATCCCTGAGATACAGAAACTAGGGTCATCCATTGGGGCTTATAAATTGAGAAGAGACAACCAATGTATTAAGATAGATGTAAATTTGTTTAAATTAAATAAAATTTGAAACTAACTCATTAAACAGTGAAAAATCCATTTCTCCCTTCAGTGTTGATGGATGCAAGCAAAAAGAAAAAATCTATTTTCTTTGGAAAAGAACAGTTGTAATAGGGATTGTGGCCTAAGAAAAGTCATGTATCATGTTCCCAGGGCAGCTGATCGTAGAATTTTAGAGCTGAGGTGTGTGTATGAGGGATTGGGCGACGTAGATGAGGGGAAAAGAATGGCTGAGTGGGAGACCCCCATTGAACAAATTGAATGTATTTGTATGTTACAAGTATAGAAATAGCAGGATATATGTGATCAATAGATTACTTCAAGCTAGCTCAATCAATACAATCGAGCAGATGTCAGAGAATTGGTGTTTGCCCGTCACAGAGCAAATTATAAACCCCTGAGTATGTTTTGTATAATTCTGTCCTTTGGGAATGGGGCAGCTAGGTGGCACAGTGCCCGGAGTCAGGAAGACCTGAGTTCAGATCCAGCCTCAGACACTTACTAGCTGTGTGACCCTAGGCAAGTCACTTAACCTTGTTTGTCTTAGTTTCCTTGCCTGTAAAATAAGCTGGAAAAGGAAAGGGCAAACCACTCCAGTATCTCTGCCAAGAAAACTCCAAACGGGGTCATGGAGAGTTAGACATGAAATGACTGAACAACAACTTCAACTGGGTATTGGGTGAAAAGCTCAGCCCAATTTTCCCATCTCTGCTCAACGTGCTGGAGTGAGCCACGACTTACCAGGATACCTGGGCTCTCTTGCATGGTCACTGCTGTGGCCATGGGCAGGTCCTAGGTGCATGGGAGAGGCAGCATGGGAGTGTGAAAAGAGGGCTGGCATTGAAATCAGAGATCATGATCCTAGTTTTGGCACTCACCTGGGAGATGCCAAACTAATCTCTCCCTTCATCTCTCTGGGATTCAATTACTTCACCTGTAAGATGAGGCAATTGCACTTGAGGGGCCCTAAGGTTCCTTCCAGATCAGGGTTTTGTCCTTTTCAAATTTATTTGCTGAACCAGCAAACCTTGGAGAGCTTCATTTGTCTAAATGAGGCAGAGGTTAGGGAGAAATGCAAGTCAGATCAGGGGAGCTCAAAGCCTTTTCCTTACTCATCTTCAGGATCTGGACTCCTTAGAGTCATGGAACAAAAAGAGTAAAAACCACCTCAAGCTGCTCTTTGGTTCATTCAGCCACTCCCTTTGCACCCCATCCAGGACATTTGTGTTCCTACTCTTTTCTTTGAAAGATCCCCAGGGACAGAGATTTCACACAGTAGACCTTTCAAATTAAAAAAAAAAACTAGCTAAGAAATTATTTCTAATGTGCTATCAGAAGCTTTCATTTAAATTCATTCCTTCTTATTTTGTCCTCAGAAGAGTAAGATCTCACTGCTGCACACATATGCCAACATATCCCTAGAGAGTAAATGATTAAAAGAAAGGTCCATATATGTCAGAATAGTTACAGCAGTACTCTTCATGGCAGCGAAGAACTGGAGACAAAACCAATCCCATCGATTGGGAATGGCTTGTTTAGCCATTCCTATGGCACACGAATGTAGCAGAGCATTATTGTGCTATCAGAAATGATGAATATGATAAATGCAGAGAAGCACTGGAAGATTTACAGGAACTGATGTAGAATAAAGCAAAAGAACCGCTTACACGACTATAACAATGTGAATGGAAAATAATAGCAACAAACCAATCTAAACAATACTGCAAAATTATAATAATAGTAATAGTATTTTTAAGTATTCTCCAAAAATAACCCTGTGAAGTAGATGCTTAGATTATCCCTAGTTCGCAAATGAGGAAACTGAGGCAAACAGAGATTAAGTGACTTGCCGAGGGTCACCCAGATGGTAAATGAGGCCAGATTTGAACTCAGGTCTTCCTGACTCCAGACCCAGTACTCTGTCTGCTGATCAAGCTAGGGGCCTAATAAGAGAGATGAAAAGATACCTTTCGACCCTCATCCCTTTCTTTGAAGACTTGGGAGTCAGTGGGTGTGGAGCACTACACACAGACTTTTTCTGATATGTTGATTTTTGCTGAACTTTTCCCCCCTTTTATAATTCTTTAATTTTTTTTATTCTAAGAAATCCCTCTCTCAGAGGTAGGAGTGGAAGGATATAATTAGAAATGATGAGGAAAAAACAGATAGCAATAAAACTGTATTTTGAATCCTTTTTAGAAGAACAACTGGTCAGGTTTCTCTGCCCAAATGTCCTTCATATTATTGAGAAGAGCATGACTCTCTTCATGGCCTCAGGAGCCCTCTTTTTTACAAGCCAAGCAAAGCCAAGTCTTTTCATCTTTCCTCCCAGGACCCATTTCTCGGCCATCCCTTCAACCCCAGTCACGCCTCTTCTGAGGACCCTCTTCAATGCTACCTCCTCCTTCTAAATATGAACTTGTTTCTAAACTTACCTACAATTAAGAGCATTTTTGTTTCATGAGAAGATCTTTTCTCACTTTCCAATTTCTATTTTAAACCTAAATGTTTAACTTCTAGGGGATATTTGCCCAATTACTATTGGGGAGGAGGGGGGTCTGAACCTGTGATTTCATTGATAACCAAGGAATTCCCAAAGAGCAAACTTTCTCTTCCACTGCACATGAAAACCTCTCTGCAACTTCCAGTCTCTAAGTGTTGCCTGAGTCAGTGAGAGAAGTTAAATGATTTGTCCAGGGTGTTATACCCAGTATCTGTCAGAAGTAGGATTTGAACCCAGGTCATCCTGATTCTAAGTCTGCCTCTCCGTTATTCATTTTGTTCAGCTGTTTTTCAGTCACATCAGATTCTTTGTGACCTATTTGGAGTTTTCTTGGCAAAGATACTGGAGTGTTCACTGTTTTCTTCTCCAGCTCATTTTACAGATGAGAAAACTGAGGCAAACAAGGTTAAGTGATTTGCTCAGGGTCACACAGCTAATAAGCGTCTGAGGTCAAATTTGAACTGGTGAAGATGTGTCTTCCTGATTCCAAGCCCAAGGCTCTGTCCATGGTGCCACCTAGCTGCCCCTGTGTTTGTGATCCACTCTTTCATGAGCGCTGGACCCGCAGTCAGGAAGACCTGAGTTCAAATCCAGCCTCAGATACTTCCTAGCTGTGTGACCCTGGGCAAGTTGCTTAACCTCTGTTTGCCTCAGTTTCCCCAACTGTAAAAGGGGATGATAATAATAACATCTACTTTGCAGGGTTGTTGTGAGGATAAAATGAAATAACATTTATAAAATGTGCTTAGCACAATGCCTGGCACATAGTAGGTACTATAAAATTCCTTCGTATTTTTTTTTATGAAATAAATATAGAGTAATTTGGGGGGGGATGTTTGCAGCTGGGGAAATCAGAAAAGGCTCCATATAGAAGGTAGCCCTTGATCTGAGCTTTGAAAAGAGCTAATGATTCTCTGAGGCAGAGCTGAGAAGAGGCCTGGGTGATATACTGGGCAAAGGTACAGAGGTGGGAAATGGGATGTTGACTAGGAGAAAGACCAGTTCGTCCACAGGAAGCAAGAGGGCATCATTCTCTTGCAATAGTCCAGATGAGACGGGACGAGGGCCTGAATGGAAGTGGTACCTGCGTGACTGGTCAGAAGGGGACAGAGACATGGAAAAGGTAGATAAACAATAAGATTTGATAGCAGGGAGTGAAGAATTGAGGATGATGTCAAGGTTATGAACCTGGGTGACTTTATCTAATTTTTATTAAAATGCTCTAAGGTTTGTAAAGCACTTTATGAATGTAATCATTTCATTCTCACAACAATAATACTATTCGTTACTGTTATTATCCCTATTTTACAGATGAGGAAACTGAGGTTAAGAGAGGTCAAGAGTCTTTCCTGGGATCACACAGTTAGTAAGTGTCTGAGGTAAGATTTGAATTCAAGTCTTCCTAGTTCGAAGTCTAGGGCTCTATCCACTACACCATCTGAAGGACAATGGTGCCCTCAACAGAAAAAGGAAAATTTGAGTGAGGGATGAGATTGGAGAAAGATGATGAGTTATGTCTTGGACAGGTTGAGTTTGAGATGCCTTGGGGACATCCAGCTCAGCTTCCAAAAGGAAGGTGGTAACAAGGAGCTGAAGCTCAGAAGAGAGGCTAAGCTGGATATATCTGTATATCTAGGAGTTGCCTGCCAAGAGATGATCATTGAATCATGAGTTGATGAGACCACCAAAGGAGAAGGGAAAAGAATCATTCTTATTTGATTCCTGCATTTATTAGGAAAGCTTCTAGTGTTTCACCATAATGAATTTCAATTGGGTGATGAGTTCAGAAGCCATATTGCAAGGGGTTAAGAAGCAGTTGGATGGAGAGTAAATGAAAGCAATGAGTATAGACAGCTTTTTTTTCTAGGAGTTTTGCTATCAAAAAGAAGGAAAACACAGACCATTAACCCAAGAGGCAAAGTACCCAGGATCTCAATCTAATAATTTTCATAATCATAATTCAAACCCAGGTCTTTCCTGTCTATAGGTCGTATTCTTTTTGTAAAATTTATTTTAGTTTTCAACATTCATTTCCACAAGATTTTGAGTTACAAATTTTCTTCCCATCTCTATCTTCCCCACCCCAGCCCAAGATAGCATATATTCTAATTGCCCTTTTCCCCAGTCTGCTCTCCCTTCTATCACTCCACTCCCTCCCATTCCTTATTCTCTTACCCCCTACTTTCTTGTAGGGCCAGATAGATTTCTAAATCACTCTTTTTTTAAGGGGGGAAGGCAGAGCAATTGGGGTTAAGTGACTTGCCCAAGGTCACACAGCTAGTAAGTGTATCAAGTGTCTGAGACCAGATTTGAACTCAGGTCCTCCTGATTCCAGGGCCAGTGCTCTACTCACTGTGCCACCTAGCTGCCCCCCCCAATAGATTTCTATACCCAATTCCCTATGTATTTTATTTCCCAATTGCATGTAAAAACAATTTTTAACATTTGTTTTTAGAACTTTGCATTCCAAATTCTCTCCCTTCTTCCCTCCCCACCCTGCTTCCTTGGGAAGGCAAGCAATTCAATATAGGTTATACATGTATCATTATGCAAAACACTTCCATAATAGTCATGTTGTGAAAGACTAACTATATTTCCCTCCATCCTATCCCGTCCCCCTTTATTCAGTTTTCTTCTCTGACTCTGTCCCTTCTCCCCCAATCTGCCCTCCCTTCTATCATCTCCCCTCTCTTATCCCTTTCCCCCCTACTTTCCTGTACAGTAAGACACGTAATAGCAATTTAGATTTGAAGATCTTTCCCACCCATTAATAGGCCATACGACCTGCTTATGTCACAGGAAGCCTAAGTCACATGTGGTGGGAGGAGCTTGCTGAGAGGAAAAGCAAATTGCATCACATGAAATGCTGGGAAAGCAGTTATGACAGAGCTAAGGGAAAGAGAGCAGATGTGTAATAGTTATGCTGTAAGTTTGCTTGTTGGTAGGAAGGCCTCAGCAGGGGGCGGAAGGTTGTAGGACGGAGTGGTTCTCTGCTATGGTATTGTGTATTGAATTCTTTGCTGCTGTGATGGAGTGGGCATATTGGTTAAGGGATCTGGTTAGCTGGTGTCTGAATAAATGGTTTACTTCTAAAAAAACAAAAGGAAAAAAAAGTAAAAAGTACCACTTTGCTTGCCCTTACAATGCCCATTTGAGTGTGTATGTTATTCCTTCCTTAAGCCAAATCCTATAAGAGTAAGGTTCACTCATTACCTTTCACCTATGTGAGATAATTTACCCCATTCTATCTCTCCTATAGCTCATATTCTTTCCACTACACCAGCAACAACTATATAAAGCACAATTCCTGCCTTCAAGAAGCTTATAGTCTAGTAGAGATGAAACTTGTATATCCTAATAACCAGTCTTTTCAGGTTTGCAGAGACCTTATATTTATTTCATTTGAACCTTATAACAAAAATGAAGTGCCATAAGTTATAGTTATCCTCATTTTACATTTGAGGAAAGTGAGTCTCAGAGAGATTAAATGATTTGCCATGATTATGCTGTTATTATCAGAGGTGAGATTAGAACACAGGACTGCACTCTTTCCACTATATAGCACTCTAAGGTAAGTATCATCTCAGAGATGTAAACAGAGTATTATATAACATTGGAAGAAGAAAAGTATGAGCAGATGGCCTCTCTGAGTGGCTGGGGGAGAATACTCTCTGAGAAGCACCACTTAAATCAGGAAAAGTAGTTTATTGTTTGTATATCCTACCCTTATTTATGCCCATTGCATTTATACATGGAATTCCACATTGACGTTCCTCTTATCAAAAGATGACATCATTGATAGGAATCTCAATTCTTCTGGGTAGGTGTTATTGACCATGAACTGAGGCTAGAGGGGAAAGCTGGATAAGGAAGCTAAGAAATGAATAAGATGAAGCTATCCAAACAATGTGACATTGTTCTGGATGTCTCTGCCACCCCTAGATGGACTCTCTTGAACTTTCTGCTCTGGGACTCTATGTTCCTCATTCCAACAAATGCTCATTGAAATTCCTAAGCTTGGAAAAGCCTATGAGCAGATCTATTTGAGGGAGAGAGAAGAGCTGGTTGTGCAAAGGACAGCAATTTATAAAGCAAATCTGCCCTGAGGCAGATTTGCTTCATTTAAAGTCACTTTCTGAAAGCTTTTCTTTAGAGTGAAGGGATTTCCCCTTTTGGAGACGTCATCTCTGGTGCCAAATATCTCAGCCTCTAGGCATCCCTTCTTGCTGATAATGACAGCTCTGAAGAAACAACTCAGTACAAAGATTTATCTCACAGTGGAGCCAAAGCATCATTTCAACATAAGACAGGCAGCACAAATTGTTCTTGAACTTACAGATAGCTAACATTCTTATGAACCACTTTAAAGCCCCTCTTCAAAAACCCTGTCAAATTCCTTTTCTTTAAAAAAAAAAAAGTCATTTAAAAATATTTTGCTCTGGCAGGGACAGAAATCAAAGAACTCCTTTGCTCTACTATTCTTAGGGAAAATGGGTCTCTACTTGAAGCAATTGATCGCTAAGAGTATTGGTTGAAAAGCGTTAAAATGGTAAACTTTGTTATGTTTTAGTTTATAGACACCCTACCCTTTACCTAGGTGGTAAAGAGCTGAGGGGTGGAAGGATGCTTCATGTATACGATCATCAAAAAAAATTTATTGAAGACCTACTATAACAATAGTAAATAATAATTAATAATTACTAGTGTTTATATATTTATATGGGGTAGCTAGGTGGCACAGAGGATAGAGTGCTGGGCCTGTAATCAGGAAGACTTTTCTTCCTGAGTTCAAATCTGGCCTCAGACACTTACTAGCTGTATGACCCTGGGCAAGTCACTTTACCCAGTTTGCCTCAGTTTCCTCATCTGTAAAGTGAGCTGGAGAAGGAAATAGCAAACCATTCTAGGATCTTTGCCAAGAAAACCCCAAATAGGGTTATGAAAAGTCAGACGACTGAAATGACTGAACAACAACAAAAAACGTTTACATGATGTTTTAAGGCTTGCAAAGCACTTTACAATTTGTAAATTTGTAAACTGTACATTTGTAGGGCACAGTAGCAAGTATTCATTTTTCTGGTAAAAAAAAATCTTCTGGGGAAACGAGTTATAGGAAGAATAGGTTCATGCGCCACAGAGACCCTCATAAGTGACATTGCCTTTTGGCTTCTGCTGCATGCAGGAGGAGAAAGAAGAAGGCAGTGGGTTAGAAAATGGCCAAATAAATGGTGTTATATATGAATGTGATGGAATTTTATATGAATGTGATATCATATGCTATATGAATGTAATGGTGCCCTGAGAAATGATGGATATGAAGAATTCAGAGAATCATTGGAAGATCTACATGAACTGATCCAGAGGAAAGACTGAGATTTAGATCTCAAAGAATCTTTAGAAGCCATTGAGTTCAACTCCATCATTTTACAGGTAAGGAAACTGAGGCTCAGAAGCTAAGTGAATCTGTCCAAGGTCACACAGGTAGTAAGTGTTTGAGACAGAATTTGAAATCAGATCTTCCTCCATGTCCAACACTCTATACTCTGTAACACCTGAGAATAGAATGAAGAGAACAATAAATACAATGACTACAATGTTTCAGTGACAGCATTAAACATACAGCTAAACTCAATTAATCACAAAGATCAGTCTTCATTTCACAGAAAATAGGAAGAAACATGCCTCTCTTCTCTGGATAGAAAGTGGGGAATCTATGCGTGCAGAGCCATGCATACATGCATGCCTCAGAGATATCATGAGTTCAGTTCCAGACCACTGCAATGAAGTGAGTCACATAAATTTTTTGGTTTCCCCATGCTTACATTATATTGTAGTATATTAGGTGGGCAATAGTATTAGGCAAAAAAAAATTTTTTCTTAAAATAATTTCTTGCTAAAAAATGCTAACCATCACCTGAGCCTTCAGTGAGTCACAATCTTTTTGTTGGTGGAGGGTCTTGCCTTGATGTTGAGGTCTGCTGCCTGATCAGCGTAGTGGTTGCTGAAGGTTGGGTTGGCTGTGGCAATTTCTTAAAATAAAACAAAAATGAAGTTTGCCGCAGCAGTTGACTCTTCCGTTCACTTAAACACTCAGAAGCCATTGTAGGGTTATTAAAATTGGTCTAATTTCAATATTGTTTTGTCTCAGGGAATAGAGGTCTGAGGAAAGGGAGAGATATGGGAATGGACAGTTGGTGGAGCAGTCAGAACATACACAACATTCATCAATTAAGTGGTACCCTAAAACAATTATAATAGTAACATCAAAGATCACTGGTCACAGATCACCATAACAGGCAGAATAATAATAAAAGAGTTTGAAATATTGGGAGAATTGCCAAAATGTGACACAGAGACACAACGTGAGCACATGTCATTGGAAAAATGGTGCCAATAGACTTGTGTGATGCAGAGCTGCTACAGACCTTCAATTTGTAAAAAACACAGTATCTGTGAAGTGCAATCAAGTGAAGCAGAATAAAACGAGGTGTGCCTGTATACTGTCAGATGGAATTTCTCTTCAGTTTCAGATGGAATTTCTCTTCAGTTTGTCTTTGTCACAAAGCAGATTCAGTGTTGGGCGGGGGGAGGCTGCATATTTGAAAATTATTCTGAAGTGAAGAAAAGGCACAAATAAAAATTAATTTTTAAAAAGGCAAAAGGAAACTGAAGCACAGAGAGGTTGGATGACTTTTCCATGGAGGGAAGATAAGGAAGGGTGAATAATGACCGGTTAGGAATGGGGAATGATTAAACAAATGAAGATATATGAATGTAATGGAATATTATTACATCATAAGAAATAAAAACTGGGAAGATCTGTATGAACTGATACAGAGTGAAGTGAGCAGAATCAGAACATTGATACAGTAACAACATTGAAAAGAAAAACAACTTTGAAAGTCTTGAGAACGCTGATCACTGCAATGGCCCGTCTTGCTTGCAGAGAACTAAAAATGGAGTATACACTACCTGACCGAGAAAAAGCTGATGGATTCAAGGTGCAAAATGAGACACATTTTTGGTCACAGACAATGCAGGAATTTGTTTTGTTTTACTATATATATTTGCTATGAGAGTTTTCTTGTTGTTCAATTGTGGGGGAGAGGAAGAAGGAAGAAAAAATGCTTGCTAGCTGAAAAAAAAATTGAATAAAAAATAATTCCTTTCTTTTGCAAAGAAAAAGGAGTTGTTTGACTAGAGTTCCTGAATCAAGCCTCTTGGCAAGAAGAGGACAAAGCAGGTGGCCCCAGCAGGTGGAGGAGCAGTAAGGAACAGAGGAAGCAACCTGGGTTTTTTCCTAAACTAGTATAGAGAATTATCTGGAGATCCAATATTTTTGCAATTGTTTATGCAGAGCTAATAGGAAGGAAGGAAGGAAGGAAGGGAGAGAGGGAGGGAGAGAGGGAGGAAGGAAGGGAGGGAGGGAGAAAGGAAGGAAGGAAGGGAAGGAAAGGAAGGAAGAATGGAAGGAAGGAAGGAAGAAAAGAAGTAGGGAATGAAAGGAAAAGAGGTAAGGAGATAGGGAGGAAGGGAGGAAGAAAGGAAGGAAACAAGTGTTTATTAAGCATTTATTATGTGCCAGGCGATGTGCTAAGTACGTTACAAATGTTATTTCATTTGGTCTTCACAACAGTCCTGGGAGGCAGGTGCTATAATGATCCCCATTTGACAAATGAGAAAACTGATATAGATGAAGTGACTTTCTTAGAGTTGCACAGCTAGTAGGCGTCTGAGGCTAGATTTAAAGCTGAGGTTTCCTAATTCCAGGTCCAGTGTTCTGTCTCCTGAGCCACCTACCTGCCACCTGGACATCTCAAGCACAGGGTAGTCCCAGGAATATGGAGACCTGAACAGGTCCCTGTGGGGAAGGTGGGACTAGTAGGAGAGAGAAGGACTGTTGGCCTTGACTCTTTGAGTCCTTTGGGTTATTTTTGGAAATTTTTCTGCTGGGTGAGACAAACGCTTTTCTATATCCAACACATAATATTAGTTTAAATACTTACATGCAAACTAATGGTCTTTTTTAACCATATATATAGAAAACTGGATATGATCTGTATTTGGGAAAACCTGGTTGGGGACAAAGTGAGCCAAGTTTAGAAGTTCTTGAGGGAAATCTTGGGACTATGAATAAAAAATAGTAAGAAGTGATTCTTGAGAAGGCCCCAAGATAGAATCCAGCCCATGTAAACCTTGAGCTTGGGTCTGGAGACATGGATGATTGGAACTAGAAATTAAAGGAA
The DNA here is from genome assembly GCF_011100635.1 of Trichosurus vulpecula. Classification (NCBI taxonomy): domain Eukaryota; kingdom Metazoa; phylum Chordata; class Mammalia; order Diprotodontia; family Phalangeridae; genus Trichosurus; species Trichosurus vulpecula. Next base: position 405,133,715 of record NC_050575.1, on the reverse strand, counting down.
CCTTGGGAGTCATTTAATCCAACCCCCTCATCTTGTAGAGAAGGAAACTGAATTTTAGAGAATATAAGTAACTTATCCCAAGGTCACACTGGTGGTAAATATCTTTCTCCTGATTAGACTGAGATAGCCAAGGAAACAATCCTCTCTGAAGAAAACAATGGTCTATAGATGCTTTGACATCATGTGAAACTTCCCTAGAACCTTGCCCAAACCGTAAGAAAAGTTTACAGTTTATTGGAAAGAAACGAAGTAATTTATGTCTTTTAATCAAAATATAAATCTATAATTTAAAATATTTTATTCTATAAAAATATATTGCTACATAATTATTATATGTAATCAATTAATAAATATATTAAAATTTATATATTCTATAATATAATCAAGATATAAATCTATAAATTCAAATAGAGATTAGAATAAATTGATGACAGGATTTAGTAAGGAAGCTAATTATACCTAACAATTTGCTTTATAAACATTAATGTATTACTAGGGAATTGTGGGTTGGTATGAAGTTTAACCAAGGCAAAACAGACACCACAAAGAAAAGATCTAAAGAGTCCAGAAACTCCTCAACCAGCAAACATTTGCTCTCCTTACACAATTGGAAAACATGGCAGCCAAGGTCAATAGTGGTTTAGAATACAAGTTCATTTTGAAAACATTTACCCAGGAGGCTGATGGAATACCGAACAGTATTGCCTCACAAAACAGGGAGGAGCAATTATTGAGGTCTGTTGCTAAGGCTAAGGGATTTTACTGAAGCGCCAAATGAGCCAATGTTGAAAGCAACAGCTGTTTTCTTTTGCATATTTAAAGGAAGGTCATGTGACCAGAGACACTCAAAGATGTAGTGAGATGGAAAGAGAAGTAACCCACCAAAATAAGAGCAGCTGTTCCAAACTAGGTTGGTGTGATGAAATCCCATCTTAGGACTTGGACTCACACCTCCACAGATGAATAAGGAAGGGCAAAGAAAGTATATGATGTTGTTGGTAGAGTTGTGAACCATTCTGGAGAGCAATTTGTAACTATGCCCAAAGGGCCATCAAACTGTGCATACCCTCTGACCCAGCAATACTACTAATAGGTCTGTATCCCAAAGAGATCATCAAAAAGGGCAAAGGACCCACATGTACAAAAATATTTATAGCAGCTCTTTTTGTGGTGGCAAAGAATTGGAAATTGAGGGGATGCCATCCATTGGGGAATGGCTGAACAAGCTGTGGTATATGAATGTAATGGAATACTATTGTGCTATAAGAAATGAGGAGCAGGAAGATTTCAGAAAAACCTGGAAGGACTTAGATGAACTGATGCAGAGTGAAATGAGCAGAACCAGGAGAACACTGTATACAGTGAAGGCCACATTGTGCAATGACTGACTTTGATAGACTTATCTCTTCTAAGCAATGCAAGAATCTAAGACAACTCCAAAAAACTCATGATGGAAAATTCTATCCACATCCAGAGAAAGAACCTTGAGTCTAAATGCAGATGGAAGCATACTATTTGCTCTCTTTTTCTTTTGTTGTTTTGTTTTGTTTCTTCTTTCTCGTGGTTTCTCCCATTAGTTCTAATTCTCCTCTACATCATGACTAATGTGAAAATGTTTAATATGAATGTGTAAGTACAGCCTATATCAGATTGCACACTATCTTGGGGAGGGGGAAGGAGAGAAAGGGGGAGAAATTTTAAACTCAAAATCTTATGGAAGTGTATGTCGAAAACTAAAAATAAATTAATTAATTTTATATAAAAAAGAAAAAAGGAAAAAAGAATGACTTTGGGCAAGTAAGTTATTTTTGTCTATTATAAATATCCAAATTAACTATAAAGGACATATGAAAAAGACCTATCTGCATCCAGGGAAAGAAATGATAAATAGAAGTATTTACGGAATAATTTTACATACATATACCTATTTGTGTCTAATGGTAGCCATCTCTAGGGTGGGGGGGGAGAGCAAAAAGGGGGGGAAAAAGAAATTTACATGATAATTTTATTACATATTTGAAAGGAATAGCAAGTTGTGCATAGTAGATTTACAGTTTAATGTGCAATCTTTTCTTTTACTGTATTATGTTATGGAAATGCTTGTTTTATTCCATAAACTAAAAATAAAATAAATTGTTAAAAAGTAAAAAAAAATGATGAGCAGCAGATTTCAGAAAACCTGGAAAGATTTACATTAACTGATGCTCAGTGAAGTGAGCAGAATCAGGAGAACATTGTACACAGTAACAGCAACATTACGTGATGATCAACAATGATAGACTTAGTTCTTAACAATGCAATGATCTAAGCCAATTCCAAAAGACTCATGATGGAAAATGCTATCCTCATCCAGAGTTCTCTATGGAGCCTGAATGCCGATAGATGTCTACCATTTTCACTTCACCACTTTTTTGTGGTTTTTCCCTTTTGTCCTGCTTCTTCTTTCACAACATGACTACTGTGGAAATATGTTTAATATGATTGTACATGTATAACATAAAAAAAGAAATAAAAGCATATGATGATATCAATGAATCAACAAATCTTTACTATGCACCTATTGTGTACTGTGCACTATGATAAGCACTGGGGACACAAAAAGAGGCAAAAGACAATCTCTTCCCTCAAGGAGCTTACAATCTAACAGAGGAAATAGGCAAACAAATATGTACAAAGCAAACTATAGATGGGATAAATAGGAAATAATTAACAGAGAAGGCACTAGAATTAAGAGAGGTTGGGAAAGGCTTTCTGTAAAAGATGGGATTTTAGTTGGGATTAAAGGAAGTCAGGATAGTCAGTAGGTAGATTTGAGGAAGGAGAGTAATGGAGGCATTGGAAATAACCAGAGAAAAGTGCCTGGAGTTCAGAGATAGAGTGTCTCACTTAAGGAACAGGTAGGAGGCCAGGGTCCCTAGATCAAAGGGTACATGTCAGGGAGTAAGACTGGAAAGGGTTTTAGGAAGGAGCAGGTTATGAATGACAGAGAATTTTGTGTTTGACTCCGGAGGTGATAGGGAGCCACTGGAGTTTATTAAGTTGGGAGGGACATGGTTAGACCTGTGTTTTAAGAAGATCATTTGACAGCTGAGTGCAGGATGGACTGGAGTAGGGAGAGACTTGAGGTAGTCAGACTTGTCAGCAGCTAACGCGATATTCCAGATGTGATGTGATGAGGGTCTACACCCGGGTCGGGGCAGTGGCAGAGGAGAGAAGGGAACATATAAGAGAGATGCTGCAGGGGTCACAGATTGGATACTGTTTGCGGGAGAAGGAGATGGTAAAGATTCCAGGATGATTCCTAGGCTCCAAGCCCAAGACACTGGGAAGATGATGTTGTCCTCTACAGTCATAGAAAAGAGGGCGGCGGACACAGAGCTCAAGGGGAAAGATAGTGAGTTCTGTTTTGGACATATTGAGTTTAAGATTGATATCTACTGGACATCTGGTTCAAGATGCCTGAAAGGCACTTTTAGATGTGCCTAGTATACAGTAGGTACTTAAATAATGCTCGATCCCTTCCTGCTTTCTCTTTATTGCCTTTCAGAATTGCTCATTTCTCTCTGTCACCCTCCCAGGTTGGAGAGAGCAAGGTATAAAGGGAAAAGGGTTGTGTAGCTAGCTGTTTTATTGGCTTTTCTGTATTGCCCAGAGAAAGCCAGCCTGATGAGCCTTGCTCTTCCCTGGCTTAAAAGAGACTGCTAGTCAGGTGTCATGCTTTTTGAATGCCCTTTTAAGGCTGATTGTAAGCTAAAAAAAAAAAAGACACCAGTGTTTCCCTGGCTTGAGAATAGAAGAGAAGAGGATTTGCTCAATTAGAGACTAGGAAGGAAGCAGGTTGTCAGAGAAGCAGTTTTGTATGGTACAGATGTTCCTGAATGGACCAATGGCATTAAAGCTTGCAGTCCAGCATACCTGTCAGATCTAGAGAAAGAGTATTATGGGAAGTAAAATGGATAACTGATTACATTAAATTAAAAGGGGTTTGCACAAACAAAACCAATGCAGCCAAGATTAGAAGGAAAACAGAAAACTGGGGGAATATTTTTGTAGCATTTCTCTGATAAAGGCCTCATTTCTCAAATATGTAGAGAACTGAGTCAAATCTATAAGAATATGAGTCATTCCCCAAGTGATGGATGGTTGTTGTCCTATGTTCTCCAAGAGGATCAAAATGATGTCACTATGTTGGGGTCAAGGTACAATGTGTCCAACTGTGGCTGTTCAGACCAATATGAGCTTGGGAGGCTCTACTACAGGTTGAGCACAAATAGTCTATAAGAACATTTGGGGTGTAGTCAAAGGATATGAACAGGAAGTTTTCCATCATATTAATATAGTTATGTGAAAAAAATGTTCTAAATCACTATTGATTGGAGAAATGCAAATTAAAACAACTGTGAGGTACCACTTCATACCTCTCAGATTAGCTAATATGACAGAAAAGGAAAATGACAAATGTTGGAGGGATTGTGGGAAAATTTGGGACACTAATGCACTGCTGGTACAGCTGTGAACTTATCCAACTATTCTGGAAAACAATTTGGAACTATGCCCAAAGGGCTGTAAAACTGCATATCCTTTGACCCAGTGATAGCACTACTAGGTCTGTATCACAAAGAGATTTTTTTTAAAAAGGAAAAGAATCTATATATACAAATATATTTAAGCAGCTCTTTTTGTGGTGGCAAAAAATTGGAAATTGAGGGTAGATCCATCAGTTGGAGAAAGGCTGAACAAGTTGTGGTATATGATTGTGATGGAATATCACTGTGCTATGAAAAATGACAGAGCAGGATGATTTCAGAAAAACCTGGAAAAACTAACACAAATTGATGCAAAGTGAAGTGAGCAGAACCAGAACATTGCACACAGTAACAACATCATAAAGATGATCAACTGTGAATGACTTAGCTATTCTCAGCAATACAAAGATCCAAGAATTCCAAAGGACTCAGGATGAAAAATGCTCTCTACCTCCAGAGCAAGAACTGATGGAGTCTGAATGCAGATCAAAGCCTGCTATTTCTCACTTTATTTTTTTGGTGTTTTTTTTGTCTGTGTCTTCTTCCACAACATGACTAATATGTTTTGCATGATTGTACATGTATAACCTACTGCTTACCACTAGAGAGGGTAGAGGGGCTGGGGGGGGGAGGGAGGGAGAGAATTTGGAACTCAAAATTTTTAAAAATGAATTTTAATAATTGTCTTTACATGTAATTAGGAAAGAAATAAAATATTTTTTAAAAATTTTAAGTAGAAAAGAAGACTTTTTGTCATTATCAAATTTCAAATTAGATCACAAAACCAAAATTGTCCAAACTGTGTGGTACTGGATAAAAAATAGAAAAGTTGATCATCGGAATAATGATAACACAAGCAAGATTTAGAAGTGAAAAAATAGAGTAGGTTAGTGATTGATGAACTCAAGAATACAAACTACTGACAAAGTATTCTTTATTTAACAAAAACAGCTAGAAAAACTATGTAATAGTTTGGCAGAAAATGGATTTAGACTCACATCTTGCACTACATATTACAAAAAATTCAAATTGCATAATCTAAATACAAAAAGGAATTCCATAATAAAAATTAAAGGATGATGGAAGGTATCATAGAAAAAGGAAAAACTGTAAACCAGACACAAAACAGAAGAAGTTATAAAAGACAAAATAGACAAAAAGACAAATTATTTCAATTGCATGTTTTTGCACAAATAAAAAAAAATTTTAAACCAGAAATGGAGCAGGAAAAAATTACCACTGAAGATTCTTGATAAAAGTCTGATGTAAGATCTATAGAGGACTGATACTAATCAGTAAGATTAAGGTCTGATTGTGATAGAAGGGCACAGGGCTCTTCTCTATGCTGTAGACTTCTGGTAGGTACTCACATGTCATGTGTGAGTAGCTTTTAATAAAGCATGTGCTTTATTAATAAATACTACTAATTCTAATACTAAGTACTAATAAAAGACTCCACTTTTAATAAAGCATGTGCTCATCTATACAAGCCTGAATCAGAATTTTAGGGTCCGGGCTACTTCTTATATTTTTGTGTTTCCCTGAACATAGATGACTAAATAGTGATCCTGAAATGGACATTTACACCTTAGGCAGCCACTCATGAAGCTGAGCAATCAGAAGTCCCTGGGTCCCTCATCTGGAATCCTTATCTTGGAGAAAGGAGATAAACTCAAATCTTTACCTGGCTTTCCAGAAGTCACAGACCCTCAGGAAATTATTTAGAAAATGTGGAGGTGAGATGAAAGTGAAATGCCTATTAAAGAGACCTAACAAGTGCTCTTGGGCAGCTAGGTGGCAGAATGAATAGAGCTTTAGGCCTGGAGTCAGGAAGGCCCGAGTTCAAATCCAGCCTCAGACACTTACTAGCTGTGAGTCCCTGGGCAAGTCACTTAACCCTGTTTACCTCATTTTCCTCATCTGTAAAATGAGGTAGCGAAGGTAAGGGCAAACAACTGCAGTATCTTTGCCAAGAAAATCCCACATGGGAGAGTCAGACAGGACTGAATAAAAACCACAACTAAATGTTCTGAGCTTTAATGTTTTAAATAAATAGTACCCCCCCCCCCTCTCAGAGGGTATAAAAAGAGTTAGAGATTGTGATTTTATGTTTGAAATCTGTCAGTAAATGCTTTTGAGCGTTCTGTGTTTGGGTATTTCTTTTATAGTGGAGAAAAAAAATAGTTGTCTGATACTTGATCTATCTAAAACATTGAATATTTTTCTAATAATAATAGCTAACATTTATACAGCAGTTATTCTGTGCCAAGCACTGTACTAAGGGCTTTACAACCCTGGGAGGCAGGTGCTGCTATTCTCCCCATTTTACAGATGAGGAAACTGAGGCAAATCTCGGTTAAGTAACTCGGCCAGGGTTACACAGGCTAGTAAATGTCTGCACTCATCTTCCTGAATCCAGGCACTCTGCTCTACCCAACAAGCCACCAAACTGCCCTATTTCTACTCCCTTTTGGAGAAAGTTTAGCTTCCTTTAAGCAACGTTCCCCTCTGCCCTGGGTTGAGGGTATAGTCACAGAGAGCCCAAGTCATCTCTGTGGGGTCTAGGATCCCCCAAAACTGAACTTTGGTTCCTGACTGTGAACACAGTGTTAGGGGTCCTTGGTGGAAAAGGGTTCTCCAGCCTCCCAGAGCCAGTCTATTGTATTTATTTTACACACACCACCCAGTAAGGGTGTGTCATAGTGGATAGACCAAAGCTGGTACACAGGACTTTGCACTTGCCTTAAGTACATAAACACTCAGAGACCTTTGCCTAGGTTGCTGAGAGGACTGTCAAAACCACAGAGACCGGAAGAAAGAAGAGAGAATCCCCCCCACCATGCCCGGTAGAGAAGCTGGGGAGCAGCTTTCCCCAAAAGGAGACCCAGGTTTTGCTGGGTGGGTGGAAGAGGGCAGTGCCTAGAGACAGACAGACATTGACATGGAGCTGTACATTACAGTACAGTAACAGACATGTGTGCACCGATATCACACACTAGGACGCCTCACTTGGCGCACACATAAAGAAAATTATGTAGTCCAAGTCTCCAGATGCTCTCACAAGTAGAGTCTAAGTAGTGTCAAGCCAATAAGCATGTATTAAGCGCCTTCTGTGTGCCGGGCAATGGGCTAAGCGCTGGGAATCTAATCCAAGGGGAAAAAAGGGCATCCCCTGCCCTCAGGGAGCTTGCGCTCTAAAGGAGGGGGAAAGACCTACCAAAAGCAGCTGAGAAGCGGGTGGGAGAAGCAGAGAAGAAAGAAGACGTAGAGAGAGGGCCTTCTAAAAGTGAAAATTCTGGGAAGAGCCAGCCCCTAAGCCTCCCCTCCTTCTTCCCTTTCTCTGTTCCTTCTTTCCTCCTCTTTCCTTCCCGCATTCCCAGCGAGAACACCCAGCCAGGAGTGAGGGGAGCTCTCCTGCTCCCCAGGCCCCGCCCCGCCTCCCAGACCAGGCCCCGCCCCATCGCTGACGTCAGTTGTTATGTCTCGGGCTCGGCCCCGGCCGCAGCTGATCCGCCGCTGGGCAGGAGGCGGCGTCGGCGTCGGCGGCGTCTCGGTCTCGGTGTCCGTGGCTGTGGTGGACGCTCGGCGCTCGGGGTCGCGGGGCGGCGGGGAATCCCGGAGCGGGAGCGCGTAGGCCCGACGCCGCGCGGGGATCCCGCGAGCAGTCCCGGGCCCGGCGGCGTGGGCCCCCAGCGGCTCTTCTTCCCCCGCGCCGCCGCCAGGCCGGGGTCGGGGCCAGGGCCGGGCGAGAGCGCCCTGGAGCCGTCGGCCGCCCGCGGGGGACGCGGGGCCCGTGCCGGCCGGGGCCTGACGGCCCGGCTCCGGCCTGCGGCAGCGGCGGGGTCCGCCCTCGCTTTCCTCGGCGGTGCGGCCCGCGCCTCCTCCGAGCCCTTGGAGGCCGGCCCCGGAGGCCTCGGGGAGTGACCGAGGCCAGGAGCCCGCGGCGCCCCCGCCCCGCCCGGAGCCTGCCGGCTCCCCGCCAAGGCCCCTCCCCCGCTTGTGCCCCCCTACCCTGCTTGTGCTCCCCCCACCGGCGCCCCCCGCACCCCCCCTTTACCCCTCTCCGCACCCCAACCTGCTTGTGCTCCCCCCAGCAAGCCGCCCTTCAGCCCCCCCCCCCCCCCCCCCGCTTGCATCCGGAGCGCAGGCCTTGGCCCCCTCGCGCAGGCCTTGGCCCCCTCCTGCAGCCCCCTCCCCAGCCTTCGGGGTGTGTTTCCCCCACACCAGGCTGACCTTGGCCCCCGCCTCTGATTGCTGAGGGTCTCCCCTCGTGCCTCCCAGGCCGGCCCCCTCTGAGCCCACACCGCGCTCCCCAGTGCCCGGGGGATGCCGGCCGCGTCCTTGGGCTCCCGCAGCGCGCTCCGCCTCCGCGCCCCCCTCCACCGCTGAGCCCGGGCCGGACCCCCTACCCCCCGACGGCGGCCGGCAGCCAAGATGTGGCTCAAGCTCTTCTTCCTCCTGCTCTACTTCCTGGTCCTGTTTGTGCTGGCCCGGTTCTTCGAGGCCATTGTCTGGTATGAGACGGGCATCTTGGCCACCCAGCTGGTGGACCCCGTGGCGCTCAGTTTTAAAAAGCTCAAGACCATCCTGGAGTGCCGGGGCTTGGGCTACTCCGGGCTCCCTGAGAAGAAAGATGTTCGAGAGCTGGTGGAGAAATCCGGTAAGCAGCCGGCCGGCCTCCGTGGACCCCAGGGCCGGGGGCTGCACTTGGGGCCACTTGGCTGTAGGAGCCAGGCCCCTTCCCAGCAGCCTTGGGGAGCTGCCTGAAGAGCCAGTTGGGAGGTCCATAGACCTGCCCCTGTGTGTCCGAGGCAGAACCTGAGGCCGGACTTTCTGGCTTCCTGGAGGCCAGCTTCTCCCCAAGAGATAGAGATAGAGCTTTGCAACCCCCAGAGGGATGGGAACTCCACGTCTGATTATGGGTATAACCAATGCAGGCTGCCTCCTGCCCAGCTATTTCTAGCTACAGTTGCCTAGAACCCTGAGGTTACACTTGCCCAGGTCACACCACTCTGTGTCTGAGGCCATGCTATGAGAGCAGCCCTTTCTCCATTGTGCTAAGCTGCCTATTAAACCTCATGGTGGTATGTATGTAAGGGATGGCAGTTATCCTGATGATGGAGCTTGGCACTGCAGCCGTGGATTTTTTATATCCTGGGGATTTTTCCTCCATAAATAGAATAAAGTGTATAGGGTTTTTAAGTAAGCAGTCTTGTAAAGTTCTAAGCAAATGTATTCGGTTTCCTAGTCCTCTGAAAGAAAATGTGAAATTCCTTCACTTTTTGTGGAGGCTGAGGTGATTTGTATGGGTTTTTTTTTTTTCCAAGTTTGTAGGAAGTAAATAACACCTTCAAGTGGAGGCCTTCTTAACCTGGTTTTAAGGATTTCCCAGGGACACTGACTTTGGTCATAGACAAATAGAAAATAATTTTGGACCATTCAAAGACATGCTTATGGTGAATACGTCATTCTAAAATTTCACTTTATAAATGGAGTGTGTATGTGTATGTATTTACATCTATACATGTTTGTCTCTACACATGTATACACTCCATTTATAAATTGATATATGCACATATGTAAATGAAATTTATATTTTCTCAAGATTTTCAAGCATGTACCTGCACATATATAAATTTTGTTTTGCACACACATGTATACACTGTGTGTATAATATCAAGGCTGCTTGTCCTTTGTTTACCTTGTTAGAACTCTTGGTCAGTCACTGAGATTGTGAAGATACAAGGCTTGAAACTTACAAGGAGAAACATGCTTCTGTGGTGATAGCTTTTAATAGGGAAGAATACTTTGTATAAAGAGTGAGGTCTGTACTCTAGAAAAAAACTGGAGAAGGAAAGGTGGAAGTTTGAGGAGTCCCTCCTTTTTGTGAAAAGGAGCTTTGGGACAGTGTTCTTCTTTGACCACCCTTTCTCATCTTCATTTGGATTTCCATTTTTCCTGCATTGTCAGTCCTTGCCACTGACAGCCATGGGTTAATGGATTGAAACACCAGAAAGTGAAACCAAATGTAGCACACAGGAACCTGATTTGTCCTCTTACAGGCAGTTGACTGGCTGAAGGATACAGTTTTGACAGAATGTCAGTGGGAACAATAACCTTAACTTTTTTCCACTGAACTCTGAAATGTACCTTTTTAAGGGCCAAGAAAAATATTCTTTTTCTGTACTGTAGCAATATTACTGTATTTGTTTAAAAGGTTTCCTCCCTGTTCCTTCCTGCCCCCCCTCCCCATAAGCACATATGCACACAAAGAAATGTATATTTGCTTTCAAATTTTCCTTCCTGGATGGGGAATGTGCTGCAGTGAATGGTAGGCTGGGTTTCTCTATGTAACTGTTGAAACCTACGGTTCCCTTTTGTTTGTTTCTAGCGTTGTCTGCTGTGCATTTGCAAGGCTAATTATTTCCCACAGCACTCCCCTACAGCTATGTAATATGTTAGATATAAATATTAACTCTTTCAGAGAGTTTATTAGTTACCATTCAAGGTGACAGTGTTATTAAACCCATACGTGAACCATTGCAGGAAAAACCCATATTCTCTTGCTACAAAAAAAGTTAATTGTATCCTTTATTTTAAAGCATGGTTTCTTTTGGGTTTTCTTTCTAATAAAGAAAATATAGTGAGGTAACCAAAGTCAAAGGCTCATAACACCCATATTAACAAATATGCACTACTGTCTTATAAAAGTGATTTGCTCTAGAAATAGCATTCATTATTTTAAGTTTTAGGCCTAGCCAGAAATTAAAGTTGTCTAAAAACTAGCCACCCAAGTTGTTGCTGACAGCCTTTTAAAACCTTGAGAACTGCTGTGCTGATACTAGTAGAGGACGGTTTTACTCCAGTCCCACTTAAAGCCAAGTCCAAATGGGTACTTTGAGTTGAGTGTTCTTCTTCAGAGTTCAGCTGATGGTGAAAATTCACGGTTATATTTCCATTGTTTGTTCGGAGAGGTTAAGTTTTTGACCCTTAATCACACCACGGGCTTTATTACTCATTTGCTACATGATCCTGGGCAAGTCCTTCTACATCCCAGCTACTGAGTTATTTAACAACAGACTATTTATAAAGTTATGTGCGGCCTAAGCAAAGAGATAGACCTTGCAAACCCTTATGATTATTGTGACCTACTTTTAGCTATTGATAGGAATTCAACGGTGTCAACATAAATTTCATTTTTATCTGTCTATAAACAGAGTGATGGAGTGTTTAGCTGTGTAAAGCTAATTTCAGAAATTGTGGAAGAAGTAGGTTCAGAGGTGAATGTTTACCCTATTGTGGTTTTTTGAAGTTGTGTTTCTTTATCTCTTTTTTCTTCTTTAGGAGACCTGATGGAGGGTGAGCTTTATTCTGCGCTCAAGGAAGAAGAAGCGTCGGAGTCTGCCTCTAGCACCAACTTCAGTGGTGAAATGCACTTTTATGAGCTCGTGGAAGACACCAAAGACGGCATTTGGCTCGTGCAGGTATTTGGATTGATGGTTCTTCATTCATACTCATTTCAGAACAGAGGCAGGAGGAGTGATCTTTGCAGAGAAGGTCTTAGTTACCACTACTTCTATGCAGAAGGTATTCTGAGCCAGCTTTCCCCAGCAATGATGGAGGGCAGCAGGCAGCTTTTGTGCATCAACTGTTGGCTGTTGAATCCCTGGGGAATGGAAGGGAAGACCGAGTGCCTTTGTCTCTACCATTGTCTTTTTCTCTTCCTGCTCCCCAGACTGGAATGGATGAGTGTTTGATTGTGTTGCTCTGTCTGCTTTTCAGGTCCTTTAAAAACAAGCAGGCAAATGAGAGAAATTGTTGGGGCAAATTTTTTTTTTGACATTTTTTATTTTTAGTTTACAACACTTGGTTCTACATAATTTTGAGTTTCAGATTTTCTTCCCCCCTCTCCCCCTCCCTCCCCAAGACAGCATGGAGTCCGATATATCTTCTACATATAACTTCACATTGAACTTATTTACACAATAGTCAAGTTGTAAAGAAGAATTATGACCAACTTTTAACTGTGTATGTGGAGATGAAACTGCTTTCAAGACAGGGAGGGTCCAATCAGTGTTGGAGGCATTGATTGAATTAAAAGTTTTTCTCTTCAAAGTTAAAGCAAGTTCAATAAAATCATGGCATTTTAGACCTGCTAGGGACCTTACGGATAATTAAACCCAATGCCTTCATTTTCCTGGTTAGGAAACTGTAATGGATTCACCCAGGGTCATAGAGCTGGTCGTGGCAGCTCAGTGTTTGGAAACAGTTTAGTACATTCTGTCCTTCTTCTTTTCCCTGGAGCCTGGAGGGAGCCAGGTAGAAAAGGAGGAGGATGGACAAGCAGGCAGGAGGCCTTGATCTGGAGGCCAGTAAGTAGTGGCACCATTGACTTGCTCTATGACCCAGGGCCAAATCCCTTACCCTCTGCAATACATACAGGCAATATGATAGCAATGGCAAGCATTTTTGGAGAGAGTTTATGTCTGTCTGGCACTTTGCCTCCTCCCTGAAGCCCTGGGATTATCCCTACTTTATCAAAGAAGAATGAGGCTAGGAGAGATTTAAGTGATGGTCAGCTGACTAAGCAAGGGTCTGAGGTGAGGCAGAATTTGAACTCAGGTGCCTCTTACTCCAATCCAGCAATCTCCTGAGCCGTGTGTATGTGGTGTGCATGTGGATGGCAGCAAAGTGATCTGATTGGCCATAGCATCTCACAGCTCATTGAAACCACATCTCAAGAGTATCCAGTCTCTTCAAAGGCAGGCCCAAGCACCTTTCTTGGTGACTGGAGGTGCTGGGGCCTCTCCCTGCCAAGCTATCTTGTATTTACTTTGTTGTTTCCTTGGATAGAAGGGACCCTCCCAGAGGGCAGGGCCCGTCGGGTTCCCTGGCACCTGGCACACAGCAGGGGTTATGGGTTTTTTAAAGTCACAATTGAAATTGAGGGTATCTGGTGCTGAGGAAATAGAAATATTCTTTAGGCCACTACTCTGTTATTTTTCCTTCCAAAGATTTTTAAGTGGAACTGTTATCTTCAAGTAGCCAGAGAGCAGTTAGCTTGAAGGGGTTCTGTTTTTCAAAATGTTAGTGATTTTTCAGGGTGCTGGTTCCTCTCTGCCTCTGGGATGTACTTCAACTCTTTTCATATCGAATGAGTCAGGTTTCACTCTCTGAGTTCCTTGTTCAGATGGGATGGGCTTGTGATGCCACTGGCCGAGGAAAGTCCACTCAGCTTGGCCCCGTTTCTAAAAGGCCCAGTTTGAGAGAGTTGTCCAGGGCATCCAGAGGTTGGCTGATGTGTGCCTGGTGTGCGTCAGGGCTGGGACTTGAACCCACGTCCTCCTGGCTTCTAGGCTGCCTCACTGTGTCCAGTAGTCACACGGATCCCTGTTCTCCTGTTACTTCCATTTCCTGACTCAGGTTAGCTGCAGTCTTCTCTCCAGTTGGGTTTTTTCTGTGACATTGAGAAAGCGTTTAGGGAAGTGTTGTGCTGCTGATAATGCCTCTCCACACATCTTCATGTATGTTTTGTGGTTTAAAAAAAAAGTCAAGTTGCTGTCAATAAACTACCTGGTGCAAAGGTGTCAGACAGGAGCGCACAAGGGGCCTGCAGAGAGGTGATTGTGGGAGGGAGCCGGCGATAAGAGAGAGGACCCTCCGTCAGCTGCTCGGTAGGCTCCTTCTGGTCCAGAGCACAGTGCTTCACAAGACAGGAGATTTGCCCGTGATGCCTAGTACTTCAGACGATTTCTCCCTGCTTTGGAGCTGGGGACATGCTTCTTTTCTGAACAATCATGATGAATGGCTTTCTTCTCCTCCTCTTTTTTCTAAGTTGCAGTGGGCTCCATTAACTTACTGTCCTGTCGAATCAGCCGGGTGACACAGCATCCCTCTTCTAAGCTGCTCTTGTCTCTGACTTTGTCTTTTGTGTCCTCTGCGACTTGGAAAGTACCAAACAGACTTGAGTATTCAAGACAAGGCCATGCTGTGTCATTGGCAACAAGCTGGAATGCTCAGTGTTCTTCCTCCAGCTTATGGGCACTGAACTAGGCGTGACCCAAGTCTCTCCAGTTTGCTTGTTCCTCTGTAAACCGGGGCTGGTAACATTATACCGACCCCCTTGTGGGCTCACAGGAGTGTGAGGAACGTGGACACCATGTACCTGAGCTTCTCATAGAGTGCTGGATAAACTTTTAAGTAGCATGTCAGTGTGAGGTATGAGTGTCATCTCCATGCTCACTTAACGTCTTTACTAGTTTGCACTTATAGTGCATTGATCAGTACCAATTGCCTCCTCATGGCAGTCATTCCTGGTCCAGGGCCTCCCCTCTGTGGCTGGTACCTTTTTCCAAGGGCTGTAGATTCCTCATTGTCACCACATAACCCTGGGTGTTGGCCCACACAGGGTTCTGTGCCCTGGCCCCAGTGCATATGAGGAACAACTGAAATTCAATCAGTTTTTCCTTCGTTCCACTGGCTTTGCTTCAACTAAATATTTCTTAACCTTTCTGCTGATTCGGCCGTAGACAGGCAGAAAAAAATGAGTACTAACTGCTCTCAGCTGGGGTGTTGGAGAATTAGTAGTAACTGAGGGACCAAGGCCTCATCGACGATGGTATGGAGCCAGATTTATGGAACGTGCTTATAACCAACCCAGGAAGTAAGGGAGAATCCATGCTGTGCGAGGCCTCGTAGGGCAGGAGATCACAATGCCTGCTACAACTGTTGTGTGGTTCAGTTGCCTGAAGAATCAGTGGTGCTTTCAGAAGTTCCTAATCTTTATTCCCAGGGAATAGTTGATGCACGGGCTCATGTCCCAGTATACCAGCAACAGCTAAACGTCCTTCACTTTGCCTTTGGTTGTTGCTTGAGCCCCTCTGTAATGCTGCTGTTTAGCTAGCATGTAGGTTTTGAAACTTCATTGAAAATACCTTGTCATGATGAAATGCTGACCTATAGAAAATGGAAGCCCACCTGGCATGACTGAAGACATTTGCGGTTAGGTTGCCCCTGATCCGACAGTAGCTTATGAAATCATAGAGTGTCTGAGCTGGAGGAAACCCTGCCTTAGCAATCTCTTTCATTTTATAGGGAGAAAACAAACCCAAAGAATTCTTGACAGAGAAGGGATCAGAACTTAGGTGTCTTGACCCATGGCCAGGCCAGTGCCCTTGGGTCACTGGGTCAGGGTCCCAGCAGCCACCCAGTTTAGCCCACACCCCAACAGGCCATGCCACTCACGCTCTCTCTGGATCCTGTGTCACCCGTAAAACTGATAGGGAGCCTCTCATTGATGACCATGTTCAACAGTCTGGGAGGCTTCTCTACTACACCACTCTGGGAGGACTCTGTATTGTAATATAGGAGGGAGAGCATCTCCAAAATGGTGCCCCAGATGTTTGTGTAAATTCTCATTCGGTTTCACGGATGGAAGGAAGAATACTTCTGCCTTGGGCCTTCAGTGTCTTCCTCCCCTCCTTGTCTGCCCCAGTAATGGTGGTTGGGGGACCTGTCACTGGCCGGAGCCAGGAAACTTCTAGAGAAGAGAAAATCCCCCCAAGACTGGGATATGGGACAGGGGAGAGGGCAGTGGGGATGGTGAGTTGGGGGATATGGACGCTTTTATAGACTCTCTGTGTTCAGTTGTGAAAGAAGGCTAGATGGTTTGAGAGAAGGAGGAAGCTTTTCCTCCTTTACCCACGGGTGTGACGGCTGTGACAAGGTGCTAATTGCTGTTCTTTGCTGGGTTCTGAGAGCCCCTTCTTCATAGCATGTGGCTGCAGTGTCAGATTGACCAGGTCCAGCAGCACAAACCTTCAGACCATCTTGTCATCCATCTTGGGCACCCCTACTGCGTGCAGCAGGCTGTTCTGGCTAGGTCACTAAAATCAGCTCACGTGGCTTCAGTGGGGAAGCACTTTATTAAGCACTGTCTGTGTGCCAGGAACTCGGCTCCCCAGCCTTCAGGCTTACGTTCTGCTGCTCACAGAGAAGTCAATACAGGACACACACCCAGTAAACAGTGAGGGGAGGGAGCCCTAGCAGCTCCCAAAGGAAATAGCCTGGGGCTGAGCAGAGAGTGTGTGAGAGGGACTAAGGCTGAATCAGCTTGGAAAGGTGGAGCCAGCCAGATTGCAAAGGTTTGGGGGTGGGGGGGGAGTGGGGTGACAGAAGGAAGGGCTGACTGGGGAACGGGGTAACCAGAGTATATGCTGTCTTGGAGTGAGGGGGAGGGTAGAAATGGGGAGAAAATTTGTAATTCAAACTCTCATGAAAATCAATGCTGAAAACTAAAAATATTAAATAAAGTAAAAAAAAAAAAAACCTCTCTTATATTGATTTTCTGGAGGCTTAAGAATGGCCCTTAAATGTTAGAATTGTGTTCACTTCATGCCGTAAGCTTTCTAGTAAATGTCTATTTTATCTTTTTAGCTCAAAAGCTGTGATACTACAGTTTTGGTGTACACAGTTATCCTAAGTTTTTGTGAACTTATAACTCAAATTAGAAATTGTAAGGATCCTTACCCAGTAGGTGAGGATCTATAAAAAAAAAAAAACCTTTCTTTTAAAAATTTTTTTAAAATTCAGTTTTATTTTCAGTTCCAAATTCTCTCCCTCCCCTTCTTCCCTACCTATTGGGAAGGCAAGAAAAACAAAATTCATTAAAAATATTTATACTCATGTAAAACAAATCCTGCATTAACCTTGTTCCAAAGGAAGAGAATATGTCTCAGTCTGTACTATGAGTTCATCGGTTCTCTGTGTGGAAGCGGATAGCTTTTTTCAGTGTGAGCCCTTTGGAATTGTGCTGGATCATTATATTGATCAGAGAAGCTAAGTTTTTCACAGTTGATTATTATTATAACATTGCTGTTATTGTTCTCCTGGTTCTTCTCACTTCCCTTTGCATCAGTTCATATGGATGGATCTTCCTAGGTTTTTCTGAAACCATCCCCTTCATCATGTTACAGCACAATTGTATTCCATTGCACTCATATACCACAACTTGTTCAGCCATTCCCCAATTGATGGGCATCCCCTTGGTTTCCAATTCTTGGCCACCACAAAAGAACTGCTATAAATGTTTGTACATGTGGGTCCTTTTCCTTTGATATCCTTGGGATATAGACCTAGTAGTGATATGGCTGGGTCAGAGGGTTTATAGCCCTTTGGGCATAGTTCCAAAATGTTACCTAGAATGGTTGGACCATTTAACAACTCCACCAACAATGCATTAGTGTACCTATTTTCCCACCTCCCCTTTAGCATTTGTCCTTTTCCTTAATCTGACAGGTGTGAGGTCGTGCCTCCCAGTTGTTTTAATTTGCATTTCTCTAATCAATAGTGATTTAGAGCAGTTTTGTTTTGTTTTGTTTTGTTTTTGCATGACTAATGATAGTTTGGATTTCTTCCTCTGAAAGCTGCTTCTTCACAGCCCTTGACCACTTATTGATTGGGGCGTGGCTCCCGTAGCTCTCCAAGCTGCGTAAAGAAGTTCATAAAGTTCATAAAGAAGTTGGCTCTGCCACAGCACCTCTCCCCTCCCGTGCTCTTCCCAGATGTGCTGGGCACACAAAGGAAAAGAAGAGGCACTGTGACGTGATGGGCAGAGTGCTGCACCTGGCATCAGGAGGCCCCAGACACTTTCTGGCTGGGCGACCTTTCTCAGCCTCAGTGTCCTCGTCTGTGAAATGGAAGTCTGGACTTGATTCCCTCTTCCATTCCACCCCACTTTGAACGCCCAGCTGCAGGGTAAGCAGGGGCAGCTCCCTTCCTTCTCTGTCCATGATGCCCTCTCTACAGAGACCCTGAGGAGCCACACATACCCCCTCTGCCCCAACTCTAGCGCCATGCCCATCTCAGGGATCATGAGAAATGAAACTAGGTTTGTTTTCCCCCAAAAAAGGTGACAGAGATGCCTGTTCTAGTTTTCAAACTTGTAATTGAGTGGTGGGAGAGCTTAGAGCAGCTGTAAAAGCAGCCCCTACTCTGAGAGATGCCCAAGGTCTAAAGTGCATCAGGCATCTGCTCAATAGGAGTAGAGGGTCCTCCTCTCCTTCCTGCTGGCCTTTGGCTTTGTTGTAGTTTATTGCCGAAGGCAGGAAGAGCTGTGGGTGAGGAAGGGGTAGAAAGAGGGCCAGAGGAATCACTGGAGAAGGTGGTTTTTGTTGCCTTTTTGAAGCCCTTGGGTGAGGCACTGGTGGGAGAGAGAAGGTGTGGAAGGATTCAAGAACATGCTTCTCATGGGGCTTTGTCATACTTTCTTGTGGGCCAGGGAGAGAGATAGCTTTCTTTGGGATTTCATGTTTCCATTTCTGTGTGTGACTTAAGTGGACAGAGAATCTTTCACAAAAAACATACAAATGGGAGCATCCACGTTGGATGGGGGCCCTCAACCTACCCCCCCCCCCGGTTCTTTCCCCATCCTGGTGCTCAGTCTCGTGTCACCTCTGGCCCTTCCTCTTCCTCCCATCCTGTAAACAAGGAAGCTGCTCCTGGCTCTGGCTCCCTCCTGGTATGGGCTTCTCTATACATGCTCTTCTCCAGCAGCCTCATCTGCTGTATCTCGCAGTCTGAGGTGACTCCTGAGTCTCTACCCTGTTCCACAGTTCTAGGCCTTTATTTCCATTCTTTGCTAGGAATCCTCATCTGGATGGCCACTAGCCCTCTGCTGAACTCAGAACATTCCTCTGCTCCCAGCCCCATCTCTGCCCTTTCTCTGCCGTCTCCTTTTCTTGGTATAAACACCACCGTCCTGGCAGTGTGGAGAGATGGAGGGTCTGTCCACTTGCCGGGTTCTTATGATTGGGCATCTGCAGTTGGCATCGGCCCCATCCTCTTGGTTCCTGCTGCAGCTTTGTTGTTCAGGACACCCCATCTCTCTTCCCTTAGAATTTCATATTCCTCCCCTAACTGGTCTTTGTCCCTCCACTCTGTCCCCTCTTCAGTCCATCCACCACCCAGCGACTCGGCTCATCTTTAGCAGGTTTGTATATGATGACAGAGAGCCAGGAAGGGTGGGTATTGAGAAAGATGGAGCCGGCCTTTGAAAAGAGGTGGGTGGGCCTAGAATGTGGGACAGACTTACCAGGGAAAATGTAAAATCTTACCCTTAGATTTAAGAAATCAACTTGACAAGTTCTAAGTAAGGACAGGCACAAGTTCATCTGAAAAAGGTAACATTAGTGATGATAATAATAACTATAACTAACTTAAGGCACCTACTACATGCCAGGCACTGTGCTAAGCACTTTTACAAAAATTTCATTTAATCCTCATAACAACCCTGAGAGGTGGGCCTGTTGTTAGCCCTATTAGAAATGAGGACACATGCCAGAGGGGTTAAGGGACTTGTCCACGTTCACACAGCTAGTATCTGAGGCCAGACTGGAACCCAGGACTAACTCACTGGAGGCCCGGTGCTCTGCCCACAGTGCCACCAATGACATAGACTTCTTGGCAGACTGAAAGCTCCATAGGAGGTACGATGTGTCCAGACACTAGCGAGGCTGTGGCACCACCAAGCTTGGCCCTGGTCAGGTGGCAGCTGGGGCCCATATTTTAGGGTGTGCAGGTGGGCAGCCGGGCTGGTAGAGATCTCGGGTTAGTGGCTTCGGAGGTTTAGTTAACAACTGGCTGTGCTGAACCCAGAGGAGAGAAGGTTGAGGATGAGGGAATGATCGTTGTATTCAAGTCATGTGAGGGCTTTTGTGGTGAAGGAGGGACTCAGTTTGTTTTATTTGGCCATGGAGGGAGAGCTGGGAACAAGGGAGCAAATTCGGGCTTGGTATAAAGACAAACTTGTCCGCGGCTGGAGCTTTCCAAGAGTAGAATGAGCCGTCCCATGAAGCAAATGTGTTACCTCACTGAGGGGCACAGTGGATGGCACACTGGGTCTGGAAGCAGGAGAAACTGAGTTCCAATCTGGCCTCAGGCACCTCCTGGCTGTGTGATCCTGGGCAAGTCACTTAACCTCTGTCTGCCTTGGTTTCCTCAACTGTAACCTGGGGATTATATTAGCAAAGTGCTGAGCTTAGTGAGTGGCACATAGTAGGTGCTTTATAAATGCTTGTTTCTTTCCTTCCCTCTAACTCAAACTCTTCTACCCAAAGTTGGGTGGCCATTTGATAAGTATATCGCCGGAGGGATTCTTGTTCATAGGTAGATGGGGCTAGATGGTGTCTTGTTCTGTGAATGGTAAGTTGTAGCAGCTTCATGGGTCGGGTCATCACACTTTACCCCCGTCGGAGGTCTGAGTCAGAGCTGGGGGGCCACTTGCCAGGTAGATCAGCCAGAGCTTTTGGCCACGTTGAGAAGAGGAAGATCCCAGAAGGGGTTGGGCTGCTTCTCAATGTGGCTGCACCAAGGAGGAGGAGCTGGGGGGAGGGGGAGGGGGAGGCAGGCTGCTCAGCTCTGGTTACTTCAATGTTCTCTGCCAACGAGATGATCTTCGGGTTGGGAAAGACAAAACAAAGGTACCTCATGAGGCTGATGCCCAAGGTAGAAATGTGACGGTAACTCCTGGCTGCCCTGATGACTGGGGTATCAGAAGAACTGGATGTTAAGACTGTTGAAGCATGGCCAGTAATGACTGAAAAGCCGTGGGAAGTGGGAGTGGGCTGGAGGAAAGCAAATGTGGTCAGGAAGAGAATATACCATCGGCCAGGGAGCTTGACTTCCATCTCTGGCTTGTTCTAGAAGGTAGGAAGTATTAAAGGGACAGTCAGTAAACATCTCAGAAAGGAAACAGTTATCCCAGAGAGTACAGCCAATCATAAACCGGTCATCCTAGAGGGCGTGATCCAGAGAATGCTAAAAGTATACTTTAGCATTTGACTAGATTTTAACAAAGCATTTCACCCAGTGGAAAAGAGGGAAAGATGTAGGTTAAAATTCAGTACTTCTTAAACTGCGGGTCTCCACCCCATATGGGTTTGCTTTGTCTATATTTGCGTGTTGTCTCCGGCTTTAGATTGTGAGACAAGGACTGGCTTTTGCATCTTTTGTATCCCCAGCACTTAGTGCAGTGCCTGGCCTCCAGTGGGTGCTTAATAAATGTTTGCTAATTGATCCTGGAAGCAGCAGGAACCACCGAAGTGCTGTGGAGGGAACCAGGCCTGTTCCTTAGGAAGATCCCCTTGGCAGCTAAGTGGAGGGTGGGCTGGAGTGGGAAGAGCCTGGAGAGAGGATGCCAACCAGAGGCCATTTCAGTAGCATGGGCGTGAGGTGCTGAGGGCTTGCAGTATTGGAGAGATGAAGGGAAGATCTCCAGGCCTTAGCAGCTCATTGGATCATGGCGGGTGAGAGGGGGTAGACAAGCCTGGGAAACTGGCAGGTGCCCTCGGCAGCAATAGGGGAGTTTGGAGGAAGGGAGAGGGTTTGCCACGTTGCCTCACAAGGCCTGTGGGAGTCCTCTGGGCCAGTTCAGGGTGAACTCAAGGTCAAAATTGTGTCCTAATACCAAGGTGTTTTAGAGGGAATCAGAGTCAATAAACATTTATTAAGTGCTTACTGTGTTCAAGGTGGGCAGCTAGGTGGTGTGGTAGATAGGGCACCAGGCCTGGAGTCAGGAACCTTCATCTTCTCAAGTTCAAATCCAGCTTCAGATGCTTACTAGCTGTGTGACCCTGGGCAAGTCACTGAACCCTGTTCGTCTCAGTTTCCTCATCTGTAAAATGAGCTGGAGAAGGAAATGGTAAACTACTCCAGTATCTTTGCCAAGAAAACTCCAGATGGGGTCACAAAGAATCAGACACGAATGAAGAACAATGATAAAATGCTCTGTGCCAGGCACTGTGCTAAACTCTAGAGATACAGAGAAAGACACAAGACAGTCCCTGCCTTCAAGGAGTTCATGATCTAATGAGGGAAGGCAGCGCACAGATGGAAGCTGGGACAGGGGTGGGGCACCGGCTTTGTGCCCATCCAGGGGAATGCTGAAAACCCACAGCTAGGGTGGGAAATGACCTGAGTCGGTGGGAGTTGAATACAGAGTGAATTCTTGCAGTGCTGAGTTTCTGGAGGTCATGAAATTCAGGCAGGGGAGGGAACGATCAGATGAATTCAGAGTGCTCTGCATCTCTCCATTGTCCCACCTACACCCTCTCCAATCTGATGGGGGAGGGAAAGTGGCGGGGAGGGATTGCTGAAGAGATGGGAGTTAGGGAGTGAATTCATCTTGCAGAATGATGAGTTTCTGGAGATCATGAATTCCAGGAGAGCAGCCAGATAGATAGGACATGATGGAGTCTTGAGACCAGAAAGTTAGAGAACTGGTTTAAGCCTTTTTTAATAATTATATTTCAGAATCATCTTGATTAGTGGGAAACTTTTCTTCCAAATTCAGGTCTTGTGAAAAATGAGGCACTATATATATTCCATCTTTGTGTTTTATTTGAGCAGGCTGCAAACCTCTGCATAAAGTTAGAAATGAGGATTGGCCATCATTTGTTATTATGGATAATTGGGTCTTTAAACACAATTTATAATTTATCGTTTTAACATTTCAAAATCTCCTTTTTCCAAGCATCCAACATTATTGATGGTTTTTCAGATTATTTCTTTGTTATCCCCACCTTTTAAAGCACTTAATGAGTGTCTGGTCCCAGGGCAGATCCTACTCTTTCCTCACTGATGGAGACATGAGAATTTGATCTAGGAAAAGGCTGTCGTGCTTATAATGACTTGTACCCCGGTTGAGAATTGGCTGTGGTGAATTGAGGCTCAGACTGAGGGGCAGTGTGGAACTTTACCAGAAAGCGCCTCTCCCTGAGTGTGTCACAGAATGAATGGTCAAACACAGTACTTTGGTTAGTGAATGACCTTGTGGTCTGGATTGTGTGTTAGAACAAAGATCAGCTTCTGTCCGTGGAATATCCGACTTTGGAGATATTCCTCAGGTAAAAGGAGCCGGCTTGCTGTTTGGCTCAGCAGGGCTGCTTTCTGGCTCCATGTAGACCCTGTAGGAATGGAGATGTGCATTGTTTCTGCTTTTTCTGCTGTTCATTTTATCAGGTTGGCATTTTAAGAGGAAATGATGACATGTTATAAGATCCACACACTGGGGATGAGAATAGCTTATTTTCAGAAAATTGAATTAATAGGCAGCTACAATGTGGGCTTGACTCTAATTTTGGAAGTTGACACCTGTCTTTTTCCTTTTGGCCGTAGGTCATAGCGAGTGACAGAAGCCCGCTAGTGGGGAAGGTCCACTGGGAGAAAATGGTGAAAAAGGTGTCCAGATTTGGAATACGCACAGGAACCTTTAACTGCTCCAGTGATCCCAGGTGAGCCTTCCATACCCCTCTGGACATATGAATCCTATAAGTCTTACGAAGAGTGACCATATCAAAACAGTAATCAGCATGAGGATGCTGTACAGCCAGAAGCTGATGGCCATGCCGGGCGTGGTGCAGCTGCTGGCAGGTGCCCGTAATTCTCCTAATGCTGCAGGCTGAGAGGAAGAGAATCCATCTGGAGAATGTTTTATGTCTTTCACAAACTCCAGTTGGAGCCACAGTGCCCTGTGTGACTCAGAATCCCTTCAGTAAAGACGCTTGATCTTCCTTCTTGAATTCAGTGCCAGGAGCGTTTCTCTTTTAATGAAACTTGTTCCTTTGATCAGAAGAGACACACTGTGGGCTTCCTTTTTGCTTCAGCTGTTAGTGATAAAGTCTTCTGCCTCCACTTTTTTTCTCTCTGTCTTTCATCCCTCAGAGAACTCCTGCCCCTTAAGACTTCCCCAGCCCCTCATGTGCTGATGAGTTCTAAAGCTGCCTTTCTAGCTCTGCCTACCTTCTGTCCAAGTCCACCCTGCGCCCCCCCCTCCCGCAGCCAAGGCTCTTGGTGTTTGGTGGCCCTTCAGTCACCTCAGCCCCATCCCTTCCATAGCACTTTGAGGTCACAGAGCTCGTTATCTCCCCAATCGACCCAGTAGGCGTGAGGTGGGAGCTGGAGAGATGGGAGGCGCCACAGGCCCAGCAAGGTTGGGTAACTTGCTCCCACCTCCCCCGGCCATGTCTTCTCCCTCTCTTTCCGCTTAGTACCACCACAATCAGTCAAGACGTTCCCGCCACCCCTTTGTAATCCCAGAGCTGGAATATTACAAAAGTAACAAATTGAAGTTTTTCACATGTCCAGCCTCTGGCCTAATGCACTCTGCTAACAGTTTAATCATCACATTTGTAATCTCACTGCCTCGTCATAAATCTTCAGGGGTTTTCCATAGCCCACAAGGGGAAGGTTCAGATCTTGGCTCTAGAGGCTCATGGGGTTCTGGGACCCTTCTAAAATAGAAATTAGAAGCCTTGACAATCCCGTGGTCCTTACTGTTGAGGACACCCAGCAGTCGATGATGATTACCAAGGTCACAGGTAGCCCTAGGTCTTGGAGTTAGGAGTCCTTGGCCTGGCGAGCCCAGCCCTTGGGCTGCTCAGGACTGACTTCCCTCTCCTGACAGTTCATCCCTCGGCTTTCTGGTCAGTCCTGATGATCTTCTCACCCTCTCCTGCGTGTACTAAGACAACATTTACTTTTTGACCTACCATAATCTCCCTGCTCCTGCCTTTTGAACCCTTTAGGATGGAGCTGAAGTTGGCTTTCTTCCAGGGAGGCTTTTCTTCCTGCTCAGGCAACATTCCTCTCTCCTTTTTGTGCTTTATCACTTGGTTCTTCCTTGTTTTCTGCTTGTTTTATGTGTTCATATTGTTTCTATAATTGGATGGTAAGCTTGAGGAGAATGGGTGCTATGTTTTGTACTTGAAATTACCCCACACCTTGGGTTTTGGAAATAGTCTTGATTTCACAAAAACCACACTTTGAGAAAAGCTACATGTTCTGATTTTGGGATCAGAATTGATGATCACAGGATCTTTGCCACCATGCTGTGTGAGGTGCTTCCAAAAACTTTATTCCTTTGGGCAAAATCTCTGCCTCCTGGGAGACTGCCTCCTAATCATTGTCATGTGATCCCTAAGATTCAGGCATCCCCTTCCAAGCTTGTAACTCTATCAGGGTCTGTTTGTTGGTCATAGATTCTCCTCTGCTCACAGGATGCGGAAGAAAGTATCCAGGACCCATTTGTGCTGTTCCTCTCGAGTTCTACATTTTATATACATTTATTTTGGGGTGAGAATTATCAAAAGGAGCTTGTCCTTACTTTTATTCAACAAGAGGGACTTTTAAAATGGATATTGGGTAGGATTTCTTTTAGACATCTTCCAACGAATGAAATAAATGAAATCTTTTCTTGAAAAGTATCGATTCCTTGGTGTTTGGTAGGGATTAGCTTTTCTAACCATACAAGACGCACTTCGCAGCAGCCTTCAATGAGGATCATACTTGGCTTTCTTCTCGCCTGTATTGGCTGCAAAGCCAGGGGGAGAAGCTCTGTGACAGAAGGTGCTCTCTGCATTTGTCCTCTTGGACCCTACCTCGTTTCACTGTTTTGTTGTTGCTCCTCTTCCCTGTTACATTCCTGTCATCCTCAGATGTGTTGTTTTCCTGGCTCTGCTTACTGCCCTTTGCATCAGTTCATTGAAGTTTTCACACGCTTCTCTGTGCTCCTCATATCCATTGTAGGTACTTGTGTTTGCTCAATTCGGTAAATCAACAGGCATTTATTAGATGCCTGCTCTGTGTGGGAGGTGCTGGGGACATAGGTGTAAAAGTAAGAGAGCCCCTGCCCTCAAGGCAAGATTGATTCGTAGATGAATAGATGGAGATGCTTGCAGACAGAATTAATGCAGATTTATTTTGTGGTCATGGGAATGATACCTCGAGAGCCCAATGAGGCCTGTTGAAGGCAGCAGCCCTTGAGCTGAGCCTTGAAGGGAGGATGAGGAAGAGAAGCGTTCCAGGCACAGAGGACAGACACAGAGGCAGGAGATGGACTGTGCAGCTAGCAGGCCAACTGCTTGAGAGCATTTTGGGCATTTCCTCTGCACTGCTTTTTTCAGCACAATAATCTTGGTGAACCTTTGACCTTTTAGAAAAGATAACTTATAGAAGGAAAGCAGAAAATTGGGAGGATGGGGTAGAATTTTATAGCAAATTTCTCAGATAAAGACTAATTTCTCAAATACACAGAGGACCGAACCAAAATTATAAAAATAAGAGCCATTCCCCAAATGATACATGGTCAAAGGACAGACTGTTTTTAGAAGAAGAAATCAAAACTATCAAGTCATATGAAAAAAATTCTGTAAGTCACTAATAACTAGAGAAATACAACTTAAAACACCTCTGAGGTACCACCTCACACCCAGATTAGCTAACATGACAAAAAAGGAAAATGATAAATGCTGGAAGAAATATGGAAAAACAGGGACACTAATGCACTGTTGGTGGAGTTGTGACCTGGCCCGACCATTCTGTAGAACAATGTGAAAGTGCCCAAAGGGTTATAAAACTCTGTGTACCCTTTACACCCAGCAATACCCCTACTGGGTCTGTATCTCAAAGAGATCAAGGGAAAGGGAGAAAGACCTGTATGTTCCAAAATATTTAGGGCACCTCTTTCAGGGCAACTAGGGGATGCCACTCAATTGGGGAATTGCTGGACAAATTATGGCATTTGAATGTGATGGAATACTACTTTACTGTAAGAAATGATGACAGAAAAACCAGGGAAGTCACCTAAGACTGATGCATAATGAAGTGAGCAGAACCAGGAGAACATTGTACCCACGGTAACAGCAATAGCATAACAGTGATCACCTGGGAAAGACTTAGTGACTGACCATTCCGAAGGACCCAGGATGAACAGTGCTCTCCAACTCTGGAGAAAGAAGCGAGGAGCTCTGAGTGCAGGCTGAAGTATAGTATATACTATATAGTATAGTTTTTCACGTTCTTTGTATTTTTGGTGGTTTTTTTTTAAACATGGCTAATGTGGAAATATGTTTTCCATGACTTCATATGGGGGAAGAGGTAGAGAAAGGGAGAGAAACTAAGAATAAAAATTTTCTTTAAAAGAGCAGGCCTTTCTTTTCCTCTGCATTTCCAAATTCTGCTCACCCTCTAAACCCCATCTCCTCCATTCCCAGCCATCTCTGAATTTTGGTCGCACACTCTGCCAGGCCAGCTTGCACTTTGTTGACATTGAAAGCAAGTACTTCCTAAGCTCCCTTCTTGGCCATCCCCCTGTTTGGTGCTAGGAATACCCACAGATGAAGTTGATGTGGGCACATAAGCCAGAAACTGGCAGCTCACTTTCTGTTCCTTGTGTGTCTTTGTAATGATCTTGGTTATTGAGGAGCTGAGTAGATGGGGCATGCTCTGAGCTGTCCAGTAAGATGTTTGCACATGGCTGAGGCTTGGAGGCATGATTGTTTGTGGCTCATTTCTCTATCTTTTTGATAGGTATTGCCGGAGGCGCGGCTGGATACGCTCAACCCTCATTATGTCTGTGCCCCAAACCAGTACCTCAAAAGGAAAGGTCATGCTCAAGGAGTACAGTGGGCGCAAGATGGAGGCAGAGCACATCTTTAAGTGGATAACTGCACACGCGGCATCTCGCATCAAGACCATTTACAACGCAGAGCACCTGAAGGAGGAGTGGAACCGCAGCGACCAGTACTGGGTGAAGATCTACCTGTTTGCCAACCTCGACCAGCCGCCGGCCTTTTTCTCCGCACTTAGCATCAAGTTTACCGGAAGGGTTGAGTTCATCTTTGTTAACGTGGAGAACTGGCAGAACAGGAGCTCAATGACTGACATTGGCATCTACAGCATGCCATCATACATACTGAGGACTCCAGAGGGCATTTACAGATACGGGAACAACACGGGTGAGTTTCTGTCCCTTCGGGCCATGGACTCCTTCCTGCGCTCCTTGCAGCCCGAAGTCAATGATTTGTTTGTCTTAAGCTTGGTGCTGGTCAACCTTATGGCCTGGATGGACCTGTTCATCACCCAGGGCGCTACCATCAAGCGGTTTGTCGTCCTCATCAGCACTCTAGGGACGTATAACTCCCTCCTCATTATTTCCTGGCTGCCTGTGCTGGGCTTCCTACAGCTCCCTTACTTAGACAGCTTTTATGAGTACAGCTTAAAATTGCTGCGGTATTCCAACACCACGACGCTGGCTTCCTGGGTGAGGGCTGACTGGATGTTTTACTCTTCACACCCTGCCCTGTTCCTCAGTACGTATCTTGGACACGGCTTACTAATTGATTACTTTGAGAAGAAGCGGCGCCGCCACCACAACCCTGAGGAAGTGAACGCCAACAACCTGGAGTGGCTGTCCAGCCTGTGGGACTGGTATACCAGCTACCTCTTCCACCCCATTGCTTCTTTCCAGAACTTTCCTGTGGACTCGGATTGGGACGAAGACCCCGACCTGTTCCTCGAGCGCCTGGCTTTCCCAGACCTGTGGCTGCACCCTCTGATACCGACTGATTATATTAAAAACTTGCCATTGTGGCGTTTCAAGTGTCTTGGAGCGCCTTCAGAAGAGGACACGTCAGAGGGTTCTCAAGAGCCTGAAAACGACTCGGACGGTGAGAACAGTGACACTTTCGCCAGGGGGACAGAAGTGTCTGACCACCAGCCCAGCCCCGCCAGCCCTGCTCCTGAAGGAAGTCAACAAAAGAACGAAGCTTGCTCGTGTGCCGGCAGATACTGTCAGACTGATCCCCGCGACAGGGGACGTCGTGGGTCGCACGGGTCGTATGACGCAGGTGAAGATGGGGAGCCCGACTGGCTGGCCTGGCCCGCCGCCATGTTGCACTGTACTGAATGTGTGGTCTGCCTAGAAAACTTTGACCATGGCTGTTTGTTAACGGGCTTGCCCTGCGGCCACGTGTTCCACCAGAATTGCATCGTCATGTGGCTGGCCGGGGGCCGGCACTGCTGCCCTGTCTGCCGGTGGCCTTCTTACAAGAAGAAGCAACCACGTGGACACCCCCCACCCTTGTCGAATGACACCCCGTCCTAACGTGTGGCGCTGCCCTCTGTAAGCCTTGACTCACATAGGGCTCGCCTTGTCAATGTTTTTGTGGTTTGAAGTTTAGT
This sequence comes from Trichosurus vulpecula, assembly GCF_011100635.1. NCBI lineage: Eukaryota > Metazoa > Chordata > Mammalia > Diprotodontia > Phalangeridae > Trichosurus > Trichosurus vulpecula. The sequence goes on along the minus strand of NC_050575.1, from coordinate 405,104,172 downwards.
TTAATGTTAGTGCAGTGACCAGAAATATACATTATGCTAACGTTAATGGCAGAATTATTTGGTTGCCTTGTGTGTCAAAATGGAATGCATACTTAATTGTACCAACTTTTATTTACAACATTGGAAACTCAGCAGTTGATGTTTTCTAAGCACAAAAAAGCGAGACAGAAATTTATCCTAGCAAGAGCTGACAAGTTAGGGTTCAGATTCTAATGAAATTGACAGTTGCTTATCCTAAATGTTTCCTCCCTTTTTACAGTCTCTGTTCAGCACCTTTGGTTGAATAATGTATCTCTGAGACATGAAATTTAAGAAAACCTATGAAATAAATTATTTTAAACCCAAAAGACTGCAGACTTTCCAAAACGAAGTCATTTTTGACAAAGTAGATAAATATAGATAGAGATGTCTGAATATTTGATTTATCTGTACAAACTAATAAAATATAATTTTGGTCTCTTTTACAAAAGAATAACATAAATCATTGGAGTCTGGTTGGCTGAGAAATGGTGCTATTTCATGTTGCCATCAGTTTTAAATTAGTTTTATCAGGGAAGAAATCTCATAATGGAATTTTCCCAATTCTCACTGCCTACTTGTCAGTGAAAACTGCTGGAAGGTGAAATTGTCCCATTCTTAATGACTGACTGAGAGGTGCCTATAGGCTGAAATATTCACTTTTCAGGGTGATTTGTGCCCCACTGATATTAAGGCTAAATGAGTGCCATTTTAAAGGACTTTAAATTACTAAACTCTTATTAACATTAGATTCTTTTTTGAAATAAAATTAGAGCCACTCATGTGCTTTGATGGGACCATGCAGCACTTTCAAACAAACAGCTCCTTAGCTGTCCCTTTGGAGGAGCAGCAGTTGGGTTGCAGTGATATGACAAACTAGAAATGTCACATGAACAAAGCTGATCTTTGTTGGAAAAATACCAACTCTGCGAGGTTCGGGTCTCTCCGGGAGCCTGAGTCATCGATGCCTCAACTCTAGTCAGGGTGAGAGATAATAAGACTCTTGTCAGATTCTACTGGGGGTGGAGAGTTGAAAGAGAACATTCAGGATTGACAAAGTGAACTCTAAAAGAAATCAGATACCCCTTTGTTAAAACAATCACTTTCAGTCAGTTCCAGACTCTCCTGATTACTGTTCGTCTCTTCTGCAAAGGTAGAGGTTCTCTCTTCCATCAAGGGGACAGACTGTCACTTCTCTTGTCTATGTAGTCCCGAGTACTTGGAAGGATCTCCAGTAGGTTATTTTTAATTGGATGTACAACCCTCTGACACCCTCAGGATCCTCTCAAAAAGCCTATCCCTTTGTGGAGAACCCACTTTAATTTTTCAGTTCACCAGAGTCCCAGCCATTCATCCATTTGTCCCAGGCCCTAAAGGGGTCTAGCAGTTAAGCTTTCGGTGCCTGCTATAGCTGGCCTCAAAGCCTCACTTGGCTCCAGTTCCCTCCAGCCTGACTTCTCTGGAGACCCCTTGGTCGTTTGGAGGCATCTCAGGTCAATGGTGAGACACCTAGTTTGTGGATTATTCAGGTACCCTTATTTCTGGCCTGCTCCAACTTCCATCAGAAGGAGGACTCTACTGGGGACAAGTGAGATTCCAATCTACTTTTCTTTCTATTTGCTCCTAATAAAAGGTTATGGGGGGAGGGGTTTGAAACATTCAAAGGATAATTTAATGTGATCTTTCGATTATCAGTACCTCAGTTATCCATGCTGTCTTTTTTTTTTCCCTACAATGAGTAGTGAGTTTGTATTTTTTTTTTGACCAATACAGTGCCTCTCATACCTCAGATTTTGGTTTTTTCTCTCTAATTTGGGACTTTGGAACTCAAAATTTTTTAAAAAGATTAAAAATAAATAATTCTGAACCATATTCATATAAGTCATTCATTTTCTTAGCATCCCTATTAGAGGGAAGGGATCTTCATTTCACAATTGAATAACCAGGTTAATCACAGCGGGATCATCCGTTTAGACCTGGAAAGGGTATTAGAGGTCATTGAGTCCAACCACCTCATTTGACTATGGCAGACAGAATTAGAACTCTGCTCTTCCTGACTTCCTGTCCTCTACCCACAATACCACACTCAGATTATATCTCCTCTGTCAGAAACCCCAGTGGCTTCCCATTGCCTGCCATACAGATACTCAAACTTCTACTCCAGAACAAGAAGCCTTGGCCTTTTGTGTATCCCAGACCCCTTTTCAGAATAAGGTTTTAAGTGCATAAAATAAAATACTTGAGATTCCAAAGGAATATTGTTTAAAATACCCTCAGGTTAAGAACCTATGGTTCTTTCATAGGCTATTTGTATTCCTTTGAAACTCAAATTCTGTTTCAGACGGGGATAACACTAAGTTGCTCCTGAGATGGCATAGTGGACCTGGAATCAGGAAGACCTGAATTCAAATCCTGCCATAGACATTTCTTAGGTGTGTGACCCTTTTAACTTCAGTTTTAGTTTTCTCATTGGTAAAATCCGAATTCTAATAATAGAGTTGTGTGAATCAAATGAGATAACACGTAGAGTGCTATCTATATAAATGCTACTTATTGTATAGATAGTTGTCATAGGGCTCTTTTAGTTAATGGTGACTACAAACATAGCTCTGGAATCAGCACTTTGAATGCCATGCATGACAAAATGGAACCTGGTATTCAAGGCCCTATGTAGTTTGTCTCCAATCTTACCCTTCCATATACTTCTCAGTCTAGTCGCTGATCAGAATATCTCCTCTGCATGTTTCATGTCAGTTACTACTTTATCTTTGTTCCTTGTGTTTTCTTCTCCATCCCACCCCTCCTGTAGAATGTCAGCTCCCCAGAAAAGGAATTGTTTTGGTTTTGTCTTGGTATTCCGAGTGACTAATGCTTGGTAAATGAATGAATAAATGAATCAATTAAGGAAGAGCCAGGTCAACTGTGTTAGTCAAAGTGAATCACAATTCAGACTAGGAGTCTCCCTCCTTTTGAACATGACTCTGCCATGTTGCCTCTGCCACCAAAACTATACAGGGTGTCCCAAAAGTCTTTTTACCTCTGTAACATTTTAAAATTTTATTATTTATTTTTAGCACTTAAAAAAAAAGTTCCAATGTCCCAAAAGTCTTACGGTGGTTTTTAAAGTATTCAAATTTTGGGATACCCTACATATAGCAGACAGCTATAGGAACCCTCCCACATTTGCTTTCTCTGTTTAATCACACCCATAGACCATTGCATTAGAAAAGACTCATCTCTGTGTTGCTGTTAAATTGGCTGTCTCTTGAACAGCCACAGAATCACAAAACATCGGCCAAAGAGGACCTGAGAGACCCTCTTGGCTTTAGATTAATACCTGGATTTTGCTACTAAAATATCTCTCTCATGCAGGCAAAGGGATTTTGCTATTTTTTCTATAGAACCTTTAGACCAGACAGAAATAGAACTTTTCCCTTAGTTGCATCTGCCCCCTAAAATAGCCTTCAGCACAGAAATACAGATAGCTGAATTGAGTATACAGTATCACCTCAATCATCCACAGGTAATTTTTCCCCCAGCTATCTGGAAATAGAGAAAATGGAATTGTGGGTAAAAAGATCTCCTGAATGGCCAAACAGATGTCCCCAAAACCATGCCTAGAAGCTCACCCATTCTGTTCATAGGAGGGGCCCTTATCCAGAGCCTGTGTCCTTGTTAGACATAACAACTGAGGTGTATTTGGCCTTTTAAACTTTATAAAGCACCAGTCATTCCTTGTCTCAGTCAATCCTCCCAACAACTTGGTGAGGTATGAACCATCGTACCCCCATTCTTTGCTAGGATTGGTTGGTTTCTGAGTTGGAGGTGGCATCAAAGGCTCGTAAGGCACTCTTGCTATGTCACTACGTAGTGTGTTTGGCAAACTTCAGAGCACCATATTAGCACATCCATTTAATTTCACTCAATCTTTGCAACCCCATGAATTAGCTGCTGCAAGTTTTCCTAGGCCCATTTTAGAGATAAGAAAACTGAGAAGGAAGTGATTTCCCCATGGTCACACAGCCAGTCAGCATTAGAGACAGGATCTGAATCCAGGTGTCTTCTGACTTCAAGTCCACTGCTTTGTCCCTAAAACCACATTGCCTGTCCAGCTTGTGGGCTGGTGAGGAGTAGCACATTTCCAAAAGTGTGGTAGATATGTTAAGAGCAGCAGGATGTTACAGCTGACAGCCTAAATTGAGGTAAGAGGGAGATAAACTATTTTTTTTAAATAGGATTCTACAGTCATTGGTTAAAGGGCCAAATATCTCTCCCCTCCCTAATATCCCAAGAGCATCACTGTCTGACCATGGTCATAATAATGACCGCTCCAATCATCAGGAAAAGATTCAGTCACCTCTGAGGTCCCTACCACCTTTATATCTATCATCAACATGGGAATATCTCACCTGATGTAGCAAGCCAAGGCAAGGGGGCATTGATTCAGAGCTAAAAGGAACCCTAGAATTCACCTAGAGTCCAATCTCCATAATTTATTTCAAGGTGAGGAAGCTGGGGCCCAGAGAGGTTAGTCATTATTCCAAGGTCATACCAGTATTGGGTGGCAGAGCAGGATTTTGAACTCAGGTCCTCTTATTCCAAAGGCATCCTTCTTTCCTTGACACCACACTAATTCCGTAGGAACAACATTGCAAAGTGATGGTTTGGGCGTTTGTTTTGTCTTGTTTCTCTTGTTTGAATAGGTAGTACTTAAAGTGGCAAACATGGAAAATTCACATCTGTATGATAGCTCATTCCCTTCTCTTCTTACCCTCCCTCGCCCTCCATATCTAGATGAATTAAGTCTGACTATGCAACAGACCTAACAGACCCAACTAACATCCATAGCGGGACACTAGCTAAAACAAGGCAGTTTGGCCACATTTGATACGAACAATCTGGAAGATGCGAGGGAGCTTAGCTCTTACTTGTGGGGTGATGAGCTATCTTTTCATATGCGCACAGGAAAACTAAATGTGTTCATCTGATGGACAATGGAGTCAAGCTGAAATATCATGGGTGACATGGCCAACTTATTTTGGAATTTTGCTGTTTCCTGGCTTTCAGGAGACAGGTTATTATGGCCTCAGTATACATCTGGTAAATAACTGCAATATTTACAGTGGCCCTGCTTGTTTTTCTGAAAGCAGAGGAGAAAAGTGGTTTCCCTTCTGTCAAGTAGGCCCTTCCTGTAAATTTTCCCAAAAATCTCAAGCTGAGTGGTTAAAATGACTCTGGTTGGCCCCAGCCCGTACCCAGCAGAGATGTAGGCAGGAGGAGTCCTCTAAAAAGGCTAAATATAACTACAATGAAGGCTTTTACAACAATAGCCAGCCCCACCCTGGCAATGTCCTACTTGTTTCTGTGTGTTTCCCACAAGGAACCTTGACCTTCCTCCACCATTCCATGTTGATTCTGGTTGATTTTAAAAATGTGTGAGAACACTTTTGTTTGGAAAGCAAAACTACTGGGTCCTAACACATCAAATGAATGCTCTTGTTTAGGAGTTGGGAGCAACATAAGAGTCAAACCTCCCCCTCCCGCCCCCCACATATAGATGCCTGATCCTTGTGGTTATCATTCAGTGGCCCTCCCAAGAGCACAGGCCCACTACATTTTCAAAGCCTTCTGAACAGCGTGCGCATTCCGGGATGAGCATCCACAGAAAACCATGTAGGCGGTCTTGCCCCAGCAAATTCCAGAGACTGAAAAAGTAGGATGAGTTTTTGGATATCTCCCACGTCTCTGTTTCTGGGAAGACAGACTAGTCAGGAATACATATGCTGAAAAATCAAGTATTATTTTATCAGATGGGGATTATCCAGTATTTTGCTTTGGGGAGAAAGCTGTGAACTACCTCTCTAAAGTCTCTCCTAGACTTAAATCTAGCTGTCCCTTTTATATACCAGCCTTTCAACCGGCACCTTCCCCAGATTGGAAGCACATAAAGATTTGGGAATGGCTCTCTCTGTCTCCCAGCCAAAGATTTGCTCCTTCCATCAGCAGAAACATATTGATCTCCCCAGAACCTGCTGATTTACAAGACTATGGAGAGGACAGAAGCAATGCACAGCAGTACAGAATGGCTTTTAGGTGTCAACATGAGGAAAGGCAGCTCTGGGGAGAATTTTGCTAGCATTCATCAGAATTCCCTTATGTAAGGACTGCAGAAATGGGAGCCTAGAACTGGAAGAGAACTCAGTAGTACTTCTATCCCAACCCCCTCTCTCTAAAGTAGGGGCTCTTAATCTAGGATTGATCTCAGGAAGGGATTGGTGACCTTGCATGAGAAAAAAAATACATCTTTATTTTCCCTAACCTCTACCTGAAATTTAGCTTATTTTCTTCATTTATTTAAACACATGATTGTAAGCAGGGATCCATAAGTTTCATCAGATTGCCAAAGAGATCCAGCATAAACAAGGCAAGGACCCCTGTTCTAACACAAGTTTGGCACAATCACCTAAACTGAACAAATATATCAAAATGTTATATAATATAATAACATTATGTTGTAATATAATAACCAAATTTATTTGGGTGATAACCCAAAATAAACCAATATTTATTGGTAATAGCCAAAATGTTGTACCAACAGTTTAGCCCCTTTAGTCAAAAAATGTCACTGGACAAAGGTTTGTCCTGTACTAGCACTGAGGAATTTGGAAGGGTTCTTTAAATCTGATCCCTTCTCTTTTTTTCAGTTAATTAATTTTTAGTTTTCAACATTTGGTTTTATAAGATTTTGAGTTCTAAATTTCCTCCCCTCTCTCCACACTTCCCCGCCGACGAGGCATGCAATCTGATAATGTATGATCACATTAAACATATTTCCACATTAGTCCTGTTGTCTGATACCTTCTGAATAAGTACAAACTGTCTGAAAATATCCATTTTGCCTTCACTTTCCTGATTTTCTTTCCCTCTCTCCACTCTTTCTCTACCTCTTCCCCAAAACCCAACTGAGGAAGGACAAGAATAAACGTTGTGTTGGAAGAAGATGGGGAGTAGAGAAAAGAAAGAAGGTACAACCGTTACAATTTTTCATTACTTCAATCCCTAAACTAGAGAATTCAGAGTTCCTGGTGACTGAAGATGAAGTGGAAATGAAGATAAAATCTTTGAAGTAATTTTAAATATCATTGGGAAAATTTTTAATTAAAAAAAAACTAGTATGAGGGATGTTTCTTGATGGCTAGGTCCAAGTTGCACCGATGAATTTCACTGAGGAAAGAGGGGCTGACTGGCTGGCATCTAATACTTTTTACTCTTCTGGAAAAAGAGCAGAATTGAATCATCCCAGACCTCATTTATCTCCTCCCTGGGGAGTGATTTATGGTATGACCTCCTCCCTGCCCCTCTCTTCCCTCCCTGAGATTTAATGAACTTTACACTGTCTTAGCAACTAACTTATTTTTAGCCCAGGGGCAATGCGATGGTTTTCCACAATTTCATAAAGTTTATAACAGGTAGTTTTTAGTTTCTATTTTTATAGGTAGTCATTAATACAGGCATAGTAGCTCAGAGCCCCTGGTTTAGAAAACTTCTAACATTCAAACAGGTTTGTCTTTCTGCCCAAATTTAAACGTTATGTGTTTCCCATTTAGCACTGGCTTCTTGCCTACTAGATTTTTCTTAGCATGTACTAAATCTATAATATAAGCTTTCATGATGAAATCTGTGTTTCTTTATGTATAAAGCAAAACCAAGACACAGGAAATGTTAATGCAAAATAAGGAAGAATATAGAATAGTACCTGATATTGGACAAGTGTAGGGAAAAGAAGTTGGGGAAAGAGTAGATTTTTGGACCTATCCTCAGTCCTTGAAGGTGACTGAACTCTTTTTTTTTTGAGACAATGAGGTTAAGTGACTTGCCCAGGGTCACATAGCTAGTAAGTGTCTGAGGCCAGATTTGAATTCAGGTCCTCTTGAATCCTGGGCCAGTGCTCTATGCCCTGCATCTAGGTTATAATCAGTTTTGGTCAGAGTTCTTTGTTACAAGATACCTGGAGGGACTATAAACCCATCTCTGCCTCTCCTTTCTCTCTGACTCATTTTCTCTCTGATTCTCTGTCTCTCTTTCCATTTTTCTGTTTCTATCTTCCTCTGCCACTCCCTCCCTTTCTGTTTCTCTGTATGTCTGTCTCTGACTGTCTCTCCCTACTTTTCTCTGTCTCTCTCTCTCTCTCTCTCTCTCTCTCTCTTTCCCCGTCTCTGTCTCTCTCTGTCTCTGTCTCTCTTTCACCCTGCCTCCACTTCTTTATCCATTGACCCAATATTCCTATTTCTCACCAAGCTGGATCATTCTGTCCCAAACAGAGCTGACACCATCATTTCCCCTACTGCTGCTGCTTCTCAGCTCATATAATCCACATTCCTTCCTCTCAATCTATTCTTTCACTTACTATGTGCATGAAAAACACAAAAACAAAAAATCTTCCAGGCATAACTTAAGTCTGCCCACTGGCTCAAAGACTGGGAGAGCCCAAATAACTCTTGGGGATGAAAATAGAATTGTTTGTCCCTTTGAACTACGGATATCAACATGCCAGTTAGTTCTGAAACCCCTATTACATATATGCATACACACACACATGTGTTTGTATGTCCCAAAATCTTAGTGCAGTTTTAAGCTATTAAATCCTAAATCACACTAAGACTTTTGGGACACCCTGTAGATACACAAACATGTATGTCTGTATGTATATGATAACAATTAAATAGATGATAACTGGGAGCAGTTTAGCAAAGACCCATATGGTCTTTCTGATCCTAAGTCAGAGAAAGACTCCTATAGAGACAAAGTCCTTGGTGATCAGGAAATAGCATTAAAGGAAATGAATTTTAACCTGAAGACACTAGTTAAATGGGGTAACTCTGTTCTGTGTTCCACAGCATGTGAACTCTTTTTGGAAAGAAAACAACTGCTTCTAGCCAAGGGTTTGTGTTTTCTCTAGTTCCATGATTGTATTTATTAGGACCTTTACCTCTTTAAAAGAACTGAAGCAAAAAGGCATCTGAGTTTTAAGTCTAGAAAGCAAGAGGGCAACCTGCTCCTTCTCCTCCTCTTTCTCTTTTTCCTCCTCCTCCTCTTTCTTCTTCTCTTCATCCTCTTCCTCCTCCTCCTTTTTCTTCTTCTCTTCCTCCTCCTCTTCCTTCATCTCTTTCTCCTCTTCCTCCTCTTGAGTACTCCAGCTGAAAGCAGAAGCTAGAAGCAGTCAGGCAGTCTGTACACAACTTCATGTACCCAGCGGGGCTGGGCTTGGCAGTGACTAGACATGACAATAGAACCAGCTGAGTCATGTCCTATAAATACTTCATGCCACATCCAATGCTATGAAAAGATGACACACCCAACAAAGACTGTATACCTTGAAAGGTCAGCAAGAGGCAGGCAGGCCTAATGGGAACAATGAAATGGTTTCGCCAAAAGATAATGGGAACCCTTCATCACCAGAGCTATGAGTGGCTCCTCCACATATGTAGCAACACATGGTCCAGGTGTGTGCCCCTCCATATGTGTTCACTCTTTCCCCTAATGGCTGTGCATATTGGTGTATTGAAGTGGGGTCAAATTCAAATAGAAATGCAGTCACATATTGACTTGGAAAACCACAAATTAAAATGACCTATGTTGTATTTTGTTAAGCACTTCCCCAAATTACATTTTAATCTAGTTCAGGTGTTTTGCCCTTCAAGCTTAATGCCTCTGGCAGACTATACCCTGGGTTTATGGGGGAAATGATTTATTGTTATTTTCCTTACTATGATGCTTTGTTAAATGCTTTTGCTTGAACTAACTGTGTCCTCTGGCTGCCTAGAACACATCAGTGAGGAGCCATGATCTCTGCTTTTGTGGGGGACACTTGGAGTACCTTGAACCTGCGGAAGCCTTCTCTAGGGGACCCACAATGAGATTCTGACATGTGTCCTCCATACATCCACTTTATAATGAGATTTCCAGGAGCACATTTACTATGTCAAATGAGTTACATCTGTGTTATATAGGCCAAAATTTATGTCAGGAATTCAATTGTGTTTCATTTGCAAAAACACATACTTTATCAATACGGAAGAAAATTCTGTACTATGTGTTTTGGGCACAAGCCAGCCAGAGAGAGCTTATTAATTAAACTGATATAATTCTAAGCATTTCTGCTTAGAGGCAGAAAAGTTCAAATCAGCAGAGTTTCCCCATGCCTTTGGAAATCTTTCAGACCCATCTTAGAATCACAGTATATAGTATTCTCAGTGGAGTCAGGGAGGTGGCTCAGTGGATAGAGTGCCAGGGCTGGAGTCAAGAGGACATGAGTTCAAATTTGGCCTCAGACACTTACTAGTTATGTGACCCTGGGCAAGTCACCTGACCTCTGTTTGCCATTGAAGGAAGAAATGGCAAACCACTCCAGTATCTTTGACAAGAAAACCCCCTGGACAGTATTGGCATACTATGATCCACAGGGTCATTAAGAGTCAGACAGGACTGAACAACAACAGAAGGATTCTCAAACAAAGACACAGTTCCATAATAAGGTAAAGCATACTTGGAGAGTTTAACAGTATTAACGGTATTCATTCATCAAACAGAACAAGAGTCATTTAAAATGTTGGATACTCTAAAGAATCATTTACTTAATCATTTTCAATTTAGTCTTCCTTTAACTGCTTTTCCAAAGATTCATCTTTCATCTTGGCCATTACCCTAATCACTTCAGAAAGGAGTTCTTTCTGGGCTAAGGAGGTATTTCTCTCTTTAGAAACTAATTAGGAAATGGAGGTGAAGCCAATGTGGCAGAGTGATAGGAAACAATGCAGTGAACTCCTCTCCACAAAATCCTCCAAACAGATCTAGAAAATCCACCAGACCAAATTGTGATGGGGAAATCCAAAGAAAGTCACAGGGAATCATTTTTCCATTCCAGTTGGGCATAGGGAGACAGAGAGAAAGGTCTGTGGACACTAGACATGGGGTCAGGTCAAGATCACCTTGAGAGTGGAACAATCCAATGCCTAGAGAGACTGCGTATCAGGACAAGAAGAGGTCCCAGGCCTTTACCAGAGCACAGCTAGACCCACACTGGAGCACACTATGTGGACAGGTGCCACAATTGGCAGCTTTGTCCCCCTTCTCAGTCCTGGGTCAGAGGTCCAAGGCAGAGTGAGATGGGGACCTGTGCAGGGTAGTGGTGTACCAGGTAGAGAAGTCGTTAGTGGAGTGGGCTACAGAGAAAAGAGGGAGTTCAGAAACCTGCAGCATCAGCAGTGTGACTCAAACCTCAGGCACAAAGCAGGGTCTCCCTTCCTAAGTCTAGCCCAGAGTGCAGAGGAATAACTGAGGCAGAGATCCCAGACAAAGGGTAACCTACAATTCAAGTGCTCTGAGCTAAGAGAGCTTTCCAGCTGGCTGGTAAGGACAGAGTCCAGCAGCAGGTTATGGGTGTCCAGACCCAAACCCAGGTCAGAGTCTTTGGCGATCGGTCTTTGCCCTGGATCAGGTCACTATGAGAATGATGAAAGCTTGAAGGTCCCCAGTCTCCCCCTGAGATCCTGAAATGACACAATACCCAATACCCCAAGAAAGCAGCAACAGGACCAACCTAGACCCACCACCCTCCAGTGTGGCAGAGCCCAGCCTTAACATCAGGTCCAAAGTCAGGAAGTAAGTTGGAAGAATGAGCAAACAGAAAAGGGAATTGCACTATAAAAACCTATTAGAGTGTCAGGGATGCTCAAGACACAAGCATAGAAGATGAGAATGACTCCAACATGTCTGCAAACACATCAAAGAAAAACATAGATTAGTCACAAACTCAACTAGAATTCCTGGAAGAGATGAAGCAAGACTTTTAAAATGGTTTTTTAAATAGAATGAGAGTGCTAGAGGAAAAAACTGGAAAAGAAATAAGGGCTATGCAAGAAAGCATTGGAAAGGGAATGAAGTTTGGCACAAAAGGTATAAAATCTTGTCCAAGCAACAAATGCCTGAAAATTGGAATGGACCAAATAGAAACCAATGACTCCAGGAGACAACAAGAAATATTAAAACAAAGTCAAAAGCCTGAAATAACAGAAGATATAAGGTGCCTCATAGCAAAAACAACAGATCTGGAGAGCTAATTTAAGAATCTCCAGACTACCAAAAAGCAAGGACCAACAAAAAAAAAAGAGCCTAGACATCATATTTCAAGAAATCATCAATCGGTGAATTAATCAAATCCCCGAGAACCAGAAGGCAAAGTGGAAATGGAAGGAATCCACTAGACACTTCCTAAAAGAAACCCCCAAAATGAAATTTCCCAAGTACATTATAGCCAAAATTCAGAGCTTCCAGGTTAAAGAACAAATACAACAAGAAGCCAAAAAGAGTGAATTCAAATGCTAAGGAGCCACAGTCAGAATCACAAACGATTTAGCACATGCACCACTAAAAACCAAGGGAGAGCTTGGAATATGAAATTCTAGAAGGCAAAGGATGTCGGTTTATAGCCAACAATAATTTTGTTGTTCAGTTGTGCACAACTCTTTGTGACTACATTGGGGGTTTTCTTGGCAGAGCGGTTTGCCATTTCCTTCTCCGGCTCATTTTATGGATGAGGAAACTGAGGCAAACAGCATTAAGTGACTTGGTCAGGGTCACACAAACGAGTAAGTGTCTGAGGCCAGATTTCAGTCTTCCTGACTTCAAGCCTGGCACTCTATCCCCTGCGCCACCTAGCTGCCCAAAGGATAACTTACCCAGCAAAAAAATGAATATAATCCTGGGAGGAAGGGGGTGGGTGGGAGGGGGCCGGGACAGAGAGGATCGGAATGGATTTTTATTGAAATAAAGCACTTCCAAGCATTCTTGATAAAAAGACCAGGGCTGTGGAGAAATTTTGAAGTTCAAACAAAGGAGTGAAGAGAAATATAAAAAGTCAAACGTGAATGAACAATGATAAAAGACTCAATAAGGATATATTGCTTAAATTCAAAAAGAGGTGATACAAAATGACTAATACAGAAATATGTTTTATATGATTGCACATGTAAAACCTATATTAGATTGCTTACCATCTCTGGGAGGGGGGAGGGAAGGGAGGGAAGAATAGAATTTGGAACTCAAAACTTAAACAACCACAAATGTTAAAAATTGTTTTAAATATAATGGGGGAGGGGAAATAAAACCTTATTTTTTTAATAAAGAGGGAGATGATACATATGTTCCTTCTGATTCCTATCATCATCAGGAGTCATAGAAGGGAGTCAAATTAGCCAAGGCCTTTTTGATGATTTTAAGAAGAGAATAGAAAGAGAGAGAAAGAGGAACACACTGTGGGGTAGAGGAGAAGGGAAAAGAAAGTTAGGGGAAACTATCTTACATAACCAGGATGCACAAGTAGACGTCTACACAAATGAGGAAGGGATAGGGGCAGCTTGAACTTCAGTCTCATCTGAATTGGTCAAAAGAAGGAACAAGAAGAGGCCTCAGCATGCTTCCATATTAATATAAAATGACTGGCCATTTCCTTGGCAACCTGGAAGCAGCTGGGGGCCAGGATGCACCTAGAAAATTTAGTGATAAAGGCTCCTGCTACTGGGGAGTTGGGGGACACCATTGTCCTTGCATTGCTAAATTAGTCCTTTGAAAACATAAGCATCTATTTAAAGCTTTGAGGTGTTTTTTCTTTGGAGAATGGGGAGAACACATACAAAACCTTCCAAAGTGTGTCAGGATAAGCTCAGAGAGCATATGGCGGGGTGAGGAAGAATACGAAACACTTGCTGTGTTTGGCAGAAATGAAGAGCTGGAATTCCTGCTCATTTAGTGCTTTCTGCTGCCCCGGATTCTGTGCATCTTGGCAGGCAGGAGGATGGCATGCTGACTCCTGTTATCCTGTTAGTCAGTGGAGAAAGCCCAGAGCCCCCAGCGTGCCGGCTGTGCTGAAGAGAGGCTCACCCTTAAGACAGCGGGGATTGATGGTATTACTCCGTAGTTCCTTCAGTGCTCCGAGCCTTCTAGGGACTGGTGCCTGGGGCTCTGTCCCAAGATGATGAAGGTAGCTGAGGGCATTTCATCAGCAGTCACACTGGCCCCACACTGGCCCCACATTGAAGCTGGATGTGACCAACCACTTCCCTCCTGTGCCCTCGGGCTGCCACTCCCAATGGTACCATAACCATTCCACTACTATCCCCCACCCATTCTTCCCAGCCTCCACTCCTATCCCCACTATGTCTGCTGGATCCCAACACTGGCATATTCTAGCTACATCCAAGGAGCTTACAATCTAAAGGGGAGACAACATGCAATATATATATATATATATATACATATATATATATATATATACATACATATATATACACAAATATATATACAAAGCAAGTTATACAGAGGATTAAGTAGGAAATAATTAACAGGAGGAAGGCACTGGAATTAAGAGGGGTTGGGGAAGGCTTCCTGTAGAAGGTAAGATTTTAGATGGGACTTAAAGGAAGCCAGGGGGTCTTCAACAGAAATTTGGCTTGGGAGTCTTAGCCCCCTCACCTAATCAAGTCTTGGCAACAGCTTCCTTGCCTTTTAGGGGAAGAATGAGCCTAACCTAGATGAGAGGAAAACCATATAGATATTGGTCCTAGCAAATAGGGCATTCAAGGCAGTAGTATTCCAGTAACTGTTTAACAATCAGCTCTCTTGGGGGGCAACAGTTTGGGGGGACATACTTTTAAGTTTAATCTGCATTATTACCATTTTCTCAATCACTTTCTTAAGCCTAGACAATCAGTAAAACAATCAAAGCCTGACTTGTAATATCAGCCAATTTCCAAGGTGTGAATACTCACGCGGCAAATCTGACAGTACACTCCCTGCTCCCAGCAGCTGGCTCCAAAAGACTCCTGGTTCAAGGGGACATTGAAATGCAGATTAAAGTCCTTAGGTATGAGATCATTAGTTGGTAAAAGAAGACCAGAAGCGAGGTGATCTCCTTTCTAAAGGAGGTTGGTAAATGAATATGGCAAAGAGTTGGACTGTATGACAAAGAAGGACAGAATGAATCTCCAAGGAAGAGAAATCGTTGAGAGATGGTGGCCTTCTCTACTACTCTGCTCTTGGTGGCAAAGAAATGGCCTGGATGGGGCAGTCAGGATCCTGCCATATGTCTACTTCTCCAGTGTTCTGGGGGCATCCAGAGCTGGAGAATGTGACCAAGGATGAAGTGTCTTCTAGATAGGTGGTTTCTGTTAGCATAAGATGAAGAAGAAAAGGTGACAAGATTGAGGATAAAGAGAAGTTTGTTAACACTGAGCAAGGATTCCAGAGCATCCAATGGGCAGAGAATAATGGGAAGTATAAAGGGTTGGGGCTGGGGTAGAGAGGGAGGTAGAGAGGTATGCAAAGGGATGAGAGAGGAAGAGTGTTTTCATCTCAGCAGACATTGACTCTGAAGCATGGGGATGAGTGTGAGATGGGTATTTATTTGCTGACCATTCGGATGGGGAATGACCAGTTGATAGGTGCCACCTACCTTCTCGGGTCCTATGATGACTAAGCACAGTCAATGCAGGTCCTCGTTGCCTCTGAATTCCAGAGAACTGTACCTCTTGGCGTCCAATGAACATAGAATCCATGAGGGCTAGGCAGAACTCGTGCTCCCAGTCCATGCAAGAGTTTCACTATAAGATGGCAGAGGATGAGGGATATCTAGGAACTGAGAAAGGGACAGGGGGAAGGTAACTACACAGTGGCATAGGAAGTCTGGGAAGTAAGGAATGGAACCCAGAGAAGGACCAAGGAGAGAACGTGGTTGTTTGAGCACTTTCATTAAAATGGAGGTTCCAGGAGGAGCTGACCAATCAGAGGAAAAGACCACAAGGGCAAAGTGATCTTCCAGGGTGAGAAAGCACGTGAGATGGTGATTGTCCGGGATGAGAAGGAAGCTGGGTCATGATGAAGAAATAAGTCTAGAGAGACAGGAGCAGAGCCCAGAAAGAAACCAAGGAACGAACATGGCTGGCCTGGGTCACTGAGAGTATAATGGCACCCTTGACGCTAATAGAAAAGTTATGAAAATTGGAGTGTTTTGGGGGGAAAGATGTTGAACTTAAGATATTTATGGGATATCCAGTTTGCAATATCCAAAAGGAAGTTGTAGATACAAGGCTGGAAGTCAGGAGAGGAGTTAGGTATTGTTGTTGTTGCTGTTGGGTCATTTCAGTTGTGTTTGACTCTTTGTGACCCCGCTGGGGTTTTCTTGGCAGAGGTTAGGTAGGGCTGTATAAACAGGTCTAAAAATAAGCTGCATAGAGATGAAGATTGAATCCATGGGAGTTGATAAGATCATCAAGAGAAATACTCTGGAGGGAGAAGAGAGGAGGGCAGAGGACAGAGCCATGGGGACAACCCAAGGGGTACAAACTGGATAAAGATCCATCCAATAAAGGAGCTGAGAAGCAATTAGACAAACAGGAAAAGAACAGAAGAAAGCATCACCAAGAAAACCTGGGGAGTATGAAGGATACATTATGGAGGATAATCCATAATGTCAAAGGCTACAAAGAGGTCAAGAAGGACAAGAGTTGAGAAAAAGCCATGAGATTTGGGGTTTTTAAATTTAAATTTATTTTATTTTTAATTTATGGAATAAAACAAGCATTTCCACAACACAGTATAATAAAAAAAAAGATGATTGCAATTCTGCTTTTCTCATAGAGCACAGCACAGCCTTTCTCTGATGAAGGCATGGGTAGTCCTTTGCCAGTGTCTCCCAGGTCATGCAATCAATTCCAGAGTTTTTCAGAGAGACCTGGAGAGTGTCCTTGTAGTGTCTTGATGATCTTAAAAGGAGAATGGAAAGGGGAGATTATGGAAAATTATCTCCATAATTGGGATACAGAAGTAGCGGTCTATATGACAAAGAAGAAAGGGTGGGAGGGAGCGGGCAAAATTTGGATCTCACTCTCATTTGAACTGGTCAAAGGAGGGAAGAATGCACTTATACACATAAACAGAATTTGGTATAAAAATAATATTTCACCCAAAAAGAGAAATAGGAGGGAGAGGTAGAAGGAGAATTAGAGGGAGGAAAGATTAAGGAGGGGATTAGTCCTTGGCAAAATAAACTTGACCTAAGGATATATAAAAATATTTATAGCTCTTTTTGAGGTGGCAAAGAATCTTAATTGAAGGGGAGGGAGCAGTGCCCATTAATTGGAGAATAACTGAACAAGTTATGACATAAGAATGTGATGGAATACAATTGTGCTATAAGAAATTATGAAGGAGATGGTTTCAGAGAAACCTGGGAAGACTTCTATGAACTGATGCAGAATAAAGTGAGCAGAACCAGGAGAACAGTCATGACAACAATATTGTAGAGAAAACAACTTTGGAAGACTTTAGAGCTCCTGCTACCCACCTCCTGAGAAATAGGTGAAGGTTTTAGAGTGCAGAATCTCTCTCTCTCTCTCTCTCTCTCTCTCTCTCTCTCTCTCTCTCTCTCTCTCACACACACACACACACACACACACATGCATACATACTCTATGTCTCTCTCTCTACATGTCTACGATATGCATATGTGTGAAAAGACATATACATATATACATACATGTGTATGTATATAGAGGTATCTTTGTATGTGTGTGTATATATATACATGTATAAATGTTTACATATACATGTTATATCCACAAATTCACACAAATATGTGTGTATATCTATATATCATATATACACATATAGTGTATTTTTTCCCTTTCAGACATGTCCAATGAAGAAATATGTTTTGCTTGACTATACATTTTTGTAATAGAGGTTTTGTTTTTATTTGATTCTAAATTAGGATGGGGGAGGGAGAAAAGGTAGATTTTTACTGACTGAAAAAAAAATAAATTTTCAACCCCCCCAAAAAGAAGAAAAGAATGCTGACTTTGGAATCAAAGGACTTGAGTTTGAATTGAAGTTCTGCTTCTCCCTCCTCAGGGAGGGTGATTTGGGGGTGAGTTCAATCAACTCTTGTGGTTCCCTATTACCTCTAGAATTAATTATAAAATCCTCTTCATAACCTGGCCCCTTCCTACTTTTCTTATATTCTTACACATTACTTCCCCATCTGTATTCTGCGATCTAGCGACACTGGCCTTCATGCTGTTTCTTACCCAAGACACTCCATCTCCCACCTATAGGCATTTGCATTGGCTGTGCTCCATGCCAGGAACTTCCTTTTCATTTCCACCTCCTGGCTTCCCTGGCCTTCTTCAGGTCTCAGCTAAAGTCTCACCTTCTACAAGAATTTTCTTCCAGTCCTCTTCAATTTTAGTGTCTTCTCCCTAAGATCATCTCCTATATATTTATATAAATTATATATGTGTATATACATTTATACAGTATATATCTTGATTGTGCATTGCTGGTGGCTTGTTGTCTCCCCTGTTAGACTGTGACCTCTTGAGAACAGAGACTATTTTTTGCCTTTCTCTTTCTCTTTTTATTTTTTAAATTTATTTTTAGTTTCCAACACTCAGTTCCACAAGTTTTTGAGCTCCGAATTTTCTCCCCCTTCCTCTCCTCCCTCCTACTCCCCAAGATGGCATGTAATCTGATATAGGTTCTACATACACCTTCACATTAAACTTATTTTCCCTATAGTCAAGTTGTAAAGAAGAATAAGCAGTGGAATGAACCATGAGAAAGAAGAAACAAACCAAAAAAAAAAAAAAAGAAAAACAAAGGAAAAAAAGAGAGAGCAAATAGTTTGCCTCAATCTGCATTCAGATTCCATAATTCTTTCTCTGGATGTAGATAGCTTTTTTCATCATGAGTCTTTCAGAGCTGTCTTAGAACCTTGCATTGCTGAGAAGAGCCAAGTCTATCAAAGTTAGTCATCACAGATACTATGTGTTTGTAATTGTGTATAATGTTCTCCTGGTTCTGCCCCCCTCACTCAGCATTAGATCATGTAAGTCTTTCCAGGTTATTATGAAGTCTGTCTGCTCTTCATTTCTTATTGCACAATAGTATTCCATTACATTCATATACCACAACTTATTTAACCATTCCCCAATTGATGGGCATCCCCTTGACTTCCAATTCTTTGCCACCACAAAAAGAGCTGCTATAAATATTTTTGTACATATGGGTCCTTTTCCCACTTCTATGATCTCTTTGGGATACAGTCCTAGAAGTGGTATTACTGGGTCAAAGGGTATGCACATTTTTATAGCCCTTTTATGCATAGTTCCAAATTGCTCTCCAGAATGGTTAGATCAGTTCACAACTCCACCAACAATGTAACAATGTTCCAATTTTCCCACATGTTCTCCAGCATTTATAATTTTTCCTGCTTTGTCATGTTAGCCAATCTGACAGGAGAGATGTGGTATCTAAGAGTTGTTTTGATTTGTATTTCTCTAACCAATAGTGTTTTAGAGCATTTTTTCATATCCCTATAGATATCATTAATTTCTTCCTCTGAAAACTGCCTGTTCATATCCTTTGACCATTTATCAATTGGGGAATGACTTGTATTCCTATAAATTTGCCCCAATTCTCTATATATTTTAGATACGTGGCCTTTATCAGAGACACTGGTTGTAAAATTTCTTTCCCAATTTTCTGCTTCCCTCCTCATCTTGGTTGCATTGGCTTTGTTTGTACAAAAACTTTTCAATTTAATGTAATCAAAATTTTGCATTTCATAACGCTCTCTATCTCTTACTTGGTCATAAATTCTTCCCTTCTCTATAAATCTGACAGGTAAACCGTTTCTTGTTCTCCCAATTGCCTTTCCCTTTATCCTCCATGTTTAGCTCAGTGCCTGGCACATATTAGGTGTTTGATAAATACTTGTTGACTTGTTGAATTCATTCTCATTTTACAGAAAAAGGAGCTCCATCTCAGAGAAGTTAAGGCACTTTCCAAGGTTCCCCCAGGAAACAAGTGGCAAGAGTCAAGAAGTGCATTCAGATTTTCTGATTCCAAATGCTAACTGGAAGCCGAGGGACAGAGAAAGTAAGTCCTTTCTTAAAGTTACACAATAAGTGTAGAGAGAACAGTGACCTTGTCAGTTAGGTTTCTGGCAGGAATGTATAACAAAGAATTCTGACCTTGACCTTGACCCACCCACCCACTACAGCCTAAGAGAAGGCCCCATGATGATTTTCAGGGGCAGCAGCATTCCCTGACTTGCAGCCATGTGACTTCCCTGGGGGGTAATTGATGTTGAAAAGACCAGTTTTTGTTTGGGGCCAAAGCTTGGTATTGTTCAAAGTCCTAGAGTTTCCAAAATGCCAAGCTACCCCCTCCCTTCCTCCCATTCAATTGTGGGTCCAGCTCATTGTCCAATACAGATGAACTAACAATAGGAACCAAGGACATTTGTATGGCAGGGCAAGGTTAGCAAAACCACCTTGGGAAGCAGATCCTACAGTTATTGCTTTCTTCCTTACTCTAGTGAAGAAACTGAGAGGTGGACCTAGAGCTGGAAGCACCAGGTCTTTCCTGACTCCAGGTCCACCATTTTATCTTCAGCACAATGACGTCTCTCAGTGGGTCATAGGATCATGAGCTGTGTGCCCCTGGGCAAGTCACTTAACCTCTGTCTGCCTCTGTTTCCTTACTTGTAAAATGGGGGTGATAGCAGCACCTCCCTCCCAGGGTTGTTGGGAGGATTAAATGAGATATTTGTAAAGCATTTAGCACAATGCCTGGCACACAGTAGTGCCATATAAACGCTTACCCACTCCCTGTTCTCCTTCATGGATTTAGAGCTGATAGAGACCTCAGAGCCCACTGAGTCCAACCTCCTCTTTTTACAGATGAGGAAACTGAGGTACAGACAGGTTAAATGACTTGCCAGGGTCCCAGCTAGTAAATGCCTGGGTTGGGGTATGGAGATTTCCTGACTTCAATTTTAACAATATATTCCACTGTCTGTAGGACAGGCCATTCGATTACACATCAGAGTCTGGACAACAGATTCCATAAATGAATGAATGAATGCTAGTTGATTCAGTGGACAAAATGCTAGACCTAAAGTCCCAATAACTTAACTCAGATACTTCCTGGCTGGGTGACCCTGGAGTCACTTAAGGGCTGTCTGCCTCAGTTTCCTCATCTGTAAGATGAAATACTATGATCACAGCACCAACCTCACACAGCTTTTTAAAGGATAAAATGAGATATTTGTAAAGAGCTTTGCAAATGTTAATGTGCTCAATGAATTCTAGTTATTATTTTTTAGTTTTTAAAATTATTATCATTTCCTCTACCTAAATTAATTTACTTATTCAGTGCCATACCAATTAAACTACCAAAAATTATTTTATTGAGCTAGAAAAAATAATATCAAAATTCATCTGGAAGAACAAAAGGTCTAGAATATCAAGGGAATTAATGAAAAGAAATGCTAGGGAAAGTGGCCTACCCAAACCAGATCTTAAATTGTATTATAAAGCAGCAATCATCAAAACTACTTGGTACTGGCTAAGAAACAGAGGGGTAGATCAGTGGAATGGGCTGGGTACACAAGATACAGTAGTCAAATAATTACAGCAATCTACTCTTTGATAAACCCAAAGACCCCAGCTTCTAGGATAAGAACTCACTATTTGACAAAAACTGCTGGGAAAACTGGAAAATAATATGGCAGAAACTGGGCACAGACCAACATCTGATACCGTATACCAAAATAAAGTCCAAATGGGTACACAACTTAGATATAAAGGCTGATAGTATAAACAAATTAGGGGAGCAAGGAGTAGTTTATCTGCCAGATTTATGGAGAATGGAGTAATTTATGGAATTTATGCAAAATGGATAATTTTGATTACATTAAATTGAAAAGTTTTTGCACAAACAAAGCCAATGCAACTAAGATTAGGAGGGAAGCAGAAAATTGGAAATTTTTACAACTAGTTTCTCTGATAAAGGCCTCATTTCTAAAATATATAGAGGACTGAGTCAAATTTACAAGAATACAAGTCATTCCCTAATTGAGAAATGGTCAAAGGATATGAACAGGCAGTTTTCAGAGGAAGAAATTAAAGATATCTATAGTCATATGAAAAAATGTTCTAAATCACTACTGATTAAAGAGATGCAAATCAAAACAATTCTGAGGTACTATATCATACCTATAGATTGGCTAACATGACAAAACAGGAAAATGATAAATGTTGGAAAAGATGTAAGAAAGTTGGAACACTAATTCATTGTTGGTGGAGCTGTGAGCTGATCCAACCATTCTGGAGAGCAATTTGGAACTATGCATAAAGGGCTATAAAAATGTGCGCATCCTTTGACCCATCAATACTGCTCCTAGGGCTGTATCCCAAAGAGATCACAAAAACAGGAAAAGGACCCACACGTACAAAAATATTTGCAGCAGTTCTTTTTGTGGTGGCAAAGAACTGGAAATCAAGGGGATACCCATCAATTGGGGAATGGCTGAACAAGTTGTGGTCTATGTATGTAATGAAATACTATTGTGCTATAAGAAATGATGAGCAGGCAGACTTCAGAAAAATCTGGAAAGACTTATATGAACTGATGCTGAGTGAAGTGAGAACATTGTATACAGTATGTGATGACTGATTTTGATAGACTTAGCTTTTCTCAGCAATGCAAGGACCTAAAACAATTCCAAAGGACTGATCCACATCCAGAGAAAGAACTATCTTTTTCTGTTCTTTTTTTGTTTTTTTTTTCTTTCTCATGGTTTGTCCCATTCATTACAACTCTTCTATAAAACATGACTAATGTGAAAATATGTTTAATAAGAATTTTTGTTTTGTTTTGTTTTTTTGTTTGTTTTTGGAAGGGGGAAAGCAGGGCAATTGGGGTTAAGTGACTTGCTGTTTCAACAATCTGGCTAGCAGCTGCTGTGGGGATGAAAGACCAACACAAGCCCAACAACAAACACGCTACCAACACGCTGCAAAAGCCCAAGTTCTTTTGATATGCTTTATTAAGGAAAGCAACGTTAAGGGGTTAACAGTTTTACTTTAATCCAGCATACAGACATCATTCATTTATTTCAGGGGAAAAAGCCAGCACCCTGAACTTCAGAGAAAAATACAAACAAATTACAAACACCAACAGACAGACCTTGCCTGTTTCAAATCCCAATACATAGTTACCAGAGTTTGAGAAAGTCCCAGCATCCTGGTTTATGTGCTGGAGGGCCCTCAGCTACAGCTGTCCAAAGTCTCCACATCAGCACGCCACCAAGAGCGAGAGCCCCAAGCAAATGGCTCCGGCTTCCCTTTTTTATACAGTTTCAGACATCATCAAACGTCATCTGAATGACCAGAACTTGGGCTGCTATGATTGGCTCTGAAGTTAGCACCT